>NC_090033.1:6246579-6846579 GCF_037176765.1 Anolis sagrei
TGAAAGGTGCTCCCGGTCAGGCTTCTTCCTCTTGGCACGTTTCTCCCTTTCACTCTCCTTTTGTGCCTCTTTGAATTCCGCAACACTGCTGGTCACAGCTGACCTCCAGTTAGAGCACTTAAGGGCCAGGGCTTCCCAGTTCTCGGTGTCTATGCCACAGTTTTTAAGCTTGGCTTTAGGCCCATCTTTCAATCTCTTTTCCTGTCCACCAACATTCCGTTTTCCATTCTTGAGTTGAGTTTTTTGCTGAGCTCCAGGACCAGAGAAACAAATGGCAAAAACAGAAAAACGGCCTGCCTCATGGAAGCGTCCTTGCTCCGTCAATGTTTAGCATTTACACAAATGGCCAGCCACTGCAAAAAGGGATAAAGAGTTTCATCTATGCTGACGATCGTGTCATCACCGCTCAAGCAGGGAGCTTTGAAATGGTTGAACCGAAGCTCTCCAAAGCTTTAGGTGCTCTTACTTCCCATTACAGGGAAAACCAGGTTGCACCATCAGTGTTCTAACATCTACACAAATGACCAGCCACTGCCAGAAGGGATAGAGAGTTTCATTTATGCTGATGATCATGAAAAATCGTAAACAGTAAAGGTCCAAAATCCAAGATAGTCCATAAGCTTCAAAGGAAAGCAAGATTCATGAATACACAGAAATCCATGAAATGAAGCACTTGAAACCATGAAATAAAACAGCAGGAAAATTCCATAGGCAAAACTTAAGTTTGAAAAAAGCTTGGTACATGAAACTCAGAGCACTTGAAAGCAAGACCGTGATAAAATAACAACATTGACTCGAGGGAGGCAACTCACTTCCATTAATCATTATAAACCTTTTCCAGAAGACACAAAATACTGCAATGCAATGGTACTGTCATATAATACAACTTGAAGACACAAAATACAGCAATGCAATGATACCGTTGTACAACTCTGACCTTAAACACCACAGCCGCTTGGTAAATTCAGCAAGCAGTTTATTATAGAATATATGTAAGCAATGCAGTAAAAAGTAATTCATAAACTTCAAAGGAGAACCAGATCCATGAAGCAGGGCACATGAAACCATTGAAACAAAACAGCAGAAAAACCCCATTGGTAAAACTTACACTTGGCAAAAAACTTGGTGCACGAAACTTAGAGCACTTGAAACCAAGACCAGGATAAATAGCAATGTTGCCTCGACTGAGACAATTCACTCCAAGGAATAATTATAAACCATTTCCAGAGCCTAAATCTAACAGGCTCTTACTGCGTATTACAGGGATAACTTGTAAACTTTATTTTATTTGCTTTTGGTTTTATCTTTTATTGTATTGTGTGTTTAGTTATGCATTGTTTTTTGCACATTGTGCCATATATAAGCCGCTTTGAGTCCCTTTGGGGAGGTGGAGGCAGGGTGCAAAAGTAAAGTTATTATTGTTGTTGTTGGGAGTATACTAACTGCTTTAGGAGGCGGTGATCTGGCATTCGGACAATGTGGTATTCAGTCCAGCGGAGTTGATGGCTTAGGAGCATCCCTTCAATGCTAGTGAATGAATGCTTCCTTTGCTATGCGAACAGTATCCTATAGAGGGCAGCACCGACCCACAGCTCAATTCAATGATGTGTGTATCTATCTGTTCAGATATAAGTCCCAGTGCAAGTTTTGCAGATGTGAAGAAACGAAATTCACTGCTGTGTGTGTCTACTATAAGTTTCTACTTTATTTTACAACGGGGAGTTCTATTTTCTATTAAAATGTTCTTTTTTATATTGTAATAGTACTCTTGATTCAGTTTACTATGGATTAATGTTAAAAGTTTTGATTATAAGTTTATTTTTTAGATTAACACCCTTTATTATTCTTGAACCTTGTGGAGCCTGGTGAAAAAAAAGGTTGGGAACCACTCCTCTAGAGCTTCTTAAGCCAAGGCTGGAGGCTCTTTCAAGAGGGCTTTAGTTGTCAATTCCGAAGAGCAGAATGACAAGAGATCTACCTAAACATGAGGAAGACTCTTCCCACCACAGGAGCTATTCAACAGTGGAAAAGATTGTCTCAAAGGCTGGTGGGCTCCTCTTCTTCTTGAGGTTGGATGGGCATCTTCCAGGAGATCTCTAATAATAGCGTATCCGTGCATAGCTTGAATTATGTGGCATTTCCAACTCCAAGATCCTATAAATCTAGATAGAAATATTCCGGTCTTATGGAGTAAGTCTGCTGCTGCTTCAGAGACGTGTTCAAATTACTAGAACAGAGATTCCCACTTAAACATTTGGAATACCTTCTCGACAGTAAGAGCTTCTGAGGACAGTTGACTTTCCTTTCTTGGAGGTTCTGAAGAAGTTAGATGGCCATCTCTCGGGAAGCTTTAGATATCTAATCCTGAATAGATCTATAGAGAAAGAAGGCCCACCACCCTTAGAAGAAATCTTGGAAAGCTTATACTATCCACAACAGTGGTTCTCAACTGTTTTGTCCTTCAACTTCCAGAAATCCTAACAGCTGGTAAACTGGCTGGGATTTCTGGGAGTTGTAGACCAAAACACCTGAGGACCCACAGGTTGAGAACCACTGATCTAGATCTATATAGTGACCTTAGGAGGCCCTCAAAGACCATCTAGATCTATATAGTGACCTTAGGAGGCCCTCAAAGACCATCTAGATCTATATAGTAACCTTAGGAGGCCCCCAAAGGCTATCTAGATCTATATAGTGACCTTAGGAGGCCCTCAAAGACCATCTAGATTTATATAGTGACTTTAGGAGGCCCTCAAAGACTATCTAGATCTACATAGTGACCTTAGGAGGCCCTTAGAAACCATCTAGATCTATATAGTGACCTTAGGAGGCCCTCAAAGACCATCTAGATCTATATAGTGACCTTAGGAGGCCCTCAAAGACCATCTAGATTTATATAGTGACCTTAGGAGGCCCTCAAAGGCTATCTAGATCTATATAGTGACCTTAGGAGGCCCTCAGAAACCATCTAGATCTATATAGTGATCTTAGGAGGCCCTCAAAGACCATCTAGATCTATATAGTGATCTTAGGAGGCCCTCCATGACCATCTAGATTAGTGGTTCTCAACCTGTGGGTTCCCAGTTTTTTTGGCCTTCAACTCCCAGAAATCCTAACAGCTAGTAAACTGACTAGGATTTCTGGGAGTTGTAGGGCAAAACACCTAGGGGACCCACAGTTCGAAAACCACTGATCAAGAAGTTCTCCCAAATGTTTAAGTGGGATCTCTGTTCTTGTAATTTGAAACCATCTCTGAAACATCAGCAGACTTACTCTTTGATAGGATCTTAGAGCTGGAAATACCACGTCGTTCAAGCTATGCCATGCATGGATACGCTATTATTAGAGATCTCCTGGAAGATGCCCATCCAACCTCAAGAAGAAGAGGAGCCCACCAGCCTTTGAGACAATCTTTTCCACTGTTGAATAGCTCCTGTGGTGGGAAGAGTCTTCCTCATGTTTAGGTAGATTTCTTGTTATCCTGCTGTTCAGGAATTGACAACTAAAGCCCTCTTGAAAGAGCCTCCAGCCTTTGCTTAAGAAGCTCTAAAGAAGGTCCGCCACCCTCAGAAAAAAATCTTGAAAAGCTCTTACTATCAAGAAGTTCTTCCGAAAGTTTAAGTGGGATCTCGTTCCTTGTAATTTGAATCCCTTAGTTCTTGTTTTGCACACAAGCTTGTCCCATCTTCCTTCAGATATTTAAAGATGTTCCTCAATAGGCTCGACTTCTCAACCTTTTGCAAAATTGGCAGAATTTGATGGATTGTTATGAAAAATGAATGGATGCAACAACAAAAAAATAATTATCTGGTTTTCCATCTTGAATTTGCTATGCTTTTCTTTGGGGATTATTGTCTTTTTGTGTATTGGAAGCTGTGGGGTTTCTTCTCCTTTTATGAATGGGAGGAAGATGGTCAAAGTTGAGAGTCCCTTGTTGGGAGTACTAGGAATACAACACTCTCTCGCCACTCACGTCCCCCCCCCCCCCCGTTTGCGGAACCATTACATGCCTTATTGCGACGCGGCGCGACATAAAAGAGAGCGTTTTATGAAAGGGGATCGCAAAAGGAAACATTACGGCCGCAGACCTTTTATCGCTCTTCCATTATTATGGTTTAAATCTTGACGTGGGCTTTATTTGCGGCGACGTTGGGACCCGTAAAGCAGGAGAGGCCCCCTCCCCGCCTTTCAGCAACATCTCTTTCTCGTTCCCGTCTTCCCCTTTCGCTGAAGCTGCCACAGGAGAGAGATAGATCCTTAAAAGCATGTGGAGATGATGACTTTTTGGTCCGAATGGAAGCGAGCGTCTTATATTTCTCCCCTTTGGCTGGAGATGCTGCCGGCCGGGCACGCGTACTTATCCGTGGTTGAAGTACACATTCGTCGCGATCGTTTGTGGTATCGAAAATGTTTTGAAATTGCCAGAGGCTTTGCGATGTGCTTTTAGAAACTAGTAGAAGGAAATGTCGGTGTTGTGATGGCACTTCTTTAATCCGTAGGCAAAGATTGCAGCGTTGGTATTTATGGGTTGTGTATAAATATGTAGACATAAGAGATACACTGAGTTGAGTTAGAACAGCTCTGTTATCCATTTTAAAAAATCCTTAATGGTTTATTTTAGAAGTTGTCCCTGAACTGGTAAACATCTGGAGGAAATTGGTAGGAAACCTTAGTTTTACATGACTTTAGAAAAGAAACACACAAAGGGTTTTGTTTATTTAAGCAGCACAGAGTGTTTGACGTTGATTTCCTCCTTGTGCGAAAAACGTTTGAAATCTGATGCTAAGAACACCCTTTAACGCGCCTGATGTGTTTGTTGTTTTAGCACTTGAAATCGAAAGATGTTTAAAGTCGTAGAAGTGTATTAAAAATAATACTCGGTGTCCCTTTGCCCAATTAAATCATTGCCGTTGGCATAATCTAGTAACAGTTTTCAAAACATCTCCGTGAAACACACAACACACACACTCATTCATTCACCGTCCTCTGCTGGGGAAGTTCGACGCAACATTTCAGAAACCAGACGATTGGATATTATAAATCTTGGAAATTCAAAGCAAGGGGAGAAGGAGACAGGGCTTTGTGTATAAAGTAATTTTATCATATGCATTAGAGCTTCTGCTCAACCATTTCAAAGCTCCCAGCTGGAGCAGTGATGGCACAATCGTTAGCATAGATTAAACTCTCTGTCCCTTCTGGCAGTGGCTCATCATTTGTGTAAATGTTAAACATTGATGGTGCAAGCTGATTTTCTCTGTAACAGACAGTAAGAGCACCTAAAGTTTCAGAGAGCTTCAGTTTCACCATTTCAAAGCTCCCTACTTGGGCGGTGATGACATGATCGTCAGCATAGATGAAACTTTCTGTCCCTTCTGGCAGTGGCTCATCATTTGTGTAAATGTTAAACATTGATGGTGCAAGCTGGTTTCCCCTGTAACAGGCAGTAAGAGCACCTAAAGTTTCAGGGAGCTTCAGTTCAACCATTTCAAAGCTCCCATCTTGAGCGGTGATGGCATGATCGTCAGCATAGATGAAACTCTTTGTCCCTTCTGGCAGTGGCTGATGATTTGTGTAAATGTTAAATATTGATGGAGCATGGTCACTGGAGTTCTGTGTGCTAAGTTTGGTTCAATTCCATTGTTGGTGGAGTTCAGAATGCTCTTTGATTGTCGGTGAACTATAATTCCCAGCAACTACAACTCCCAAATGACAAAACCAACCCTCCCCCAACTCCACCAGTATTCAGATTTAAGTCAAATTTGGAGAGCTTCTGTTCAACCATTTCAAAACTCCCTGCTTGAGCAGTGATGACACGATTGTCAGCATAGATGAAACTCTGTCACTTTTGGGAGCAGCTGATGATTTGTGTCAATGTTAAACATTGATGATGCAAGTTGATTTTTTTGTAATGGGCAATAAGAGCACCTAAACCTTGGGAGAGGTTCTGTTCAACCCTTTCAAAGCTCCCTGTTTGAGCGGTGATGGCATGATCGTCAGCATAGATGAAACTCTGTCCCTTTTGGCAGTATCTGATGATTTGTGTAAATGTTAAACATTGATGGAGCAAGCATGCTCCCCAGAGGCAGGCCGTTCTGTTTTCGCCATCTGTTTTTCTGACCCCGGAACTCAGTAAACAAGCTCATGTGAGGGGTACATCACAACAAGCCTTGGGTCTGGGCGGGTGGTCCCACACGCAAGAACAACACATTAATCATCCTTCAATTGAGAACGAGATCTTCCTGTGTGGAAGCAGCCAAGAAAGATGCCAACTCTTGCAATCTCTTGGCATTGGCAGATCCCTTAAGAGGAAGGTTTTAATCTCACTGCTCCTGCAGACAACTAAAATGAGCCTTGTTTATTTATATGTATTCTATCGGAGGTTATGTGCTTCTTGTGTGATTCCAAGTGTTAGGCTTATGGGTTCACTGATTATTTGGATGGGATTGTGGGATTTCCTGGGGCACAAAAGTGATGAAGTTTGAAGTCAGGGACGTGATGGTTCTCTGTGGGAGAAAACTGACTCAGAAAGTCCAGGGCTTCAAGATCAGTCAGGTGTTTTTCCCTGGGAGCCTTCAGTATCACTTAGCTTTTCAAACAACTCCCTATCTAATGTAGCAGATTCTGGCTCCTCTGACTGACTTGAAGCATCATCAACCAGCAACTCTAGTCCAGAGGCTTTGTGAGTAGCATTGCTTTGCAAAATGCTGCAAGGGCTCTCCTTCCTTTCTTTCTTTCTTTCTTTCTTTCTTTCTTTCTTTCTTTCTTTCTGTCCGTCCGTCCGTCCATCTATCTATCTATCTATCTATCTATCTATCTATCTATCATCTATCCATCTGTCCTCCCTTCCTTCCTTCCTTCCTTCCTTCCTTCCTTCCTTCCTTCCTTCCTTCCTTCCTTCCTTCCTTCCTTCCTTCCTTCCTTCCTTCTCTCCTTTCTTCCACCCGCCTGCCTGCCCTTCCTTCTTCCTTCCTTCCTTCCTTCCTTCCTTCCTTCCTTCCTTCCTTCCTTCCTTTCTATCCGTCCGTCTGTTTGTCTGTTTATCTATCCATCTGTCCCTTCCGTCCATCAGTCCGCCCGTCTTCCTTCCTTCCTTCCGTCCTTCCTTTTTGTCTGTTTGTCTGTCTGTCCATCCATCCGTCCGTTTGTCTGTCTTATTTTTTCTTCCTTCCTTCCTTCCTTCCTTCCTTCCTTCCTTTCTTTTTGTTTGTCTTGTTTGACTGTCCTTCCTTCCTTCCTTCCTTCCTTCCTTCCTTCCTTCCTTCCTTCCCTCCCTCCCTCCCTCCCTCCGTCTTTTTTCTTTCTCTCTGTCTGTCTGTCTATTCGTCCACCTGTCCACCTATCCATCCTTCCTTCCTTCCTTCCTTCTTTTCCTTTCTCTCTCTCTCTCCCTGTCTTTCTTTTTATCTGCATATCCTTCTGTCTTTCTTTCTTTCTTTCTTTCTTTTTGTCCGTCTATTTGTCCTCCCTCCCTCCCTTCCTTCCGTCCGTCTATCTGTCTCTCCCTTCCTTCCTTCCTTCCTTCCTTTCTCTCTTTCTTTCTTTCTTTCTTTCTTTCTTTCTTTCTTTCTTTCTTTCTTTCTTTCTGCCTATTTGTCCACCTGTCCTCCTCTCTGTCCATCCATCCTTCCTTTCTTCTTTCTTTCTTTCCTCTTTCCTCCGACCCTTCTTTTCCCTTCCTTTCTCTGACCCCAGGGCATATCAACTGTCCAGGAGAACGGCATTGGGGGGTGGGGGGGGCTCGTTGCCTCTTCCTCCCCCCCCCCCTCTTTTTGGCGAGCTGTCATCCCGACGGTTCCAGAAAAGGATCTGTATTTAAACAGTAGCGCAGCCTTGGGATCTCCCAGGCAGGGTATTAATGCTAATTCATCCGCTCGCCCCCCGCCGAGTGCGTTATTTGTTTAAATCTGCAGAATCCCACGGCGCGTTTATATCCTCGCCAGAGTGAGCCTCTGCTCCCTGTAATTATTTAACATTATATGCTGATATAAATTGTAACAGTTAAAGAATGGTAATGAGGAACCGGGTGGGGAGGAGGGAGGAAAACACAAACTTAACCTTAGGAATGGCAGCGTCAGCTCTTCCCGAGCGAGCGAGCGAGTGCCGAATTCCACACCTTGCTTTTTCACGCATCTTTCTCTCCCCTGCCTTCCTTCGTTGCTTCCTTGTGAGGACAAGATTGCACCATTGATCACATCCCGGTGGTCTGGATCTTCAGAGACTTGAGAAAACTGCATGCATCGTATATGCACCGTCGCTTGCGTAACATACACACGCCGCTGGATAGTTACACAAAAAGTTGACAAGCAGTGGGGCCTTTTGGTGCTCTTCCGTCCCAAAAAAAACGTGCCTGTCCCGCTGGGAAAGTTGAGGCAGAGGTTAAGCCAACAAACCGTTGGGTGTCAGTGTTGCTCTTCTTAACGGCGGCTCATGCGCCCATGTGCGCTTTGGGTGTGAATGCACGCATGGAGACTTCCCACACAGGCATTTCAACACCGTTAAACATATAATGTCGGCCTGTCTCTATATATCCTTAATGTCTATCTAGAGGCAATTATCCAGCAAAATATTGATTTTGATTATTTAATTTACATCCTCTTTTGGGTCTCAAGGTGGGACTCAAAATACAGCAAGGCCGACATTGCTGCGATATCTCGATTTAGGCGCAACGTATTTACCTTCAAAGCATGCAAGTCATTTTAGGGGAAGAGAAGTGGAAACGGAAGGTTGCAGAGCTTATCCTTCATTCTTTCCTACCTTTTTTTGGTTTGTCTCTGTATGTCTTGGAGTCACTTGTCGCCATATGGCAACCCCAGAGAGGATTTTCTAAGGCAAAGAAAACTCAGATGTCGTTTTTGCCAGATCCTTCCTCTGAAATCTAGCTTGTAACCACTGTGGTTCATTGGTTGTACTTACTTACTTAGGCGATCCCTCATAGTTTGAATAGGATCGGTGCACTGGCGGCGGGTCCGTAGGTCACTGTGGAGCCCTATTCTTGATCTGCATCTTCTCCCGCAGTGAGGGCATTGATTTCCAGGTGGAAGGCAGTCCCGGTCAGGGTTGGCTTGATGCACCTTCCTCTTGGCACGGTCTCTCTTTCGCCCTTCATTCGTGCCTCTTCAAATTCTACAGCACTGCTGGTCACAGCTGACCTCCAGCTGGAGCACTCAAGGGCCAGGGCTTCCCAGTTCTCAGTGTTCATGCCAGAGTTTTTAAGGTTTGGCTTTGAGCCCATCTTTCAATCTCTTTTCTTGCCCACCAACTTTCCGTTCTCCGTTCTTGAGTTTGGAATAAAGCAACTGCTTTGGGAGACGGTGGTTGGGCATCCGGACAACGTGGCCGGTCCAGAGGAGTTGATGACAGAGGACCATTGCTTCAATGCTGGTGGTCTTTGCTTCTTCCAGCACGCTGACATTAGTCTGTTCGTCTTCCCAAGAGATTAGCAGGATTTTTTGGAGGCAGTGATGATGGAATTGTTCTAGGTGTTGCATGTGACGTCCACATCTTGCAGGCGTATAGCAGGGTTGTAAGGACAATAGTTTTATAAACAAGCACCTTGGTCTCTGTACAGATGTCCTGATCCTCAAACACTCTCTGCTTCATGCCGAAAAAAGCTGCACTCGCAGAGCTCAGGCAGGATTGTATTTCAGTGTCAATTTTGACTTTTGTGGAGAGGTGGCTGCCATAGCAGGGTTGGGAGGAGCATAGCTTTATAAACAAGCACCTTGGTCTCCCTACGGATGTCCCAGTCCTCAAACACTCTGTGCTTCATTGGGAAAAAAGCTGCACTCGCAGAGCTCAGGCGGTGTTGAATTTCGATGTCAATGTTGACTTTGGTGGAGAAGTGGCTGCCAAGGGAGTGGAAATGGTCCACATTTTCTAATATTTCACCATTAAGCTGTATTTCTGGCATTGGAGAGGGATTGGCTGGTGACTGCCTGAAGAGCAGTTTGGGTTTCTTGATGTTCAGTGACAGGCCGAGCTTCTGCGAGTGGTGATCCTTCTTAGCTTCCAAGATGGGGACTCAAAATGTCGAGTCAATCAACCAATTACTTTTCGAGTTTTGCCAGCACAAACATACACAGGCAGTGTTTTCATATATAAGGATGAACTTTGCTCTGACTTCCCAGCCTTTTCTGGAGATGCCCGAGATTGATCTGGTCACCTATCATGTCATGGATCTGGGGCGATCCCACTGAGTGTACCCCACTGAGTTTCTTCCTAAGCCTTCCTTGAGAGAGTGCCGAGATCTGAAGCAGAGCGCTGGGCCTTGATTTGCAGAGTCGCGTGATCGGCGGTCGAACTGCTTTGGCAGCCTGGACCGGTGCCAGCCTTCACCACAATTCATACTGTGTCAGTTTAATAAATGCACTACTTAAATTATGAAATTACAAAAGAAAAAAAAGAGAATGCACTTATTCAGACTCTTAATACATTAAAAATAAGGCATTAAAACACTGACTTTCTCTCTCGCCCACCCCTCTCCTTTCTTTTTTTCCAGAATCAATAATGAACAGGAAGGGTTGTAGACATTAACAGTCATGGACATTCAAACTCTTATACATAAATTATCTGAGAAAAATGCACATAAGACTTGAATAATGTAAATACATTAATGCATTTAATAATTTAAACGTTCAAGCGCAAAGGCAGGAATTCACGGCAGAGGCTGCCCTGAGATAAGGGACGGCCCTGGAAGTTGCGCGTCCCGAGATCGATGGCCGGTTTCCCCTTGAGACAACTCTCAGGGGCAAATAGTTGGGAGGATGGCAAATTGTGGAGATAGTTGTCATGGTCCCGAAATTGGTCTCATCCATTGGATTCGTGTTTCTGTTTTGTTCCGTCCATTCGGATGGCACAGAATTTGAATACACCTCCTAGAACAAAAATAAAATTGGTACGAAAGGCAGGCGGAAGCATGTACCGGCTCCAAGCCTGCTTTTTAGATCAACTGTTTTGTGCAGAGGCCCTGAGCGCTGGGGCCTGGCAGGGCCTGCAACTGAGCACTGAGTAAGGAGCACTACTTTTTTGGCACTCGGCACTTGGGCCTACACGCCTGGGTCTGGCAGACGAGTAAACCTTCTGTAGCTCAGCCAGGGACTGATGGGTTCATTGATGAATCAGAAAGGATTGTGGGATTTCCTGGGGTTCACAGTGATGAAGATTCAGGCCAGGTTCAAAATGTTGAAGATTCAGACCAGGGAAATGAAACTGGCTCAGAAAGTGCTGAGCTCCATGGTCAGTCAGTGGAGCCAGAAATACCATCATTAGATAAGGAGTCGAGTGAAGAGCTAACGACAATGGGAAGCTTTGAAGGGAAAGCACCTGGCATTAATGGACGTTAGCAGAAGTCTTTGTTTACAGATTAGAGCTGAGAACTGGCTCCATAGGTCTGAGAGATTACTTGGGAGAGAGATAAATTGCCTTCTCCCCCTAAGCGCAAGTACGCAGCAACGAACCAGCAACCACCCACCACCACCGTTCCTTTCCCTGACGGTATGAGGCTTGCTTGCCATATGGCCGGGTTTATAAAGGCTAATGGTGACCAAACACTCTGATAATCCCACCCCCATCCGTCAAGCGTAAACCCTGAGTGGCTGAGAGGCTTGAGTAGTAGAGTTGAGTAGTAGACTTGCTTGAGTAGTAGAGTTAGCTGAGTCATACATCTGAACACTTCCGAGGTAATCCGAGCAAGGGCTTTAAAAGGTTCAAAATCTAAATGCTGTGGTGGACGCGCATATGGGTGTTGGAAACCCGTTTGGATGTGCTAGACATTCGAAAAAACTTACGATATCTGAGAGATCCGCTTCTGACGTGCAACCCTAGTATCCACATCTGACCGTTACTGATAATAAATCAGCATTGTCAAGGCTTGCTAAAGAGGCTGGTTTTGCTTTTTGTGGAGTACAGTTTAAGCATTTTCTTCAGAGTCCATTGTAAACGCTGCACACCCGATTTGCGTAATGCGTAAAACAGCCACTAGGTGGCATTTGGAAATCTTTGACTGCTTCCACATTTGTCATAACCCAACACTAAGCAAAGGGGATCCCGTTTGGGGCCGGGACCCACATTTTAAGAAGCAGTAATGTAGATGAACTCACATTTGTAGCTTCAAGCAAACACCTACAAACTAATCACCTTGAGATGTATTTACTTGACTCTTGAGATTGCTTTCTGTAAATGAAGACTTTTGCTAATCTCCATTGATCCCAGGTGCTTTCCCTTGAGAGCTTTCCATTACAATTAGCTCTTCACTCAATTCCTTATCTAATGATGGTATTTCTGGCTCCACTGACTGACCATGGAGCTGGCCTGAATCTTCATCACTGTGCTGGGGTTCACAGTGATGAAGATTCAGGCCAGCTCCATGGTCAGTCAGTGGAGCCAGAAATACCATCATTAGATAAGGGGTCGCAAGAGCTAAAAATGGAAGCCGAAATGATTGTAGGTTCCTATATACACGAGTGTCGTCTTCCGTGCTGGGAATCCACATTCACTGGGATCCAGAGTGAGGTCGGAAGGGCCCCTCCTTCTCATCGGAAATGCTTTTATCCGACATGGAACCGGACCCACTTAGTCGAGAAAGCATCCAGACGGCTCTGGGCTCTGATCGAATCCCTCGCTGGGAGCCGAGCTAATTAAAATAGAGCTTCATTTTTCTGACCCGTTGTTTGGCAGGAATTCGAAACGGGCCTAACCCAATTTGAGCGTGTTTATGAGGCCTTTATTATATCAGGAGTACTTTTCTGTAAATGTACAGGGCCAAGCGCTAAATGAATTGATCTCCAGCATGGATGCACTGTGGACTTGCTAATGATTTCTCTTCCGACTCGCTCTCGCTCAGCACTCAGAAAAGTCTCCCTTTTCTCTCCCCTTCCTCCTTCTCCCTCTCCTTTCAATAGGAATGGGGAAATAGGGGGCAACCCACATCGTTTCCAGGCTGAACCGTCTGGTGTAACCCACCAGCCACCATCGTAAAAACAGATTTTCAGTATTACCTTAAAAGTGTATTTTATGCCTTGAAATATAAGAGAGAGGAGAGAAAATATTACGTGCTTTCAAAGGCAGTATTACCAACTATGTATTCCATGAAGAGCAGGGATCACCTGTTAGTAATTGATAGGGATGCATTGTTTTCCTTTTTTCTTTCTCCTATCCCATTTCTTTTTCTTTCTCTTTCTTCCTGTCTTTTCTTTAATCCCTGTCTGTTCACCTGTGCCTCTGGTTTTCCTTTCCTCCTCCCTCCCTCCCTTTTTTCCTTCTTCCCTCCCTCCCTCCCTCCCTTTTTCCCTTCTTTCCTTCCTTTTTCTCTTTGTTCCTTCCTTCTTTCTCTCCTTCCTTCCTTCTCTGCTTCCTTCCTTTCTTCTTCACTTCTTCCCTCCCTCCTTTCTTCCTTCTTCCCTTACCTCCTCCCTTCTCTCCTTCCATCTCTCCTCCCTCCTTCTCTCCTTCTGTCTCTCCTTCCTTCCCTTCCCATCCCTCCCTCTCTCCCTTCCTTCCTGCTTCCCTTTCCTCCTTCCTTCTCTCCTTCCTTCCTCTTCCCTCCCTCCCTTCCTCCTTCCCTTCCTTCCCTTTTCCCTTCATTTCTTCCTCCTTTCTCTCCTTCCTTCCTTCTCTGCTTCCTTCCTTTCTTCTTCCCTTCCTTCCCCTTCCTCCTTCCTTCTCTCCTTCCTTCCTTCCTTCCTCTTCCCTCCCTCCCTCCCTTTCTCTCTTTCTTTCTTCCCTCTCTCCCTTCCTTCCCCCTCCTTCCTTCCTTCTTCCCTCTCCCTTCCTCCCCCTTCCTCCCTTCCTCTCTCCTTCCTTCCTTCTTCCCTTTTCTCCTTCCATCCTTCTTTCCTTCTTCCCTTGCTCCCTCCCTCTTTTCCTCCTCCTCCTCCTCCTCCTCCTCCTCCTCCTTCTCCTTCCTTCCTTCCTTCCTTCCTTCCTTCCTTCCTTCCTTCCTTCCCTTTTCCCTTCCCGTTCCTTCCTCCTTTCTTTCTCCCTTTCCTCCTTTCTCTCTTTCCTTCCTTTCTTCTTCCCTTCCTCCTTCCATCCTTCCTTCATTCTTCCCTTGCTCCCTCCCTCCTTTCCTTCTTCTTCTCTTCCTTCCTTCCTTCCTTCCTTCCTTCCTTCCTTCTTCCCTTTCCTCCTTCCGTCCTTCCTTCATTCTTCCCTTGCTCCCTCCCTCCTTTCCTTCTTCTTCTCCTTCCTCCTTCCTTCCTTCCTTCCTTCCTTCTCTCCTCCCTTTCCTCCCTCCCTCCTTCCTTCATATATCCTTCCTTCTCCCTTTCCTTCCTCCTCTTCCTCCTTTCCTCCTGGGGAATGTTTAGCTGGGAGTAGAGAAGACGGTCGAGAGGGAACAAGAGAACCATATTTCAAAGGGGGTCCCATTGAGGAGGAGGAGGGAGAAAACCGACTGTCTGCTGCTCTAGAGAGACCAGCCCACAAGGGAGCCATGGGTTCAAATGGCAGGGAAAGAGATTTGATAAAGATTAGGAAGAACCTCCTGGAGAGTGGCACTGGCTGCTTGGGAGTGTGGTGGAGTCTCCTTCTCTGGAGGCTTTTCCACAGAGGCTGTCTATTGGGAGCACTTTGATTGTGTCTTCCTGCATGGCAGGGGGTGGGACTGGATGGACTTTGGAGGTCTCTTCCAGCTCTAGGATTCTAGGATGCTAGATCAGGAGCAGGCAATATGGGGTCTGGGTTGCTGTGAGTTTTCCAGGCTGTATGGCCATGCCCCATTCTCTCCTGACGTTTCACCCACATCTACGGCAGGCATCCTCAGAGGTTGTGAGGTCTGTTGGAAACTAGGAAAATGGGGTTTATATATCTGGAATGTCCAGGGAGAACGTCTGGGAGAAAGAACTCTTGTCTGTGTGGATGTTGCAGCTGGCCTCCTTGATTAGCATTTAATGGCCTAGCAGTTTCAAGGTTTGGCTTCTTACTCCCTGGGCGAATTTGTTGCAAGGTGATTAGCTGGCCCTGATTGTTTCTTGTCAGAAATTGAAATAAAATGTGTTTCTTGCTTTTGATGGTTGACATTCTTCCCATGCAGATTTATGCAGATTCACCCACAATTTTATGCAAATTTATTACATTAGCATATGTATACCCCACCTTTAAGATAACTGCTCTTAGGCGTAATCAACAAATATGTCATTAATTGGGTGACAGCTCTCCTTCTTCTTCTGTCTTAGTTTTTGCCCATTGTGTTTGATTTTATATTATGTCCATTGTCTTTATTTTGCTACTCTATGTATTTTATTCTGATGTAATTTTTGTTGTCTGCATTTTGTATTTTATTTTGCTGTATTGTATCTTTGGGCTTGGACTCATGTTAGCCGCCCTGAGTCCCCTTTAGGAAGATGGTAGTGGGATATAAATAAAGATTATTATTATTATTATTATTATTTTACTGACACAAAATCACAGTATGTCACAGTAAACGAGATCTCTGTGCTGGATTTCGTATCACAAAATCACAAGTTGAACACTTCCCAGGTGTCTAGGACTGTGTGATGTATTATTATTATTATTATTATTATTATTATTATTATTATTTTCTTCCGTTTATTATTATTTTACTGACACAAAACTACAGTATGTCACAGCAAACAAGATCTCTATGCTGGATTTCATATAACATCATCACAATTCAAATACTTCCCAAGTGTCTAGGACTGTGTGATGTATTATTATTATTATTATTATTATTATTATTATTATTATTATTTTACTGACACAAAATCACAGTATGTCACAGTAAACGAGATCTCTGTGCTGGATTTCGTATCACAAAATCACAAGTTGAACACTTCCCAAGTGTCTAGGACTGTGTGATGTATTATTATTATTATTATTATTATTATTTTCTTCCGTTTATTATTATTTTACTGACACAAAACCACAGTATGTCACAGCAAACAAGATCTCTATGCTGGATTTCATATAACATCATCACAATTCAAATACTTCCCAAGTGTCTAGGACTGTGTGATGTATTATTATTATTATTATTATTATTATTATTATTATTATTTCCTTCCACTTATTATATTATTATTATTATTATTATTATTATTATTAGTAGTAGTAGTAGTAGTAGTATTTTACTGACATAAAACCACAGTATGTCCCAGCAAATGAGATCTCTATGCTGGATTTCGTATCACATAATCACAATTCGAACACTTCTCAAGTGTCTATGACTGTGTGATTTAGTATTATTATTATTATTATTATTATTATTATTATTATTTTCTTCTGCTTTTGTGGAAAGATGGACTGTAGCTTCAGCTTTGCCTTGCTGTAGTTACAGAGAAGGGGATAAAAAGGATGCAGCATTCGATTTGAAAGGCCTTAGATCAAGAAATTTTATTTATTTTTTTCTAAAATAACACAAACCCAGCCCTGGAAAAGTACATTTGGTCAATTTGTGCCCTAATGAAATCTCGAAAAGACTCAATAACGGGGCCTTGATTACTTTAAAGGTTTTTAAACGCGGACTTTTTAGCCATCAGGTTAATGTTTTGGTATCATTTTTTGATTCGATTGGGAGCTCTTTTCCAGGTATCTTTGCCCCTCGAGTGCTAATTGGATTTCCGCAGATAAATGGTGCTAGCCAGGCAGCCTTACCTCACCGCGGTTCTGACTTCAGCATTTATTTTATTTGTTTTTACTGTAAATGTTCATAAATCTTTGGCATGGCTCGGAAAAAAAAAGAGTGGATCGAGCAGAGAGGGTTTGGATAGAAAAGGAAGGCCCACCTTCCCAAATACGGAGGGAGAAAGAGACGGGGAATAACACCTCGGACCCTTCGTGGGAATGGATTTCTTCAACGTCCAAAATGGGTCCTCGGCCAAGCAGCAATCCATAACCCTTAAGATAAAAAGCGTTGATTTCTCTAGCAGTCCTCTAGACAGAGCTTGGAGGCATTCAAATTGGGTTACCATTGATGGGCCGGGAGGGAGAAGCGTACAGCAGAGGCCCTTTTCCGAAGAGGAGTATATGTGTGTGTGTGTGTGTGTGTGTGTGTGTGTATATATATATATATATATATATATATATATATATATATATAGGCCGTCCCCTGCCACGCATTGCTGTGGCCCACATGGGGGTTCTGTGTGGGAGGTTTGGCCCAATTCTCTCGTTGGTGGAGTTCAGAATGCTCTGTGATTGTAGGTGAACTATAAATCCCAGCAACTACAAATCCCAAATGTCAAGATTCTATTTCCCCCAAACTCCATCAGTGTTCACATTTGGGCATATTGAGTATTTCTGAAGAGTTTGGTCCAGATCCATCATTGTTTGAGTCCACAGTGATCCCTGGATGTAGGTGAACTACAACTCCAAAGCCAAAGGACACTGCCCACCAAACCCTTCCAGTGTTTTCTGTTGGTCATGGTAGTTCTGTGTGCCAAGTTTGGTTCCATTCCATCGTTGGTGGGGTTCAGAATGCTCTTTAATTGTAGGTGAACTATAAATCCCAGCAACTACAACTCCCAAATGACAAAATCATTTTTTTTTAGTGAAGGACATACATTGGGTTGTTAGGTGTCTTGTGTCCAAATTTGGTGTCAATTCCCCCAGTGGTTTTTGAGTTCTGTTAATCCCACAAACAAACATTACATTTTTATTTATATAGATACACACACACACACACACAAACACACTATAGCTGTACCCACCATGTGTTGCTGTGGCCAACCTTCTCTCCCTCTGTCTCTCCTTCTTTCCCCCCTTCCTTCGCTCCCCCCTTCCTTCCTTCTTTCCTTCCTTACCTCCCTCCCTCTTCTTCTTTCCTTCTCTCCTTCCTTCCTTCTCTACCTCTTTCCTTCCTCCCTTTTTCTTTTCCACCCCTTTCTCCTTTCTTTCTTCTCTACGTCTTTCCCTCCGTCCTTCCCTGCCTCTTTCCTTTTATCTTTCTTTCTCTCCTCCCTTCATTCACTACTTCTTTCTTTCCTTCCCCCCTTTTCTTTTCCTCTTTCTCTTTCCTTCTCTACCTCTTTCCTTCCTTCCTTCGCTTTTTCTTTCATCCTTCCTTCTGTCTTTCCTTCCCTCCCTCTTCCTCTCCTTTCTTCCTTCTCTACCTCTTTCCGTCCTGGGATTTATAGTTCACTTTTAATCTAAGAGCATTCTGAACTCCACCAACGATGGACTTGGAACTGACTTGGCACACAGACCAACAAAGACTGGAGGTCTTTGGAGGGATTGAGAGGAGTTGTAGTTCACCTACATCAAGAGCTCTCTAGGAACTCAAACAATGTTGGATCTGGACCAAACTTAGCATTCATACCTGATATGTCCAAATTTGAATACTGGTGAGTTTTGAGGGGAATTGACCTGGACATTTTAGAGTTGTACGTACTGGGATTTATAGTTCACCTGCAAACAGTGAGCATTGTGAACGCCACCAAAGATGGAATGGGACCAAACTTGGTACACAGAACCTCCATGACCAGCAAAAAATACGGGAGGTCTTTGGGGAAAATTCACCTTAATTTCAGGGAGTTGTAGTTCACCTACACACAGAGAGTACAGTGAACCCAAACATTGATGGATCTGGACCAAACTTGGCATACATACCTGATATGTTGAAAATTGATTACTGGAGGAGTTTGGCAGGGGGGACAGGACGGGGGACTGACCTTCCTTTTTGGGATTTGTAGTTCACCCACAACCAGGGAAACGATGACCTCGACCGATGATGGACCTGGACTAAACTTGGCACATATACCTGATGTGCCAAAATTTGATTACTGGAGGAGCGGGGGGGGGGGGGGGGGGGACGGGACGGGACTGACCTTCCTTTCTGGGAGTTGTAGTTCACCCACGACCAGATTAAACAGTGACTTCCACCGATGAAGGACCTGGACCAAATTTGGCACATATACCTGATATGCTGAAATGTGATTACTGGAGGGGTTTGTGGGAAACTGACCTTCCTTTCTGGGAGTTGTAGTTCACTCACAATTAGGGAAACTGTGACCTCCACCAATGATGGACCTGAACCAAACTTGGCACACACAACCCCCATGACTAACTCAACCTACTGGAAGAGTTTGAGGGGACTTACTCACCGTAGTGGGAGTTGTAGTTCACCTTACAGCCAGAGAGCACACTGAACCCCACTGATGGTGCATCTAGAACAAACTTACCCAGCGTAACAAAGTTTAAGTAGTGATGGAGTTTCTGGGGATGGTGGGAGATGTAGTTCACCCACAACCATAGGCATTTTTGTGCAATTTTCAAATAACCTGGGCAAATAATAAATATTAAAGTAGAATTCAATTCATAGCACTTAGGGACGTTATGGCATATGTGTGTGTGTATGTTTATGGTGTGCCTTGAATCTGCTGATGCTTTGCAGTGCTCCTTACGTAGGTGAAGGCCTTGCGACGCGGCCCTTTTTCCCTCCCTGAAGAAGATAATTGGTTATTAATTTTTCAGTAGATAAAAAGTGTAATTGTAATAATGCCTGACATGTGCTGACTACTTCAAGGTAGCAGGAAGATGAAAGCAAGCAAGCTACATACATGCAAAGGGGTGGGGCGAGGGGGGGGGAGGAAACCCACAACCAGCATTACCGCTTTGCGTGTGGCATCCCTTGGTTGCCTTGGGTTTTGCCCTCTCTCCCAGTTTTGACGCCAGAGGGCATTGCCCTTTGTGTTTTGATTCCTGGGAATCTGTCTCTGGCTGCAAGAAGGGGCCCAAGTATTATTTTGAGCAAAGGACTCATTTTGGGGGCATTGCAGACCTAGTCCAGTTGGACACCACTTAAACTGCCATGGCCCCATGTTGTGGGATCCTGGGAGTTATAGTTTCATGAGGCAGCAAAACTCTGACAGAGAAGGTTCAAAACTTTGTAAAAACTGCAGCTCCCAGGATTCCATAGCATTAAGAATCTAAAATACATGAATTTGACAGTGTAGATGCACCTTTAGACCAGATGGCAAGAATCTCCCTTCTATAGACACTTGGTCGGGCGGTCTATCTATCTATCTATCTATCTATCTATCTATCTATCTATCAATAGATTGATTGATTGATTGAGATTTGGTTGATCTGCCTGCCTGTCTACTAGACTCTTGGTTGGTCTATCTATCTATCTATCTATCTATCTATCTATCTATCTATCTATCTATCTTATCTATCTGAGTTTTGGTTGATCTGTCTGTCTGCTAGAGGCTTGGTAGATCTATCTATCTATCTATCTATCTATCTATCTATCTATCTATCTATCAATCAATCTATCTATCTGAGTTTTGGTTGATCTGTTTGTCTGTCCATCTAAGTTTTGGGTGATCTGTCTACTAGAGTCTTGATTGATCTAGGTGTCTGTCTGTCTGTCTGTCTGTCTGTCTGTCTATATCTATCTATCTATCTATCTATCTATCTATCTATCTATCTATCTGAGTTTTGGTTGATCTTTCTGCCTACTAGAGTTTTGGTTGATCTGTCTGTCTGTCTACTAGACTCTTGGTAGATCTATGTGTCTATCATCTCTATCTATCTATCCATCCAAGTTTTGGTTGATCTGTCTGCCTACTAGTGTTTTTGTTGATCTATCTGTCTGTCCATCTAAGTTTTGGTTGATCTGTCTACTAGAGTCTTGCTTGATCTAGATGCCTGCCTGCCTGCCGATCTTTCTATCTATCTTTCTATCTATCTATCTATCTATCTATCTATCTATCTATCTATCTATCTGAGTTTTGGTTGATCTGTCTGTCTGTCTACTAGAGTCTTGGTTGATCTATCTATCTATCTATCTATCTATCTATCTATCTATCTATCTATCTATCTGAGTTTTGGTTTATCTGTCCATCTGACTACTAGAGTCTTGGTTGATCTATCTATATCTGTCTTCCTATCTATCTATCTATCTATCTATCTATCTATCTATCTGTCGAGTCTTGGTTGACCTGTATGTCTACTAGAGTCTTGGTTGATCTATCTCTCTCCCCCCCTTTTCTATCTGTGTCTTGGTCTATTATCTATCTATCTATCTATCTATCTATCTACCTACCTACCTACCTACCTACTAGTGTCTTGGTGTATCTATATCTATCTCTCTGAGTTGATCTGTCGTCTGTCTAGTAGAGTCTTGTTTGATGTGTCTATCTGTCATTTATCTATATATCATTCTGTATCTGTTTGAGATGGTTCATCTGTCTGTCTATCTACTTGAGTTGGTTGATCTACGTACCTACCTACCCACCCATCTATTGAGTCTTGGTTGATCTGTCTGTCTACTAGAGTCTTGGTTGATGTCTCTCTCTCTTCCCCTTCTATCTGTGTCTCTATCTATCTATCTATCTATCTATCTATCTATCTATCTATCTATCTGTTAGTGTCTTGGTCTATATATCTGTTTAGCTATCTATCTGGGTTGATCTGTCGTCTGTCTTGGTTGATCTATCTGTCATCTATCTATCTTTCTATATCTATTTGAGTCGGTTGATCTGTCTGTCTGTTTACTAGAGTCTTGGTTGATCTATCTATCTCTTGGACTATCTGTCTGTCTATTAGTGTCTTGGTCCATTGATCTTTCTATCTATTTATCTGGTTATCTGTCTGTCTATTAGAGTCTAGGTCTATCTGTCATATTTCTGCATAGGCTAGACTTTCAGACAGAAGTCTTTCTGGAGGTACTATATACCTAGGAGCATCTATATGCAAACCAGGTGCTGCAGAATAGGAAAAATGCCACTTTTTTGCCTTTCCCCAGCGAACCTGGTTGGCTGGCTTTTGATGGAGACCTCTTCCTCCCCCCTCCCCTGTCCCCCGGTTAAGGTTATCATGACAGGTCTTTGGTTTTCTTTAAAAATAGTTGAAGGTAATGGCCATAAAAGATGCCGGATGGCCCCCGTGGGAAGCTGAAGGAGTCCATTCATTCATGGAATATTTACAGTGCGGCCGACAGCCCTGCAAGCCGATATTTCATGGTCCCTTGGCTGGCTTTGGAGCTCTTTTTTTTTTCAAGCAGCCTTTCACCACCCATGGTGGCAATGTTGAGGGCATTCCTTATCCTGGATTCTTGGACCCAACAAACCAGGAAGCTCACTGAGAACCCTCGTTTCTGACAATCTCTCAGGAATATTTATTTATCAGTTACCTTTCTATCTATCCTTTCCTTCAGTCAGCTCAGGATAACATACAGTGTTCCCTCACTTAACGCGGGTGTTACATTCCAGGACCACCCGCGAAAGGTGAAAAAACGTGAAGTAGTATATGTATATAGCTTTCCGAGGGTGAGGCAGAAGCGAGGAGAGATTTAAAAGTACCGCACACCTTTTTTGTTTGCTAGCTATCTCTGCTTTGCTTTGCACTCTCTCTTGATTGGCGGCCTCTCTCCCGAGGGGGTGGGGTGAAACCCCCTTCCACACGCCATTGTTGCCAGGAGGCAGGATTAGATGCCACTCTGGGCAATGGCAACCGTTCATAAACTGGGAGGCAAAACCCTGCAAAGCAGCGAGTCTGCGAAAAGTGAACCGCGAAGTAGCCTCTCTCCCAAAGGGGAGGATGAAACCCCCTTACACACGCCATTGTTGCCAGGAGGCAAGATTAGATGCCGCTCTGATGAACAGCAACCATTCATAAACTGGGAGGCAAAAACCCGCGAAGCAGCCAGTCCGCAAAAAGCTAACTGCGGAGTAGCCTTTCTCCCAAAGGAGAGAGTGAAACCCCCTTCCACACTCCATTGTTGCCAGGATGCGGATTAGACGCCGCTCTGGACAACAGCAACCGTTCATAAACTGGGAAGCAAAAACCCGCAAAGCAGCGAGTCTGCAAAAAGCAAACCGCGAAGTAGCCTTCCTCCCGAAGGAGAGGGTGAAACCCCCTTCCACACTCCATTGTTGCCAGGAGGCGGAATTCGATGCAGCTCTGGGCAACAGCAACCATTCATAAACTGGGAGGCAAAAACCCACAAAGCAACAAGTACGCGAAAAGTGAACCGCGAAGTAGCCTCTCTCTTGAAGGGGAGGATGACACCCCCTTCCACTCTCCATCATTGCCAGGAGGCGGGATTAGACGCTGCTCTGGGCAACGGCAACTATTCATAAACTGGGAGGCAAAAAACCTCAAAACATCGAATCTGTGAAAAGCGAACCGCAAAGTAGCCTCTTTCCTGAGGGGGGGAGTGAAACCCCCTTTCACACTCCATTGTTCCCGGGAGGCAGAATTAGACGCCGCTCTGGGCAACGGCAACCATTCATAAACTGGGAGGCAAAAACCCATGAAGCAGCAAGTCTGTGAAAAGTGAACCGCGAAGTAGCCTCTCTCCTGAGGGGGAGGGTGAAACCCCCTTCCACACTCCATCATTGCAGGAGGCGGGATTAGATGCCACTCTGGGCAATGGCAACATTTCATAAACTGGGAGGCAAAAATCTGCAAAACAGCGAATCTGTGAAAAGCAAACCACAAAGTAGCCTCTTTCCCAAGGGGGAGGGTGACACCTCCTTCCACACTCCATCATTGCCAGGAGGCGGGATTAGACGCCTCTCTGGGCAACGGCAACCATTCATAAACTGGGAGGCAAAAACCCACAAAGCAGCGAGTTCACAAAAAGTGATCAGCGAGGGAACATTGGACATATTGGTAGTTCTCTTCCTCCATGGAGCAGTTTAGTCATTCCATTAACTTAGCCCAGTGTTTTTCAACTTGGGAGTTGGAACCTCTGGGGGGGTTGCAAAGGGGTTTCATTGGGGTCACCAAAGACCATCAGAAAACACATGTTTCTGATGGTCTTAGGAATCCCTTTGGCAGAAAATGCTTTGTCCAGTGAATGAAAATACATCCTGCATATCAGATACTGACATGACGAGTAGCAAAATGAGAGTTCTGAAGTAGCAACGAAAATAATGTGATGGTTGGGGGTCGCCACGACATGAAGAACCGTATTAAGGGGTCGCAGCATTAGGAAGGTGGAGAAGCACCGCCTTAGCCGCTGTGTTCTTTTTCCCTTTAAGGAGCCTTCCTTCCACTTTTTCTTCCTTAAAATGATGTTGATCACCGCTCTCTTCCACTCAAACCTGGGCTAATAAAAACGGAAGATGAGCAGAGATGCTTCACTTTGGAAACAGGGCTACTCAGCAAAGTTGGTGTGTTCAATACGGACTCCCCCTGCACCCGATCCCTCACCCTTTAACATAGATCAGTGTTTTAAGAGAGACTTGGGTCAATAATGCCCTGCTTTAGAATTCCCTAAATACGTATTTGCACAATAGACTTTAAAATATGGCCGTCCATCATGTCATCTCTCCTACTCGGTATGCTTTATGGCCTTCAGTGCTGGGCAGGAGTTTAGAGAAGAAGGGAAAACAAGGCAGGGCTGCTGGCTTGACTTAAGAATCAAATGAAATCAAACAATTTCTGGGAAAGGATTATCGTGGTTTCAGATTAAAGCGGATGGGGAGCTGAAATAGATTTCTCATCCAGATTTTCACTATATCAGGTATATTTTCTTCAGCTGGCAGAACGTCAGATAAACAGAAATGTCGTATAATATGGAGTCTCCTACTGTTACCCGTTCGACGTGTCGCTAGACACCTAGAATATTAAAAGACAATGCCTCAGGGCTAGAGCGGCCTTTAACTGAAGGGGAAATGATGGAGGAAAAGGGGGGCTTCGGATAAGAGCATCGGATAAGATGGAATGTCGGATAAGCGGAGGTTGGATAAGCGAGACACTACTGTATCTATCTCTCTATCTTGGGAATGGAGAGAGAGTTGGGAGTGCTCCTTTAATTGAAGGGGAAATGCTGGAGGAAAAGGGGACGTCGGATAAAGAGTGTCGAATAATATGGAATGTTGGATGAGCAAAGGTTGGATAAGCGAGACTTTACTGTATATCTGTATTTTGTCACTTGGAAAAGCTATAACAAACTCCCTCTAAAAATAATGAGTACAGCTTCTTAGTAGCCGGGCTTTAGCACAGTGAGTTAACCACCAATTGCAACTCCTTAAGGCCGGGTTTCAGCACAGCAGGTTAACCATCAATTGCAGCTCCTTAGGGCTGGGCTTTAGCACAGCAGGTTCACTGCCAAGTGCAGCTCCTTGAGGCCGGGCTTTAGCACAGTGAGTTAACTGTCATTGCAGCTCCTTAGGGTCTGGCTATATCATAGCGGGTTATCCACCAATTGCAGCTCCCTAAGACCTGGCTTTAGCACAGTGGGTTAACTGCCAATTGCAGCTCCTTAGGGTTGGGATTTAGCACAGCGGGTTAACCGCCAATTACAGCTCCTTAGGGTTGGGATTTATCACAGCGGGATAACTGCCAATTGCAGCTCTTTAGGGCCGAGCTTTAGCACAGCGGGTTAAATGCCAATTGCAATTCCTTAGGGCCGGGCTTTAGCACAGCGAGTTAACCGCCAATTGCAGGTCCTTAAGACCGGGCTTTAGCACAGCGGGTCAACTTTCAATTGCAGCTCCTTAGGGCGGGACTTTAGCACAGCAGGTTAACCGCCAATTGCAGCTCCTTAGGGCCGGGCTGTAGTACCACAGGTTAACCGCCAATTGCAATTCCTTAGGGCCGGGGTTTAGCACAGTGAGTTAACCACCAATTGCAGCTCCATAAGGCCCGGCTTTAGCACAGTGGGCTAACTGCCAATTGCAGCTCCATAAGGCCCGGCTTTAGCACAGTGAGTTAACCGCCAATTGCAGCTCCTTAGGGCTGAGCTTTCGCACAGCGGGTTAACCGCCAGCTGCAGAAAATCTTACCAATGGAAAAGTTGACAATCCAAGCCCAGGTGGGGGTGAGCTCCCGGCCATCATCTCAGCATTTGCTCACCTAGCATATCGAAAACAGAAATGTGAGTATATAAATAGGTACTGCCTTAAGTGAGGGGGTAATAAAAGACACCTATAAGGACATGATTATTCAATCGGGAGGTCTTCTATAGAAAAGGGGGATGTCGGATAAGAGCGTTGGATAAGACAGAATGTCGGATATGCAAAGGTCGGATAAGCGAGACCCTAATGTATTTGAACTGCCTTTCCCAGATATTTTGAGTTGCAGTCCTTAACAAATAATATTTTGCAAGCTCTGGTTTATTGTCTTTTCAAAGCCAACTTCTGCCCAGGATGGGCCAAGGCTCTGCAGAAATTTCAGGGTGAGTGCGTTGACGTCTGCTCCTGTCCTTACCTGCGTTTTAATTGAGATCCGAGGGGGCCGCCCTCCCCTTGACATACTCTTTGGGAAGGTTTAGTGGCGTGTGCCTGCAGGTGACGGTATTTGAAGCCGATCTAGGGATTTTGCAGCACTTTAGGAATAATAAAACCCATGCACACACACACACACCAAAAAAGGGAGAACCCATTCCTCTCCTCCTCCTCCTCCTCCTCCCCCTCCCTCCCCTGTCCCTGTCGTATGTTAGCTTTAATGAGCAATTTTGAAAAATTGAAAATAAAAGGGGAAAATGAATAGGTGTTGAACCAGGCTGTGATATGTAAATGCCAACTAGTAATTACCTAAAACCACAATTTTATTTCTGTTTCATCTTGCAAAACATTTCATTTCCACTGAGTGAAAACACTTAATTTGGGCTGCGTTTTTTCCTCTGGGTTGACGGAGGCAGGCGTTCCTCTTGGCTCAGGCTAGATGGAGCACTCGCGCTTTGCTTGCGCTTGCTTCCTTCCCAAGGTTATGCGCTGGGAAGATGCAAGAGTGCCCAGTGGACAGCTCCCCAGTCCATCCGTCCCTCCGTCCATTCATTGGGAACGCCGTCTTCCTCCTTCCTTTCCTTTCAGCACCAGGTTCATTTATGCCTCCAAGTACCAAGAAGGAATATCATATATGTGTTGTCAAAAGCTCGTGTGGACGGAATTACTGGGTTGCTGTGAGTTTTCAGGGCTGTATGGACATGTTCCAGAAGAAGAGAATGCTTCTGGAACATGGCCATACAGCCTGGAAAACTCACAGCAACCCAGGAATATTATATCCCCCCAGGGTCTCGTCGATGTATCTCCCCCCCCCCCCCCCCACTTTTGCTGTGCAGACTGAAAGCCAAAACCAAGGTTACAACAACATCTGTCATAGAAGTCCAATATGCTGATGATAACGTAGTATGTGCACATTCAGGAGAAGACCTACAAGCCACTCTAAACACCTTCGCAGAAGCATACGAGAAGCTCAGCCTGTCATTGAACATTGAGAAAACCAAAGTGCTCTTCCAGCAGTCACCAGCCAATCCCTCCCCAATGCTGGAAATACAGCTTAATGGTGTAACATTAGAAAACGTTGACCATTTCCGCTCCCTTGGCAGCCACCTCTCCACAAAAGTCAACACTGAAATACAACACTGAATGAGCTCTGCAAGGGCAGCATTTTCCAAATGAAGCACAGAGTGTTTGAGGACCGGGGCATCCATAGGGAGACCAAGGTGCTTGTTTATAAAGCTATTGTCCTCTCAGCCCTGCTGTGGCAGCCATCTCTCCACAAAAGTCAACACAGAGGGCAATATTGACACTGAAATACAACACTGCCTGAGCTCTGCGAGTGCAGCTTTTTTTCTGAATGAAGCAGAAAGTGTTTGAGGACCAGGGCATCCGTAGGGATACTATGGTGCTTGTTTATGAAGCTATTGTCCTCCCCACCCTGCTGTGGCAGCCACCTCTCCACAAAAGTCAACATTGACATTGAAATACAACACTGCCTGAGCTCTTTGAGTGCAGCTTTTTTCCGAATGAAGCACAGAGTGTTTGAGGACCGGGACATCCGTAGGGATACCAAGGTGCTTGTTAATAAGGCTTTCGTGGCCGGAATCACTGGGTTCCTGTGAGTTTTCCGGGCTGTATGGCCATGTTCCAGAAGGAGAGAGTGATTCAGGAACCTGGCTTGTTAGACCTCATCTAGTCCATCACAGCAGCCAGGGACTGGTCCAGGATCTGGGGGGCTTCCTTGGATTTTGGTGGAAAGGAGTAGTAGAGTTCTGATGGCACTGAACTCCAAAACGCTGGATGACCTCACCCAGCAGTTTCATGTAGATATTGAGAAGCATGGAGGATAGAATGGAACCCTGCAGGACCCCACAGATCAAAGGCCAGGGGTCCAAGCAGGTGTCCCCCAGCTTCACCATCTGGGAACGGTCCTCCAGGAATGAGTGGAGCCATTGCAGGACGATATCCCCAAGAGCCATTCCAGAGAGCCAATCCAGAAGGATGGGACTTGGGAGTACTGAGCCATGGTAGTTCAAATAGTGTGAAACCGCATCAATTCTATAGTGTAGATCTGCCCCAGGATTCTGGGAATCCAGAGCACCAAGCCTGGCTCAACCACATAATGGGTGCTCTGGGCCAACGGACGTTCTGTCAGCCCTTCAAAAGAAGGCAGTGGCCAACTTTCTTAGAACCAATCTTGCCAAGAAGACCCTAAGAGGGCCGGGCTCTAACACAGCTGGTTAATCACCAGCAGCAATAGATCTTACCAATTGAAAGGTTAGCAGTTCGAAGCTTGGATTGGGGTGAGTACCCGACCTTCAGCCCAGCTCACTGTCAGCCTAAGCAGTTCGAAAACAGCTGTGAGTAGAGAAATTAGGCACCGCTTATGCGGGGAGGTATTTTACGGCACCATAAAAAGAAAATACCAAAAAATGCTGGCTATCAAAGAAAGGAGGGAGTCTGTGATCAAGAGCTTTTTGTCATAGAATAGTGGTTCTCAACCTGGGGTCCCCAGATGTTTTTGGCCATCAACTCCCAGAAATCCTAACAGCTGTTAAACTGGTTGGGATTTCTGGGAGTTGTAGGCCAAAAATATCTGGGGACTCCAGATTGAGAACCACTGTCATAGAGGATGGAGCAACAGCACCCTCCTGTGGACAGAATCGAGCACAACCTCCAGGACGCTGAAGTTGGGGAAAATGCCGATATAATACCTCTTATCTGTTTCCTGTCTTGTCTGTTTAACGGTATTGAATGTTTGCTGTGTATGTGTTGTGTGATCCGGGCGGTGAGAAGGGCAAAATGTAAATACTGTTAAATAAACAAATAAGATAGGGTTGTTGTTAGTCAGGGTTGAAGGCCATAAAAGCAGTCCTGTATTTCTCAATAGCCATGAAATTTCATCAAATTACTGGGAGGGACGGGCAGTTCCTATCTCTCAACCTAAATATGGAATTATGAGGATAAAAGGATAGAAGAAACACACAGTATTTCAAGGTACCTGGGGAAACGGATGGTATCGGGAAGGCACGGGGAGAAGGCTGACAAATTAAATTGGTAGGATCCAATTTCAAATCTGAGCGTTAAGACCACACACCTACTTTTGTTTTAATTAATCTGCATTCCGGCGTGCCACCGTGACAGGAAACGCCACAGAAAAATATTAACAATGACCTTTGCTTCTAATACGGCGGTCGGTTCTATTTACTAGACCGAGGCGGAGAGGAGTTACCTTCCACTTCCTTCTGAATTTCCGAACTACAGAATCTACACATTTATTTGAGTTTAATGGATTAATTTGCTCCGACTAGTCAGTTGTGAGGCAGATGACTAACTGGCTAAACAAGATTTAATTGGACAAATCGGCCCATTAATAGCCACTTCCCAGCATTATCATCTTCTAATGCTTTTTTAAAAGCTGTTTATGAGAGTAACCGTGGTGGAATCCTGTGGCCACGAGGATCACGGATTAATTGGCTGTTGCTCGAAATTGTTACCGTTCAGATGCTTCTGAATCTCTACATCCTGGAAGTCTGAAAAGTGGGTTTCTTTCAACCGGATGAGTCAGATCAGGGATTTCCGTCTGCCCAGTTTCCTTGTTTCCAACAAAGTCTGCTAGAAGGGCATCTCCTTCTCTTCTGGTCCCCCCAATGTCACCTTCAAAGGAATATTGTGCCCACACATTGGGAGTTGGATGTTATCGCAGTAGATAAAGAGAGATCGTAGAAGATATGTTACATTTGTCTGTGTACTCCATTATGCTTTATATGACCCGTTCTCAACTTGTGGGTTGCGACCACTTTGGGGGTTGAACGACCCTTTCACAGGGTTGCCTAATACCATCTGAAAACCCATATTTCTAATGGTCTTAGGAACTGAGATACTACTAACTTTTTCCCGCCTACTTTCGCTTCCCAGAGGTCTCTTCTTCTTTTCTGGAGGGAGGTGTTGATGTCACTCAGCAGATCATTACGGACTACTTCTGTGGGATGGTAATGGTGCTCCATGCTGGCCACATAACCTTGGAGGGGGTCTACGGAAAACGCCGGCTCTTTGTCTTAGAAATAAGGATGAGCATCACCTCCCAGAGTCGGACATGACTAAACGTAATGTCAGGGGAAAACCTTTACCTTTACCTAACAGCAGCAAAATTACAGTCATGAAGTAGCAACGAAAATAATTTTATGGTTTTGGGTCACCACAACATGAGGCATTCAGAAGGTTGAGAACCACTGCTCTGTACTATAGAGTCAGCTTTGTATCCAGCCAAATGTGTAGTTCTTAACTTGATAGTTGCCTGTTTCTCCTGATCCTTTGAACCGAAACGACACAAGTGGACAATGTAGTCCTCTCCCTTCTTCAAATAGTGGTCACTATTTTATTTGGTTGGTTCACATTGTGGCAAATTTCATTTCAGCAGGTGTAGGTGTGTATATTTAGATGCTGATGGAAATTCCCAATCTGGGAGAGAAAGAGCTTGAAAAACTCTTTGACCGACAGGTCGAAGGTTTGAATCCGGGAAGACCGTGGAAGAGCTCCCTTTGTCAGCGGTGAGACCGTGGATGAGCTCCCTTTATCAGCTTCAGCTCCCCATGCGGGGACCTGAGAGAAGCCTCCCACAAGGATGGTAAAACATCAAAACATCCGGGCAGTGTCCCCTGGGCAACGTCCTTGCAGACGGCTAATTCTCTCAATCCAGAAGCAATGGTTTGCTTCCAATCCTCATGGTTGCAAAAATGTGTATTTTAACCAAATGATCCTTGGGACCTTTGGCACTTGTTGGCTGATCTGGAAATGGGTGCGGAGGGATGTGCCGGTGCGATTGTCACTTTGCAAACGCTGTATCTGGAATCAGGAGGACGGGGGCCTCTTTAGTGAGATATATGGCTTCATAATTAGCCTCTTGCATTTTTTCATGAGTGCTAGCATCAGCGTTCTACGATGTGTTACCCTGATTAACAGCTGCTTTGCAACTACTTCCTTGTGCCACTGATGGCCATATTTGTCAAGCGGTTCCTGACAAGAGGACGGATAGTTGCTTCCCCCCTTCCCCATCTTACTTAAAACGCAGCATTTCTCTCTCCCCCTCCTTTCCCCTCCAACTAGGTGGGTTTTCCCTTTCCCTTCAACCTGATGCCAGGTTTCAGACCATCAGACTTTGGTCTTTGGGTGCAATCTTGTTCTGCTCTGGCATTGCCAGATGCCTCTGATTGTCAAGCATGTCCCTTATTTGAGGGTCAGACATCTCATTAGAAAACCCAAATTTCTCATTTCTCAGCTGCAGCTCCCATAGCAATGAATGGCTAGTAAAATCCACAGAATCTCATTCATTCTGTTGCACTCCAGGACACGCTGAGTAGGGAAAAAACAATTCTTTTATTGAAGATAAGTAAAAACAGCAAAGTAAAAAAGCACTTTAAAGGAATAGGTAAATCCAATTAGGGAAGAAGATAAGCAGGAACAAATTAGTCCAAGGCAGTGGTTCTCAACCTTGGTAATGCCGTGACCCCTTAATGCCGTTCCATATGTTGTGGTGACCCCCAACCATAATATTGTTTTCGTTGCTACTTGATACCTGTCATTTTAGTACTGTTATAAATCGTAATGTAAATATCCAATATGCAGGATATATTTTCATTCACTGGACTAAATTGAGCACAAATACCCAATATGCCCAAATGTGAATGCTAGTGGGGTTGGGGGGTGGGGGAGGATTGATTTTGTAATTTGGGAGTTGTAGTTGCCGGGATTTATAGTTCACCTACAATCAAAAAGCATTCTGAACTCCATCAGCGATGGATTTAAACCGAATTTGGCACAAAGAACTCCCATAACCAACAGAAAACACTGGAAGGGTTTTGTGGGCATTGACCTTGAGTTTGGGAGTTGTAGTTCACCTACATCCAGAGGAGCACTGTGGGTTCATGCAATGATGGATCTGGACCAAACTTGGCACGAATACTCAGTATACCCAAATGTGAACACTGGTAGAGTCTGGGGAAAATAGACATTGACATTTGGGAGTTGTAGTTGCTGGGATTTATAGTTCATCTACAATCAAAGAGTATTCTGAACTTCCCACACAGAATCCCAATGACCACCAGTAAATACTATGTTTTCTGATGGTGTTTGGTGACCCCTTTGACACCCCCTCACAACCCCCTCGGGGGTCCCGACCCCCAGGATGAGAAACACTGGTCCAAGGTAAGGTTCGGCAAAGTCCAAAAACAAAGTCCACTCTTCTTTAACAAAATCCAAAGAACCAGGAAACTTTGACCCAAGGCATGAGTATACAATCACCAGAGACCAAGAGTCAAACCATGAAGCAAGAAATCCTTAAACATGAATCTTCCAGGCAAAACTTCCATGAGACAAGAACAAGAACTTAGCAGGATTTTAAACAATGCTTCATGTGACTATATTTCCCATGCTCAGAACTTTTATTGCCGCGTTAAGCAATTCCCAGCACTCAGGAATTGGTTTTGCCTTCCTCTTATCTTTTTCTGCCGGAGTCTGGCAGAATGCCGAAGGCCTTGGTCAAGCTGCCTGTTTTGGCTAATTTCCACCCGTCTGTCTATATGCTCATTCTCTGCATCAATACCATTGCCATCTTGAACCTCATTGACACCATTCCCCACATCCAAAGCACCCTGATCCTGAAACACAATCACAGGCTGAACTCCAACACATTCATTCATCCTAGTTTTGAGGAAACGCTGACATTTCAGGTCATTCTTCTGCACCAATCCAAAATGGAATTCTCCACATTCGTACTGCTCCAATTTCAAAGTGATTTTTCATCTAGTTATACTTTAAAAGCTTTTACAAATGAGAGAGAAGAAAGAAGGAGAGATAGAAGGGAGGAAATAAATAAATACCAACGCCAATTCCATGCAGATCAATATGGCTTATCTATATAAATAAAAATGTAAATGTTCGTTTGTGGGATTAACATAACTCAAAAACCACTGGGCGAATTGACACTAAATTTGGACACTATACCCCTAACAGACCAACAAGTGACCATCACTCATAATCCACCCCCCCCCCCAAAACAGTAGAAGCGACTTTTAAACCCCCCCCCCCCAAAAAAAATTAAATGACGATACAGGGGGGAAAAGGGAAGAGGGAGGGAAGGAAGAGGGAGAGAAGGAAGGGGAGAAAGAAAGAAAGAAAAGAAAGAAAGAAAGAAGGAAAGAGAGAAGGAAGGAAGGAGAGAGGTAGAGAAGGAAGAAAGGAAAGATGAAGGAAAAGAAAAAGAGGGGAAGGAAAGAAAGAGGTAGAGAAGGAAGGAGACAAGGAAAGAAAAAAGGAAAGGAAGGAAAGAGGGAGCGAAGGAAGGAGGGAAAGAAGAAAAAGAGAGAGGGAAGGAAAGAAAAGGAAGAAAGAGAGAAGTAAGGATGGAAGCAAAAAGCAAAGGAAGGAAGGAAAGACGCAGAGAAGGAAGAAAGGAGAGAAAGAGAGAAGGAAGGAAAGAAGGAAATAGAGAAGTAAGGATGGAAGCAGAAAGCAAAGGAAGGAAGGAAAGAGGTAGAGAAGGAAGGAAGGAGAGAAGAGAAGAAGAAAAAGGAAAGGAAGGAAGGAGGGAGTGAAAGGAGAGAAAGAGGGAGGGAAGGTTGGCCACAGCAACCTGTGGCGGGTACAGCTTGTGTGTGTGTGTGTGTGTGTGTGTGTGTAGGCTTGGGCACAGATCTGTTTTTGTGCCTGTGACAATGGCGGGACGGAAAGCAGGGCCTCCCCGGAGGATCTTAATCTCCGCAGTGGTTCATAGGGGGAGATACATTCGGACAGGTAATTTGGGCCAAGGCCGTTTAGGGCTTTATAGGCCAAAGCCAGCACTTTGAATTGTGCCCGGTAGCAAACTGGCAGCCAGTGGAGCAGGCGTAACATGGGAGTTGTATGCTCCCTGTATGCCGCCCCAGTTATTAACCTGGCTGCCTCTTGTTGGACTATTTGAAGCCTCCGAGCAGTCTTCAAAGGCAACCCCACGTAGAGTGCGTTGCAGTATTCTATCCTAGATGTAACGAGAGCATGGACCACCGTGGCCAAGTCTGACTTCCCAAGGTACGGGCGCAGCTGGCGCATAAGTTTTAATTGTGTGAACGCTCCCCTGGCCACCGCTGCAACCTGGGATTCCAGGCTCAGTGATGAATCCAGGAGAACTCCCAAACTGCGAACCTGTGCCTTCAAGGGGAGTGTGGCCCCGTCCAGCACAGGTTGCCACCCTATACCCTGTCCGGCCTTGTGACTGACCATGAGGACCTCTGTCTTGTCTGGATTCAACTTCAATTTGCTCGCCCTCATCCAGACTGTCACAGCAGTTTAGGACTTGGACAGCCTCCTTAGCATCTGGTGGAAATGAGTGATAGAGTTGGACCTCATCTGTGTACAGATGGCATTGAACTTCAAAAGTCCGGATGATCTCACCCAGCGGCTTCATGTAGATGTTAAACAACATGGGGGACAATGTTGAGCCCTGCGGGACCCCACAGGACAATGGCCATAGGGCCGAGCAGGAGTCCCCCAGCAACACCTTCTGGGTACGGCCCTCCAGGAAGGACTGGAGCCACTGCAGAACAGTCCCTCCAAGAGCCATCCCTGCAAGGCGCCCCAGAAGGATACCATGGTCTACGGTATTGAAGGCTGCTGAGAGGTCCAGGAGAACCAACAGGGACACACTCCTCCCCTTGTCGAGTTCTCTGCGGAGATCATCCACTAAGGCGACCATGGCTGTCTCCATTCCATGTCCCGGTCTGAAACCCGACTGTGACGGATCCAGATAATCAAGCCAACCCCAACCGGGACCACCTTCCACATGGAAACCAATGCCCTCACTGCGGGAGAAGATACAGATCAAGAATAGGACTCCACTGTCACCTACGGACCCACCACCAATACCCCGATCCTGGAAGACTTTCCTACTCGGACAACAAGGGATTGCCTAAGTAAAGTATTAAGAAATGTCGTGATTTCAGTCTACTTTTGCTATCACAAGTGGAAATGAAATTGTCACCCATCTTTGTCCTACTCCCACTCTTGTTATATATGAAATAATATCCTCTATCCGTAAGTCATTCACGATGAGATCTGAGCCTTAGGCTGTTTTGGATTTTCAAAAGTTTGCCAAAACATATTGGTGTTGAATGGTACTGGAACGTAACCCTATTCCTTCCATGTTCTTTCTGCCCCAAATACCGCGTTTCCTGTAAAAGAATCATTCCCAGGAACACATTGGCTTAGTTAACTGCGGTATACCTGAAGACAGATCTAAATTATCTAATTTTTCTGAAGTCTGCTCCAGAGCTGGAAATATTTCCCCCGCAGACCTAGCAGCGGATTTCTCTGACAACCTGTATGTCTCTGCGTAAGAGAGAGAAAGAGAAAGAGAGAGAGAAAGGGGGGAGAGGGAATCTTCCTTTCGAAGCTATAATTTTGTAATGTCATTTTCAATCAATAGACCTTTAGCAAAAAGATGAGACAGATGATGGAGGAGGCCCTTTAAATAATTTAGCTCTTGTTAATGGAGCGATTTCATTTTTTTGATAGAATGGCTTTATTGAAAAGTAGATTTTTGCTCGCCGTCTTCCTGCTCTGCAGTCCATCCACCTTTGTGGGGGGGGGGGGGGGGGGAATCAACAAATGTTTGTGTTTAGCCAAGGCAGTGCTCAGAAAGCTCTTTGATTCTTTTCGGTTTCATCTCTAGATTGTACTATTAGTTTATGGGGAAATTACATCTTTGCACATAAGAGGTGAAGTTTTTGTTTCGTAAAGTCAGCAAGACATTGGGTCTTTTTCTGCAACCCTGGAAATACATTTATCAGCCAATATTTGGTACCCAGATTTCTTGATAAAGAAGCTGGGGGGTAAACAATTCACTGCCTCCTTGATTTCCTGGGCTATATCTTTCTATACATTAAAGTGTACATATGTATGTTCCACAAATCCCAGTGGGATTCCTTCCCAGGTAATCCTCAGAGCTCAAAATCCTTGTCTGTTTTTAAGATAAAAAGCACACGTGTATGTTTTAGATGGATTAGGAACCAGCTGATTTTCCCTGTAATAGGCAGTAAGAGCACCTAAAGCTTCGGAGAGCTTCTGTTCAACCATTTCAAAGCTCCCTGCTTGGGCGGTGATGGCATGATTGTCAGCATAGATGAAACTCTTTGTCCCTTCTGGCGGTGGCTGGTCATTTGTGTAAACGTTAACAATTGGTGGAGCAAGCTGGTTTTCCCTGTAACAGGCAGTAAGAGCACCTAAAGCTTCAGAGAGCCCTCAATGACCATCTAGGTCAGTGGTTCTCAACCTGTGGGTCCCCACATGTTTTGGCCTTCAACTCCCAGAAATCCTAACAGCTGGTAAACTGGCTGGGATTTCTGGGAGTTGTAGGCCAAAACACCTGGGGTCCCACAGGTTGAGAACCACTGATCTAGATCTATATAGTGACCTTAGGAGGCCCCCAATGACCATCTAGATCAGTGGTTCTCAACCTGTGGTTCCCAGATATTTTGGCTTTCAACTCCCAAAAATCCTAACAGCTGGTAAACTGGATGCGATTTCTGGGAGTTGTAGGCCAAAACACCTGGGGACCCACAGGTTGAGAACCACTGATCTAGATCTATATAGCGATCTTAGATCTAGACCATCTAGATCTGTATAATAACCTTAGGAGCCCCTCAAGGACCATCTAGATCTATATAGTGACCATCTAGATCAGTGGTTCTCAACCTGTGGGTCCCCAGATGTTTTGGCTTTCAACTCACAGAAATCCTAACAGCTGGTAAACTGGCTGGGATTTCTGGGAGTTGTGGGCCAAAACACCTGGGGACCCACAGGTTGAGAACAACTGATCTAGGTCTATATAGTGATCTTAGGAGGCCCTCAAGGACCATCTAGATCTATATAATAACCTTAGGAGGCCCTCAAGGACCATCTAAATCAATATAGTGACCTTAGGAGGCCCTCAGTGACCATCTAGATCAGTGATTCTCAACCTGTGGGTCCCCAGATGTTTTGGCCTTCAACTCCCAGAAATCCTAACAGCTGGTAAACTGGCTGGGATTTCTGGGAGTTGTGGGCCAAAACACCTGGGGACCCACAGGTTGAGAACAACTGATCTAGGTCTATATAGTGATCTTAGGAGGCCCTCAAGGACCATCTAGATCTATATAATAACCTTAGGAGGCCCTCAAGGACCATCTAAATCAATATAGTGACCTTAGGAGGCCCTCAGTGACCATCTAGATCAGTGATTCTCAACCTGTGGGTCCCCAGATGTTTTGGCCTTCAACTCCCAGAAATCCTAACAGCTGGTAAACTGGCTGGGATTTCTGGGAGTTGTAGGCCAAAACACCTGGGGACCCACAGACTGAAAATCACTGATCTGAAAGCTTTTGAGAATTTGGGCCTTAGCAAGCATTCTGGTCTTTTCCCCCGAACAGTGAGGCCCATCAGAAGAGTTGCAAAAGGAACAAGTGATTCATCTAAAGAGCAAAGTACCTCCTGATATGTCGGCACGTCTCTGTGCCTGCTTATTCGGACATCCTTCTTCTGGTTCAGCACATTTTCCCCCCTGCGGTTATTAATTTGCGCCGTTTATCCTCCTGCATCTGGCGCGGCGAGACCCACGCCGCTTAAATGTGCAATTTCCCTATCGCTGGCGTTTCCAGCGCGACGCTTCGAGAGGGGGTATAAACAAGACCAAAGTGCCACTTTATGTGTCGCGGAGAGAAGTGGGTGGGTTCCATATTATTTTACGACCGGCAATGATGGAATGCTAAACTTTCCAAAGAGGGTTCCTGGTGTGCCGTCCCCCCCAATACGTACCGGTACCGCTTCTCCTTAGTCTCTGAAGTATGCTGGGACTTGGTCAAATTTCCCGTCAAAATGGGAATTTCGCCTCCCTCCCAAATTCATTTATCATGCTCTTTAAAAAGGTGTTTTTCTGCGTTACCTGGTGTCTAAATTGGATTGGCTCATTTATGCTGTTCTTTGCTGTATCCCCCCATGCTTTTCTTAAATGAATTAGTAATGACAGCATACTCCATCATACCTCTCTGCAGCCACTTTAAGGGGGAAGCCGGGTGATCTAAACCTTTTAACCTATTAAAGATGATTTCCCCCAATTGAATCAGACCCACCGCAGGTGTAATAACTAATCATTTCAACTACACCTCCTATTATGTTTTTTTAAGCCATTATGCATGTTGGATAGATGATAATTCATGTTTATTGCATTGTCCGATGGATCCGTTTTGCCTACACTCGCCTGATTAATGTATTTAAAGAAATAAGAGATGCAATTTGAAAGGGGGGGGAAAGAAGTACACATGCACACATACAATGTTGATGGAATGCACCCAGGACTACATCAAAAGGGCCATTAAAACCCATCAAAAGGCTGCTCTTTGACCCGAGATGCATATTTGAGAACCAGGTGATGACAGGCACTCGCTTGAGTTATGGCCAGACGTTTGGGTTGGGTTCTTTCCCCGCTCAAAGCTCTGTACGTCAGAATAAATCTTCCCAGCTTTTCTTGAAGATACGATGGTTCAAAAGATCGTAGTTCCCATCAAACCACCACCTTCCTGCTCTCTTCTAAGAAACTAAATGGCAATGGAAGACGTGGCCAGAATCCATGAATGAAAACAATGCTTTGGTTAGTTTGCGAGATGTGAAGTTTAGAGGCCATCCCAATGTCCACAATTTTGGAAGGCAGCTCTTGCGCTTGTTATGGAAATAGGAGGAATGCCCACTGGTCTGTCTATCTCCACCTCCACCTCCACCAACCCATCCATCTATTTATCTTGCCTTTCTCTCCATCAGATGAAGGCAGTATACATGTCCTTTTCCAGGCTCATGCCTATCTATCTATTCATCCATCCATCCATCCATCCATCCATCCATCCATCCATCCTTTCTCTCCATCAGATGAAAGCAGTATCCATGTCTGTGCCCATGTCCGTCTATCTATCTTGCCTTTCTCTCCACCAGACGAAGGCAGTACACATGTCCATGCCCATACCCATGCCATGTTCATGTCCATGTCCATATCCATGTCCATATCTATCTGTCTGTCTGTCTGTCTGTCTATCTATCTATCTTGCCTTTCTCTCCATCAGATGAACGCAGTACACATGTCCATACCCATATCCATGTCCATATCTATCTGTCTATCTATCTATCTATCTATCTTGCCTTTTTCTCTATCAGATGAAGGTAGTATACATGCCCATACCCATGCCATGTCCATGTCCATATCTGTCTGCCTGCCTGCCTGCCTGTCTATCTTGCCTTTCTCTCCATCGGATGAAGGCATCCAGTGGATGGCCATGCTCATGCCTATCTATTGATCTATCTGTCTGTCTGTCTTGCCTTTTTCTCCACCAGAAGAAAGCAGTATACATGCCCATGCCATGTCCATGTCCATATCTGTCTGTCTGTCTGTCTGAATACCTATCTATCTATCTACCTATCTATCTATCTTGCTATTCCCTCCATCAGATGAAAGCAGTGTCCATGTCCCTGCCTGCCTGTCCGTCCATCTGTCCGTCCGTCCATCCATCTATCTATCTTGCCCCTCTCTCCACCAGGCACTATATATCTGTCTGTCTGTCTGTCTCTGTCTATCTATCTATCTATCTATCTATCTATCTATCTATCTATCTATCTTGCCGTTCTCTCCATCAGATGAAAGCAATGTCCATGTCTGTCTGTCTGTCTGTCTGTGTATCTATCTATCTATCTATCTATCTTGCCTTTCCTTCCATCAAATAAAGGCAGTATGCATGTCCATGTCCGTCTGTCAGTCTATAACCCACCCGTCTATCTTGCCTTTCTCTCTAACAGATGAAGGCCGTATATATGGTCCCCTTCCTTCCTATTTTTGTCTTCAGAACAACCATATGAGGCATCTAAGAAACAATATAAACCCAAAGTTGATCCCAGTGAGTTTCAGGGAGGAGCAGAATCCCTGAATCCTGGGATCTTCGCACTAGAAAGGGTTCTATGGCCTTTCAGCTAAGTTACGCTGCTAAGCTTTCCTATTTAATGCTTTGCATGAGGTTTTAAAAACTGGACTTTGCGTGTCGCTTTCCTTAAAGATCTCCTGTTTCCCTCTCTGCCCCATAGATCGCAACGGCCGTGAAGTTTCTACAGAACAGCCGGGTCCGCCAGAGTCCGCTCGCAACAAGAAGATCATTCCTCAAGAAGAAAGGTACCTGATCGCAATGCTTTCTGCCTTCTATCGCAAAGCTGTCTTTCCTCATCTTTTTCTAAACGTTCTCCAGACCCTTCCTTCCGCCTTTCCCCCCTCGCCTTGATGTCTCCCTGACCTCGTGCTCTCTTGAACCCTGGGAGAGCTTCTCACCCATCTTTTGGGCAACCGTCGCATTTTTTCCGTTGCAAAAGGTAAAGGGAGTATTCAAAGCAGTACGCAAAGTAGACATTCCTCCTCAGGCTCTCAGTTGCTTATTGTGATGAGTGGACATGACAGGAAATAAGGAGAAACCGTTGCTCGGAAATCTCAGCATCGAAGTAAAATGTGTTACTATATCACTCTTTCACTCTTAAATCTTCTATCAATTGGTGGGAATGTGTACTCTGTCCACTTTTTTAGCAGTCAAGAGTAGGGTTGTGTGCAAATCCTGTTTCCTTTGGTACCACCGGCATCTTTGGGAGCACAAAACAGGAAGCCCACTCCTGAATGAGAAGCTGGAGCAGACAGAGGGGAACTCACTCCACTCTGCAAGGACGTTGCCCAGGGGACACCCGAATATTTACCATCCTGTGGGAGGCTTCTCTCATGTCCCCTCATGGGAAGCTGGAGCTGACAGATAGGAACTCACCCTGCTCCCCGAATTTGATCCAATCATCCTCTTGATCAGCAGTTCTTCTGGTGTGAAAGAATTGACTGTCTTCAAGGACGTTACCCAGGGTGCACCTGGATGTGTTACCATCCTGTGGGAGGCTTCCCTCATGTCTCTGCATGAGAAACTGGGGCTGACAGATGGGAGCTCACCCCACTCCCTGGATTCAAACCGCCAACCTTTCGGTCAGAAGTCCTTCTAGTGTGAGAGAATTGACTGTCTGCAGGGATGTTGCCCAGGGGATGTCCAGATATTTTACCATCCTGTGGGAGGCTTCTCCCTTGTCCACTCTTAGGAAGCTGGAGCTGATAGATGGGAGCTCACCCCGCTCCCCGGATTCAAACCACCATCCTTTTGGTCAGCAGGATTTAATCCATTGCCCACTGGGGGCTTTATTATTTACATGACAGGAGTAAATAATAATATAATATAATGCAATATAATATCTTGTATATACATATAATATTGATAATATTATAATGTAATACAATATAATACTACTACTACTAATATATATTTTATATTACATGTAATATTACTAATAATATTACGGTATAACAGTATAGTACAATATAGTAATACAGAATGCTAATATTGTGCTATGCTAATAATATAATACATTGTATTTACATATTCCTTGTCGGCTGCTCTGAGAAGGGCGGCATAGAAAGGTCGTAAATAAATAACTAATAAATATAATAGTTTCCTCAATATCAGATCGTTTTCGAGGACCAAGTTTATTCGACAAATTAGGTCGAGATGGGTTGGAGCGACATCAATTGCATTGCGCCTCCGTCAGGTAACTGAATCAAAGAAGCCTTTATTGCAAAGACAGGGAGACCAATATACTTGAAAGCAGTATGTTTGAATGGCTGGTGCTTTGTGACCCGGGCCAAGAGCAGCTCGAGTCGCCAACTTCCGTCTTTCTGTACCCGGCTCTTTCGTGGTCTTTGCTGCGGGGTTGGTCAGCTGCAGGTGAAACGGTCAACGGCTTCAGAAGGCGGCCGGGCCTTGCAATGAAGAGCGGGCAAAAGACGGGGTCGGGCGGAGGTTACATTTGGGGTCAGCCCGCCTTTCAGCATCTCAAAGGGCAAGCGATTGACTGCCGAGCCCTTTCAGACGCCAAGAGGAGCCCGGGCATCTCGGTAAATTCAGCCTCGTTTTTGCAACAGATGGACGCTGCTCCGTCTCTGACCCTTCCGCCGTCATTCGGTCGCCTTTCTCTTTAAAGAAAAGAAAAGCCTCCAAAGCCTGCTGGTGCATTTTGCAAAAGGGGAAAAGGTTCAAGTCTGTCCACCCCAAGGGTTTCTCACTCGCCTTTTCCGACCTGCATTTTCAGAACTTCTTCCCTTACGTTTTCCTCCTTGCGACAACAGTAACTACCCTCCTGAAACCACCCTCCAATGCAAATATAGCTTTATCAGATATTTTAAGGGCTGGGTCTTGTTTAGAATGGTAAACCCATTATATGATAGTCCTCTAGCCACTTGGAGATAGACATGCCTTTTAAAAACATAGGAATGGCCCCAAAGATTAACAAGTTACTGTCAACAGGAGTGTGCTGTATATACTCGAGTATAAGCCAATCCGAATATAAGCCGAGGCACCTAATTTTACCACGAAAAATCTGGGAAAACGTATGGAACCTATTATTATGATTACATTTTTTTCTATTATTGTTATTTTTACATTTCCAGTATTTTACTTTATTATTATTATTATTATTATTATTATTATTATTATTTGAAACACAACAAGATGAGTCCACAGCAGACAAGATCACTCTGCTGGCTGTTGCATTAGATCACACGTCGGACACTTTATTATTATTATTATTATTATTATTATTATTATTATTATTTGAAACACAACAAGATGAGTCCACAGCAGACAAGATCACTCTGCTGGCTGTTGCATTAGATCACACATCAGGCACTTTATTATTATTATTATTATTATTATTATTATTTGAAACACAACAAGATGAGTCCACAGCAGACAAGATCACTCTGCTGGCTGTTGCATTGGATCACACGTCGGACACTTTATTATTATTATTGTTATTATTATTTGAAACACAACAAAATGAGTCCACAGCAGACAAGATCACTCTGCTGGCTGTTGTATTGGATCACACGTCGGACACTTCCCAAGTGTCTAGGACTGTCGAATAATGTGTGCAGATCCCAGTAAGGATGGTAATCTTGTCAGCACCAATTGTGTTTAAGTGCAGGGCAAGGTCTTGAGGCACTGCACCCAGTGTGCCGATCACCACTGGGACCACCTTGACTGGCTTGTGCCAGAGTCTTTGCAGTTCGATCTTTATTATTATTATTATTATTATTATTATTATTATTATTATTATTATTGATCTTTATTATTTGACAATTGGGGTACACACTTCCTAGCTGTCAAAACCATCTTTTGGAACTTTTTTGCTTCCGGGGCTGCCGTCTCGCCGCTCTGTTCCTTCTCTCTATTCCTTTCCCTTTCTCTCTCTCTCTCGCTCATATTTTTCCCCCTTGAAATATGCGGACCTACGGGGAGTAATTAATCATAAAAGCTTTGGGATTTCAACTCTATCATCAAAGCAATGAAGCAGAGGAAAGCTGAGCCTAAAAGCTGCGCTGATTACCCGCGGTAACCTGAGACGAAATCTATAGTTGCCGAGAGAGATCCTTTAGCGCCTCCTTTTCTTCTGTTCCGTCTCCCCCCCAAAAGCACAATTCAAGCAAGGCGCCCCGGGATATAATGCCTTATTATCACCGCCTGTGCATTGTATCTTTGTTGCATTCCTCTCATTTGCAAAAAGTGTTTAGAAGCAATTTTGTGACGAACATCTCGGGTGTTTTCGTGCCACGTTTCCCGATTGACCAGCTTTGCCGAACCTTTTTTTTGTTGTTGTAAATATCTGGAGCTTCATCTAATCTGTTTAATTTTACTAAATCCCTGGCTGGGAAGAAGCAAAGGTTTGGAGGGAAGAAGAAGGGAGAGGGAGAAGTCAACAGGGGACGCTGGCAGAGGAGGCCAGCGAAGAGAGACGCTGACCCGATTAAAGCGCCTAATGAATTACTCGGCTAATGATTACCAAAGTGAGGAGCGGGCGAAACCCACACACATCACCCTGTTTGATGCAGGCGACCCTCCCCTCCCTGTTTCTATTTGTCTGCCCTTTGCATTAATTGTTTGCAACGTGTCATTGTGTCTTCAAGCAGCGCTTCTTGTAAGTCAGAGCTCCGTCCAGAGTGACTCCCAGGTATTCGGATGTGCTGCAATGCTCCAGTGGGATTCCTTCGCAGGTCATCCCCAGAGCTTGAGATGCTTGTCTGTTCTTAAGGTGAAAAGCACATGTCTGCGTTTTAGATGTGTTAGGAATTAAATTGTTTTTCCTGTAATAGACAGTAAGAGCACCTAAAGCTTCAGAGAGCTTCTTTTCAACCATTTCACCGCTTGAGCGGTGATGGCATAATCGTCACCATAGATGAAACTCACTGTCCCTTCTGCAGTAGCTGGTCATTTCTGGACATGTTAAACATTGATAGATTTCCCTGTAATAGGCAAAAAGAGTGTCTAAAGCTTCAGAGAGCTTCTATTCAGCCATTTCAAGGCTCCCTGCTTGAGTGGTGATGGCACGATCGTCAGCATAGAGGAAACTCTGTCCCTTCTGGCAGTGGCTGGTCATTTGTGTAAATGTTAAACATTAATGATGCAAGCTGGTTTTCCCTGTAATAGACAGTAAGAGCACCTAAAGCTTCGGAGTGCTTCTTTTCAACCATTTCAAAGCTCCCTGCTTGGGCAGTGATGGCATCATCAGTATAGATCATTAGTACAGAGGAAACTCTCTGCCCCTTCTAGCAGTGGCTGGTCATTTGTGTCGATGTTAAACATTGATAGAGCAAACACAGTCCCCTAAGGCAGAATGTTCTTCTGTTTTCACCATCTGCTTCTCTGGCCCTTAAACTCAACAAAAAAGCTCCTGTTTTGTAGCAGATTCCCTATGAAGTGGGTGAGGTGGTAGTAGCTAGGTAGATAGATAGATAGATAGATAGATAGATAGATACCTATCTACCTGTTGATCTCCATCTATCTATCTATCTATCTATCTATCTATCTATCTAGATAGATAGATAGATAGATGGATATAGATCAGCGGGTACATAGGTAGGTAGGTACAAGTTGGTGGGTGGATGGATGGGTGGGTGAGTGAGTGAGTGGATGGTTGGATGAATAGGTTGGTAGGTAGCTAAATACATAGGTAGATGGTTCTGATAGATAGATCAACAGGTAGGTAGGTACAAGTAGGTGGGTGGATGTATGGATTGGTGGATGAGTGAGTGGATGGTTGGATGAATAGGTTGGTAGGTAGGTAAATACATAGGTAGATGGTTCTGATAGATAGATCAACAGGTAGGTAGGTACAAGTTCGTGGGTGCATGTATGGATGCGTGGGTGAGTGAGTGGATGGTTGGATGAATAGGTTGGTAGGTAGGTAAATATGTAGGTAAACAGTTAGGCTAGATAGATCAACAGGTAGGTAGGTACAAGTTGGTGGGTGGATGTATGGATGGGTGGGTGAGTGAGTGGATGGTTGGATGAATCGGTTGGTAGGTAGGTAAATACGTAGGTAAACAGTTCTGATAGATAGATGAACAGGTAGGTAGGTAGGTAGGTAGGTAGATACAAGTTGGTGGGTGGATGGGTGAGTGAGTGGATGGTTGGATGAATAGGTTGGTAGGTAGGTAAATAGGTAGGTAGACGGTTCTGATAGATAGATAGATAGATAGATAGATAGATAGATAGATAGACAGGCAGACAGGCAGACAGGCAGACAGGTGGGTAGGTACAAGTTGGTGGGTAGATGGATGGGTGGGTGGGTGGGTGGGTGGATGGTTGGATGAATAGATTGGCAGGTAGGTAAATAAGTAGGTAGATGGTTTTGATAGATAGATAGATCAACAGGTAGGTAGGTAGGTAGGTAGGTACAAGTTGGCTGGTAGGTGGATGGATGGATTGTTGCATGGATGGATGGATGGGTGGATAGGAAGTAGATAGATTTCTGCTTTCCAAAATAGTTGCAATATACAACAATTGTTACCGTTCAAAGCAAAGAACATTGTGGAAAGAGAAGAAGCTAACTTACTTGGAGATATAGAGGGAAATTTCCTATGTTGCTGTCACACTTGTTGTTTTCCCAGTTTGAGACTCAAGGCATTTGACAAGATTCAAAGAATCGCTAGAAATTCACTGCACCAAGGATCTTCAAACAAGTAAACTATTTCCAAAAATTAAAATAGGTGTAAGATAAGCCCTCAAAATGACAGCACGACAAAAAGAACGGATAGGAAACCTAACACGTCCCATCTAAACAATCAGTCTTCAATGGTTTGTTGAAACGGAAAGGTCTTCACCTATTTTAGGAAAAGAGTAGAGAGATACAGAAATTTTAGACATCTAAGACTCGATTGCTAATGGTGAGGAATGCTGGGAGTGTTCGTAGATGGACCTTTGGCTTCCTGTGGCCTTGTGTGAGTGACCTCAAGCCGTGGATGTCCACCTGGACCAGACCTTCTGCTCCAAGAAGGTACCAGAGAACTATCTCCCTGCCTGGAAGGAGAGAGATCTCTCAGTCTTTTAGATGGGAGAAAGGTGGCTGCGAGACTTTGATAGATTTAGACCATTTTATGGAAGAGGATAAATCTGCGGCTTCCAGTTTTTATTAACTGCAGATCAACGCCGAGGGAGTCTATTGCTTTCATGTCCTCTGTGCGCGCTTCTTGTCGGGATTCGATTGACTACTGCGGGAAGAAGTGGCTGTCGGATCTGATCGATGGAGATTTGGGCTTTTGTGAGGACAGCGAGGATGGAAGTGGAACAAATGTGAACACCGGATGCCCAAATAATGGAGAAGGTGATCCAAAGAGAGCCATTAGATCAAATTGGTAAAGCAAGAGCTGTCAGGGCTTTGAATCTGCAGGGATGGTGGCATCATCTACTGCCAACAAAGTTGAGGTTTCTTTGTCTCCTGAAATAATAATAATAATAATAATAATAATAATAATAATAATAATAAAAACTTTATTTATATTTTGCTCTATCTCCCTGAGGGGACTCAGGGCGGATTCCAGAGCACATATACTGCAAACATTCAATGCCGTTATACAATTGACAAGGGCAGACAGTACAGAAACAGAGGTACAGGCTTCCTCTCTTTCCATCTATAGCATCTGGATGCTGTGCTCAACTCCGGCCACAGGCTAGTTGTGCATCTTCCATGCTGAGGAGCTTTTGTTGTCTGTAGACCTCCTGATTGAATCGTCATGTCCTTATGGGTGGCTTTTGTACCTTCCCACTTAAGGCGGTATCTATTTATCTACTCACATTGCTGTTTTTGATACACTAGCTGAGCAGAAGCTGGGGTGATGGTGAGGAGCTCACCCCCACCTGGGCTTGAGCTGTCAACTTTTCAATTGACAAGATTTTCTGCAGCTGGTGGTTAACCCGCTGTGCTAAAGCCTGGCCCTAAGGAGCTGTCACTAGTTAACCCACAGTGCTAAGGACCGGCCCTAAGGAGCTGCAGCTGGTGGTTAACCCACTGTGCTAAAGCACGGTCCTAAGGAGCTGCAGCTGGCGGTTAACCTGCTGTGCTAAATCCCGGCCCTAGGAATCTGCAGCTGGTGGTTAACCTTCTGTGCTAAAGCCCGTCCCTAAGGAGCTGCAGCTGGTGGTTAACCCACTGTGCTAAAGCACGGTCCTAAGGAGCTGCAGCTGGCGGTTAACCTGCTGTGCTAAATCCCGGCCCTAGGAATCTGCAGCTGGTGGTTAACCTTCTGTGCTAAAGCCCGTCCCTAAGGAGCTGCAGCTGGTGATTAACCTGGAGTGCTAAAGTCTGGCCCTAAGGAGCTGCAACTGGTGGTTAACCTGGAGTGCTAAAGCCCGGCCCTAAGGAGCTGCAGCTGGTGGTTAACCCACTGTGCTAAAGCCTGGCCCCAAGGAGCTGCAATTGGTGGTTAACCTGGAGTGCTAAAGCCCAGCCCTAAGGAGCTGCAGCTGGTGATTAACCTGCTGTGCTAAAGCCCGGCTACTAAGGAGCTGCAGCTGGCGGTTAACCCACAGGGCTAAGGCCTGGCCCTAAAAAACTGCAGCTGGCAGTTATCCCGCTGTGCTAAAACCCAGCCCCTAGAATCTGCAGCTGGCAAGGATTTTCCAAGGGACAAGATACATATACAGCTCCATTTATCCAATATATGTGTTCCCAGAAAATTTGGTATCGGAAGCATAGACAACATGGAAAGAGTAGGGATAGATTCTACATATCTTTCAACCAACTTTTAATTCATAACTCAAAATACGTGTGTGCAAAACACAGTCAAAAGGAAAAAGGAATGGCATTAAGCAGAGAAAAAACAGAAGACACCATTGTAAACATTATAATCTATTATAATCTAAATGTATCAAGGGTTTCGGTCCTGGCTGTGAACCTCCCCCAAGAGCCTTTGCCAGTTGGGCAGTCTAATAAATTTAATAAATAAAATAATAATTGCAGAGGGAGCCCGGGGAGAGTTTGTTGTCAAGGCCGCCCCAGGCTCACCCTGGGCCTGTAATAGAGCAAACAAATGGCTCCCAACGGGGTGAAACGCTCTTATTCGGGAAGACAAGTGGAAGGCCAAGGAAATCGGTGCCCTCGTGTGTGTTGCCTTCATCCGTCTGCCTCAACTTGATAGGGAGGATGTGAAGTCAAGGGAAAGGAACCCTAAAACAGCTGGAACTTGTAGTCCAACCTAATGTGATGATCCTGTCTTCTAATAGAATTTTGGCCTCATTCAAGTAATCATAATGATAAGAAAAACAATATGAATAAGAATAGAAATATAAATAAAATCTATACATGTAATAAAAGTTAAAATCTGTATGTGTGTAAGTCGCAGCGTGTCCATTTACACAGAGAAGCTCCCACCTCCACAAACAGCTTAGGAGACACCAGTGGTCCTCCCTCCAATGACATTGTAGGTTGCAATGAATGTCACATCCCAGTGTTCCTTCCTCTCTCCATTGGTATGGAATTTGAAGACCCTGCCCACTGCCTCACCCTTAACCCTTTCCTATAGTGCACAGCAAACAGAGCAGAATTGAGCAGCAACTGAACCTACTGGAGAGGGGTTGACTTAACATGATGGAAGTTGTAGTTCACCCTGTATCAAGACAGAGCACTGTGACCCCCACCAACAATGGACCTAGACCACACAGAACCCCCATGACCAGGTTTGGGGGAATTGACCTTGATTTATAGGAGCTGTAGTTCACATACATCCAGAGAGCACTGGGAACCCAGCTGAAGATGGATCTGGACCAAACTTGCTATGAATTATGGGATTTGCAGTGCCTTTACTCAATTCCAGAGACCACTGCGACTCCCACAAATGATGGACCTGGACCAAACTTGGCGCACAGACCCCCCCCCCCCCCCCAAACTCACTTTACATCCTGGTTCAGTTTGGGGGAGGATGGGCCACGGATGATAGGACTTGCAGTGCCTTCACTCAATTCCAGAGACCACTGCGACCCCCACGAATGACGGACCTGGAGCAAACTTTGCACACGGACCCCCCATGACTCACTTTACATCCTGGTTCAGTTTGGGGGAGGATGGGCCACGGATGATAGGACTTGCAGTGCTTTCACTCTATTTCAGAGATCACTGCGACCCCCACAAATGACGGACCTGGACCAAACTTGGCGCACAGACCCCCCCCCCCCATTACTCACTTTACATCCTGGTTCAGTTTGGGGGAGGGTGGGCCATGGATGATAGGACTTGCAGTGCTTTCACTCTATTCCAGAGATCACTGTGACTCCCATGAATGATGGACCTGGACCAAACTTGGCACACAGACCCTCCATGACTCACTTTACATCCTGGTGAAGTTTGGGGGAGAATGGGCCACGGATGATAGGACTTGCAGAACCTTCACTCAATTCCAGAGACCACTGCAACCCCCATGAATGACAGACCTGGACCAAACTTGGTACCCAAACCCTCCATGACTCATTTCACATCCTGGTGAAGTTTGGGGGAGACTGGACCACGGATGATAGGACTTGCAGTACCTTCACTCCATTCCAGAGACTACTGCGACCCCCACGGATGACGGATCAGGACGACACATGGCACACAAATAACATGACACTACTGGGTCCCCAAGGAAGTAAACAATAAAAATAACAAAAATTTGAATGCTTTTTACGTAAAAGGAAAAGCGCTAAGTGATATTGTAATTAATTCTTCAGTTGCAACTAGATTGGAACTGAAGTCTAACTGTATTGGAACTAACTGTTCAGATGCTCAGTTTCACATAGTTGTGATGCTTGCTCAGTGTAGCAATTGATGCTCCGACTTGAAAGATTTCCGGCTACCTTAGAGCTTCCTCGTGGCCTTTTCTTTTGACTTCCAAAAAGGAGCTCTTTCCAGGCTCTTCAGTGCCTCTCTCCCTTTTATGACTTTTCTCTTTTTCATAATTTAACTCCCTTTCACGAGGCCGTTTGCATGTCCTTGAATGGAAGCTCGTTACCCTGAAAGCTTTCTTAGCATTGATTTCATAACCGCCTTAATTTAATAGCGCCATCATTACTGAGAAGCCCTGAGAGTGAGGTCCCAGCTTTCCAGGTCAGTGACCTTTTAATTACGGGCCTTGTTCTGATGGCCAGGTTATCGACTGGACGGCTCCCCGATTGCGGTGCAAAACAAGGAGGCTCCGTCCCCGCCGTCCGTGGAGAGGGGACGGAAGGGGAGGAAAGCAGGGGCAAAGTTAACCTCCTGCCTTGCTAAAATTAATTTTCTCCTTCAGCTGGGTAATTAATTTTTCAGCAGTGTCGCGGTGAGGTTCAAGCCATTTTTTTTCTCCTCCTGCTTTTTATTTTCTTGCAAAGCAAAGGCCAAAGAAGCGCTTCGCTCTCTCTCTCTCTCGTTCTCTCTATTCTAGGGAGGGCGTTTGGTGGCTCCTCACCACTGTGGGTTCCAGCGACATACCCGCATACAGTGGTCCCGCGCTACTTTGCAATTCGTTTTTTCCAGATTCGCTGTTTCGCGGTTTTTCAACATTTTTTCAACCCATTTCTTTTCTCCTCCTGCTTTTTATTTTCTTGCAAAGCAAAAGCCAAGAAGCGCTGCATGTGCTCTCTCTCTATCCTAGGGAGGTTGTTTGGTGGCTCCTCACCACTGTGGGTTCCAGAGACATACCCACATACAATGGTCCCGCGCTACTTTGCACTTCGCTTTTTGCAGATTCGCTGTTTTACGGTTTTTCAACACGGGCTTAAGAGCATTTGTCTGTATGGAGCGGTTGCCTTTGCGTATAAAGCCGGAGCCCAGGATTACGTGAACAACATGCTCCAGAAGTGTATAAGTGTGTGGTTTATAAAGACTTTAAAAAGTGTATAACTACTAAAATAATGTATAAATTATATCTATATATTTATTTATTATTTAGTGCTTTTATAACCCTCGACCTCCGAAGAGGGACTCAGGCCGGTTCACAACAAAAGATTCATAAACAATAATATAAAACATCACACCTCATAAGACACTAATACGTAAAATACATTAAAATACAATCATATAATTACATCAGGCCAAGTCGTCAGAATGAAATCGCAATTCATCACCATCCGTCCATGTGGTCAAGAGTTATTGACTCACTCATCAAATGCTAAATTCCAAAGCCAAGTTTTCACCAGCTTTCTAAAAGTCAGGAGAGAAGGGGCAGTTCTAATCTTCAGAGCCGAGGGGTCACCACCGAAAAGGCCCTTTCTGTCCCCCATCTCCATCAGACGCGATTGCGAGGGTGGTGGGACCGAGAGCAGGGCCCCTCCAGATCTTAACAACCATGGATGATGGGACTCGTAGAACCTTCAGTAACTTCCTGAGACCACTGCAAGCCACATAAATAACTGAAAGCACTCAATGGCTTTCTCAATTAACTTGGGCACCGCCGGGTCCCCAAGTTAGTATTAAAATAAATATACCGTCCCTACTTCACAAATTTTCCTGGAACCCGGTATAAGTGAGGGAACACTGTGCATATTTTCATGTGTATAGATTTCAGTACTTAAGGGGTGCATAGCCATTGCTGTTAATGTGTAATTCTGGAGAGTTTTTTGCTTGCCGAGCTGTTGTTTTGGAAGTAGTTGCCGCACTTGTTCCGGAAGATACGATATGGATGAATTTGAACAAAAAAGAAAGCAAGGGAGGGGAAGGATCGCGAACTGAGCGTGTTCTTTTAAGTAATGTTTTCCAATGGGGTTTGGTAAGTGCTCTCCGCAACTTCCTGTCAAAAAAGATTCAAATCTCAGCGTTCCTTTCTTTCGGCTTTCTCACCGAGTCCGGAAAGAACACCACGAGGGGCATCCTTCCTTCTGCTCCTGTAATGCTCTTGCAAAGGAAACCCATCGCAAGGAAGATGTGCACTGAGCTGACAACCTCTAAATGTACATTTATTTCTTCCATTTATTGTAGTAGGTGGCTTCTGGTTTGTTCTTCTCCGCACTCACGTGTCGTGGACTCCACTTGGTGGCCCCATTTTTTAAAGGTTCGCTCTGTATCTGGTGGTGCCAGAGCACAGTCTGTTCAGCGCCTCCCTCCTGTGTGCCCAGGAGGGAGTTTCTCATCTGGTCTCAGCCACTGATTGAGGTTCCGGGTTTGAGCCTGTCACTTTTGGACTCTTGCTTGCTGAGGTGTTCCTGCAAGTATTTCTGTAGATCTTAGGAAGCCGTTTCTTGATGTAAGCTGTTGGCTTGCTGGCTAATATCCAAACAGAGGATGGGCCAGAAATGTCAATGCACATGCCTGGGCCTATAACCCTTTGTTGGTAATCAGAGCTGTTAGGCTCAAAAAATAATCTCATCTGGCTGTTGTATTGGATCCCACGTCAGAGACTTCCCAAGTGTCTAGGACTGTGTGATGTATCAGCAAAAAATGCGTGCAGATCCCAGTAAGGTGGCCTTCTGCAGCTGGCAGGTGGTAATTTTGTCAGTGCCGATTGTTGTTAAGTCCAGGCCAGGGTCTTTAGGCACTGCACCCTGTGTGCCAATCACCACTGGGACCAGTCTTTGCAATTCGATCTTTAAATCCTCATATTGTGTCATCTTTTCCAGTTGTTTCTCTTCAATCCAGCTGGCACCCGGGTTATTATTATTATTATATTATATTATATTATATTATGATTATTATTCTATAATATTATTATTATAAACACAACAAGAGGAGTCCACAGCAGACACTCTACTGGCTGTTGTATTGTATCACACGTTGGACACTTCCCAAGTGTCTAGGACTGTGTGATGTATCGGCGAATAATGCGTGCAGATCCCAGTAAGGTGGCCTTCTGCAGCTGGCAGATGGTAATCTTGTCAGTGCCGATTGTTGTTAAGTCCAGGCCAGGGTCTTTAGGCACTGCACTCAGTGTGCCGATCCCCACTGGGACCTGTCTTTGTAGTTCGATCTTTAAATCCTCATATCGTGTCATCTTTTCCAGTTGTTTCTCTTCAATCCTGCTGGCACCTGGGTTATTATTATTATTATTATGAAAATTATAATATAATATAATAATATATAATATTATAATAATATTATTATTATGTTATAATAATATTATTATGTTATAATATTATAATATTATAATAATATTATTATGTTATTATTATTATTATTATTATTATTATTATTATTTTAAGAAGCCCTGTGATTGGTTCACTGTAGGGTTCCCATAAGTTGGAAACACACACCTTTCTTCCACTTCTGCAGGATTGTGGTCAATGCAGGTCTTTCCCATTGCAACACACGATGTGTCCAACAAATTTCTTTTCTTGACCTTCTTTGTGTCTGCTCCTTTCTGTGTCGCCCCGAATGCGATGCAGGATGGAGGGACAATTGTGCCAAGATTCCCTTGCATGGCTGGAAATAGAGAAAACTTGGCTTGGCACCCGTAACCGCACTCGCGTTGGCTGGTTGAGGCTTCTTGCCGGTGTGTGGTTTCTGTGGTTACACATGTCAGCAAGAGCCAATGTTGTACTTTCCTCGAATGAGAACAAGAGAGAGAAAAAGAGAGTTGCGGCTGAACATAGGGTGGAGATTGAGGAAGAACGAGGAGAGGGGGAGCGTTGGGGGGCCCACAAGCCTCTGAATGTCAGGCAGCGACCATTGTGGCAGGTTGCGTGCCATCCGATTCCAGCCCTCGAGCGCTGACCTTTTGGAACAGGCTTCACCCTTAACCCATCAAAGAACTCCGTTCATACTTACATAAGGATGCGTACGGATGACACCAAACTCCAAAGCTCCAGATGATCTCTCCCAGTGGCTTCACGTAGATGTTAAACCACATGGAGGACAATACTGAACCCTGCGGGACCACACAGGACAAAAGCTGTGGGGCTGAGCAGGAGTCCCCTTACTCGTTGTCCGAGTAGGATAGTCCTCCAGGGTGGGTCCGTAGGTGACTGTGGAGCCCTCTTCTTGACCTGCATCTTCTCCCACAGTGAGGGCATTGGTTTCCAGGTGGAAGGCGGTCCCGGTCGGGGTTAAATTTATGCACCTTCCTCTTGGCACGTTTCTCTCTTTTACCCTCCATTCGTGCCTCCTCGAATTCTACAGCACTGCTGGTCACAGCTGACCTCCAACTGGAGCGCTCAAGGGCCAGGATTTCCCAGTTCTCAGTGTCTATGCCAGAATTTTTAAGGTTGGCTTTGAGCCCATCTTTCAATCTCTTTTCCTGTCCTCCAACATTCCGTTTTCCGTTCTTGAGTTCTGAGTAGAGCAACTGCTTTGGGAGACAGTGGTCGGGCATCCATACAACGTGTTGATGGCGGAGGACCATGGCTTCAAAGCTGGTGGTCTTTGCTTCTTCCAGCACACTGACATTTCCCCGCCTGTCTTCCCAAGAGATTTGTAGGATTTTTCAGAGGCAACACTGATGGAATAGTTCTAGGAGTTGTATGTGACATCTGTAGATAGTCCACGTCTCACATGTAGATAGCAGGGTTGGGAGGACAGTAGCTTTATAAACAAGCACCTTGGTATCCCTATGGATGTCCCGGTCCTCAAACGCTCTCTGCTTCATTTGGAAGAATGCTGCACTTGCAGAGCTCAAACGGGATTGTATTTCAGTGTCAGTGTTGACTTTTGTGGAGAGGTGGCTGCCAAGGGAGTGGAAATGGTCCACATTTTCTAATGTTACACAAATTAAGCTGTATTATATTTTAATGTTATGATTTTATTTTATTGCAATTTCTATTGTTATATTGTAATTCTTGTTCAGGCTTGGCCCCATGTAAGCCGCTCCGAGTCCCCATTGGGGAGATGGTGGCGGGGTATAAATAATGTTTATATTATTATTATTATTATTATTATTATTATTATTATTATTATTATTTCTGGCATTGGAGAGGGATTGGCTGGTGACTGCTGGCAGAGCACTTTGGTTTTCTCGATGTTCAGTGACAGGCCGAGCTTCTCGTATCCTTCTGCAAAGGTGTTTAGAGTGGCTTGTAGGTCTTCTTCTGAATGTGCACAGACGACGTTATCATCAGCATATTGGAGTTCTATAACAGACATTGTAGGTCTTCTTCTGAAAGTGCAGACTACATTATCATCAGCGTATTGGAGTTCTATAACAGACATTGTAGGTTGTTGTAGGTTTTTTCGGGACATTGTAGGCGGTCTTCTGAAAGCGCACAGACTACGTTATTATCAGCATATTGGAGTTCTATAACAGACATTGTAGGTCTTCTTCTGAAAGTGCAGACTACATTATCATCAGCGTATTGGAGTTCTATAACAGACATTGTAGGTTGTTGTAGGTTTTTTCGGGACATTGTAGGCGGTCTTCTGAAAGCGCACAGACTACGTTATTATCAGCATATTGGAATTCTGTAACAGATGTTGTAGGTCTTTTTCTGAATGTGCACAGACTACGTTGTCATCAGCATATTGGAATTCTTTAACAGATATTGTAGGCCTTCTTCTGAATGTGCACAGACTACGTTATCATCAGCATATTGGAGTTCTATAACAGATGTTGTTGTGACCTTGGTTTTGGCTTTCAGTCTGCTGAGGTTAAAGAGCTTCCCATCTGAATGTGGTAGGTCGTGAAGGCAGAGAAAAGAAGTTCTCTGCCATCCGGCCACCTTGTTCCAAAACGAAGAAGCTTTGTTCCTTGGGAAACTAATGGCACCCTGTATTTTTCTTCTTTTGCAAAAAGCCCACGTTGACTTGGTTGAGTATCACTTTCTGCGAGTTCACCAAAAAAGGGAGACGGAGTGCTCTCTGATCCTGGCGAGAGAGTCAGAGCGGGGAGGTGGGAGGTCAGGCCGATTGCATTACACGCTTTCCTCGAGTCTCTTTCAGCAAATACATGGGTTATATTAAAAAATTGCCATCATATCAGATTTTTCTGTTGTTGACCTTACGCATAGGAATCGGCTTTATTGAATTTCGCCCCAAACGCGTCCGCAAGTCCCTCGCGCCGGGCTCCGCTGCCGCCAGACGGCCACCCCACTCGCAAATATTCATGTCCTTGCTGTCCACGCGGAAATCAACGCCCTCTCTTTATGGTGATCGACAAAATTAAATTTGCCTCTGCCGACCGCTGACCTCCCTCACCTTTCAGGTGGCGTCTTTGCAGCAGGAGACGGGAGGCGCCAGCAGTGGATCATTTTGCTATCAGGGGACGCCGGGGCGCGAGGACCGCTGAGCAAATCACATCTTGAAATCCCCCCTTTCCTTCCCCCGGCCTATTAGCAGGAATATCTGCTCTTTTAATGGGAGGCTCGAGCGGATTCGGAGACCTTTTCGGCGTTATGAGAAGAAGGCGATTTCACAGTTGCGGAATAGGAGGCCAATGACTCTCTGGATTCAGGCCTTATGCCAGGCACGGGCACACTTCCTAACTTGGGGCCCGCATCCCAGCATTCCCTGTGAAGAGGACTGGCAAAGAGAGAAGGAAGGAAAGACGAAAAGGAGGAAGGGAAAGATGGAAGGAGAAAGAGGAAGGGAGGGAAGGAGGAGGGAAAGAAAAGGGAAGGGAAAGAGTAAGGAAAAGAAGGAAGGAAAACAAAAAGGAAGGAAGGAAAAAAGGAGAGATTGAGGAAAGTGGAAAGGAAGGATGAAAGGGTGGAAGTGAAAGATGGAAGGAGAAAGAGGAAGGAAGGGAATTCCGGAGGAGGGAAAGAAAAGGGAAGGAGTAAGGAAAAACTGAAGGAAGGAAAGACAAAAAGGAAGGGAGAGAGTGAGAAACAAGGGAAGGAAGGAAGGAAGGAAGGAAGGAAGAAAAGGTGGAAGGAGAAAGATGGAAGGAGGAAGAGGAAGAAGGGCAAGGAGGAGGGAAGGAAAAGGGAAGGGAAGGAGTAAGGAAAAACAGAAGGAAGGAAAGACAAAAAAGGAAGAAAGGAGAAAGAGGGAGTGAGGACAGAGGGAAGGAAGGAAGGAAGGAAGGATGAAAGGGTGGAAGGGAATGATAGAAGGAGAAAGAGGAAGGGAGGGAAGGAGGAGGGAAAGAAAAGGGAAGGAGTAAGGAAAAACAGAAGGAAGGAAAGAAAGAAAAAAGGAAGGAAGGAAGGAGAAAGAGGGAGAGAGTGAGGAAAGAGGAAAGGAAGGAAGGATGAAAGGGTGGAAGGGAATGATGGAAGGAGAAAGAGGAAGGGAGGGAAGGGGAGGGAAAGAAAAGGGAAGGAGTAAGGAAAAGAAGGAAGGAAGGAAAGACAAAAAGGAAGGAAGGGAAGAGGGAGAGAGTGAGGAAAGTGGGAAGGAAGGAAGGATGAAAGGGTGGAAGGGAAAGATGGAAGGAGAAAGAGGAAGGGAGGGAAGGGAAAGAAAAGGGAAGGGAAGGAGTAAGAAAAAACAGAAGGAAGGAAAGACAAAAAGGAAGGAAGGGAAAAGGGAGAGTGAGGAGAGAGGGAAAGAAGGAAGGATGAAAGAGTGGAAGGGAAAGATGGAAGGAGAAAGAGTAAGGGAGGGAAGGAGGAGGGAAAGAAAAGGGAAGGAGTAAGGAAAAACAGAAGGAAGGAAAGAAAAAAGGAAGGAAGGAGAAAGAGGGAGAGAGTGGAAAAAGAGGGAAGGAAGGAAGAATGAAAGGGTGGAAGGAGAAAGATGGAAGGAGAAAGAGGAAGGGAGGGAAAGAGGAGGGAAAGAAAAGGGAAGGGAAGGAGTAAGGAAAAGCAGGAAGGAAAGACAAAAAGAAAGGAAGGAGAAAGAGGGAGAGAGTGGGCAAAGAAGGAAGGAAGGAAAGAAGGGAAAGATGGAAGGAGAAAGAGGAAGCAAGGGAAGGAGGAGGGAAAGAGAAGGGAAGAGAAGGAGTAAGGAAAAACAGAAGGAAGGAAAGACAAAAAGGAAGGGAGATAGTGAGAAACAAGGGAAGGAAGGAAGGATGAAAAAGGTGGAAGGTAATGGAGGGAGGGAGAAAGGGAGAGAAGTAGGAAGGGAAGAAGGAAGGAAAGACAAAAGGGACAGAAGGAAGGAAAGAAGGAAGGAAGGAAGAAGAAAAAAGCAGGAGTGATGGAAGCAAGGAAGGAAGGACGAAAGGGTGGAAGGTAATGGAGGGAGGGAGAAAGGAAGAGAAGGGAGGAAGGGAAGGGAAGACAAAAGACATGCGAGGAAGGGAGGGAGAAAGGGAGAGAAGTAGGAAGGGAAGAAGGAAGGAAAGACAAAAGGAAGGAAAGACAAAAGGGACAGGAAGGAAGGAAGGAAGGAAGGAAGGAAGGAAGGAAGGAAGGAAGGAAGGAAGGAGAAAGTGGGAGTGAGGGAAGGAAGGAAGGACGAAAGGGTGGAAGGGAGGGAAATAAGGGAGGGAGATGGGGAGGGAAGGAAGGATGAAAGGGTGGAAGGTAATTGAGGGAAGGAAGGAAAGAAGGGACGGAAGAAGGAAGGAAAGACAAAAGGGAAGAAAGGAGAAAGGGAGAGAGGGAAGTAAGGAAGGACGAAAGGTTGGGAGGGAAGGGAGGGAGGGAGAAAGAGTGAGGGAAGGAGGAAGGAAAGAGAGAAGGAAGGATAGGATGGTGGGCCTGAGAAAAGAGCCCAAAGTGGCCTGGGTTTTCCCATTCCTGCGGTACACTGTGTGTTCTAGCACGTTTTGAATTCAAAGACCAAGTGCTTCTCGTCAGCCTGGGACAGGAGTGGGAATACTTCAACATCTGGAAGGCCTTGGGTTTCCAAACCTTCATCTCTTTGGTGTTGCTGAAAATCCCAAACCCCAGTTTTGGCAATTCAAAGTTCAGATGGCAAAGCACATCTTCTGTTTGTTTGTTGAGTACCAATGAGTACTGTTATAGAACTCCAATATGCTGATGATAATGTAGTCTGTGCACATTCAGAAAAAGACGTAAGTAAGTTCAGAGCGGGTGAGATAAAGTGCTAATAATGTTGCTTTTTCAGGTACCAGCTAACCCTATGTTTCCCAGGGCCCCAAAAGCTGGGCGCATCCCTATTGAATCCACTTGTGCCATTGCTTTTGCAAGAATAGGATTTTGCTGCGCAAAATTTACAAATCATACTTCCTTGACGCCTTTCCTCCTTCTCGAAGAAGCCTTGTTGGTGGAAATGGGATCCAGACCTATCGAGTGCAACAGAGTGCTCTTTTCATCCTGGCTGCCTCTCATCTCTCTCTCTCTCTCTCTCTCTCTCTCTTTCTCTCTCTTTTTTAATAGCCCCCTCGTTTCATTTACAGCGAGTGTTTTTTGAAACAGAATAATCTCACTAGATAAAAAGGGCAGGCTCTCGAGGTTATTTGGCATTTCGCCTCCCGTCGCCGCAATCCCCACAACCTCTTTTCCTTGGTCATTCGCTTGGCATTTTAAAAAGTTCGGGTTTTTATTTGTTCTATCCCGCTCTCTCTCTCTCTCTCTCTGCGATGTTACAAGAGACGCTCCGTCCTTCTGCAGAAACTCAGAAATACAAAACGACACATCTTAAAGCAGCATTTCTCAACCTGAGGGTCAAGACCCCTGGGGTGGTCATGAGGGGGTCTCAGAGGGGTCACCAAAGACCATCCGAAAACACATATTTCTGATAGTCTTAGGAACACCTTGGGCAGAGAAGGCTGAAGATCTCTCCACCTGTCCTTCTCTTCTGTTTTGGTGAATTCTCCCACCAAAAGCCCTCCTCCGCTGTGATTGGCTGGCCTGTCAGCCAAGGGTAAGACTCTTTCTGAGACTCCAAGCAGGGAGGGGAGAGAAGACGTGCTCAGCTCGTAGCAAAGAGGTGCCCATATCCGGGCGAGGGAGAGCGGGAGAGGCTGGAAGAAAGAACACTACAAGTCCCTTCAAGGAATGGTTCTTTTGTGAGAAGTTTGGCCCAATACTGTCATTGATGGGGTTCAGAATGCTGGCCACCCAGCCAAGGGGTTTGGCTGGCCCCTCGGCCAAGACAAGGACTTTTTCTGAGACTCCGAGCAGGGAGGGGAGAGCAGGCGTGCTCAGCTCGTGGCAGCGAGGTGCCCATATCCGGGCAAGGGAGAGAGGGTGAGACTGGAAGGAGGTTCAGGCCAGCAAGTACCTTCAAGGTATGATGATTCTGTGTGGGAAGTTTGGCCCAATACTATCATGGATGGTTTCAGAATGCTGGCCCCCCAGCCAAGGGGTTTGGCTGGCCCCTCAGCCAAGACAAGGACTTTTTCTGAGACTCCAAGCCGGGAGGGGAGAGCAGGCGTGCTCAGCTCGTGCCAACGAGGTGCCCATATGTGGGCGAAGGAGAGCGAGCAAGGCTGGAAGGAGGATCAGTCCAGTGAGTCCCTTCAAGGTATGATGGTTCTGTGTCGGAAGTTTGGCCCAATACTATCATTGATGGGGTTCAGAATGCTGGCCCCCCAGCCAAGGGGATTGGCTGACCCGTCAGCCAAGAGGAGGACTCTTTCTGAGACTCCAAGCAGGGAGAGGAGAGCAGGTGTGCTCAGCTTGAGACAGCGAGGTGCCCATATCCGGGCGAAGGAGAGCGGGAGAGGCTGGAAGGAGGATCAGACCAGCAAGTACCTTCAAGGCATGGTGGTTCTGTGTGGGAAGTTTGGCCCAATTTTATCATTGGTGGGGCTCAGAATGTTCTTTGATTGTAGGTGAACTATAAATTCCAGCAACTGTAACTCCCAAATGTCAAGGTCTATTTCCCCCCAAACTCTACCAGTGTTCCCATTTGGGCATATTGGGTATTCATGCCAAGTTTGGTCCAGATCTATCACAGTTCTCTCTGGATGTAGGTGAACTATAACTCTTAAACTCCAGGTCAATACCCACCCAACCATCCCAGTATTTTCTGTTGCTCATGGGAGTTTTGTATGCCGAGTTGGATTCGATTCCATCGTTGATGGAGATGGCGAATCCTCCCATCAAAAGCCCTGTGATTGGCTGGCCTCTCAGCTGACCTCTCAGCCAATGAGAGAGTTGTTTTTGAGACTCCCAAGTGGTGAGGGGAGAGCAGACTGCTTTGCACATGGCAGTGTTGTGTTCATGTGTGGGCGAGGGAGAACATGCAAGGCTGGAGGGAGGCTCATACAAGTTTGGCTCAATTCCAGCATTGGTGGGGTTCAGAATGCTCTTTGATTGTAGGTGAACTATAAATCCCAGCAACTACAACTCCCAAGTGGCAAAATTCAAATTTGGGCATATAGGGTATTTGTGCCAAATTTGGTCCAATGAACAGAAATGCATCCTTCATATCAGATATTTACATGACGATTCACAACAGTAGCAAAATGACAGTTGTGAAGTCGCAACGAAAATAATGTGATGGTTGGGGGTCAGCACAACATGAGGAACTGTATTAAGGGGTCGCGGCATTCGGAATTTTGAGAAACACTGTCATGGTTTTGAATTGAACGAAAAGAGGGGGAATAAACATTAACACACTCCGAAAGAAAAAGAGGAGCGAAGCTGTGTTTACGCGCGCACCAAAAAATAGCAGCTTCCATTACTGTAATTAAATGGCGGCATTTAACCTATCAAGGCTGGTGCATGGATGCGAGAGACGCGCTGCCGTCTTGAGACGCTCGTCGCGGCGAATCCCCGCGGGAGACAGGCACAGTTAAATAATTTGTTTGCGAGGTGCGAGTTCTGGGCTTCCTAAGCTGCGGAAGGGTCGCGGCTGCGGAGAAGGTGCATGTGTATGTATGTATATATAGATAGATGTATGTATGTATGGGGAGGGCAAGGAGTGTTTGCCAAGAATCCCGCAGAGCTCGGTTTCCTTGCCAGCACCTGGATCGCATTGGTGTCAGAGCCCTTGGAGTCCAAGCGTTGCATCAGAAAGACATAAAACAGCAATATCCCGAAGAGAAACTGGAGTGACAGCCAGCTACAGGTAGACTCGGCAGGTAGAAATCAATTGAAATCCTGCATATGGCCTTTGTATCCGTGGGGATGGTTCCTGTGGTTTCGTTTATCCACTTCCAGCCAAATATGGCTTCTCTCTAGACCAGTGGTTCCCGACCTTTGTTTGACCAGAGACCACTTGGACCAGGGACCATTCTCCTACAGTCGTACAGAGAGGGTTACGAACCAGTTTTTGGTCAACTTTACATTCAGTGTTGTTATTTGTGGTGCTGATTCCAAAATTTGTATTGGATAGACCACATCAGCTCTGGTTTCTGATACAGAATATACGCCATCAAGTGGTCACCATCTGCTCGCCCACAGAAAACCACATTTAATAATCTAGAGCTGATCTAAATTGACCAAGGAACACTTTGACCAGGGGCCACTTTGACCAATGACCACTTGACCAGGGACCACTTGGACAAGGGATCACTTAGACCAGGGACCACTTAGAGCAGGGACCACTTAGACAAGGGATCACTTAGACCAGGGACCACTTGGACCAGGGACCACTTGGACCAGGAACCACTTAGACCAGGGACCACTTGGACCAGGGACCACTTGGACCAGGGACCACTTGGACCAGGGACCACTTGGACCAGGAACCACTTAGACCAGGGACCACTTGGACCAGGGACCACTTGGACCAGGGATCACTTAGACCAGGGACCACTTGGACCAGGGACCACTTGGACCAGGAACCACTTAGACCAGGGACCACTTGGACCAGGGACCACTTGGACCAGGGACCACTTGGACCAGGGACCACTTGGACCAGGAACCACTTAGACCAGGGACCACTTGGACCAGGGACCACTTGGACCAGGGATCACTTAGACCAGGGACCACTTGGACCAGGGACCACTTGGACCAGGAACCACTTAGACCAGGGACCACTTGGACCAGGGACCACTTGGACCAGGGATCACTTAGACCTGGGAGCACTTAGACCAGGGACCACATCAGTACCAAAAGGCTTATGAATAAGTTTTTGGTGAACTTTAGATTCGGTTTGGTTATTTACAGTGCTGACTCCGAAAATTGCATTGGATAGACCACATCAGCTCTGGTTTCTGATACAGAACATATGCCATCCAATAGTCACCATCTGCTCGCCCACAGAAAACCATATTTAATAATTTAGAGCTGATCTAAATTGACCCAGGACCACTTTGACCAAGGACTATTTTGACCTGGGAGCACTTGGACCAGGGACCACTTAGACCAAGGACCATTGACCAGGAACCACCTTGTCCAAGGACCACTTAGACTAGGACCACTTGGGCCAGGGACCACTTGGGCCAGGGACCACTTGTACCAGGGACCACTTGGACCAGGGACCGCTTGGACCAGGGACCACTTGGACTAGGGACCACTTGGACCAGGGATCGCTAGGACCAGGGACCACTTGACCAGAAACCACTTGGACCAGGGACCGCTTGGACTAGGGACCACTTGACCAGAAACCACTTGGACCAGGGACCGCTTGGACTAGGGACCACTTGACCAGAAACCACTTGGACCAGGGACCAAAGTTTGGCAGCTCAGTGGTTTAACCGCCGCACCACCAGGGGGCATACAATACCTAAAATGCGACACACAGAACTCGATATTGACCCCTTCCAGCTCATCCAGCCAGGTCTCGGTGATGCAAGCTAGGTCTGTGAGTTCATCCAGGGTATTGACATTGACATTGTTATTGTGATGGGATATAAATGAAATAATTATTATTCTGCTGACACAAAAACACAGTATGTCACAGCAAACGAGATATATATGCTGGATTTCCTATCACTAAATCACAAGTTAGACACATTATTATTATTATTATTATTATTATTATTATTATTATTAAAATAATTAAATTTCCCAACTGAAACCTGGTGATATTCAGGACTGGGGAAACGACAAAAAAGGTCTCCTTCTTCTCCCAATTTTTGTTTTTCACTTTGTATGTGTTTTTTCTGGCTCTGGAGAACCAGAATAACGGTCCTGAAGTTTGCCGGGGATTCCCAGGAGCGATGATGAAACTTTTGCCCTTCTGTTGCCACTCAAGCGCTGTCCACGATTGCGTCTTGCTTTCCCTCTTTGTTGTGTGGCTTCCCTTTGTATCATGCTTCCTCTCTCGAGGCACAAGAAGGAGGGGTGTCATTATCTGGCTTCAGATGCCTCCAACCCCATTGTAGAAAATGCATAAGGTTGTGGGTGAACTACAACTCCCATCACACCAGGTTAACCCCTGAAGCTCCATCAGTACTATGTTGGGCAAGTTTGCTCTAGATGCATCATGAGTGGGGTTCAGCGTGCTCTCTTATAGGCTAAACTACATCTCCCACTATGGTGAATCAGTCCCCTCTAGTCCCTCCAGTAGGTTGAGTTAGTCATGGGAGTCCTGTGTACCAAGTTTGGTCCAGCTCCATCATTGGTGGACGCTACAGTTTCTCTGGTTGAGGGTGAACTACAACTCCCAGAAAGGAAGGTCTGTTTTTTTCCAAACCTCTCCAGTAATCAAATTTTGGCATATCAGGTCTGCATGCCAAGTTTGGTCCAGGTCCATTGGTGTTTGGGTTTACTATGCTCTCTGGATGCAGGTGAACTACAACTCCCAAAATCAAGGCCAATTCCCACAAATCCCTGCAGTATGTTTTCCCCAATGACCTCTAGTACTTTTTGCTGGTCATGTTCATCCACTCTGTGTTCAAAATTTGGTCCAATTCCATCTTTGGTGGAGTTCAGAGTGCGTATTGATTGCAGGTGAACTATAAATCCCAGTACCTACAACAATGCCGAGGCCAATGCTCCTCAAAATCCACCAGTATTCTCATTCTCTCTCTCTCTCTCTCTCTCTCTCTCTCTCTCTCTCTCTCTCTCTCTATATATATATATATATATATATATATATATATATCAGGTATCTATGTCAAGTTTGGTCCAGATCCATCAGTGTTTGGGTTCATAGTGTGCTCTGGATGTAGGTGAACTACAACTCCTAGAAATCCCTTCAAAATCCTCCAGTATGTTTTGTTGGTCATTGGGGATTCTGTTGCCAAGCTAGTTCCAGGTCCATTGTTGGTGAAGTTCAGAATGCTCTTAGGTTGCAGGTGAACTATACATCCCAGGACCTACAACTCCTATAATCATGGTGAATTCTCCCCAAGCATCTGTAGTATGTAAGCTAATCAATTCCTCTGTTTGCTGTATACGATAGAAAATAATAGGAAAGGGTTAAGGGAGAGGCAGTGGATGGGGTCATGCCAATTCCACTCCAATGGAGAGAGTCAGAAACACTGGGATGCCTGTGGTGGAGGAAACACATAAAAGTAACACTGGGATGCCTGTAGTGGTGGTGGAGGAAACACATAAAAGAAACACAGGGATGCAGTGAGTGGGATCATGCAAATTTACACCAGTGGAGAGAGTCAGAAACACTGGGATGTCTGTGGTGGAGGAAACACATAAAAGAAACACTGGGATGCCTGTAGTGGTGGTGGAGGAAACACATAAAAGAAACGCTGGGATGCAGTGAGTGGAATCGTGCAAATTTACACCAATGGAGAGAGTCAGAAACACTGGGATGCCTGTGGTGGGGGAAACACATAAAAGTAACACTGGGATGCCTGTGGTGGTGGATGAGAAAACACATAAAAGTAACACTGGGATGCAGTGAGTGGAATTGTGCAAATTTACACCAATGGAGAGAGTCAGAAACGCTGGGATGTCTGTGGTGGAGGAAACACATAAAAGTAACACTGGGATGCCTGTGGTGGTGGATGAGGAAACACATAAAAGTAACACTGGGATGCAGTGAGTGGAATTATGCAAATTTACACCAATGGAGAGAGTCAGAAACGCTGGGATGTCTGTGGTGGAGGAAACACATAAAAGTAACACTGGGATGCCTGCGGTAGTGGTGGAGGAAACACATAAAAGAAACCCTGGGATGCAGTGAGTGGAATCATGCAAATTCCGCATGAACAGAGAGAGTATGAAACACTGGGGTGCCTGTGGTGGAGGAAACACATACAATCTAGGAGGAAATTTTTAGTGCAATTTCCTTTCGAACTGCCAGGAGAAAAGTACAAATAGATGTGCCCTTCCAATGAGCTCCAGGATGTATAGTCTTGAGTATTTGCCTCCCTTTCCCCAATGGTAGGGATGGTCTCCTCAAGGACCTTCTGGATAACTACCAGAAGTTCCTCAGCTCATAACTGATGAAGAAGGTTTCTCTTCTGGCAATCGGGATCAGAGCCGGCTGCTCCTCTCTTCACATCTTTCCATACGGCCGGTAAACATCACCCTTCAACCAAACCGAGGTCTCTCTTTGCCTCCAGTTTGGGGGGGAAGAGACCCGACCTCCCTCCTGACAAGCACAACTATGTCTCCTTTGCCTTTCCGAAAGCAACGATGAAATATATATTTGCGCTGCCTTGTAATGTTGTGATTTATGCCGTGATACGGGCTTGCGATATCCCGGTGTCCTTTTGCCTTTGCGTCGAGGTTCTCCAACCCTCCTCCCCACATTCTCTCTCTCTTTCTCTCTCTCAGCCCCTCCTTCTGCTGCATGTAATGTAATAGAGGTGAATATACTCTTAGGGCACAGAGGTGGACACATGTGAGGGGAAACTTTCTGCTTCCCTCTTTTTTTGCTTCTTCTCTCCTATCAGCCTCTTCCGATTTTTATCTAATGTACGAGGGTTGAATGAAAAGTAATGCCTCCATCTTCGTAACTCCTCAACAGATGGCAGAACTGGTATGCGGCAGGTACTGGCTTGTTCAGTAGACTCTCCTCTACAATGTTGTTAAAGTGTGAAGTATGGACCCCTGTGCAGACTTAAGCAACATGCAGTCATTGAATTCTTGACAGCGGAAGGTGTCATTTCAAAGCATATTCATCAGAGAATGCAAGCTGTGTATGGGGATTGTGTTGATGTGAGAATTGTGCGTTGTTGGCGAGTAAGTTTAAAGATGTTGAGGTGGGAACATCTGACTTGCATGACAGTGGTCTCAGCTGTACTTCCGAAAAAGGAAAATCACACTGTAGAGCAATGTTACCCAACCTTTTTTTGACCAGGGACCACTTTCGAACATTAGAACAGAAAGAGTTATAAATCAATTTTTGCTCGACTTTAGATTTGATTTAGTTATTTGGGGTACTGATTCGGAAAATTGCATTGGATAGACCATATCAGCGGACTATGAAAATTGCATTGAATAGACCGCATCAGCTGATTCAGAAAGTTGCATTGGATAGATGCCATAAGCTGATTCCTAAAATTGCATTGGATAGACCACATCAGCTGACTCTGAAAATTGCATTAGATAGACCACATCAGCTGATTCAGAAAATTGCAAAGGATAGACCGCATCAGCTGATTCAGAAAATTGCATTCGATAGACCACATCAGCTGATTCAGAAAATTGAATTAAATAGACCATATCAGCTAATTCAGAAAATTGCACAGGATAGACCGCATCAGCTGATTCTGAAAATTGCATTGGATAGACCGCATCAGCTGATGCAGAAAATTGCATTGGAATAAACCACATCAGCTGATTCAGAAAATTGCGTTGGATAGACCACATCAGTTGATTCCGAAAATTGCATTGGATAGACCACATCAACTGATTCTGAACATTGCATTGCATTATTTATTATTATTATTATTATTATTATTATTATTTACTATTACTTACTATTACTTATTATTTACTATATTTCTATACCGTCCCTCTCAGCCTGCAGGCGACTCAAGGTGGTTAGGAATGTGGATAGACCACATCAGCTGATGCAGAAAATTGCATTGGAATAGATCACATCAGCTGATTGAGAAAATTGCATTGGATAGACCACATCAGCTGATTCTGAAAATTGTATTGGATAGACCGCATCAGCTGACTCAGAAAATTATATTGAATAGACCACATCAGCAGATTCTGAAAATTGCATTGAATAGACCACATCAACTGATACATAAAATAGCATTGGATAGACCACATCAGCTGATTCAGAAAATTGCATTGGATAGACCACATCAGCTGATTCTGAAAATTGCATTGAATAGACCACATCAGCTGATTCAGAAAATTGCATTGGATAGACCACATCAGCTGATTCCAAAAATTGCATTGGATAGACCACATCAACCGATTCCAGAAATTGCATTGGATAGACCACATCAGCTGATTCCAGAAATTGCATTGGATAGACCATGTCAGCTGATTCCAAAAATTCCATTGGATAGACCACATCACCTGATTCCAAAAATTGCATTGGATAGACCACATCAGCTGATTCTGAAAATTGCATTGCATTATTTATTATTTATTTATTTATTATTTACTTTTACTTACTCTTATTTATTATTTACTATATTTATATACTGTCCCTCTCAGCCCGCAGGCGACTTGAGGTGGTTAGGGATGCGGATAAACCACATCAGCTGATTCAGAAAGTTGCATTGGATAGACCACATCAGCTCTAGTTTCCGATAGAGAACATATCCCAGTTGGTAGTCGCCATCTGCTTGCCCACAGAAATGCATATTTAATACATCTCCGTACTATAAGACCAGTCGCTCTTGTTGTAACGGTGACGGGCCATATTTTAGTTCTTGCAGACCACTGCTGGTCCACGGACCACAGGTTGGGTACCAATGCTTTTGTCTCTGGAGCACATAAAACAAGCCTCTCCGCTCTTTCATACGACCTCCTTTCCAATATGTAAACTGCGGATTCGACACACAGCAAAATGTGTGCAAAATCTATTTAATTTTAAGGCACATTGTGGGTGTAATTGTGCAGGGATGGTTAGAAGAGCCGAAGTGGCCGATGGCGGAACGTGTGCCGTTCCCTTGACGAGTATGTTTGCTTAAGCGCCTTTCGCACCACCCTGGGTGGAAACAAATGCACTTTTCTATCTGTTGCAAAAGTTGTTTGGAAATACAAACAACGGGAAATAACCAAATTAGGTGCCTGCGATTGCGGAATGAGGTTGATTAGAAAACGGGGTCGGAAAAGGAGAAAGGGGGGGGGGCAACCTCAGCCATAAACAAGGTGATCTATAATATTTTTTTTCATTCTCCTTTTAAATAAATACCGATCAGCTTTATGTTCGGAGACAATAGGAGCCGTTGGCTTAAATTTGCAGTTTACTGTATTTATGGCCGTAATATCAAGGTGCCGCCGTCGTAATTTCATGCCCCAATGAGAAGTGCAAGGTCGAAGCAAATGCTTCCATCGGCATCCTGCGAGCGCACTAACTCATAAACAAGGCCCGGCCTGGATCAGGTGGCAAGGAATAATACAGGCTAATGAAATACAGCATAGCTTTCCATTACTGTTAGTTTTTACAGTGTCGTCATTATGTGTAATTTATGTTTAAAAAATTCAATTTTATACAAGGCTCTGGGAAATAGGGGTCTCTGGGTCACCCGGCGACTTTTCATGGCTCGGGAAGAGAGGGCGGCGCGGGGGGAGAAAAATATAAAATAAGACACAAGGAGGAGGAGAAGAACCCGCGTTGGGGCTAATCAATAAATAAAAAACAAAGAATATCAACTCTCTTGCATCCCCAAAATATGACCCTCTTTTTTCGTGCTGCTATTTCGGGGGGGGGGGTCGATTTCATTACGTCCATCGCTTTCCGAAAGTTTGTCCTCGCCATTTTTCCCCCCCCTCGACCGGCAGGTGGCTGTTTGTTCACGTTCAATGCCTGTCTCTCGCCGTCCATCAATCACCGAGGAGGTCCCATGTAAACGCAGAAAGAAATCGGGTTGAGGAGATAGTTAACTACGTCTTCTAAACTCTCCCCCTTTGACATTGGGCTTTCCTTGCCCCGCTCGGCCCGCTTTATCATCCGCTCGCGAAAGCTCAGCCGAGGAAGGCAAAACAAACACACACAAACTCTTTTATGTTCTCAGGCATATTTCATTGCACCCCATACATTTCTCTCCCCCCCCCATCTTTTCCTTTACAGTTGAAGACAGAATTTAAATAATAATAATAATAACAACAACAACAACAACAATAACAACAACAATAAAGGCCACCTTACTTGGATCCGCGCGCATCATTTGAAAATACAACACACAGTCCTAGATGCTTGGGAAGTGTTTGACTTGTGATTTTGTGATACGAAATCCAGCATAGAGATCTCGTTTGCTGTGACATACTGTGCTTTTGTGTCAACAACAACAACAACAACAACAACAACAATAATAATAATAGTATATCACACAGTCCTAGATGCTTGGGAAGTATTCGACTTGTGATTTTGTGATACGAAATCCAGCATAGAGATCTCGTTTGCTGTGACATACTGTGCTTTTGTGTCAATAATAATAATAATAATAATAATAATAATAAAAATCACATAGTCCTAGATGACTGGGAAGTGTTCAACTTGTGATTTTGTGATCCGAAATCCAGCATAGAGATCTCGTTTGCTGTGACATACTGTGCTTTTGTGTCAACAATAATAATAATAATAGTAATAATATATCACACAGTCCTAGACGCTTGGGAAGTGTTCAACTTGTGATTTTGTGATAGAAATCCAGCATAGAGATCTCGTTTACTGTGACATACTGTGCTTTTGTGTCAATAATAATAATAATAATAATAATAATATATCACACAGTCCTAGACGCTTGGGAAGTGTTCGACTTGTGATTTTGGGATACGAAATCCAGCATATAGATCTCGTTTACTGTGACATACTGTGCTTTTGTATCAATAATAATAATAATAATAATCTATATAAATAAAAACGTAATGTTTGTTTGTGGGATTAACATAACTCAAAAACTCATAAAAACACTGGAAAACACAGCGGAAGAGACTTAAAAATACAAAAATTATAAAAATACATTACAACTCACACACACACATATACATATACACAAATATATATACACACAAAACACATATACACAGGCTGGGCCACAGCAATGTGTGGCAGGGGACGGCTAATAATAATAATAACAATAATAATAATAGCAATAATAATACTTTATTTACCGTATATACTCAAATATAAGCCGACCCGAATATAAGACAAGGCGCCTAATTTTGCCACAAAAAACTGGGAAAACAGATTGACTCAAGTCTAAGCCTAGAGTGGGATATGCAACAACACAAAGATTCAATCTAAGGCTTCCTGCCAAAATGGAACTGTAGAGGGGAGTCTGCTGAACAAGCCAGTACCTGCCGCATACCAGAACTGCCATCTGATGAGGAGTTACGAAAGTCCGTTCAATGCTAAGGCTTCCTGCCAAAATGGAACAGTAGAGGAGAGTCTACTGAACAAGCCAGTACCTGCCGCATACCAGAACTGCCATCTGATGAGGAGTTACGAAAGTCCGTTCAATGCTAAGGCTTTCCACCAAAATGGAACTGTAGAGGAGAGACTACCGTATACCAGAACTGCCATCTGATGAGGAGTTATGAAGGTCCGTTCAATGCTAAGGCTTCCTGCCAAAATGGAACGGTAGAGGAGAGTCTACTGAACAAGCCAGTACCTGCCGCATACCTGTACTGCCATCTGTTGAGGAGTTACAAAGGTGGAGGCATTACTTTTCATTCAACCCTCATAGTATATCCCACCACCATCTCCCAAAAGGGACTTGGGGTGGCACATAATAGTGTCCTAAGAACACTGGGACTAAACCCAGTGGATACCAAAACCCGCCTTATACTATTATACATCCTAGTATTCTATTTCTGGGAGAAAGCTGGTCTACATAGGTAAGTTGAAGCAGATGATGCTGAGGAAGGTGACATGTGAGGTCAGTAAAGGTAAAGGTAGTCCCCTGACATTAGGTCCAGTCATGTCTGACTCTGGGGTGTGGTGCTCATCTCCATTTCTAAGCCGAAGAGCCAGCGTTGTCCGTAGACACCTCCAAGGTCATGTGGCCGGCATGACTGCATGGAGCACTGTTACCTTCCCGCTGGAGCGGTACCTATTGATCTACTCATATTTGCATGTTTTCGAACTGCTAGGTTGGCAGAAGCTAGGGCTGATAGCGGAAGCTCGCGCCGCTCCCTGGAATCGAACCTGCGACCTTTCGATCAACAAGCTCAGCAGCTCAGTGCTTTAACCCACTGTGCCACCGGGGGCTCCTGTGCCAGTATCTACTCCAAAATCCTCGAGCATCAACCCTGTGTGTTTCATGTGGTTGTGAAGAGCCACTAGATCCTTATAATCCAGCAAACAGTGGATCGATTCAAAGTGGAGCAAAGGAACAACGCTGTGTCTGAGTGTGTGGCTGAAAATCCGTCTCCCTAAACTTTGCCGTGGACTTCTGACCCCTGCCCTGCTAAAATTATGGGAAGACAACCCTCGCTGTCCCCCTCCTTCCTTGCTTTCGCCTGGCCTTTTAGAGAAAAGAGTGGCACTCGAGATCCCTTTCAGTCGGGTCGGCCCCTTTGATGCTCCCCGCACACAAATCCTGGTTGGGAGCAGAGACCTTGTCAGGTCAATTCCGTCTTGGAAGGCTCCATTCAAGCCAAGCAAAACAAAAGAAGCGAAGGTCAACCGAAAACTGTCCCTGTACATTTTTCATTTACAGAGAGACAGTAGATTTGGACCGGGCTTCCTTGCAAGAAGGGGCACCGGTCACGCAAGCGGGTTGGGAAACGAAGGAGGATTCGGTCCTGGGGTCGTAGGGAGTCTTCTTGTGAATTCAGGGAAAGTTGGCCAACAGACCGCTGCGAGACCGCTGCAAATTAAATCCGATTTAGTTCTGTACCAGATATTCTGAAACAACAACATCATCATCAATAACAACACAAAACGATGGATACACTTAACAACAACATCATCATCAAAAATACATTAAAAAAATAACATTCTAATAAACACAATCACAATAACGATATCAATGGGCGGGCCACATATACAGGATAAAACAATTAAAAGACTGTAATGAGATAAAATAGGAGCAGGACATTTACGGGGAACTCATAAAACACACAGAGTTGTGAGGCTAAACTTCTCATTTGGGGTGCGCGAACTCCAGTAGCAAAAACACTGAGGAGTCCAAAATGTCATGGTGTGCACCTACTCACTAAAGGCGCAGCAGAAGAGCCGGGTTTTAAGGTCCTTTTTTAACGTTTCTAGTGAAGGGTCTTTCCTGATCTCTACAGGTAAAGAGTTCCAAAGTCGGGGAGCCACAGAGGAGAAGGCTCTCTCCCTTGTTCCCACAAGACAGGCTTGTGAGATTGGTAGGGATGAAAGGAGGACCTTCCCCGAAGATCAAAGGGCCCGGGTTGGTACGTGGAGAGAGATACGGTCACGAAGGTAGGCAGGTCCCAAACCGTTTAGGGCATCTATGGCAGGCATCTTTAGAAGTTGTGAGGTCTGCTGGAAACTAAACAAGGGAGATTTATATATCTGTGGAAAGTCCACAGGAAACAATCAGGGCCGGCTAAACACCTCCCAACAAAGGATTCCCCCAGAAAGGAAGCAGCCAGGCTTTGAAGCTGCATGGCCATTCAATGCTAATCAAGGTGGCCCGTTGCAACATTGACACTTGCCTCAAAGAGATGAGTTCTATGTGTTGTTGAAGGCTTTCATGGCTGGAATCACGGAGTTGCTGTGAGTTTTCCAGACTTGCCATATTCTAGAATAATAATAATAATAATAAATTATAGGTCATTATATGCTAATCAAGGTGGTCAGTTGAAACATTCACACCTAGCTCCAGCAGACAAGAGTCCTTTGTCCCACCCTGGTCATTCCACAGATATATAAATCTATTTTCCTAGTTCCAACAGACCTCACTACCTCTGAGGATGCTTGCCATAGATGCAAGCGAAACGTCAGGAGAGAATGCCTCTAGACCATGGCCATATAGCCCGAAAAAACCTACAACAACCCAATAATAAATTTATTTATACCCCGCCACCATCTCCCCTGTGGGGACTCGGAGTGGCTTACATGGGGCCAAGCCCGGACAACATATTACAGCAATAAAATCAAAACATAAACAACAAATAACAACAACATCATCAAAATTACATTTTAAAAAACCCAAAAAAATGCAGTCATAAAATAACATTCTAATAAACACAATCACGATAACGATAACAATGGGCGGGCCGCATATACAGGATAAAAACAATTAAAGGACTGAAATGAGATAAAATAGGAGCAGGACATTTACGGGGGTTCTGATTATAATATTTATTTATTTGACCAGTCATATGACCATTTCAAAATGGAACACAAGTAAAAAACAAGGCTAAGCTTCCCATTTGGGGGTGCGAACTCCAGTAGCAAAAATGTTGAGGGGTGCAAAATGTCATGGTGTGCACCTACTCACCAAAGGCGCGGCAGAAGAGTCAGGTTTTAAGGTCCTTTTTGAATGTTTCTAGTGAAGGGGCTTTCTCTCCAGGTAAAGAGTTCCAAAGTCGGGGAGCCACAGAGGAGAAGGCTCTCTCCCTTGTTCCCACAAGACGGGCTTGTGAGATTGGTAGGGGTGAAAGGAGGACCTCCCTCGAAGATCGAAGGGCCCGGGTTGGTACGTGGAGAGAGATACGGTTACGAAGGTAGGCGGGTCCCAAACTGTTTAGGGCTTTGTAGGTGATGACCTGTACGTTGAATGGGGACCGGAAAATAAATGGCAGCCAGTGGAGCTCCTTAAACATGGGAGTCGAGCTCTCCCTATAACTAGCCCCAGTTTTTAAGGTTCTTTTTAAACATTTTATTGGAGTGCCACTACTACACAGTGCAATGTAGCCAACTTGTATATCCAATCCTGTCTCGCATGACCAGCCAATCCCCGCAGAGGATTGTTAGATATTTCTGAGAGGACAAGTGCCACAGGGCAACCCTCATAGTGGCCACAGGGCGACCCTCATAGTGGCCGCAGGACGACCCTCATAGTGGCCGCAGGATGACCCTCATAGTGGCCGCAGGTCGAACCTCATAGTGGCCACAGGGTGACCCTCATAGTGGCCGCAGGATGACCCTCATAGTGGCCGCAGGTCGAACCTCATAGTGGCCACAGGGTGACCCTCATAATGGCCGCAGGATGACCCTCATAGTGGCTGCAGGACGACCCTCATAGTGGCCACAGGGCGACCCTCATAATGGCCGCAGGATGACCCTCATAGTGGCCACAGGACGACCCTCATAGTGGCCACAGGGTGACCCTCATATTGGCCGCAGGGCGACCCTCATAGTGGCCGCAGGATGAGCCTCATAGTGGCCGCAGGGTGACGCTCATAGTGGGCACAGGGCGACGCTCATAGTGGGCACAGGACGACCCTCATAGTGGCCGCAGGGCGACCCTCATAGTGGCCACAGGGCGACCCTCATAATGGCCGCAGGATGACCCTCATAGTGGCCGCAGGGCAACCCTCATAGTGGCCACAGGGCTACCCTCATAATGGCCGCAGGATGACCCTCATAGTGGCCGCAGGACGACCCTCATAGTGGCCAGAGGATGACCCTCATAATGGCCGCAGGATGACCCTCATAGTGGCCGCAGGGCGACCATCATAGTGGCCGCAGGGAGACCCTCATAGTGGCAAAATTCCTCGCAGTGGCAACAAGGCTGAGGAAGCAACTAATCTCCGATAGGGGTATTACATGAAACCATATACAACTGTTAGTTGTATTTGCACCGTAATAAAAAGTTGTTGTTGTTGTTCCAAGTCACCTTCCACATTGTCCTGCAGCTTGAGCATAGCCGCCCGCAATGTTTTGGTCTCTCTCTTGTCCTCGAGCCGTAAACGTCTCCTGGAGATCAAGACCAGGCAGAACCCCAAAGGTTAAAAGGAACAATAAAGAAGGCCGGGGATTGTAAGTGAATTATCTTTGGCCTTGAAAGCGGAGCCGGGTCTATATTAGAAGGAGGCATCTCTCTTTCGGTGTTGTTTACCATCACCCTGACTAATGCGCTGCTGCGTTCTCCCTCTCTCTTTCTCCCTCCCCTCTTTTCTCTCTCTCTCTTTTTTTGTTTTAAATAATCTCATGCAAATTAGACACACACTTCCTTCTAGTTGATTGCTATCTGCAAGGAATAATATAACCGCAGAGGGTAAGGCGCAAGGACTGAGCCGGGGACAAGGATGCGCGGGGGAATGGGACGTGACCCGACCACTCGCTGGCCCCCTCCTCCTCCACCACCATCGTCCATCCATCTTCCTCCATCCAAGTTGCCAAGCGCAGGACGAATTAGCCCTTGTTTTCATAACACCGTGAAATATTTCTCTCGGTAGAGGTCAGGGGAGGTGTATCTGTAATGCCGTGTCCTGATTTGCATAATACAACACAAATATCTCTCTCTATCGGCTCAAGGCCTGGTTTCTCACTTTCGGGGAAGTTGGTTGCCACCTTGGACCCGTTTGTTGTTTATTCATTCAGTCGCTTCCATTTTTGTTTGGGTTCACCATGCTCTCTGAATGGAGGTTTTATTTATTTATCGTGTCATCAGCAACCAGACATTTGTATTACATTTTTAACAAAAACAAACAAACAGACAAAACACAGAATTTGCAAGCTTGGTAGTTGATTAAATGTCCTTTGACCAGTCTCTGGCCACTTGGAGTGCTTCTGGTGTTGCCGCAAGGAGGTCCTCCATTGTGCACGTGGCAGGGCTCTGGTTGCATTGCAGCAGGTGGTCAGTGGTCTGTTCTTCTCCACACTTGCATGTCGTGGATTCCACTTTGTGGCCCCATTTCTTGAGGTTGGCTCTGCATCTCGTGGTGCCAGAGTGTAGTCTGTTCAGCGCCTTCCAAGTCGCCCAGTCTTCTGTGTGCCCAGGGGGGATTGAGGTTCTGGGTTTGAGCCTGCCACTTTTGGACTCTTGCTTGCTGGGGTGTTCCAGCGAGTGTCTCTGTAGATCTTAGAAAACTATGTCTTGATTTAAGTCGTTGACGTGCTGGCTGATACCCAAACAAGGGATGAGCTGGAGATGTCACTGCCTTGGTCCTTTCACTATTGGCTGCTACTTCCCGGCGGATGTCAGGTGGTACGATACCAGCTAGACAGTGTAATTTCTCCAGTGGTGTAGGGTGCAGATGCCCCGTGATAATGAGCCACATTAAGAGCCACATCCATTGTTTTAGTGTGGTGAGATGTGTTCCACACTGGGCATGCATACCCAGCAGCAGAGTAGCATAGTGCAAGGGCAGATGTCTTCACTGTGTCTGGTTGTGATCCCCAGGTTGTGCCAGTCAGCTTTTGTATGATATTGTTTCTAGCACCCACTTTTTGCTTGATACTCAGGCAGTGCTTCTTGTAGGTCAGAGCACGTTCCAGAGTGACTCCCAGATATTTGGGTGTGCTGCAATGCTCCAGTGGGATTCCTTCCCAGGTCATCCTCAGAGCTCGGGATGCTTCTCTGTTCTTAAGGTGAAAGGCACATGTCTGTGTTTTAGATGGATTAGGGATCAGCTGGTTTTCCCTGTAATAGGCAGTAAGGGCAGCTAGAGCTTCGGAGAGCTTCTGTTCAACCATCTCAAAGCTCTCTGCTTGAGCAGTGATGGCACGATCATCAGCATAGATGAAGCTCTGTGTCCCTTCTGGCAGTGGCTGGTCATTTGTGTAAATGTTGATCATGAATGGAGCAAGCACGCTCCCCTGAGGCAGGCCGTTCTTCTGTTTCTGCCATCTGCTTCTCTGGCCCTGGAACTCAACAAAGAAGCTCCTGTTTTGTAGCAGGTTTCCTATGAGGCCGGTGAGGTGGTTGTCCTTTGTGATATTATACATTTTTCTCAGGAGGAGAACACACACAGACGTTTCATGGACATCAGGAAGAACTTCCTGACTGTGAGAGCTGTTCAGCAGGGGAACTCCCTGCCCCGGGGTGTGGTGAACTGTGACCTTGCAACTGGCTACTTCATAAAGTAGTTCCCTCCCAAGCTCTAAGGAAGTGGTTCTCAATGTGTGGGTCCCCAACATTAGGTCTCCAGATGCGGCCAGACTACACCTCCCATCCCCTTGACTTTGTGCTGTATAGGTGGTGGTGATGGGAGTTGCCATCCCAATATCTGGGACACTCTAGTTTGGGAGTCACTGCTTTGTTAAAAAGGAGTCCTGCAGAGTTTGAACCACAACCATATTCGATTTGCACCCTGTTTCCTGCATTAGATGACGCGGAAAGGCCAAGAGAAAGATGGTCTCTCTGCCCACTCGGCTATTGGAAGGTATGTCGCCTGTCTCCCTGGAGCCCTCTCCTGATCCCCATCTTAAGGAGATGCCTAATGAAAACAGCCTTGCTCTGCCTAATCCTATTGTCGTGGGTTAATATGACCAGATTAATGCAAGAAAGAAATTCTCATCTTATTTTATCCCACCCGAACAGGATGCGCATGGAGCCGGGAGGAGGGTAGCTTAACAATGGATGTTATTTCCTGTGTTTCCCAGATTGGAGAGCTCAAGAACAAAGGGCTTCTCTGTGCAATCTTTAGCGATAATATTTATCACACGTGGCTCTCTTTGAACGGATTTGGGAGATGGCGAGAGAGCCGGAAGGTGGACAATCTGATGGGGAAACAGGCTTCCCTGGGAAGTTACTTCTGTTGTAGATCAGCCCGAGACTGATGGTTTAACTGATGGTTTAGAGAGGATTGTGGGCTTTCCTGTGGTTCAAAGGGATGGACCCTCAAGTCTGGGAAATAATGGTTCTCTCTGTGAGAAACTGGAAAATAGAGGGAGAAACCGTGGAGGCCGTGACAGACTTTGTATTTCTAGGCGCAAAGATTACTGCAGATGCAGACTGTAGCCAGGAAATCAGAAGACGCTTCCTTCTTGGGAGGAGAGCAATGTCCAGTCTCGATAAAATAGTAAAGAGTAGAGACATCAGACTGGCAACTAAGATTCATTGCCTAGTCAAAGCCATGGTCTTCCCTGTAGTCACCTACGGATGTGAGAGCTGGACCTTAGGGAAGGCTGAGCGAAGGAAGATTGATGCTTTTGAACTCTGGTGTTGGAGGAAAGTGCTGAGAGTGCCTTGGACTGCGAGAAGATCCAACCAGTCCATCCTCCAGGAAAGAAAGCCCGACTGCTCACTGGAGGGAAAGATACTAGAGACAAAGTTGAAGTCCTTTGGCCACATCATGAGGAGACAGGAAAGCCTAGAGAAGACAATTATGCTGGGGAAAGTGGAAGGCAAAAGGAAGAGGGGCCGACCAAGGGCAAGATGGATGGATGGCATCCTCGAAGTGACTGGACTGACCTTGAGGGAGCTGAGGGTGGTAACGGCCGACAGGGAGCTCTGGCGTGGGCTGGTCCATGAGATCATGAAGAGTCGGAGACGACTGAACGAATGAACAACTGTGAGAAAACTGGCTCTGAAAGTACATAGCCTTAAAGCCAGTCAGAGGAGCCAGAAGTAGCAGCAGCAGATAAGGAATTGAGTGAAAAGCTGAGTTTTCTCTCTCTTTTTTTGAATTTTATTTGATACATCCCAACAATTAACAAACTTTTGCCATACAGGACTTATTTCAGTATATTTATTCCAAAAGTAATTATTTTTTAAATGACATTTTATACATTCCTTAGTTACGTATCACCCATCCCTCTGCCCCTCCCCCCATTCCCCCGCCACCCTGGAACAGCAATTCTAAGTGATGTCATTGCATCAGTTTAACCATATGGAAATTCAAAATGCTATATCTGTCGTCTCCGTCTATTTTTTTCAATTAGCATAGACCATTTCCTTAACCAGTCTGGGAAATGCTGGTTCTCTCTGTGAGGAAACTGGCTCGGAAAGTACACAGCCTCAAAGCCAGTCAGAGGTGCTAGACGTAGCAGCAGTAGATAAGGAATTGAGTGAAGCATTGAGTTTTTTTCTCTTTTTTTGAATTTTATTTGATACATCCCAACAATTAACAAACTTTTGCCATACAGGACTTATTTCAATATACATTATTCCAAAAGTAATTATTTCTTGAATGACACTTTATACATTCCATAGTTATGTATCACCCATCCCCCTGCCCTCCCCCCATTCTCCCCGTCAAATTCTAAATGATGTCATTGCATCAGTTTAACCGTATGGAAATTCAATATCTGTCGCCTCCGTCTATTTTTTTCAATTAGCATAGACTATTTCCTTAATCAATCTTGTTCTTTTTGACTATTTACATACTTGTTTTTCCTTTGATTGAGGAAGCCATTAATTATATATTCTGATAAATAAATCCCATTTTGTATCGTCTCTCCGTCCTCGGGCTGTTGTGACTTGTATTGTGGCTGTCATATATTTTAGGATTTCTGCCCAGTTGTTGTTATCTTGTTATTGTGAAAAGCGGAGTGATAAGGAGGGTTCCCAGGAGAAACCACCTGTAGCTACGGAGATCAACAAAAGTCCCCGTTTACCAATTAGAGCTGAAAACAAATTGTGTCAGTCTGAGAGATTATGTTGGAAAGTTGTGAAGAAAATTAATGGGAGACGTAATGATTTCATGGGTGTCTATTAAACAATTCGTTGTTTACCTTAAGGTCAGTTCAGACAACACTGCATAAGAGTGAAAAGCTAAGCCCGAGTTCTCTCATTCCTGGTTCAAGTCAAGTCTTGGTCTTGGATTTAAGATATCCTGGAACTTTTCTGTGTTCCTGGTCAAGTTTTTACTAGTTACACGAGGGTTGAATGAAAACTAATACCTCCATCTTCGTTACTTGCGTTTGGATTGGAATATTTTAATAAATCAAACGCAGGAATAATAATTGGAATGTGCTTTTTAACAACCACTATTCATTTTCCCACATAATCACCAGACAATTGGATACATTTCTGCCAACAATGAACAAGTTTTCTGAAGCCGTCATGGAAGAAGTCGACATTCTGCTTCCGCAACCAGCATCTCAAAGTTATCTCAACGTCTTCAGAAGCATAATGATGTCCCTGCAGATATTCTTTCATTATCCGGAACAGATGGAAGTCAGATGGTGGACTGTATTGAGGATGTCGTATGGTCGTGAGATCCAGTCTCTGAAGTTTCAAGTCTGTGCACTTTAATTTCAGGTGTCAGCATCCTGAGTACCCAGTGAGCACAGATCTTCCAATAGCCAAGCATAATGTGACCGACACGTTCTTGTGAAATGGCGACTATGCTTGAAATTTCTCTCTGAGTAATATGACAATCATCCTGAATCAATCTGTCAACCTTTTGCTCATGAAATTTGGTGGTTGCTGTACACAGGACGTCCAACTCTTTGTTTGTCATGCAAGTCAGATATTCCCACCTCAACATCTTTAAACTTACCCGCCCAACAATGCACAGTTCTCACATCAACACAATCACCATGAACAGCTTGCATTCTCTGATGAATTGCCTTTGGGGTGACACCTTCTGCTGTCAAGAATTCAATGACTGCATATTGCTTAAGTTGCATTGACTGACCGTCTGCGTAGGGTTCCATAATTTGCCCTTTAACAACACAACCGTTCAATGCTAAGGCTCCCTGCCAAAATGGAACTGTAGAGGAGAGTCAACTGAACAAGCCGGTACCTGCCATATACCAGTGCTGCCATCTGATGAGGTGTTATGAAGGTCTGTTCAATGCTTCCTGTCAAAGTGGAACTGTAAAGGAGAGTCTACTGAACAAGCCAGTACCTGCCACATACCAGTACTGGCATCTGATGAGGAGTTATGAAGGTCCATCCAATGCTAAGGCTTCCCGCCAAAATGGAACTGTAGAGGAGAGTCTACTGAACAAGCCAGTACCTGCCATATACCAGTGCTGCCATCTGATGAGGAGTTATGAAGGTCTGTTCAATGCTTCCTGTTAAAGTGGAACTGTAAAGGAGAGTCTACTGAACAAGCCAGTACCTGCCACATACCAGTACTGGCATCTGATGAGGAGTTATGAAGGTCCATCCAATGCTAAGGCTTCCCGCCAAAATGGAACTGTAGAGGAGAGTCTACTGAACAAGCCAGTACCTGCCACATACCTGTACTGCCATCTGATGAAGAGTTATGAAGGTCCATCCAATGCTAAGGCTTCCCGCCAAAATGGAACTGTAGAGGAGAGTCTACTGAACAAGCCAGTACCTGCCGCATACCAGTACTGCCATTTGATGAGGAGTTCTGAAGGTCTGTTCAATGCTTCCCGTCAAAATGGAACTGTAGAGGAGAGTCTACTGAACAAGCCTACTAATGCCGCATACCATTACTGCCATTTGTTGAGAAGCTACGAAGGTGGAGGCATAACTTTTCATTCAACCCTCGTACCTTCTTGCTTTAGAGTTTGGAAAGTTCTGCACTCAACCAATCTCTAATGTAAAGTGCATGTGAAAAGACTTCCATTTGATTTGCAGGAATAACAATAAAGGGATGCTCCCTTGGCTGTTTCCCGTTCTCTCTCTTCCTTTTGGACCTTGTGTTGCCCTCTGCGTTCACTCTTTTTCCTTCCCGTCTAACGAGCGCTTTCTCCCGCTCCAAAGAAAGCAAACCAGCTGTGCTTCCGCTTCCTTCCAGATGTTGGTCAGCAGCTGGTTGCCTTCCTTTCTTCTCCTTCGCTCTCTCTTGTTGGCCAAATCTTTTCCAGATGTTGCGGCCGCATCGCAGACGGGAGGTCCTCGTATTTCCCTAATACGCGAGGATCCAAGCGGCAGCCTTTTTGGGGGGAAAAACCAACACAAAACAACGAGCGGCGGTTTGGAAACGTCAGCTTCCATTTCGGAAAGTTTTGGCGTTGGCCTTCCTCTGATCTGTTTTGTTTTAGTTTTATGTCCTCCCAATGTTTGGCGTCCCATTCATGCTAATCACAGCCAGGCCCGATTCCTCCCCTCCCTCCTCTTTTTTTTATTTCCGCATTTGTCATAAAATAAAGCAAATTATTCCCATCTTCAGAAACGATCTAGACTAATTAGTCGTCTCACCCAATAATTAGCTTTTTGTTTCCCTGTCTGTTTTTCCGACATTATTGTTAGTTTTCTCCCCACTCTTGAGTTGTTGTTGTTTTCGAACGCCATTACGGATTAAAATGAGCCACATTTGCAGTTGATGGTATATGTTGTTGTCGTCGTGTTTTTTTTCCGTTTCGGGGGAAGAATGGGAGGAATCGCAATAGAAAAGCTACTTCAAAAGCAGCCATAAACTCCAAAAGATAAATTAAGGAAATTGAATGAGCCGCGCGTTTGGAAAGTGGCAGCCAAGGCTAATACTCCCCGTCGCTTAAGGTCAAATTGCTTCCACCCGCCCCAATGCATCCCAAATTTGGGAGGAAAGCCACGACAAATGTTCCTTGTCCCCTGTGCCTTTGGAGGACCTTTGTCTGAGAAACCCTCGTGGGCCATCCAGAAAATCGCATTCAAAGCACCCCCGACAGATGCCCATCCAGCCTCTGTTTAAAAGCCTCCAAAGAAGGAGCTTCCACCACACACCGGGGCAGAGAGTTCCCCTGCTGAACAGCTCCCACAGTCAGAAAGTTCTTCCTGATGTCCATGAAATGTCTGTGTGTGTTCAGTGTGCGGGAACGGGGACCCAACATTAGCCAGGTAAGGCTAGGATTAGGGTGGGAAGAGACCTTGTGGGCCATCCAGCCCAACCCCATTCTGCCAAGAAGCAGGAAAATTGCATTCAAAGCATCCCTGACAGATGGCCATCCAGCCTCTGTTTCAAAGCCTCCAAAGAAGGAGCCTCCACCACACTCCGGGGCAGAGAGTTCCCTGCTGAAGAGCTCTCACAGTCAGGAAGTTCTTCCTGATGTCCATGAAACGTCTGTGTGTGTTCGGTGTGCAGGAATGGGGACCCAACATTAGCCAGGTAAGGCTAGGATTAGGGTGGGAAGAGACCTTGTGGGCCATCCAGCCCAACCCCATTCTGCCAAGAAGCAGGAAAATTGCATTCAAAGCATCCCTGACAGATGGCCATCCAGCCTCTGTTTCAAAGCCTCCAAAGAAGGAGCCTCCACCACACTCCGGGGCAGAGAGTTCCCTGCTGAAGAGCTCTCACAGTCAGGAAGTTCTTCCTGATGTCCATGAAACGTCTGTGTGTGTTCGGTGTGCAGGAATGGGGACCCAACATTAGCCAGGTAAGGCTAGGATTAGGGTGGGAAGAGACCTTGTGGGCCATCCAGCCCAACCCCATTCTGCCAAGAAGCAGGAAAATTGCATTCAAAGCATCCCCGTTAGATGGCCATCCAGCCTCTGTTTAAAAGCCTCCAAAGAAGGAGCCTCCACCACACACCGGGGCAGGGAGTTCCCCTGCTGAACAGCTCTCACAGTCAGAAAGTTCTTCCTAATGTTCAGATGGAATCTTGTAGTTTGAGCTTGGGAGGTAAATACTTTATGAAGTAGGTAGGTCACAGTTTCCCTGACTGAGTGAACTACAACTTGCATAAAGGAAGGCCAGTCCCCCGTCCTGTCTCCCCCAAATGCCTCCAGTAATCAAATTTCAACATGTCAGGTCTGTTTGCCAAGTTTGGTCCAGATCCATCAGTGTTTGGGTTCAGTGCTACCTGGATGCAGGTGAACTACAACTCCCAAAATCAAGGCGAATTCCCACAAATCCCTACATTTGGTCATATGGGGCTTCTCTGTGCCAAGTTTGGTCCCAGTCCATTGTCGGTGGGGGTCACTCTTTCTCTGGATGCAGCTGAACTATAACTTCCTTTTCCCCAAACTTCTCCAGTATGTTCTGTTGGTCATGGGGCTTCTCTGTGCTAAGTTTGGTCCCAGTTAATTGTTGGTTGGGTCACTGTTGATCTGGATGTAGGTGAACGAAAACTTCCCAAATCAAGGTCAATTTCCCCCAAACCCCTGAAGTATGTCCAGTTAGTCATATGAGGCTTCTCTGTGCCAAGTTTGGTCCTGGTCCATTGTCGGTGGGGATCACGCTTTCTCTGCATGCAGGTGAACTATAACTCTCTTATCCCCAAACTACTCCAGTATGTTCTGTTGGTCATGGGGATTCTCTGTGCCAAGAGAATCGTACTCATGTTTTCTTCCCTTCTCTCGACAAACAGGGCTGACGGATGAAGAAATAGACCTGGCCTTCCAGCAGTCGGGGACGGGCAAAGAGGAGCCGCTCAGCCTTTCTGCACAACCATTGTTGACCCAGCCACCGCACATTGCGCCGCACAGTAAGTCGCCCTTTGGAAGTCGCCATTCATTTGGAGAAATGGGTTGTTCAAACATTTGCGGTGCCAGTCATTTCTCTTTCTCACACTTACTATAACAACAACAACAGCACTTTATTTATATTCCACTCTAATCTCCCCGAAGGGACTCACAACAACAACAACACTTTATTTATATTCCACTCTATCTCCCCAAGGGGGACTCACAACAACAACAACAACAACACTTTATTTATATTCCACTGTAATCTCCCCAAGGGGACTCACAACCACAACAACAACAAAAACAACACTTTTAATATTCCACTCTAATCTCCCTGAGGGGACTCACAACAACAACAACCACAACAACAGCACTTTATATTTCACTCTATCTCCCCGAGGGGACTCACAATAACAACAACAACAACAACAGCACTTTATTTATATTCCACTCTTTCTGCCCGAGGGGACTCAGAGCCGGTTCCAACATGAAATGGTCCCCGTTTGAAAGCCTTCACTTGGTTGGGGGGCAGTGTGGTTTTGGAGGTGGACATTGGTAGGGCTCTAGGACATGTTCATGGTGCCACCAATGGAGAGAGTCAGAAACACTGGGATGTCTGTGGTGGAGGAAAAACAGAAAATCTAGAATGCAGTTGTCCCTGTATGAAAGCCTTTGCTTGGATGGTGGGCAGTGTGGTGTTTGGGGAGGACATTGGCAGGGCTCTTGGACATGTTCATGGTGCCACCAATGGAGAGAGTCAGAAACACTGGGATGTCTGTGGTGGAGGAAAAACAGAAAATCTAGAATGCAGTTGTCCCTGTATGAAAGCCTTTGCTTGGATGGTGGGCAGTGTGGTGTTTGGGGAGGACATTGGCAGGGCTCTTGGACATGTTCATGGTGCCACCAATGGAGAGAGTCAGAAACACTGGGATGTCTGTGGTGGAGGAAAAACAGAAAATCTAGAATGCAGTTGTCCCTGTATGAAAGCCTTTGCTTGGATGGTGGGCAGTGTGGTGTTTGGGGAGGACATTGGCAGGGCTCTTGGACATGCTCATGGTGCCACCAATGGAGAGAGTCAGAAACACTGGGATGTCTGTGGTGGAGGAAAAACAGAAAATCTAGAATGCAGTTGTCCCTGTATGAAAGCCTTTGCTTGGATGGTGGGCAGTGTGGTGTTTGGGGAGGACATTGGCAGGGCTCTTGGACATGTTCATGGTGCCACCAATGGAGAGAGTCAGAAACACTGGGATGTCTGTGGTGGAGAAAAAAAAAGAAAATCTAGGATGCAGTTGTCCCTGTATGAAAGCATTCACCTGGGTGGTGGGCAGTGTGGTGTTTGGGGAGGACATTGGCAGGGCTCTTGGACATGTTCATGGTGTCACCAATGGAGAGAGTCAGAAACACTGGGATGTCTTTGGTGGAGGAAAAACAGAAAATCTAGGATGCAATTGTCCTTGTATGAAAGCCTTCGCTAGGGTGGTGGGCAGTGTGGTGTTTGGGGAGGACATTGGCAGGGCTCTTGGACATGCTCATGGTGCCACCAATGGAGAGAGTCAGAAACACTGGGATATCTGTGGTGGAGGAAAAACAGAAAATCTACTGAACAAATCAAGCCAAGAAAACCTCATGATAGGCCAGGAATTTTGCTCGGAGGTTTGCTCGGTGGCATCGGTCAACATCTTGGGACTTCTTGCTGAAGTTCAGTCGTGATTTTCCGCTTCCGATTTCTTACCTCTTGCTTCGGAGTTTGCCTTGAGGTCGGCGGACAGAACTGCTTGACGGAGGTTTGCTCGGTCGCATGCAAATCTCTCCTTTTGGGTGGATCTTCCTTCCTCCATCACGCCTGTATCTTTGCCAGAAAGGTGTCAGAAAAAGCCCCGCCGCCGTCGCCATGATCCTCCAACTCCTTGATTTTGATTAATATAGAGAAACAAGACTTGGGTTGACTGATAATAAAACTGATAAATGACATCCGAATTACTCGTAGCGGTAATTTATTACATAAAATATCTTTTATTTGACACGCGATTAGTCGCGGGAAGCATCACTCAACCTGACTAGTTTGAACAGGCGCCCAAACTCGGAAGGGGAAGGGGAAAAGGGAGGGCGAAACGGAGAGGAGGGATGCGGCCGCGTTTATGGAACACTTTACGCCCGGAGTTGAGGACAAATCTGACTCTAAGTGTTTAAGTGATGGATGGGGTTGGGATACAGTTCCCCCTCCTCCCCCAAACCCCCTTCATTACATGCGGATTCCAGGGAGGTCCTGAGCGGAGAAGGTGGGCATTTCCTTGGGTATTTATGGAACTTCTTCATGGATGCCCACAACCAGGCTTTAAGGCCCAGCTATTGACGAGGGTGGAATGAAAAGTAATGCTCCCACCTTCGTTACTTGGGTTTGGATGGGAATATTTTAATAAATAATCCTTGGAATGTGCTCTTTAACACTATTCACTTTTCCACATAATCACCAGACAATTGGATACATTTCTGCCAACGATGAACAAGTTTTCTGAAGCCGTGACAGAAGAAGTCAACACTCTGTTTCCGCAGCCAGCGTCTCACAGTTCTCTCATCCTGGGTACCCATCGTGCACAGATCTTCCGATAGTCAAGCAAAGCAATAATGTGACCCACACATTCTTGTGAAATGCCGATTACGCTTGAAATTTCTCTCTGAGTGATATGACGCTCGTCCTGAATCAATCTGTCAACCTTTTGCTCGTGAAACTCGGTGGTTGCTGTCACAGGACGTCCAATTCTTTGTTTGTCACGCAAGTCAGATGTTCCCACCTCAACATCTTTAAACTTACTTGCCCAACTACTGCTATTCACTTTTCCACATAATTGTTACGCAGCAGTGTATTTTACCCAGTGTCCCAGCACCCAAAGTCCAAATACAAAAGACTCACAGACCACAGTAAAAATGAATGGAAAATCTTTACTCTTTACTCAGCAGGGATGAAACATAAACTTGCAATGTTGCATACAAAAATCAAACCGTGCAACAAACTTACACAGTCTTTGTAAAAAAACATAAAATAAGGCATCTTCATCTTACATCAAGTGAGGGAGCAAAAAATAACCTATTTCACCATAGCCTACTTCAGAGCTTCTCCAAACTGCTCCCCAGAGCAAAGCCTTTGTTCATAGGTCTCCTCAGAGAAAAGGCTCTCCCGAAGCTCTCCAGGATCTCTCCTTCAGCATCTCTCCTGCAGAAATCCATCTGCAACTGCTGGTGCTGGAACTATATTCTAAAAACTCATACAGATATAGCCCCTTGGATGTGGTCCAAGCTTGCTGGTTGACCTACATTACCAGCTGTACATGATAATTAACATTATAAGGTTTTTCTTCAACACACACACACACTTGGTCCTGCAATGACTTAGCGTAATAATAATCATCAGACAATTGGACACATTTCTGCCAACGATGGACAAGTTTTCTGAAGCCAACACTCTGTTTCCGCAACCAGCGTCTCACAGTTCTCTCAACTTTGTCATCAGAAGCATAATAATGTCCCCACAAATCTTTCATTATCAGGAACAGGTGGAAGTCATGCGGTGCTAAATCTGGACTGTATGGAGGATGCCGTACGGTGGTGAGATCCAGTCTCTGAAGTTCTGCTGTGGTGGCATGTGAAGTGTGTGGTCACAGGACTTCCAACTCTTTGCCACACAAGTCAGATGTTCCCACCTCAACATCTTTAAACTTACTCTCCCAATGACGGACAGTACTCACATCAACACAATCATCATAAACAGCTTGCATTCTCTGATGAATCTCCTTTGGGATGACACCTTCTGCTGTCACAAATTCAATGACTGCACATTGCTTAAGTCGCATTGACCAACTGTCTGCACAGGGTTCTATACTTCGCACTTTAACAACACAACCGTTCAATGCTAAGGCTTCCCGCCAAAACGGAACTGTAGAGGAGAGTCTACTGAACAAGCCAGTACCTGCTGCATACCAGTACTGCCACTCCTGTTGAGGAGTTACAAAGGTGGAGGCATTACTTTTCATTCAACCCTTGTATTTATCGTGTCAGAAGCAAATTGCAGATATAGTTACAGTAGTCTCGCATATCCGACCTTCACTTATCCAAGGCTGGGAAGGGAGGATAACATTAGCTCATCCAAGGAAGCCGTTGGCTTTGACAGAGATACTAGGCTGCTTCTGAGGCGGCAGAAATTCAGGTGCAGGAAAGCCCATGAGAAAGAGAGGCAGAAGAAGACAATGGAATTGAACTAATCTTCACACCCAGAAGTCCCATGATCAACAGAAAATACTGGAAGGGTTTGGTGGGCATTGATCTTGAGTTTTGGATTTGTAGTTCACCTACATCCACACTCAAACAATGATGGATCTGGACCAAACTTGGCACAGATACTCAATATGACCAGATGTGAACACTAGTGGAGTTTGGAGAGAAATAGACCTTGACATTTGGGAGTTGTAGTTGCTGGGATTTGTAGTTCGCCTACAGTCGAAGAGCATTCTGAACCCCACCAACGATAGAATTGGGCCAAACTTCCCACACAGAACCGCCATGACCAACAGAAAATACTGTGTTTTCAATATGACCAAACTAGTGGAGTTTGAGAATAGACCTTGACATTTGGGAGTTGTCGTTGCTGGGATTTGTAGGTCACCTACAGTTAAAGACTATTCTGAACCCCACCAAACGATAGAATTGGGACAAATTTCCCACACAGAACCGCCATGACCAACAGAAAATACTGTGTTTTCTGATGGTTTTTGGCGACCCTTCTGATACCCCCCTCGTGACCCCCAGGATGAGAAACACTGCTCTATACTCATTTTGGAAATTCAGCTTGGATCCGAATCGATTGAGGTCCCTTTCTGTGCCCAAGAAAGAAGACCCGATTCCTCGCAGGGATGTCTTTTCCCCGTTCCTCTTCTCCTTGCTGCCTTTATTTTTTTGCCACAAGACAGAATTGTTTCACACGTCCCCAAAACGAGTAAAATGGCATTTCGGCTCCTCATCTTTATAGACTCTCTGAACTTTCCGAAAGATCATCCCGGTCCCTTTTCATTAATAATGAAAACCAGGGGGCAATAAAATGTTCTTAGTGTAAGCACTGCCGAAGCGGAGGGAGAGATGGGAGAGGTGAGAGGCCGCCCGTGATGGAATTAGCGGGATGGCGAGGAGGGGGGAACGGGACCCACAGGTGTGTTCCGAGTTTGCCTAGATGCCAACCCAAGGGGAAAGGGGGGCAGAAAGGAATGGCCAGAAGAGAGGGTTTTCCCGAAGCTGGGCTGATTTCCGACTGGAATCAGAAGCAGAACGATTTTTCACAATTTATTTATCGAACTAGCTGTCCCCTGCCAGGCGTTGCTGTGGCCCAGTCTGGTGATCCAGAAAATAAAGTCATGAGGAAGGGTTGGTTTCTAATCTATGTAATGTCTTTCTGCTTGTGGGTCAACAGTAGTTCTTGGTGTTTCTTTCTCAGTGTTGATGTGGAGATTGTCTGGTTTGCCTACTCTGGAACAGGCAACATGTTCCAGAGTCCGTTTCAAATTTATACTATAGCTCTGTGTGTGTGTGAATCATATATATCCATCTATATCTATGGCTGGATGGCTCTTCGTCAGGAGGGCTTTGATTACGTTTTCTTGCCCTGGTGAAGGGAGTTGGACTGGATGGCCTTCAGTATGGGGGTTCTGTGTGGGAAGTTTGCCCCAATTCTGTCGTTGGTAGGGTTCAGCATGCTCTTTGATTGTAGGTGAACTAGAAATTCCAGTAACTACAATTCCCAAATGTCAAGGTCTGTTTTCCCCCAAACTCCCATCTGTGTTCATAGTTGGGTATATAAAATATTTGTGCCAAGTTTGGTCCACATCCATCATTGTTTGAGTTTACAGTGCTCTCTGGATGTAGGTGAACTACAACTCCCAAACTGAAGGTCAGTGCCCACCAAACCCTTTTGGTGTTTTCTGTCAGTCATGGGAGTCCTGTGTGCCATGTTTGGTTCAATTCCATCACTGATGGAGTTCAGAATGCTCTTTGATTGTAAGTAAACTATAAGTCCCAGCATATAAAACTCCTAAATGACAAAATCAATTTTTTTGAGTGATGATCACTCCTTGGGTTAGTAGGTGTCTTGTGTCCAAATTTGGTGTCAATTCGCCCAGTGGTTTTTGAGTTCTGTTAATCCCACAAACGAACATTACATTTTTATTTATATAGATTGAGAACCACAGCCAAAGTTTTCAAACTTGGCATTCAAGTGTTCCCTCCCTACTTCGCGATTCGCTTTTCGCGGACTCGCTGTTTTGTGGGTTTTTGCCTCCTGGCAACGAGGGAGTGTGGAAGTGGGTTTCACCCTCCCCCTCGGGAGAGAGGCAGCCATCATTAACGAAAGAGAAAGAGGAGATACAAAGCAGTATCATGGCCTTATAGCCCCTTCCTTATATAATTTTTTTGGACCACCCGCGAAAAGTGAAAATCCGCAAAGTAAAAAAACGTAACACCCACGATAAGTGAGGGAACACTGTATATATTAATGTCCTTTGACCAGAAGCTGGCTACTTGGAGTTCCTCTGGTGTTGCTATAAGAAGGTCCTCCATTGTGCATGTGGCAGGGTTTAGGTTGCATTGTAGTAAGTGGTCCGTGGTTTGCTCCTTTCCACGTTCACATGTCGTGGACTCCACTTCGCAGCCCCGTTTCTTAAAGTTGGCTCTGCATCTCGTGGTGCCAGAGCACAGTCTGTTCAGCGCCTTCTAGGTCGTCCGCTCTTCTGTGTGCCCAGGAAGGAGTTTTTCATTTGGTCTCAGCCACTGATTGAGGTTCCAGGTTTTTGCCTGCCACTTTTGGACTCTCGCTTACTGAGGTGTTCCTGTGAGTATCTCTGTAGGTCTTCTGAAGTTATTTCTTGATTTAAGACATTGTTGTGCTGGCTGATATCCGAATAGAGGATGGGTTGGAGATGTCACTGCCTTGGTCCCTTAATTGCTGGCTACTCCTTCCCGACGGATGTCAAGTGGTGCAATACCAGCTAAATAGTGTAATTTCTCCAGTGCTGTTGAGCATGGACATCCTGTGATAATGTGGCATGTCTCATTAAGAGCCACTGCACTATTTTAATGTGGTGAGATGTATTCCACACTGGGCATGCGTATTCAGCAGCAGAGTAGCAAAGGGCAAGGGCAGTAAGAGCACCTAAAGCTCCTGTTCAACGATTACAAAGCTCCCTGCTTGAGCAGTGATGACATGATCGTCAGCATAGATGAAACTCCGTGTCCCTTCTGGCAGTGGCTGGTCATTTGTGTAAATGCTAAACATTGATGGAGCAAGCTTTGGTGAACCATTTCAAAGTTCTGTGCTTGAGCGGTGATGGCGCTATCGTCAGCATAGATGAAACTCTCTGTCCCTTTTGGCATTGGCTGATCATTTGTGTAAATTTTTAGATATTGTTTAAAAAAGCAGAATGATGAAAAACACAAATGACCAGCCACTGCCAGAAGGGACACGGAGTTTCATCTATGCTGACGATCATGCCATCACTGCTCAAGCAGGGAGCTTTGTAATCGTTGAACAGAAGCTTTAGGTGCTCTTACTGCCCTTGCCCTTATATGTTCTGCTTCTCACTCAACCCAGATGGAGAGGCAGGTAATAAAATATTATTATTATTATTATTATTATTATTATTATTATGCCGTTGTCTTCCAGGTCCCCCAAGTTCCCGATGGCGGGATTATGGCGCTCTAGCGATCATCATGGCTGGCATCGCTTTTGGCTTCCATCAGCTCTACAAGGTACCTCTCCTTGTGCTTTGTCTATTCATTTACTACTATGGTGGGGAAATATGTCTTAATGGGACACATTAGGAAGGGAGAAGGTTGGCTTAGCATCTGTTGCTAATTCCTGCTTTTAAAGGGAACGGGAAGGGGAAGTATAGATCTATAAAGAGATCTATATGTTGCCATTAATCACCGTGCTTAGCATTGCAAGGCCTTGCAGCTTCAACGCCTGGCTGCTTCCTGCCTGGGGGTATCCTTTCTTGGGAGGTGTTTGTTGGTCCTGATTGTTTCCTGCCTGGAATTTTCCTTCCAACAAAGGATTCCCCAGGCAGGAAGCAGCCAAACCTTGAGTCTATTTAATGCTCATCCAGTTCAAAGTAGATAATGTCAATTCTCTGCTTTGATCATTTTGATTATACGGCAGTTTAGAAGGGGCTTTACATTTTTGATGGAAACTTGCATTCTCTGGACACTGAAGTGGTCACTGCCAGGGTAACAAGTAGGATAGACCTTGTTTTGGTGAGGCCTTCCTGCATGGCAACGGGTTGGACTAGGGGGCCCTTGGGGGGGGGGGTCTCTTCCAATTCTAGGATTCTATCTTAGGAGTAGGAAATTGGAGGTCTAGTGACCCAGGCCAGCCCTTTTGGGATCCAAATGTTTCCCATCTCCGAAAGAGAAGAGGAAGGGTAGGAAAGGGCAGGGAGGGGACTTGGGGAGAACCCTTCCTTCTGGCCCATTGTGTGGCCAATCGTGTGGTCCATCATGCTGCCCATCGTGCTGCCCATCGTGTTGCCCATCGTGCTGCTCATTGTGTTGCCCAAGTTGGTGAAGCCCCCAAGTTAGAAAGTTTGCCCATGCCTGATTGAGTCCCGTGTGTTCCCCGTGCCCCTTGCGTTTCTCTTCTCGTATGCAGAAATACCTGCTCCCTCTGATCATGGGCGGCAAAGAAGACAGGAAGCAGCTCCAGAGGATCGAGACGAGCGTCTCCGAGATGAGTGGCAGCGTGACGCAGACAGGTGAAGATTAATGATCCCATCCATCGCTGCCCCCCCTCCGAGCCCCCCCCATCTCTCTCCCCCTCCATCTCCACTTTATGTGGTGACTTCATTTATCTGCTCTGAGAAATCTGTTCACATTTGCAAATGAAGCCGCCGTCATTTCGGTTTAATTTGAAATTGCTTGTTTACTGTCGGCGCGGCCTCAATTAATTATGTTTTTACGGAAAGGCTCCCAACCTCAGAATATTAATAAGGGGAATCAAATGACAGCCTTTGCGAAGGGGCTGTAAAGTTCATTTTTAATTTCTGCTTCTCGGAGGGCTCTTTCCCCCCCTCTTTGGGGCTGAGCCTCCTTCTCTTGTGCCGCCGCGGCGTTCCCTTTCTGAGGATGCGAGGCCGGGTCAAGAGAGGCTGTAATTACGGAGCGCTCCCCCCGACCTCCGCCACCTTCTCCGTTATTGACTCGATGGGGCACCTTTTCATTACCCGCTGCTCTTGAGAGTGACCCAGATTAGCTCCTACCTGTCATCGCGCTGGAATGCTATTTTATGAAGCTGTTTACTGGGAAGAAGCTCTGAATTAGAACCTTTTTTTGGAAAAAAAAATCTGCAGAAAATTAATAAAGCAATTCCTCTCTTCCGCTCGTCGGTTTTCTGGGTTTTTCTCAGAGGAAAAAATGCTTGATGGTCTCCGGGTGAATTGCTCCTTCTGTCTTGTCCCTAAATCACAATGAGACCCATTCAATCAACTGTTGAATAGAAAATCAACACATAGATGTTCGGAGTTTCCGCCAGAAGTGGGGAAAAGGGGCTCCAGAGGCCCAATTTCGTTTATTTTTTAGTTATCCTTTTATTATTTTTAAGTGTGCTTTAAAGTGTTGGGACTTTGCGTTGGCCAGGTGCCCCCCTGCTTTCATCCCTTCTTTTTCTTTCTCTCCCTTTATACCTTCTCCCCTTCCTTCCTTCCTTCCCTCCTTTTTCTTCCATCTCCCCTCCCTTTTTCACTCCTTGTTTTTCTCATTCCTTCTTCCTTTCCCCTCCCTTTGTTTCTCCAGCTTTGGGAGGTTTTACCTCTCAATGCCTCTATCACAATATCTCTTTGTGGCTCCCTCCCTCTTTCCCTCCTTCCTTCTTTTCTTCCTGCCTTCCCTCCATTCTTCCTTCCCTCCCTCCCTCCCTCCCTCCCTCCCTCCCTCCCTGTCACTCTCCTTCCTTCCTTTGCTCCCTCCTCCCTCCCTCTCTCCTTCCCTGACTCCCTCCTTCCTTCCATCTCTCCTTTTTTCCCTCCCTCCTTCTTTCCTGTCTTCCTTCCTTCCCTCCCTCACTCCCTCCCTCCCTTTCTCCCTGCCTCTCTCCCTCCCTCCTTCCTCCTTCCCTTCCTCCTCTCTCTCTCTCTCCTTCTTTCTTTCCTCTCTTCCTCCTTCCTTCTTGCCTTTCCTCCATCCCTCTCACCTTCCCTCCCTCCCTCCCTCCCTCCCTCCCTCCCTCCCTCTCTCCTTCCCTGACTCCCTCCTTCCTTCCATCTTTCATTCCTCCCTCCTTCCTTCCCTCCCTCATTCTTTCCTGTCTTCTTTCCTTCCTTCCTTCCCTCCCTCTCTCCCTCCTTCTTTACTTCCTTCCTTCCCTCCCTCTCTCCTTCCTTCTTTCTTTCCCTCCGTCTCTCTCCTTCCTTCCTTCTTCCTTCCTTCCCTCCTCCTTTTCCCTCTCCCTCCCTTCATGCTTCTTTCCTTCCTTTCCTACCTCCCCCCTCCCTCCCTCTCTCTCTCCTTCCTTTCTTTCCCTCCCTCCCTCCTCCCTCATTCCCTTCCTCCCTCCTCCCTTCCTTCCTTCCTTTCCTACCTCCCTCCTTCCTTCCCTCCCTCCTTTTTCCTTCCCTCTCTTCCTCCCTCCCTCTCACCTTCCTTCTCTCCCTCCGTCCTTCCTCCCTCCTTTCCTTCCTTCCTCCCTCCCTCCCTCCCTCCCTTCCCTCCCCTCCTACACATGTCATCTCTTTTTCCCAGTGACATCACAAAGCGCCACTTCACCCCACAACACCCTTCTTCAACTTTCCTTTATATAGATGTAATAGTTAAATTTTACTTCATTTTAACATGTTGTCTGCTCACCTTGGCATTGACGCCACGGTGAATCGGAATGCCAACCGTTTGGCCCACTTGGAAGATACGTGGGAAAGTTTCCACAATACTTTTTTCGGTTGGTTCTGTGCCCGGCCTTGTCACCGCGAGATCAGGGGAGCTCCATGGGTTGTGGGGACTCCCTAAACCTTCCGGGGTGCAGCCGTTCCCTTTCTGGTTGCCTTTCGGCTCCTTCCTCATCGGCCAGACTTGCTTCCTGTGCGCAGTTGGGAGATAGATAAACGATACCCGAGCCGTGCGAGTTCGCAGAGACCGCGCAAATCATAAAACCCATATAATTAGAAGGGAGAGGCTTCCGACGGATATACGGTGGGTTATAGACATCTATACAAAGGGAAGATAAAGGAGAAATAGGGGAGGTTAGATACAGTGCAGGTGGATGGCCCATCGAGCAGATAAATTAGGCCTAGCTTCGAGCAAGCACACGGCTGGAGATAAATCAGGAGGAACAGAGGGATCTTGTCGCTGGGCTTCTGTTTTTTAACAGACCTCCTCTCTTCTCTTTGCTCTGTTTCCGCTGCTCTTGCCAAAGTCACTCAGCTCCAGACGACCCTCGCTTCCGTCCAGGAGCTTCTCCTTCAGCAGCAGCAGAAGATCCAGGAGCTCACTCAAGAACTGGCGGCCTCCAAGGTAAACTCTCCCAGTCCGACCCAAGGAGCGCTTGGCATGCTGAGTTAACCCCGCAAAACTACATCACTACTTAAAGTTTATTATGTTGGGCAAGTTTGCTCTAGATCAGTGTTTCTCAACCTGGGGGTTGGGGCCCCTGGGGGGGATCGTGAGGGGGTTTCAGAAGGGTCGCCAAAGATAATCAGAAAACAAAGTATTTTCTGTTGGTCATGGGGGTTCTATGTGGAAAATTTGGTCCAATTCTATCCTTAGTGGGGTTCAGAATTCTCTTTGATTGTAGGTGGACTATAAATCCCAGCAACAACTTCCAAATATCAAGGTCTATTTTCCCAAAACTCTACCAGAGTTCACATTTGGGCATACTGTGTATTCATGCCAAGTTTGGTCCAGATCCATCATTGTTTGAGTCTACAGTGCTCTCTGGATGCAGGTGAACTACAACTCCCAAACCCAAGGTCAATGCCTACCAAACCCTTCCAGTATTTCCTGTTGGTCATGGGAGAACTGTGTGCCAAGTTTGGTTCAATTCCATCGTTGGTGGGGGTCAGAATTCTCTGTGATTGTAGGTGAACTATAAATCCCAGCAACTACAACTCCCAAATGACAAAATCAATTATTTTGAGTGAAGGACATACATTGAGTTGTTGGGTGTCTTGTGTCCAAATTTGGTGTCAATTCCCCCAGTGGTTTTTGAGTTATGTTAATCCCACAGATGAACATGACATTTTTATTTATATAGATAGCATCCCTACTTTGCGGATTTTCACTTATCACGGGTGGTCCTGGAACATAACACCCGCGATAAGTGAGGAAACACAGTACGGATTTTTATTATTATTTCTTTCCCGCTTTATCTCAGTGGGAAAATAAAAAGAAACACTGGGAATGGCTTCCCTTGGATCTAAAGCTGTCCCAAATGGCAGGAAAGTGCTACCAAGGCTTTGTCACTCTGTTTGACTTCAATCTGGTTGACTCCAAACCCAGCCAGGAAATTGGGCTTCTCTCTCCTTTTGAATATGAAGAGCACATGTTCCCCTTTCAGAAGAGACGAAGCATCTTAGTTTGGAGGATGGAGGACTTTCCCTCCTTATCCCTCTTAAAATGGTAGCGCAGTCGCGGCGGTGTGATCGAAACCTCATGTGCGTATATAGATCCAAAAAGCAAAAGTCTGGGCCGAGCCCATAAACTTGGGTTTTCAAAGAAGAAAATAATTAAGAGTTTTCTCAGCTGTGATGTAAGGTTTGGTATCCGCTTTCCAAACTCCTCTGAAATATTTAAAGCATTTTTTTAAAAAAAAAAATCCACATTGACTTTAAGTGGAGAGTGTCGTCAGCTTGGATTCCGGTCCTTGTGCTTTCTCGCACTTTTTTTTGGTGCGTTGAAAAGAACTGACTTAAAAAGCCCCAGATGTCAGCTTTTATTTCTGAAATCCGTCAGCATCTGGCACCATATGTGTTTTGGAAATTCAAATCCCCCCTCCTTTTTTTTTTTTGCAAGCCAGTGAAGGGAAATCTCTCTTCTTGTTAATGGGTTTCAGAAAGCACAGAGAGCCAAAACGGTGGCTCCCTGATTTATTTATTTATTTACAATACTAGCCGTCCCCTGCCACACGTTGCTGTGGCCCACATGGGGGTTCTGCGTGGGAGGTTTGGCCCAATTCTATCAATGGTGGGGTTCAGAATGTTCTGTGATTGTAGGTGAACTATAAATCCCAGCAACTACAACTCCCAAAGGTCAAGATTCTATTTCCCCCAAACTCCAGCAGTGTTCACATTTGGGCATATTGAGTATTCTTGTAGAGTTTGGTCCAGATCCATCATTGTTTGAGTCCTCAGTGATCTTTGGATGTAGGTGAACTACAACTCCAAAACCAAAGGACACTGCCCATCAAACTCTTCCAGTATTTACTGTTGGTCATGGAGAACTGTGTGCCAAGTTTGGTTCAATTCCAACTTTGGTGGGGTTCAGAATGTTCTGTGATTGTAGGTGAACTATAAATCCCAGCAATTACATCTCCCAAATGACAAAATCATTTTTTTAGTGAAGGACATACATTGGGTTGTTAGGTGTCTTGTATCCAAATTTGGTGTCAATTCCCCCAGTGGTTTTTGAGTTCTGTTAATCCCACAAACGAACATTACATTTTTATTCATATAGATTCCTATTCTGCCCTTCTCAGGGCAGATTACAATGTACACATACATGGCAAACATTCAACGCCATAGACACACAACATATATAGACAGACACTTGGAGGCTATTTAACATTCCAGCTTCTGGCCACCAAGGGAGCTGTTGCTTCACCGTCCGTTTGTGACACTGATGGAGTACTTCCTCATTTTTTGCATACTTCCTGGAGATCTTTATGGCCTCGTAAATAAGTTAGCCTCCCCACATAAGTGGTACCTAAATTTCCTACTTGACAGATGCAACTGTCTTTCGGGCTGCAAAGGTCGACAAGAAGCTACACAATTTTGGTCGGAAGCTCACTGCGACCCGGGCTGGCTTCGAACTCATGACCTTCCGGGCAGTAGTGATCTTAATGCAGCTGACTCCCAGCCAGCTGCGCCACAGTCCCGGTGCAAATCCCAGATCCCCGCAAAGGCCTTTGGAAATGAGGAATCCCTTGCGGGAGAGCATATCTGGGCCTGCATTTGTTAGATGCTACAGAGCGGAGTCAGTCACAACCAAGAATAACTGTGATTTTGAAGATGCTCCAAGTTTTAAATAACTCCAAACATGGATACACCTGTGGATCTGGTTTGAGAGATAGTTGAGGCCAAGAGGTGCATCTACACTGGGAAAATTTTGGCCTTCCAGGTGTTTTGAACTCCAACTCCCCAGATTCCTCCCTTCCTTTCCTTCCTTCCATTCCCCGCCTTCCTTCTTTCCTTTCCTTCCCTCCCTCCCTCCCTCTCTCCCTGCTTCTCTCTCTCCTTCCTTCCCACCCACCTTCCTTCCTTCTTCCTTCCTTCCTTTCTTTCTTTCTTTCTTTCTTTCTTTCTTTCTTTCTTCCCTCCCTCCCTCCCTCCCTCCCTCCCTCCTTAATTCCTTCCTTCCCTCCTTCCTCTTTCCTTCATTCCCTTCCTCCCTCTCTCCCTCCTTCTTTACTTCCCTCCCTTCTTCCTTCTTTCCTTCCCTCCCTCCCGCCGCCCTCCCTCCTTCCTCCCTCCCTTCCTTTCCTTACTTGCATCCCCCGCCTTCCTTCTTTCCTTTCCTTCCTTCCCTCCCTCCCTCTCTCCCTGCTTCTCTCCCTCCTTCCTTCCCACCCACCTCCCTCCCTCTCTCTCTCCTTCCTTCCCTCCTTCCTTTCTTTCTTTCTTTCTTTCTTTCTTTCTTTCTTTCTTCTTTCCCTCCCTACCTCCTTCCTTCCCTTCTTCCCTCCCTCTCTCCCTCCTTCTTTACTTCCTTCCCTCCCTCCCTCCTTCCTCCCTTCCTTTCCTTCCTTCCATCCCCCGCCTTCCTTCCTTCCTTCCTTCCTTCCTTCCTTCCTTCCTTCCCTCCCTCCCTCCCTCCCTCCTTCCTTCCCCCCCTCCTTCTGTTTTGAACTCCAACTCCCCAAATTCCTTCAATACTTGGACGATATACATAGCGTACACATGGGCCAATTTTGGCTCTCCCGGTATTGCGTTGTCACGTCCTGGTTGTATGGCCGGCACGATTTCTTGTAGCGTCTCTTTGCCTTTTCCTGCCAAAGCAATACCTATTGATCTACTCACATTTGCATGTTTTCGAACTGCTAGGTTGTTACATGCGGCTCGCTCTCTGTCATTATGTTTGGTTTCTATGTTTTGTGTATATTGTTTTATATGTTTCGTTGTTTTTTACTTTAATGTTATGTTGTTGTAATTTGTTGTTCGGGCTTGTCCCCATGTCAGCCGCTCCGATTTCCCGTTGGGGAGATTGTGGCGGGGTATAAATAAAGTTTATTTATTTATTATTATTATTATTATTATTATTATTATTATTATTATTGGTAGGAGCTGGAGCTGACGTGGGGAGCTCACTCCATCTCGTGGATTCGAACTGCCAACCTTCAGGTCAACAGTTCAGCAGCACAAATAATGAGAAAAGAAAACCCAGATGCACCGGGATTGTGGCGCAGCTGGCTGAGTGTCAGCTGCATTAAGATCACTCTGACCAAAAGGTCATGAGTTCGAAGCTAGCCCGGGTTGGAGTGGGTTTCCAACCATTGTGTAGCCTGTTGTTGACCTTTGCAACCCGAAAGACAGTTGCATCTGTCAAGTAGGAAAATTAGGTACCACCTTAAAGTGTGGGGAGGCTAAATTAACTGATTTATGAGGCCATAAAGAAGACTCCAGCAAAGCATTCCAGCGGGGAAGCATGCGGGGAATGCAGAAGTGCTTCATCAGTGTCGCAGGTGGACGATGAAAGCGACAGCTCCCCTGGTGGCCAGAAAAAGTTAAATAGCCTCTGTGTATGTCTGTATATGTTTGTATGTCAAAAATTGGCATTGAATGTTTGCCATATATGTGTACACTGTAATCCTCCCTGAGTCCCCTGCGGGGTGAGGAGAAGGGCGGAATATAAAAGCTGTAAATAAAATAAATAAATAAAATTTAGAAATGCTCTGGAGGTTATTGTCCGGCACTCAGAACTTCACCTGACCTTTGCCCGTCTCTGATTCTTGCCTTGTTTTTCCATCACAGGCGACAACATCCACCAACTGGATCCTGGAGTCTCAAAATATCAACGAATTGAAGTCTGAGATCTATTCACTCAAGGGACTCCTTCTGAACAGGTATGAAATCACACAGACAAGAGAGAAGTGGGATGTGATATTTTTTTTCACTGATTTTCTTATTACTGGTCTCCAAACTCTAGTTTCCTAGAGTTCTGGTCCAACACGCAAACCACAGTCTCTATTTCCTTAAGTAATGTTGTTTTGTGTTTCTGCGGAAATTAAAAAGGCATCAACACAACCTCCACTTTGCAAATTCCGCTTGTTCCATTCTGAGCGCTTTCTCGTTGCTCGGGAAGAAGCAAGACAAGGACAGACGCGTGCTTCTTCGCAAGAGGACATCTTGTCATTCGGAGGGAATCCATTTGTTTTTGTTGGTGTGTGTTAGTGCAGCTGTGTAGATAAGTGCTGGGGGGGGGGGGGGGGGATATAGTCCTTAAAATATAGTCCTCCGCACAAGGTGGAGGCCGCAACACCAGAGCCAAGAAAAGTCACCGAAATCAATTTCCTGATTGTGTTTACGATGCTAGTGAATAAAATTCGCTCGTTTGCATGCTGAGGAGGCAGGCATTTCTTCCAAGAGGAGATCAGAAAGAGTTTGTGACTCAATGTAGTTTAGGAAATTTTAAAATTGGTTTTGTCAAAATAGGGAACCAGCATGAGATAGTTGTGGTTGTTGCATTAGTTTGGAATTTAGGAGATCCACATTCCATGAAAACGCATTGAATGACATTGGAGCAATCCACTTGTGCTTTTCTCCTCTCACTTCCTCCCTTGATCTGACCCACTGTTATTGTGGGGATGAAATTGAGACGTGAATAAATATAGGATATGCTTCCTGTTGAGATTCAGCCCAACAATGCCCAAGTCTCAAGTCCTCAGTGAGGAACAGTTTAGTTAGTTTAATATAAACAAAGGCAACATTTCTCAACCTGGGAGTCGCGACCCTTGGGTGGGTCGTGAGGGGGTTTCAGAAGGGTCGCCAAAGACAATCAGAAAACACATATTTCTGATGGTCTTAGGCATCGCTTTGGTAGAGAAGGCTGAAAATCTCTGCCTTCAATGAGGGTCCCTAATAGACCAGCGTTTCTCAACCTGGGGGTCACAACCACAAGGTGGGTCGCAAGGGGTTTCAGAGGGGTCGCCAAAGACCATCAGAAAACATATATATCTGATGGTCTTAAGCATCCCTTTGGTAGAGAAGGCTGAAAATCTCTGCCTTCAATGAGGGTCCCTAATAGACCAGCGTTTCTCAACCTGGGGGTCACAACCACAAGGTGGGTCGCAAGGGGTTTCAGAGGGGTCCCCAAAGACCATCAGAAAACACATATTTCTGATGGTCTTAGGATCTTCTTTGGCAGAGAAGGATAAAGATCTCTCCGCCTGTCTTTCCCTTCCTTTTTGGAAACAGATGGCGAATCCTCCACCAAAAGCCCTTCTCCACTGTGATTGGCTGGCCTCTCAGCTGGTCTCAGCCAATGAGAAAGCTGTTTCTGAGACTCCAAGTGGGAAGGGGAGAGCAGACTGCTCTGCACATGTGGGCGAGGGAGAGCATGCAAGGCTGGAGGGAGGCTCGCACAAGTTTGGCTCAGTTCTATCGTTGGTGGAGTTCAGAATGCTCTTTGAGTGTAGGTTAACTATAAATCCCAGGAACTACAACTCCCAAATGGAAAAATCAACCCAACCCCCCCCCCCCCCCCAAATTTGGGCATATCGGGTATTTGTGCCAAATTTGGTCCACTGAATGAAAATACATCCTGCGTATCAGATATTGACATGACGATTCACAAGAGTAGCAAAATTACAATTATGAAGTAGCACTGAAAATCATTCTATGGTTGGGGGTCACCACAACCTGAGGAACTGTATTAAGGGGTCGATTATTCTGCATGTGTCCAGTTTCTGTCGCTCACACAGAAACTCTTTTGTGTCTCCCGTGTTTCTCACAGGAGGCAGTTCCCTCCCTCGCCGTCGGCGCCCAAAATCCCCTCCTGGCAGATCCCGGTCAAGCCCTCCTCGCCTTCCAACCCGGTTTCCAACAACCACAACAACACCAGCAGTGACATCTCCCCGGTCAGCAACGAGTCCAACTCCTCCTCCCCCGTGAAAGAGAACCACAGCCCCGAGGGGCCGAAAGTGAGCTGCCACTTGCTGGGCCCCGCGGAGGAAGGCGAGGAGGCAGTGATCGACCTGAAGGGCCAGGTGCGGATGGAGGTCCAAGGGGAGGAGGAGAAGAGGGAGGACGACGGGAAGGAGGAAGAAGAGGAAGAGGAAGAGGAGGACGACGTCAGTCATGTGGACGAAGAGGAGTGCTTGGACGTCCAGACAGAGGACCGGCGAGGAGGAGACGGGCAGATCAACGAGCAAGTCGAGAAGCTACGGAGGCCCGAAGGAGCCAGTAACGAGAACGAGATTGACTAGCACAACGGGGAGCGTGGCTCCCGTCTCACCCCACATCTCTCCCCCGTTCCCCAATCTTTGGGCCCCAGTAATGCTCTCCTCTCACCTCTCTGATTCACCTAGTGAACCAAGCGGCCTCCTCGGCATCCTCGACCCGAGCGGCTGCTCCTCACTGTGGCTCCACTTCATCCTCCTCCATCACATCAGCTTCGTCCATAGTCGTCCTGGCTAATGACGCACAGCCAAATACTAATTCGTGGATCGAACGTGGCTCCTGCCTTATGAATGGTTCCCCTCAAGCCAAGAATGGGATGGTCCTCCTTCCTTTCGGTTTCCCTGGTGGATCCTTTTGTTCTGCCCTCTCAGATCATCTCCTCAAATCCAACCTATGCTGAGTAAATACTCTCAGCCTTTATGAAACACGTTTCCCGACCGTTCTTCCTTTCTGGACAAAATCACTTCCTTCTCCTCATTCTTTTGCCCCTTCATTTCCACTTTGCTTCCTTCCATGCGCCTTTGTGGACATCTTGATTCACCGGAATCCAGAGCAGTCAGGAGTTGGAAGGAGCCATTGGAAGCAGCCCTGAGTCTCAAAGGTTTCTCCACCTTCTCGTTGCTTAGACTTGGAATGGCAGCTTTCATCTATTTTTCTCGTTCCCTCCATTTCTTCTAGTGCTTCCCATATGTCAAAATTGATGTTCTTAATAAGAGGAGGAGAGACAGAGTGGAAGTGGCTTGAATTTGTCTGTGGCTGCCAGTTATGGTTGAAATTACAGTAGAGTCTCGCTAATCTGACCTTCTCTTATCCAACATTCTCTCTGATACAAAATCGCATTGGATAGGCCACATCAGCTCTAGTTTCTAATACAGTAGTCTCCATCCGCTTGCCCGCTGAAAACTATATTTAATAATCTAGAGCTGATGTGGTACCATAGAGTCTCACTTATCCGACTTTTGCTTATCTGACGTTTCCTCTTATCCAATGCTCTGATCCAAAGTCGCATTGGATAGACCACATCAGCTCTAGTTTCTGATACAGTAGTCGTCATCCACTTGCCCACTGAAAACCATATTTAATAATCTAGAGCTGATGTGGTACAATAGAGTCTCGCTTATCCGACCTTTGCTTATCCGACTTCCATCTTATCCGATGCACCTGTTTTCCTCCTTTCAATTAAAGGAGCGCTTCCCAACTCTCTTTCCATTTCCAATCAGTGAAAAGGCAAGACAAGGAGGAGGAGTTGTGAGGAGAGGAGGAAAGAGGCAAGATCGGAAGTGGAAGTGTCCTCCCTCCTTTCCTCTGTGATTTCCACGCTCCTCTTCCTCATGCAAGCATTTCCTGCTGGGCCTCTCTAGCCCCGGGGCGTTGCCTTGCCTTAACTCTTTTAGTCCGTGTTGTTAGTATTCTAGGAGTCTAGCATCACGTCGGACGGGTAACAGTGGGAGACTCCGTATTATCCGACATTTTCGTTTATCTGACGTTCTGCCAGCCCATTTATGTCGGATAAGCGAGTCTCTACTGTCTTTTGGAAAGCTCTCTCCTTCCTGTTTAGGGTGCTAGAAGGCCAATGGTTATTGATCTTTGAATTCCGAGTTTTTAGGTGCGTCCAATGAAAAGAGAACCTCACATATCAGCTCGTCCCAGTCTAAGGGTCAAACAAAACTTCATAGTTGTGGTCCCTTCCTCACAACACAACAACGTCATCCCCTCTTCTTCGCCTGCGTCCTCACTCCGGCTTCTGTTTCCCCCTCACTTTTGCCTTATTGGGTGAAGAAAATGGTAACGAAACCACCGGTTCCTGTTTCGCGGCATTGTGTGTCGGCAAAATGTCCGATTCCCGTTCACGTCCTTAACGGGAACAAAGAAACCGAGCCTCGAATCCTGTAACATCTTGAGTCTCTCACTGCTCCTTAATCCTCGCGACGAGGAAAACTGAAATGTGCTTGTCTGTGTGATCATGTATAGAATCCAACTATAAAATATGATTGTATATAATTGTAATAAATATGAGTTACCACTATTCAATGTCCGGGGTTGGCTTCTCTGTCTCTGTCTCGTTCTCTCTGGTTTGTTGTTATCTTTCTCCTCTTTTGCAATTCATTGCTTGTTTTCATCTGGAAAATGGGCTGATAGCAAGATGGACTCCAGAATCGAAATGTGGGTGAAATGTCAGGAGAGAATGCTTCTGGAACATGGCCATGCAGCCTGGAAAACTCACAGCAACCCAGTGATTCTGGCCATAAAAGCCTTTGACAACATAAAGTAAACATATTCTGTCCAAACCATTATAGTCCCACCATCTTCTTTTATAGCAATGGTTCTCAATCTTTTTTTTACGAGGGACCACTTTGACTAGGGACCACTTGACCAGGGACCACTCTCCAACATTAGTACCAAAAGGGTTATGAATCGGTTTTTAGATTCTGTTATTTGGGGAGCTGATTCAAAAAATTGCATTGGGTAGACCACATCAGCTTTAGTTTCTGATACAGAACATATACCATCCAGTAGTCGCCATCTGCTCACACAGAAAACCATAGAACTGATGTGGTAGTAGTAATCTTTCGAGATAGTCAGCCTCTCCCCTGCCAACATCCCCATTTCGTGAGACCAGTTGCTCTCGTTGCTGCATGTCTTTGAGGCAACAGTGTAGTAGTGGTGAGACCATGGACCATATTTTCGTTTTCGTGGTCCACAGACTGAGAGAGGAATCCTGGGCTGGATGTTGCCTGACGTAATTCTGTGTGTGTCTTGGTTTCCTGGAAAATGTATGTCACCAAACGCGATGGCAGTCTTCTGGAGGACCTCAACTTTGATTTAAAGCAGTGGTTCCCAACCTGTGGTCTGTGGGCCACCAGTGGTCCTCAACAACTAAAATATGGTCCATGGCCTCACCTTTATTACATTGTTGTAACAAGAGCAATTGGTCTCGCTAAACCCTCTTATAGTGCCCAGGTTTCCTGTGGGAGAGCAGATGGTGACTGCCGGATGGCATATGTTCTGTATCAGAAACTAGAGCTGATGTGGTCTATCCAATGCAATTTTCTGAATCAGCACCCCAAATAACCAAACCGAATCTACAGTTAACCAAAAATTTGATTCGTAACACCAGCCCTTTTGGTACTAATGTTGGAGAGTGGTCCCTGGTCAAGTGGTCCCTTGTCAAAGAGGTTCCTCATCAAAGAGGTCCTGGTCAAGTATTCCTTGGTCAAAGTGGACCCCGGTCAACGTGGTCGCTGGTCTAGTGGTCCCTCGTCAAAGAGGTTCCTCGTCAAAGAGGTCCCTAGTCAAGTATTTCTTGGTCAAAGTGGTCCCTGGTCAAAGAAGTCTCTGATTTAGTGGTCCCTCATCAAAGAGGTCCTGGTCAAGTATTCCTTGGTCAGAGTGGTCCCTGGTCAAGTGGTTCCTACTCAAAGAAGTCCCTGGTCTTGTGGTCCCTCATCAAAGAGGTCCCTGGTCAAGTATTCCTTGGTCAAAGTGGTCCCTGATCAAGTGGTCCCTGGTCAAAGAGGTCCCTGGTCAAGTATTCCTTAGTCAAAGAAGTCCCTGGTCTAGTGGTCCCTCGTCAAAGAGTTCCTTCGTCAAAGAGGTCCCTGGTCAAAGAAGACCTTCAAAGTGGTCCCTGGTCAAAATAAGGTTGAGAATCACTGATTTAAAGGAACCTCAGGTTTCTAGACAGAAACCTACTTTCAACGTTGGGGCAGATGTCTGATGGGACTTCAAAAACCAGATAGGGAGTGAAGATTTGATGCTTTGCATTGGGCTTTCTTCACAACCGAACTAACGTAATGGATGAACAGATATGGAAAACACGAGCCCTTTTCAGTACAGCCACAGGCATCCATGTTTCCAAGAAACGAAATAATTATTACTATTTATTATTTTCCCCTTGGAAATGTTTGAGGTTATGAACTGACCCTCGAATGGCGAATAGTTTCCTACCTCTATGTTTAACCTGGTGATGCCAATAGTCCTTGATTTCCATTTCTGGACGAAGAATGCGCTCCGTTAGGGCCTGTTCCCCCAAATCTTTGTTGCAGAATTTATTAAATGTCAATACCGAGCATTTCCTTGCGGGATGGCGCATTCCTTCTTCCTGACCTTGTCAGGCTGTTTGGGTGACATTGTGAGCACCTCCCAACGTGTGGCAAATATACTTTGAGATGTTGTGTTTTCAAAAACCAGCAATTCCGAGGTGGTTCTCCCCTCCGCCTCACGTCTGGCACACGGTGACATTTCGGTGCGTTTTCGGGACCTTTTTCCATGACTGTATTTAGACCTGTTATTGAATGTGGTGATTTCTCATTCCTTAAATGGACGGAGATCTTCCCCAGGAGTCTCTCTCTCTCTCTCTCTCTCGCTTCCCTTTACGCTCTCTCTCCTTTCATGTTCAACGCAAAGCTAAAACAGGGCAAATTTCTCTGAGACTGTTTGAAAGTGTGAGCTTCCCTTCGGACGATGCCTGCCTCAACTCCCTCCCTTTTTGCCTCCCCGAAGCCAAGAATCCTTCTCCGAGGCAAACAACAGGAATGACACTCATAGACACACACACACACACAGAGCACAATGATGGGAATACATTGTCCTGTCGGCCTCCGCTCGTATATACATAGAAGGCTTTGAAAACAGAACAGGACGTGGAAAACGATGTGCCATGAAATGGGTTGACTTATGAGGTTTACAGTGCATAAAGTGGGGAAAATCTGTGTCTACTGTTTCCACTCGGATTGGCATCGCAAAGATCCACCTAAACATCTTTTGTGGGTGTTGTGTTTGTATTTTAAGCTCCTGCTTTCGAATGCTTCAACTCATTTGGTTAGTACGAAGGGCATTCATTAAAGATTTTCCCTGACCCACTTCTATTGATCACGGGACGCTGAAACTGCACATGTGTGATGATATACGTCTCTATAGGTTGCGTGCCAATTTACAACTCGGAACTCTTTACGATCCTGATCGTACAGGTGTAGAAGTGGTGTGAGGGTTGAGAATGGAGCCAGTGGAATCCAGAGCAGTCCTCAAGTTCCTTTACCCAAAAGGCCGCGCACCAAAGTAGATGTTTGAGAGATGAAAGCGGTTGATGGTGAGGATTCCCTATCATAGGATGGAGTCAAGAATTGGCATCTTTACGTGCCAATTGACAACTCGGAACTCATTATGATCCTGATTGTACAGGTGCGGAAGTGGTGTGAAGGTTGAGAATGGAGACAGTGGAAGACAGAGCAGTCCTCAAGTTCCTTTACTCGAAAGTCCGCACACCAAAGGAGACGTTTGATGAGATGAAAGAGGTCCATGGTGAGGATTCCCCATCATAGGATGGAGTCAAGAACTGACATCGTTACGTGCCAATTGACAACTCGGAGCTCATTATGATCCTGATTGTACAGGTGCGGAAGAGGTGTGAGGTTTGAGAATGGAGCCAGTGGAAGACAGAGCAGTCCTCAAGTTCCTTTACTCGAAAGGCTGCACACCAAGGAAACGTTTGATGAGATGAAAAAAGTCCATGGTGAGGATTCCCCATCATATGATGGAGTCAAGAACTGGCATCATCCATTCCAGTGTGGACTTCGGTGGAAACAGCTCCAATTCCAGGGCTTCTCTACTCAGCTATTGATGAACGCTCATTAAAATTTTCCTCCGACCCACTTCTATTCATCACGGGACTCTGATACTGCACATGTGAGATGACATAAGTCTCTAGAGGTTACGTGCTAATTTACAACTCAGAACGCATGATCCTGATTGTACAGGTGCTGAAGTGGTGTGAGGGTTGAGAATGGACCCAGTGGAAAACAGAGTAGTCTTCAAGTTCCTTTACTCGAAAGGCCGCACACCAAAGGAGACGTTCGATGAGATGAAAGAGGTTGATGGTGAGGATTCCCCATCATATGATGGAGTCAAGAACTGGTATCATCCATTCCAATGTGGTCAGACTTCGGTGCAAACAGCTCCAACTCCAGGGCAACCCCGCTCTGCTCTTGATGAGCACACCATCCAGCAAGTGGAGGGCACCATTTTGGAATATCGCCATGTAGCAATTCGCCACTTAGCCCAAAATGTCAAGATGAGTGTGGGGTCCGTGGAAAATATCACCCAAGACAGTCTTCACATGCATAAGGTGTCTGCTCGCTGGGTCCCCTGCCTGCTCACACCTTTCCAGAAGCAGGAACGAGTTGAATGCTCTCCATCTCTCTTGACAATGATGTGCCATGGAAACCAGGAGGACTTTGTCAACAGACTGATCACACAGGAGGAAAACTGGGTCCATCACTCTGATCCCGAGACTCAAGTCCAGTCGATGCCATGGAAGCCTCATGACTCACTGTCTCCAAAGAAGGCACGTGCCCAACTCTCGGCAGGCAAGGCCATGCTCACAGGATTTTGGGACCGGCACGGAGTGGTATGGATGGATTTCCTAGCAAAGGGGACCAGAATCACTGGGACAGACTAAGCTGAGGAAATGGCAGGAGGCCATCCAAACCAAGAGACAATGTGGCATGCTCACCAAGCATGCAAGGCAATGCCCCAGTTCACAACTCCCCTGTTGCCCAAATGGAAGAAGCATGCTCTTCTGGCTTTGAAATTCTCCCACAACCCCTTTATTCACGTGACCTCGCACCATTGGACTTCCACCTCTTTCCAACAAGGAAGGTTGGATGGAAGGAGAAAGAGGGAGGAAAGAGGAAGGAAGGACAAAAGGGCGGAAGGGAAGGAAGGATGGATGGAAGGAGAAAGAGGGAAGGAAGGGAAGGAAGGATGGAAGGAGAAGGAGGAAGGAAAGAAGGAAGGACAAAAGGGTGGAAGGAAAAGGAAGATGGATGGATGGAGAAAGAGGGAGGAAAGGGAAGGAAGTACAAAAGGGTGGAAGGGAAGGAAGGATGGATGGAAGGAGAAAGGAAGAGGGAAGGAAGGACAAAAGGGTGGAAGGAAAAGAAAGATGGATCGAAGAAGAGGGAGGAAAGAGGGAAGGACAAAAGGGTGGAAGGGAAGGAAGGATGGATGGAGAAAGGGAAGGAAGGACAAAAAGAAGGGTGGAAGGGAAGGAAGGATGGATGAAAGAAGGAAGGGAAGGAAGGATGGATGGAAGGAGAAAGAGGGAGGGAAGAGGGAAGGAAGGACAAAAGGGTGGAAGGAAAGGAAAGATGGAAGGGAGGGGAAAGAGGGAAGGAAGGATGAAAGGGTGGAAGGGAAGGAAGGATGGATGCAAGGAGAAAGAGGGAGGAAAGAGGGAAGAAAGGATGGAAGGAAAAGGATGGGATGGTGAGAGAGGAGGGCCTGAGAAAAGAGCTCAAGGGGCCACATGTGGCCCGCGGGCCTGGGTTTGCCCATTCCTGGTCTAGAGACATAGTGTTCCCTGGTCTTGAGTTCCAGGTGTTTTGGAAGTCTTAATAGAAGGCTTCCAAAAGTATAAATTTCTATCCGGGTGAATTCCTTTTCAGTCGTATGATGACCAACACATCAAAGCGAGTTGCGAATGTTGTTATGATGGGAGCCTGGCCTCGGTTGGAGCAAATCCGAAGTCCTCTGTGGGGTTTAGAGTGCCAGATTCCCATAAAACCATCAGGGATTTATTTCAGATGGTTTTCTTGTCCCTTCAATTTTGGAAGCCTGGTTAAGCATCGCTTCTCCTCGACCGAAAGAGAGAGAAAAGGAGCAAACATTAACCTAATAAAGGCAGGAGCTGGACCGAAAGCAGGGAAAGCAGCTCTTTTGCTTCGGAGAGGCCGAAGGGAGGGAGGGAGGAGGGAGAAATCCTGCCCTTTCATTAGAAAAATAATATATTCCGTCCAAATAAGGTAAAAATATTTGAAATGGGGCAGAAGAAGGGAGCACCGAGCCCGCCGCTGTCCTCGTCTCCCTTTCGGCCCTTTCTAGAAAAGGAGATTATCTGACCCTGTCAGCAAACCCTTTCCCATTTTTCGTAGATTTGTGGCTTGTCTTTAGGGACAAGGAAATCTCCACCAAAACAAGCATTTTCCCTCCGATCGTATCTTCCTGGCTTCTCTCCGCTTCTCTGATTTTTAATGGAATTTTGTACTCTGGAAACACGGGTTCAGTCGGGATGATATCATTCTCTCTTAGAGCCATTAGTTTAGGAGTTAATTGATTCCTTGTTGGTTTTAGGAAGTGATGTGTTTTTCAGGGACTCTATGGTCACCAGGTGAAGTGGCCCTCTGCAATGTCACTGGGTTTGCTGTCGCCAGGTGAAGCCTTCTGCAATGTCATGGAGTTGGCTGTTGCTAAGTGAAGTGGCCCCCTGCTTTTGCACAACTGAGACTTGTGCGCCAGCTGCGTCCGTACCTCGCTAAGGCTGATCTCGCCGGGGTGGTCCATGCCTTAGTCACCTCTAGACTGGATTACTGCAATGCGCTCTACGTGGGCCTGCCCTTGAAAACGGCTCGGAAATTCCAATTGGTCCAATGGGCAGCAGCCAGGATGTTAACTGGGGCCCCTTACAGAGAGAGGTCAACCCTCCTGTTTAAGGAGCTCCACTGGCTGCCCTTTATTTTCCGAGCCCAATTTAAGGTGCAGGTGCTTACCTACAAAGCCCTGAATGGTTTGGGACCACCCTACCTGCGTGACCGCATCGCTGTCTACGAACCCACACGCGCACTCCGGTCATCTGGAGAGGCCCTGCTCGTGATCCAGCCCGCGTCACAAGCGCGCTTGGTGGGGACGCGAGACAGGGCCTTCTCCGTGGTGGCCCCCCACCTCTGGAACGCCCTCCTGAAAGATCTCAGACAAGCCCCTACACTGGCAGTCTTCAGAAAGAATTTGAAAACCTGGCTGTTCCAATGTGCTTCTTTTTATTTGCTAGATATTGTATTGTTGTATTGTGTTGGGCTTCGGCCTGTTGTAAGCCGCATCGAATCCTTCGGGAGATGCTAGCGGGGTACAAATAAAGATATATATATGTGTGTGTGTGTGTGTGTGTCACTGGGTTGGTGGTCGCTAGGTGAAGTGGCCCTCTGCAATGTCATTGAGTTGGCTCTTGCTATGTGAAGTGCCCCCCTGCTGTGTCATTGAGTTGGCTGCTGCTAGGTGAAGTGGCCCTCTGCTACGCCGTCACGTTGGCTGTCTCTACGTGAAGTAGCCCTCTGCAATGTTGTTGAGTCAGCTGCTGCTAGGTGAAGTGGCCTCCTGCTTTGTCGTTGAGTTGGCTCTTGCTATGTGAAGTGCCCCCCTGCTATGCCATCAAGTTGGCTGTCTCTAGGTGAAGTGGCCCTCTGCTATGTCGCTGAGTTGCCTGACACTAGGTGAAGTGACTATGATGTCATTGAGTTGGCTGTTGCTAGGTGAAGTGGCCCTCTGCTATGCTGTCAAGTTGGCTGTCTCTAGGTGGTGGCCCTCTGCTATGTCTTGACGCAGTTGGGTGTTTCTAGGTGAAGTGGCCCTCTGCTATGTCGCCGAGTTGCCTTCACTAGATGAAGTGGCCCTCTGTGTTGTCACTGAGTTGGCTGTCACTAGGCGAACTATCCCACTGCAATGTCACTGGGTTGGTGGTCGCTAGGTTTAGTGGCCCTCTGAGATGTCCTTGAGTTGGCTGTTGCTAGGTTAAGTGGCCTTCTGTGATGTCACTGGGAAAGAAAGGTGATTTGTGTGTGATGGGAAGGAAGGGAAAAGCCACACTGCCATGGAGACATTGTGAGTTAGCCGGAGAAGAGAGAAAGGAAAGAAAGAAAGGGGGGGGGGGGGAGGACAAGAAAGGAAGAGGAGAAAGAAAAGGAAGGGAAGAACAGAAAGGAAAGGAGTGGGGGGGGGGGGGAGGAAGAAAGGAAGTGCTATTTCTATATTGGGGGGGGGGGTCCATACTTCCTTGCCAATTCCCCTTTAACATGTACCAGAAAATTGCAGCTTGAGTGCGGATGGAGGGGATCTGTTGCATTTGGGGTTCTAGAATGGGGGGATCCCTAGAAATTTTGGGGAAGGGCTCTCGTTTTTGGGAATGGCTGTTCTGCCCTTGGAGGCAACGCGAAGGAGAGGCTGGGCAGAGAGAGAGAGAGAGAGAGAGAGGCTCTTTAGTGGGCCTGTCAGATAAATCTCTGGCTGTTTACTTAAGTCCTCAGTGTTTCTTCAGTCTGTTTGTTTAAAAACGATCCCTGCCAAAAAGGAGGAGAAGCCGGCTTCATTGGGCCTTGGATGCTGGGCCTTGGGGGACTGCGTTTCCCCATTGCCTCTCAGGTGCATCCCCTCCCCCCCTCCTTCCTTCCCTTCTTCCTTCCTTCCCTCTTTGTTTCACTCCTTTCTTTTCTTTCCTACCTCCTTCCTTCCTTTGTTAATTTTTTTCCTTTCCTACCTCTTTCCTTCCTTCCTTCCCTCCTTATTTCGCTCGCTCCCTCCTTCCTTCCCTCCCTCCTCCCTTCCTTCTCTCCTTCCTTCCCTCCTTATTTCCCTCGTTTGCGCCTTCCTTCCTTCCTTCCTTCCTTCCTTCCTTCCTTCCTTCCTTCCTTCCTTCCTTCCTTCCTTCCTCCTCTTTCCTCCTTCCTCCTCTCCTTCCCTCATTATTTCACTCACTCCTTCCTTCTTTCCTTCCTTCCCTCATTTCGCTCACTCCTTCTTAACTTCACTCCCTCCTCCGCCTTTTCTTCCTCCTTCCTTCCCTTATTTCACTTGCTCACACTTTCCTTCCGCCCCTCTTTTCCTTCCCTCCTTATTTCCCTCGCTTGTTCCTTCCTTGATTCCCTCCTCCTCCTCTTCCTTCCTTCTTCCTTCCCTCATTTTGCTTGCTCCTTCCCTCCCTCCTCTCCTCCTTTCCTTCCTTCCTTCCTTCCTTCCTTCCTTCCTTCCTTCCCTCCCTCCCTCCCTCATCATTTTTGCTTGCCCCTTCTTTCCTGCTCTCCTTCCTCATTTCAGTCGCTCCTTCCTTTCTTCCCTCCCTCCTCCTCCCCTTCCTCCTTTCTTCCCTCTCTCCTTATTTTGATCATTACTTCCTTCAGACCTTCCTTCTCTTACTTTTCCCTCCTTATTTCACTTGCTCCTTCCTTCCCTCATTATTTCACTCGTTCCTCTTTCCCTCCTCCTCCTCCTCCTCGCCTCCTTCTTTCCTTCCCTCCATTTACTTCTAATTCTAAAAACTGGGGAATGGCTAGGAAAGTATTTTCTTAATCTGTTTATTTTTCCCTTTTGTGTTATTTTTGTTGCATTTTTATCTGATGTTTTGACTCTGTAATCTGATGTTTTCTGCCTGCAACAAAGTTTTCTCTTCCTAAACCATCCTCAGGATCAATTTGCAGCCTCTTGGGTGGAGAACAATGGTATGCAAACGACACTGTATTATTTTCCAAGTGAAAATTGGGCTCACACCGGGAAGTCCAGGTCCTGCCTCGTGAAACTCATTGGACCCAGTGATGCTAACGTGGAAAGGGGGGAGACAATGAAGGCTTTGCCTTCCAAGACGACTTCTCAGCCTGCTCTTCTCTCCCATCCGTGATTGGGGATCGGGCCGTTATTCAAAGCCTGGGAAGGTTGTTCCCAGGAGGTAGTTGTTCCTGAATCGGTGCTTTCGATGTCGAAGCAGACATGCAGAGAATTGAACTGCGCTTGTATCTTAGATGGGAAAAGGTCCAAATGAGTAGGAATGACTCCGGGCCTCGCCCAGGTTGCTTTGGCCTGACTCTGTGCCCTTCGCCCCACCTTTGTTCTGGAATGTATCCCCGATCCTTCCCTTGAGGCTGAAAAACCTTTCCCCACCCAGTCATTCCTCCTCCGAACAGATACTGTTTTTGGTGCGTTCAGAGGGAAGCTGCTCTTCCCAGCCTTAGTGCCAAGGGGAGCAAAAGTCCTTGGCAAGCCCGTGTCTACGAAACTTTGCAATCCCACTATCAACACCTTTTCCCTCAATGCAATACTGTCTCCTCTTCACCTTCGCCCAGGGGCGGCTCAACCATTACGCAAAGTAAGCATTCGCAGTAGAGTTGATTTTGCCCAGGGGCGCACTTGAGGCACGCTTGGGGGAAAATAGACCTTGACATATGCGAGTTGTAGTTACTGGGATGTATAGTTCACCTACAATCAAAGAGCATTCTGAACTCCACCAATGATGGAATTGAACCAAATATGGCACACAGAACTCCCACGATGAACAGAAAATATATATCAATGATTGGTTGGGGGGGGGGGGCAAATATTGTTTGCTTAACGTTGAAAATTCCCTAGGGCCGCCTCTGCCTTCGCCCCTCTCATTACCTGAGAGTTGAGAGGCCAACACCAAACCAAAGTCTCCCGAGAGGCCTCTTCTGTTGAGCCTCCCTCCAGGCCTGGCCTCATTCAGTTCCCAAGGAATTGCAACACCTTCTTGCATTTGCCTTCTTTTGGGTGTAGCGTTGGCACTGCCGATGCTAAGGGAACACCTCTGCCAGGTGAGGAGCATCTCTCGGGATGTCAAGGTGCGTCTGGGAGCCGAACACCTTCCTGAGCTTTTATATACCTGTGTTGTCGCTTAGCTCGGAAATGAAGTGAAACAAACAGACCTCCGATCCTACTAATTTGGCAGAGACAGTCGTAATTAACTCTCTGTCATTCCATTAGGACTTCAACCATTTCAAAGCTCCCTGCTTGAGCAGTGATGGCATGATCATCAGCATAGATGAAGCTCTCTGTCCCTTCTGGCAGTGGATGGTCATTCGTGTAGATGTTAAACATTGATAGAGCAAGCTGTAATAGGCAGTAAGAGCACCTAAAGCTTCCGAGAGCTTCTGTTCAACCATTTCAAAGCTTCCTGCTTGGGCAGTGATGGCAAGATCGTCAGCATAGATTAAACTCTCTGTCCCTTCTGGCAGTGGATGGTCATGTGTGTAAATGTTAAACATTGATAAGGCAAGCTGTAATAGACAGTAAGAGCACCTAAAGCTTCAGAGGGCTTCTGTACGGCCATTCCAAAGTTCCCTGCTTGAGCGGTGATGGCACGATCGTCAGCATAGATGAAATTTTCTGTCCCTTCTGGCGGTGGCTGGTCATTCTTGTAAATGTTAAACATTGATAGAGCAAGCTGTAATACGCAGTAAGAGCACCAAAAGATTCAGAGGGCTTCTGGACGACCATTTCAAAGCTCCCTGCTTGAGCGGTGATGGCAGGATCGTCAGCATAGATGAAATTCTCTAACCGTTCAGCCAGGCCCAAGCATGGAGCTTTGGCTGAGAATTGCAGTATATAAGTGAAGTAAATAAATAAATAAATAAATACAATTTAGGTGCTCTGGCCACTGGTGACGGATGTTAATCTTTCTGCTGAGATTAACCCGAACCCTCTTCCCTTTGTCATCTCTCCCTCTGAGATACTCTTCCTACCAGTGCAGTGCCTTCTTGTGGTTGCGTCTGTGCACTGCAGTGCGAGGCTCATTTTGGGGGTCCTGGTCCCAAAAGGGGTGAATTTTCCAGATCAAACTCTGTACATTAACTGTACTCTCAATTTGTTTCTCACACGAGAAATAAATATATTTAAATGTCCTAGTTTCTCTTCCTATTCCTCTCTTTGTCCCCAGCTTATTTTAGTTGCTGCAAATTGAGTTCAAAGGGAAACAGAGGTAATTTAGCTTTGTCTTCCTGAACCTGAGCAGACTCAGGGCCAGACGGAAGCCCAGTTTCCATCTGGGAAATGTTGGTGGGTCCCCAGTTTCTACTCCCTGGGGATAATCGGAGTTACCTCCTACAAATGAAAGCAGTGTAGGAGACACGTGGTTGTCGTGGACCATCATGTTTGAAAACAACCTTCCTGGGGGATTCTGATGAATCTGGGATCAGATTTGACCCTCATTTCAAAACTCCGACGGCCGTACTCGTTTGCATTTCCCTCCATTTGTTACGCTACCGTGACACCTGCGTGCGTCGTCTTTGGAAGGAACGGGAAATGCCGTTTCCTTGACCTATTGTTTTTTTTTACCATATGCATATTTATGCAAATATAATTGACTAACATTTCTATGATTAATCATCTGAGATTTGTTTAATCAGGTAGCATCCCTGCTTGCAGTTCTGACCGTAGTTTCTCTGTTGTATCTGCCTCGCGTTAGGGCGTTTTATATTTTCCCCAGGGATGAGCGGTGCCGGGGGGAATACCTACGTTCCTCGTTCCCAGGTCAGAAGACCATCCTAATACGAGGATTGAATGAAAAGTAATGCCTCCACCTTCGTTACTTGGGTTTGGATGGGAATATTTTAATAAATGAAACACAGACATAATCCTTTAACTCCCACTATTCACTTTTCCACATAATCACCAGACAATTGGATACATTTCTTCCAACGATGAACAAGTTTTCTGAAGCTGTCACAGAAGAAGTCAACACTCTGTTTCCGCAACTCATCCTGGGTACCCATTGTGCACAGCCAGAGAGCACACAGAACCCTATCCATGATGCATCTAGAGCAAACTTTAAGTACTGATGGAGTTTCTGGTGGTTGACCTTGCATGATGGGAGTTGTAGTTCACCCACAACCAGAGAAACTGTGACCTCCACCGATGATGGACCTTGACCAAACTTGGCACACAGAACCCCCATGACTAACTCAACCTACTGGAGGGGTTTGAGAGGAGTGACTCACCAGTGGGAGTTGTAGTTCACCCTACAGCCAAGAGCACACTGAACCCTAGCCATGATGCATCAAGAGCAAACTTGAAGTGCTGATGGAGTTTCAGGGGTTCACCTTGCATGATGGGAGTTGTAGTTCACCACATCCAGAGAAACTGTGACCTGCACCGATAATGGACCTTCACCAAACTTGGCACACAACCCCCATGTCTGGGTACCCATTCCGATAGCCAAGCAAAGCAATAATGTGACCCACACATTCTTGTGAAATGCTGATTATGCTTGAAATTTCTCTCTGAGTGATATGACTATCATCCCGAATCAATCTCAACCTGTTGCTTGTGAAACTCGGTGGTTGCTGTCACAGGACGTCCAACTCTTTGTTTGTTACGCAAGTTAGATGTTCCCAGCTCAACATCTTTAAACTTACCCAACGACGTACAGTACTCACATCAACACAATCACCATGATCAGCTTGATTTCTCTGATGAACTTCCTTTGGGGTGACACCTTCTGCTGTCAAGAATTCAATGACTGCACATTGCTTAAGACGCATTGACTGACCATCTGCGCAGGGTTCCATATTTTGCACCTTAACAACACAATCGTTCAATGTGAAGGCTTCCCGCTGAAATGGAACTGTAGAGGAGAGTCTACTGAACAAGCCAGTACCTGCCGCATACCTGTACTGCCATATGTTGAGGTGTTATGAAGGGGGAGGCATTACTTTTCATTCAACCCTCATAAATGGAATCACAGATTGTTTGCTGTTCTGAATGGAAATAGCCTTTGACTTGCTCACCTGTGATAAGCATGATTTGTCTCCCATTTCTAGAAGCGAAATTGGATAGGCATTTCTTTGGCAAGTCCTAATCTGGTGTTTCTCAACCTGGGGGTCGCGACCACAATGGGGGTCGCAAGGGATTTCAGAGGGGTCGCGAAAGACCATCAGGAAACATATTTCAGATGGTCTGAGGAACCCCTTTGGCAGAGAAGGCTGAAGATCTCTCTGCCTGTCCTTCTCTTCCTCCCACCGAAAGCCCTCTTCTTCCTCTCCGTATGTAGGTGAACTACAACTCCAAAACTCAAGATCAATGCCCACCAACCTCTTCCAGTATTTTCTATTGCTCATGGGAATTCTGTGTGCCAAGATTAGTTCAATTTCATTGCTGGTGGAGTTCAGAACGCTCTTTGATTGTAGGTTAACTATAAATCCCAACAAAGGATGCTCCCAGGCAGTAAGAAGCCATGCCTTGAAGACTGCTAGGTCACCAGGCAGAAATGCTAACCAAGGTGGGCAATTGATACATTCACACCTACCTCAAACAGACACCCTGGACATTCCTAGTTTCCAACTAATCACCTCCCAACAAAGGATTCCCCCAGGCAGTAAGATGCCACACCTTGAAAACTACTATGCCATTAAACTGCTAGGGCATTCTGTGATTCCAGCCATGAAACCGTGATTCCAGCCATGAAAGTCTTCGACAAGACCTCACAGCCTTTGCGGATGCATGCCATAGATGCAGGCAAAACGTCAGGAGAGAATGTTTCTGGAACATGGCCATATGGCCCAGAAAACTCACAGCAACCCAGTGATTCCGGCCATGACAGCCTTCGATGATATTTACGAAGGGCCTTTTAGGAATGGTGAAACAGTGCGCCGTTATTGTGGTGTTCTCACCACTTTGCCCACTCTCTCTTCGGTTCCGTTTGGGTGTGTAAACACAACACGCAGCTCCCCCGAAAGCAAGGCCTCGGCTGTCGGCCAGCCTAGCTCCAGCCTGCGGGGTTGTGTGTTTGTTAATTTGTCGAACTTGCTTTCTCTCTCTCGTAAATTAGTCACTCTTTTATTGAAGAGGAGTGGGAGCCCCACAAAGGGAGCGGGGCAAGTTCTGACGGGAGCCCCGCGAGCAAGCGACTTGAGCAAGCGGCTGGTTGTTGTGGAGTTTGTGTGTTTGCACATGAGTTTGAAGTTGGTGTGTTTGCAAATGGGTTTGGAGTTGGTGTGTTTGCACATGGGTGTGGAGTTGGTATCTTTGGGCATGGGTTTGGAGCTGGTGTGTGTGCACTTGGGTTTGGAGTTGGTGTGTTTGCACATGGGTCTGGAGTTGGTGTCTTTGGACATGGGTTTGGAGTTGGTGTGTTTGCACATGGGTCTGGAGCTGGTGTTTGCGCACTTGGGTTTGGAGTTGATGTCTTTGCACATGAGTTTGGAGATGGCGTGTTTGCACATGGGTTTAGAGTTGGTTTGTTTGCACATGGGTTTGGAGTTGGTGTGTGTGCACATGGGTTTGGAGTTTGTGTGTTTACACATAGGTTTGGAGTTGGTGTTTTTGCACATGGGTTTGGAGTTAGTGTATTTACACATGGGTTAGAAATCGTTATGTAAATATCTGGTATGCAGGATGTATGTTCATTCACTGGACCACATTTGGCACAAATACTCATACGTTCGAATTTCAATACTGGTGGGGTTGATTTTGTCATTTGGGAGTTGTAGTTGCTGGGATTTATAGTTGACCTGAAATCAAAGAACATTCTGAACTCTACCAAGGATGGAATTGAACCAAACTTGGCACATCAAACTCCCACGATCAGCAGAAAATACTAGAAGGGTTTCATGGACACTGACCTTGAGTTTTGGAGTTGTAGTTTGCCTACATCCCCAGCGCACTATGAACCCAAACAAGGATGGATCTGGACCAAACTTGGCATGCACACCCAATATGCCCAAATTTGAATACTGGTGAGTTTTGAGGGAATTGGCCTGGACATTTTGAAGTTGTAAGTACTGGCACGTATAGTTCACCTGCAATCAGCGAGCACTCTGAACTCCACCAAAGATGGAATTGGGCCAAACTTGGCACACAGAGCCCCCTTGACTCTGTCTTTGGGGGGAAATCACCTTGATTTTTGGGAGCTGTAGTTCACCTACATCCAGAGAGCACTGTGAATCCAAACACCGATGGATCTGGACCAAACTTGGCACACAGACATGATATACTGAAATTTGATTCCTGGAGGGGTTTGGGGGAAACCGGTCTTCCTTTTTGGGAGTTGTAGTTCACCCGCAACCAGAGAAATAATGATCTCCACCGAAAATAGACTTGGAGGTCTTTGGGGGGAAATCACCTTGATTTGTGGGAGTTGTAGTTCACCCACATCCAGAGAGCACTGTGAACCCAAACACTGATGGTTTGGGAGGAAATGACCTTCCTTTCTGGGAGTTGTAGTTCACCCACAACCAGAGAAACGGTGTCCTTCACCAATGATGTACCTGGACCAAACTTGGCGCACAGAACCCCCATGACTAACTCAACCTACTAGAGTAGTTTGAGGGGACTGACTCGCCATAGTGGGAGTTGTAGTTTACCCTACATCCAGAAAAACTGTGACCTCCACCGATGATGTACCTGGACCAAACTTGGGGCACAGAACCCCCATGACTAACTCAATCTACTGGAGGGGTTTGAGGGGACTGACTCACTAGTGGGAGTTGTAGTTCACCCTACAGCCAGAGAGCACACTGAACCCTATCCATGATGCATCTAGAGCAAACGTTAAGTACTGATGGAGTTTCAGGGGGTTCATCTTGCATGATGGGAGTTGTAGTTCACCCCCAACCTTATGCATTTGGTACATATAAAAAATGGACGTTTGGAAATAACCCGGGCAAGCTAGTCGTTAGATAAAGAGTAAAGACAGCAGGACACCATCACAAATCAGCGGAAAGCTGCGATTGGTCGGCTTTTTTGTTTTTGTTTGTTTTGTTTTTTTTCCAGTTTTTATTGAGTGAAAATGTCAAACCTTGCATCAGTCATGCAAACCAAAAAAATAATAATAATCAAATAAATAAAACACATATATTAAATTTCTAGTAGCACTAAATTCAAGTGGAAAAATATTCAGTTCTTAACAACGTAGGTGCTGAGGAGACCAAATTCAAGTAAAATCAGCGCACGCCGTCCCGCTTTAGGATTTTCTCTTTTTTTTTTCACTTTCCGCATTATTATTATTATTATCATCATTATCATCATTATTATTATTTTGTCTGAAAACCTATATATAGCTATATATCTATATATATAGGTATATACATATAGATATATATACACACACATAATATATATATGTGCATACATATTATATTTATATTTATATATATATATACACACATACATATTTATAAAACATTAGAAAGAGCATTGGTAGTTCAAGCATCACGTCTTTTTCTCCCGTCCCCAAACCTCCCCCCCCCCCCGTCCGAAAAAAAAACACAGAAAAGGGGGAAAAAAAGTTAGAAACAACAACAAAAGAAAGAATACACATTTTCTTAAAATTCAAAAATGAGCTAGCAATGGCTTATAGTCCTAGTGTGCAATATGGATTTTACAAAAGGCTAGATTTCTCCCTCTCTCTCTCTTACTTTTTCTCTCTCTTTGCGTGTGAGTTCTCTTTTTTTTCCCTTTTCTACGATGGTTTTTTCACGGGGATTTTTATTTTTTTGCTACTCCGAAATACTTTTTCTCTTCTCATACACATGACCTTTATTTATATATTTATATATATTTATATTTTTATTTTTATTTTTTTGGTGGCGAAGTTCTTTTCGAACACAAAAATTGCCTTTGGGTGGGGAAGCGGTAGTGGAAGAAGGGTCTAGCGCAGGTGTGGGAAGTTGTGTATTCGAAACTCGCTCCCTCTTGCCCTTGTCTCCCTTTCCCTCTGAGTTGTATTCTCGTTTTAACGTGCCGGTTAATTGCCGTATTCCTTCAATTCCAAGACACACTTCTTTTTCCTACAGAAACATCTTTAAAATGCTTGCTCCATCAATGTTTAACATTTACATAAACAACCAGCCACTGCCAGAAGGGACAGAGAATTTCCTCTATGCTGACGATCATGCCATCAACGCTCAAGCAGAGAGCTTTAGAATTGTTGAACAAGGACTCTTGGAATCGTAAAACAGAAGCTCTCTGGAGCTTTAGGTGCTCTTACTGCCCATTACAGGGAAAACCAGTTTCCACCATCAATGTTTAACATTTGCACAAATGATCAGCCACTGCTAGAAGGGACTGAGAGTTACATCTATGCTGATGATCATGCCATCTACACTCAAGCAAGGCGCTTTGGAATTGTTGCACAGGAGCTTTAGCTGCTCTTACTGCCAATTACAGCTTTCTCTATCAATGTTTAACATTTGCAAGAATGAGCAGCCACTGCCAGAAGAGACAAAGTTCATCTATGCTGATGATCGTGCCATCACCGCTCAAGCAGAGAGCCTTGGAATCGTTAAACAGAAGCTCTCCAGAGCTTTAGGTGCTCTTACTGCTTATTACAGGGAAAACCAGTTTGCTCCATCAATGTTTAACATTTACACAAATGATCAGCCACTGCCAGACAGGATCAAGACTTTCATCTATGCTGATGATTATGCCATCACTGCTCAAGCAAGGAGCTTTGGAATAATTGAACAGGAGCTTTAGGTGCTCTTACTGCCTATTACAGAGAAAACCAGCTTGCTCCACCAATGTTCAACATTTACACAAATGAGCAGCCACTGCCAATAGGGACTGAGAGTTTCATCTATGCTGATGATTGTGCCATCAACACTCAAGCAGAGAGCCTTGGAATTGTTAAACAGAAGCTCTCTGGAACTTTAGGTGCTCTTACTGCCTATTACAGGGAAAACCAGCTGATTCCATCAATGTTTAACATTTACACAAATGACCATCCACAGCCAGAAGGAACCGAGAGTTGCCAAGTTTTTAACTTAACTGTATTCTCAATTCGCTTCTGACATGACAAATAAATAAATCTCTAAAAAACTGAGGTGCATCTTAGAATCGCAGCAAATCTTGCATATTTTTGTTGGTGGTGGCGGGACTGAAATTAGGGTGCGTCTTACAATTGAAGAAATACGGTAATACGGTTTGCAGAGATAACAGCTGCCCCATTGATGGAGTGTGGACAGTTGTCCTTTAAGTAAAGGATGGCATTTCCAATCCCTATTTTGTGGCCAAAAGGTGAATATTTTCGAGCATTTCTTCTGTTCTAAGATACACTCCCCTCATATAAACATCGCTAAAAATGGAGTGTGCCTTAAGATCGCAGGAGTATCTTATATTTGTTTTGTCGGTGGTTGTTGAGCTGAAATTCGGGTGCGTCTTACAATTGAAGAAATACAGTCACCAAAAAAAGGGTATTGCTTGGGGAAGAAAGAACAACGTTCCTCACATGCCTCGTTTAGGAAAGACAAAGGGATCGCTGTGCCTTTCTGTCCTAAAATCACACCCTTTGCCCCCTTGTAAACATTAAGTGCTGCTTCTTCCTGAATCAGGATTCCTATTTTAGGAGAGGAAAAGGAATTCATACTGGACCGGGAAACGGAAGGAGGGATTGGTCAGTTATCGATTTGCGTGGCCTACAGTTGCCGGCTCTCGGCTGGAAAAGAAGGCCGGAAAGACAGAGGAAACGGGGACTGCGAGGTTGGGATTCTAAGACGCACTGAAAATCGCAGGTGTATCCTATGTATTTTTGTTGGTGGCGGCAGTACTGACATTAGGGTGCGCCTTACAATCGAGGATGTCTTAGCAATTGAAGAAATGCGGTATATCTGTTTTCAGTCCCTTTCCTTCGTGTCCTTTAGCAGCCACTGACCCCAGAAAGATCTAGCTAAGAGCTTCTATATCTTGCTGTGACAGTTGCGTTAGAACAGTGGTTTTCAACCTGTGGTTCCCCTGATGCTTTGGCCTTCAACTCCCAGAAATACCAACAGCTGGTAAACTGGTTGGGATTTCTGGGAGTTGTAAGCCAAAACACCTGGGGACCCACAGGTTGAGAACCATTGGTATAGATCAATATAGTAACTTTAGGAGGCCCTCAAGGACTATCTAGATCTATATAGTGGCCTTAGGAAGCTCTCAAGGACCATCTAGATATATATAGTGACCTTAGGAGGCCCTCAAGGACCATCTAGATCAATATAGTAACTTTAGGAGGCCCTCAAGGACTATCTAGATCTATATAGTGACCTTAGGAGGCCCTCAAGGACCATCTAGATCTATATAGTGACCTTAGGAGGCCCTCAAGGACCATCTAGATCTATATAGTGTCCTTAGGAGGCCCTCAAGGACCATCTAGATCTATATAGTGACCTTAGGAGGCCCTCAAGGACCATCTAGATCAGTGGTTCTCAACCTGTGGTTCCCCTGATGTTTGGGCCTTCAACTCCTGGAAATTCCAACAGCGGTAAACTGGCTGGGATTTCTGAGAGTTGGGCCAAAACAACTGGGGACCCATAGGTTGAGAACTACTGCATTAGAGGGTCCTGGTGCCACCCAAATATTGGTTTGGGTCCCTTCTCTTACAATACAAGATGTGAGACCTCAAGATTCTGGAAGCAACGGATCTGTGGACGTTCAACAAGCCAAACACTATTATGTTTTCTCCACTGAGCATCTACCAGGTCCCTAGTACATCCTCAATGGAGGATATACCTGAACCTATGTTGAGTTCCAGGCCACCAAACCATGGCAAAGTTGTTGCGTTGCCACTTTTATTGAGGGCAGCCTAATGGATCTTGCCTCTTGCCTCCCACAAATGTTCTGGCAAAGAGACCTTAGACCAGTGTTTGGACTTCAGATTCCTGATCATTTGAGAAGCTGGCGAGGGCTTCTGGGAGTTGGAGGGCCTGCCTTAGACTATCCAGTGGAAGTAGATCTGATTGTGCTCCTTTCCAACCTCTAAAAGAGCCATCACTTTACGCGTGCCCCCCCCCCCCCCCCCAATGCCAGCCTTCCTGAGATCTGGATTTCCTAAAGAGGGGTACAACAGTCAGGGTGGAAGTTTCGGAAGAGAATGGTGCTAAAGGATACTACCGCTTCCTTGCTGTCGCTTGCCAAGCCACTGCCAGGACCAAGTGCTACTCTCTCTTACTATGAGGTACTGCCTCTGGTTATCCTCCCCTTTCATTAGCAGCAAGAGGCGGAGGCCGACCTGAGCCTTTGTGTGTCTTTCTCCTCCATCAGGGATGGCTCTGTAGCCTGGAAAGCAAACAACAGGGCTTTGGGGGTCCGGGGGTGGGCTAGATCAGGGCTTCTTAAATGTGGGTGCTGACCACACATGGTCCCCCCTCTATGCTCAACATTGGGGTTCTGATGCATTTCCTGAATGCCACCTAGTGGCTGTTTTAGGCATTGACACGAATCTGTGGCACGGTGTACTTCCGAAAACGGAAAATCAGACTGTAGAACAGTGGTTCCCAACCTTTTTTTTATGATCAGGGGCAACTTTGACCAGGGACCACTCTCCAACATTAGTACCAAAAGGGTTTTAGTCAACTTCAGGTTCGGTTTGGTTCTTTGGGGTGCGGATTCAGAAAATTGCACTGGGTAGACCACATGAGCTCTAGTTTCTGATACAGAACATATGCCATCCCGTAGGGGCCATCTGCTTGCCTACAGTAAACCATATTCAATAATCTAGAGCTGATGTGGTAGTAGTAATTTTTCTGTTTCGTTATTTGGGGTGCTGATTCATAAAACTGCATTAGATAGACTGCATCAGCTCTAGTTTTTGATACAGAACATGTGCCATCCAGTAGTCAGCATCTGCTCGCCCACAGAAAACCATATTCAATAGAGCTGGTGTGGTAGTAGTAATCTTGTGTGGGTAGTCATCCCCTTCCCTCCCAACATTCCCGTTGCCTCAGCACTATACGTGCGTTTCGCGAAACCAGTTGCTCTCACTGTGTGGTTTTGAGGCAACAGTGTAGTAATGATGAGGCCATGGATCAGATTTTTGTTCTTGCAGACCACTGGTGATCCACGGGCCACAGGTTGGGAACCACTGCTGTAGAGCCAGCTGATTTCTTATCAGTATATGTTTGGATTTTATGTCTCTTTTATATACCTATACACCTGGGGTCGTGAGAGTATTTCTCGGGCCAAGAACAGTCCTGAGTGGAAATGTTTAAGAAACCCACGGCTAGGTCAAAACCAAGGGGTCTTTCCCCTGCCACCCCGTGCACACTTTCCGCCACCGTTGCCACCGCAAAAGGAACTACCCGACTCACTGCAATATAAATAAGTTCTTTTTTTTTCTTCAAAAGAGGATGATAATTATTATTTACGAACAAAAAGGACCCGGAAGATAAGGGGGAGGGGGAAACTGTCTCCCTTCCTAGCCCTCTTCGATTCATTAATGCTTCTGTTTATGTTTACAAAAAAATAAAATTAGAACCAAACAAACCCTTAAAAACTGACAATAAATACCCCTTCCCCAACCATCCCAAGCTGCCTGAGACCCCCCATTCCTCCTGTTCATTCGATCACGGAGAAAGGAAAAACACAAAATTAGAAGTACAGTAGAGTCTCGCTTATCCGACCTTCGCTTATCCGACGTTCCCAGCATTTCCCCTTCAATTAAAGGAGCGCTCCTCAACTCTCTCTCCATTCCCAATAATGAAAAAGGCAAGACGAGGAGAAGGGAGGAAAGGGGGAAAAGAGGCAGGATCGGAAGAGGAAGCGGAAGCATCCTCCCTCTTTCCCTCTGTGATTTCCATGCTCTTTTTCCGTCCGGGCCTCTCTGGCCCTGGGGCGTTGCCTTGCCTTAACTCTTTGAGTCCATATTGTTAGTATTCTCGGCGTCTAAGTGGGCCTCTCTGGCCCCGGGACTTTGCCTTGCCTTAACTCTTTGAGTCCCTGTTGTTAGTATTCTAGGGGTCTAGCACCGTGTTGGATGGGTAGAAGTAGGAGACCCCATATTTTCCGACATTTTCATTTATCTGACATTCTGCAGGCCCATTTATGTCGGATAAGCGAGACTCTACTGTACCTGGAACCCAAAACCTGGTTAGAAATACCTCCAGGTCGGAATTAAGTCTCTGCCTAGAGGGAGGATGCCTAGAAGCATCCTCCCTCTTTCTCTCGGTGATTTCCATGCTGCTCTTCCATTCGGGCCTTTCTAGCCCCGGGGTGTTGCCTTGCCTTAACTCTTTGAGTCCCTGTTGTTAGTATTCTATGTGTCTAGCGCCGTGTACGAGACTCTGTATTATCTGACATTTTTGTTTATCCGATGTTCTGCTAGCCCGTTTATGTCGGATAAGCGAGACTCTACTGTATGAATGATACTGGCACCCCACTCCCACCCCGTTTCCCACAGATGGCATAGCTTGTGTGTCGAATGGATCGAACCCTTATTTGTGCACACACCTATCTATATATGCACTTCATTACCATCATTCCTAATAATCCACCATTGGGTCCTAGCTGCCCCTCTCCCTGAGAATGGGAGGAGTGTGAAAAGGACAAAACAATCAAATAAAATAGAAAGGGTGGAAGCCACAGCTCGCCCTCCCCTCACGAAGAGGTCTGGGGAGGCAGAGGGGGGAACACTTGCCCTTAGCACATCCAGCCATGAGAAGAGGGATCGCTCCTCCACGGCCTGGCCATCTGCATCATATACAACATTCCGCGGTCTGCCACCCTGTAAACATGTGCGTCCCGACAGATGGGTCCCTCTGCCTCGCTCCCCCTATATTCACGGCACCGGGACCTCTCTCTGTCTTTTCCTACGCGCACGGTCCAAGGATTCACGTCGTTCCTCTCTTCTCTTGTGCACTTTCTGGGCTGGAGTTGGACAGGTTTTTGTTTCGCCGCTTGCCGTCCTAGCATTTGTTCTCGCCTCCTGTAATAGGAGTCCTTTCAGTAAATCAGTTTTTTGTTGTTGTTATTGTTATTATTATTATTATTTAAAAAACACCAAAACCCTGCTGCTGTCTATTAAGGGGAGGCCTCCTCTGCGGCAGAGCCGGGGACTTGCTCGCCGGGCGGCCTGGAAGCATCGCAGTGGTCTGCCGGAAGGGGAGCCGCCTCCCCCAGTTCCCGAATGTCTTTCGTAGGTAGGCCTTCTGTGTCGGGAAGCGAGTCGTCGGAATCTGTATTCAGATCCTCCTCTTCTTCATCCTCGTCCTCCTCATCGTCGTCGTCATCTTCCTCATCTTCTTCGTTCATTTCCTCCTCATCATCATCCTCGTCGTGAGAGGAATCGTCCTCGTCCTCCATGTTGCCGCAACCAGTTGGTAGCTGCTCTGTCTCTGAAGGGGCTGCACCTTCTCCGGTGTCGGGGGACGCGGCGCTCCCCTCGGCCTCCGGCTGCTTCTGGCTGAGGTCCAAGGAGTCGTTGAGTCCCACCCCGGCCGCGTTCTGCAGGAAGAAGAGGGAGCTGTTTGCGTCGGTGCTGAGGTTCAGAGAGCTGTCCAGGTTGACGGAAGGAGCCTGCGCCGCCTCGTACTCCAGGGTGGAGTGGGGGAGTCCCTCGGGGCCCGGAGAGATGGCCGGCAGCTCTCCGCGCTCCTGCTTCTCGTGTTTGCGCTTGTGCGAGTCCATCTGGGACATGCCCACCACCGTGTGCTTGCAGCCCGGGTAGGTGCAGTGGAAGTGGGAGCACTTGAGCTTGTACTTGCAGTCCGGCACCTCGCAGTCCACGCTGGAGCTGAACTGGCAGAAGCCGGCCGCGCTGATGACGTCCTGCTTGCCGTGGTGCTTGCGGTGGGCCGTCACCTTGGTGCTGTCGGTGCAGCGGAAACCGCAGCGCAGGCAGTGGAAGTGGGTGCTGTTGCCCGAGAACTGGCAGTCGGGGAAGTTGCAGCTGAGGGAGGACTTGAAGCGCTTGAAGTCGTCCAGGACCAGGTTGTCCACCCGGTCGTGGTGCTGGGCGTGCTTGTACATGTGGGTGCGGCCGCAGAACTTGTAGCCACAGTTCTCCCGGGTGCAGTGGTAGTGGGTGACCTTCAGGGAGAACTGGCAGCTGGCGTCCTTGCAGTCCTCATAGAGGTCGTACCGCCGGAAGCCCTCCAGCATCATCCCTTCGTCCAGCATCTTCCGGGAGGAGGCCGTCTTGCGCCGCTTGCCGAAGGGGGACATGTCCTCGATGATCCAGAAGCGCTTCTTCGCCCCTGCGGCCGTCGGCATCGTGATGGTGTTCCCTGGGAGGGAGAAAAGCCGAGACAAAGGTTTAGAATCTGAATCCATCGGGTTCCTTGGCATTTTTATTTTGCACGGATTCAGGCAAAATCTTTCTACCTCATGTGTTTCAACCTCAGTACTGGAGCCCCTAGTGTCACAATAGATTAAACCCTTGTGCCAGTAGGACTGCTGACTGACAAGTTGGAGGTTCAAAGCCGGGGAGTGGGGTGAGCTACCATCTGTCAGTTCCAGCCGGCATGTGCCAAAGCAGTACCTATTGATCTACTCACATTTACATGTTTTTCAAACTGCTAGGTTGGCAGAAGCTGGGGCTAACAGCAGGAGCTCATCCTGCCCTGAAGATTCAAACCACTGACCTTCTAGTCAACAAGTTCTGCAGCTTGGTGGTTTAACTCGCTGCGTCACCACAGCCCATTTTGCTCTGTGTATACAGTGGGAGCTCACCCCATCCTGCGGATTCGAACTGCTGACCTTCCAGTGAACAAGTTCTGCAGCTTAGCAGTTTAACTCGCTGTGTCACCATGGCCTGTTTTGCCCCGTGTGTACAGTGGGAGCTCGCCCTGTATCCACGGATTCGAACTGCCAACTTTCCAATCAACAAGTTCTGCAGTTTAGCGGTTTAACTTGCTGCATCACTGTGGCCCATTTTGCCATGACTGTACAGTGGGAGCTCATCCCGTCCCATGGATTTGAACCGCCAACCTAGTCAAAAAGTTTTGCAGCTTAGTGGTTTAACCCACTGCATCACAACAACCCATTTGGTCTTGTGTGTACAGCAGGAGCTCACCCCGTATCCATGGATTTGAACCGTCGACCTTTCAGTCAACAAGTTCTGCAGCTTAGTAGTTTAACTCACTGCGTCACTGTGGCTTGTTTTGCCCTGGGTGTACTGCAGGAACTCACCCCGTATCCGCCAACCTTCCAGTCAACAAATTCTGCAGCTTAGCGATTTAACTTGCTGCATCACTGCAGCCCATTTTGCCTTGTGTGTACAGCGGGAGCTCACCCTGTATCCGTGGATTCAAACCGCCGACGTTTAAGTCAACAAGTTCTGCAGCTCAGTAGTTTAACTCGCTGCGTCACTGCGGTTCGTTTTGCCCTGTGTGTATACTGGGAGCTCGCTCCATATCCGTGGCTTAACTTGCTGCGCCATCAACGGTCTCCCAAGTTGTCTAGGGATATCTAACCCTCGATTTTAAAAATATCACAGGAAAAGTGCCATTCCTGACCCTATTATGACAAACCACAAAGGGTTGTTGTGTGTTTTCTGGGCTGCATGGTCATGTTCCAGAAGCATTCTCTCCTGACATTTTGCCTGCATCTATGACCAGCATCCTCAGAGGTTGTGGGGTCTATTGGAATGTCCAGGGTGGGAGAAAGAACTCTTGTCTGTTTGAGGCAGGTGTGAATGTGATTAACATTTAATGGCCTAGCAGTTTTCAAGGTGTGGCTTCTTACTGCCTGCGGGAGTCCTTTGTTGGGAGGTGATTAGTTGGCCCTGATTTGTTTCTTGTCTGGAATTCCCTTAGAAAACCACAAAGGGATTCTGCCTCGTTTTTGTCGTATCTTGGATTGTAGTGGGAGGGTAAGAATGGTTAAACCTGAGGGGTAACCCACCGCGGGCGGAATCGTCGAGCCATTTACCTGCCGCGTCCTGAACTAGAGGGACGTCGCTTTTGACCGGAGTTGGAGTGGCAATGACGGGTGAGAACCCAGTCGAGCTGGCCGTGGGCAAGACAATGCCCCGGCTGGATCCCAGCGTGGCACTTAGCAGAGAGTATGAGACACAAGATGGAGAGAAGAGGTACGGGAGGGAAGGGAGGGGGGCCCTGAGCAGGGCCTGAGAGAAAGATGGAGGCAGAGGTGGTGGCTGTGGTGGCGCATTGTGGGCAACGTCATCCCCAGCGGCAGCGGCGGAAGGAGGAAGAGGAGGAGGAGCAGCCAGGCAGCCTGGAGAAATGTGGAAAGAAAACAAAAAAATAGCAGGAAAGGAGGAAAAAAAGGAGGAAAACAAAAGGGGAAAAAAAGAACCAAAATGAGAACCCAAAAGTGTAAGCGATACAATGAAAATGGAGAGCACGTCCACACGTACAAGAACGGAATCGCAACAGAGAAGGAGATGGAGGGTGCGTGATGAAGAGCGGCGCCGGAGGAGTGAAGGCCACCAAAGGGAGGGCGAGAAGCGGAGGCAGAGGCCTCGTCATTGGCCGACAGGGTGGACATTGAAATATGGGGAACACCCCAAGGCGGAGGTGCATTTTGTCTATTGATTAGGTTGGTACCCCCAAGGGTAAGATGATGCTACTCGGTGGAACTGCTCGGCTCTTCCGCGCACCTTAAGCCAGAACTGAGTTTCCTCAGGACGGTGAAACATGTTAAGATGCTTTCACAGTAGAACAATATTTCGGACATTAATATTGAAATCTGAAATCTATACAGAACATCTTTACTTTCCCATCCCTTCCTCCCTTTCTTACTTGCTTCCCTCCTTGCTTCCCTCCTTCTAAACCAGTGGTTCCCAACCTGTGGTCTGCCGAACTAAGAACTAAAACGGTTCTCAACCTTCCTTCCTTCCTTCCTTCCTTCCTTCCTTCCTTCCTTCCTTCCTTCCTTCCTTCCTTCCTCTCTGTCTCCCTTTCTTCCTTGCTTCTCTCCATTGTTCACTCCCTTCTTCCTTCCTTGATTCCTTCCTCTCTCTCTCTCCCTCCCTCAGTCCCATCCCTTCCTCCCTTTCTTGCTTGCTTCCCTCTTTCCTTTTCTTCCTTCTCTCCCTCCTCCTTTCCTTGCTCCCTTCCTTCCTTTCCCTCTCCTTCCCTCCCTCAGTCCCATCCCTTCCTTCCTTGCTTCTCCCCTTCTTTTCTTCTCCCTCTTTTTCTTCCTTGCTCCCTTCCTTTTCTCTTTCCTTCCTTCCCTCCTGCTCTCCCTCCCTCCCTCAGTCACATCCCTTCCTTTTTCATCCTTGCTATCCTCTTCCCTTTTCTTCCTTCTCTCCCTCTTTCCTTCCTTGCTCCCTTCCTTCCTTCTTTCGTTCCTTCTCTCCCCTCCTTCCTTGCTCCCTTCCTTGCATGTAAAGAACGATGCAAGCTCCAAAATCACATAAATGTAGGCAACCAACTTCAATCTTCTCTTTAAAACATTATTTTCAATATTATAATAGTACTCCTAATTCATGTTATGGTTGAGTTTAACAAATATGTTAAAACTTTTGATGATTTTTAGATTAACAGTTTCTCATTCTTGAACCCTGCAAAAAAACAACAACAACAAAAATCAAAGTGCTCCCTGGTCAAAAAAAGGTTGGGAACCACTGTTCTACACTGAGTAGGGATGGTGATCAAGAAAGTCCTCTGAAGGCCACCTGGTCTATCTCTTCTTCTGGGTGTCTCTTTCTGAATCAGGACAGAACTCGTAGTAAAAGGAGGCATCAAGGCATCCCTGGGTGAACAACAAGAGATCTCACATGGGACAACCTGGCCCAGGAATGTGACGTGAGGCCTCTCGGAAGAAGAAGCGTCACTAATCAATGGCTCGTTTGTGGTGCCTCTTACCTGCCGACGTGCTTTCGTTGCCCACCGGCGTGCTGGAGCAGCTGCGATCCATGTTGGAGGACTCCGAGGAGATGCCACCAGGGCTGCAGCCTGTGTAGTCAATGTACTCATCTGTCTCCGTATCCATCATACTTTGGGGTCCCTGAAAGGAAGCCGGGGTCCCTGAAGATGCGGGGCTGGGCGCCATGCTGCCGACCTGCTGAAGGTTCTCAGTCCTAGAAGCATGTCCAATAACCTGAAAGTTGAACAAGAAGTTGTGGGATCCAATTGTCCACCTCTTGTACTTGTGGGATGTTTACGTCAGGGAGGGACGTTGCTACTCCAGGGGTCCACAAACTTTTAAAACAGAGAGCCAAGTCATAGTTACTCAAACTGTTGGAGGGCCGGATTATAATTTGGAAAAACAACAACGAATGAATGAATTCCTATGCACAGTGCACATATCTTATTTGTAGTGCAAAAAACACTTTAGAATAATACAATAATTAAAACGAAGAACAATTTTAACAAATATAAACTTAGTAATTCATTGGGAAGTGTGGGCCTGCTTTTGGTTGATAGGATTGTTGTTATTGTTGTGTGCTTTCAAGTCGTTTCAGACTTAGGTTGACCCTGAGCGACTAAGTTTCACTGGCATATTTTACAGGAGGGAACTGAGACCAGGAGAGGTTGGGAATTTTAGTGACCTGGTTGTATGCATCTTTCTTGCTTGTTATGCTGGACAAGATGCATCCTGGGTGGGGTTCATCCTGGGTGTGCTCTCTGGCTGTAGGGTAAACTACAACTCCCACTGTGATAAAAGGCGAAAGGTTTGTATGATCTGAAAAGAAACCTTTCTGTCATTTTTAGGGCATCAGCCTTATGAAACCACTTTTTCTGGGATAGTTTCTCCTTACATCCTTCAACTAGACCTGGGCTAACTCCCACTATGGTGAGTCTGTCCCCTCAAAACCCTCATGGGGGTTCTATGTGCCAAGTTTGGTCCAGGTCTATCATCAGTGGAGATCACAGTTTCTCTGGTTGTGGGTGAACTATACATCCCAGCACATACAATGGCTATAAATCAAGGCGAATTCCCCCCAGACCTTTCCAGTATTTTAATTTGATCATGGGGATTCTATGTGCCAAATGTGGCCCAGGTCCATTGTCAGTGGGGGTCACTTGATGATTTGGTACAGGGTGAACTACAACTTCCATTGTGTGGTATCAATCCCCCAAACTCCTCCAGTATGTGTAGCTTCTTCTCAGTTCTGCTCTGTTTGTTGTGCAGACAGAGCTGAAAAGAGTAGGGAAGGGTTAAGGGAGAGGCAATGGGTGGGGTCATGCAAATTCCACACCAATGGAGAGAGTAAGGATCACTGGGATGTCTGTGGTGGAGGAAACACAGTTAAAATCTAGGATGAAATTGTCCCCGAGTGAAAGCCTTCCTTGGGTGGTGGGCAGGGTGGTGTTTGGAGAGGACATTGGCAGGGGTTCAGCTACATGTTCATGGCGCTCGCTATAATCTGAAATGTCATTGGAGGGAGGGCTTTGGGTGGCTCCTCAGCAGATGTTTGTGGGAGTGGGAGCCTGTCTGTGGAAGTGGGTCCCCCGGCCACATATGCACATATAGATAAGATAATTATTATTTATTACTGGATATCAATTCATAGATACCCGGGTCAATGCATATAAAGGTTAATGACCATTGTAGGCCAACATAATCCATGGTCCCAAGGTTGATGCCTACTATCGTAAGAGAAGGACCATGGCTTCATAGACAAACCTCTGCTTTCCCTGCAGAGGGTCCCAGGTTCCAATTCCCAGTATCTCCCAGGCAAGGGCTACAGCCACTAAGAAAGGGTGAGAGGAAGTCACCTGAGTGGGGACCCGGTCGAAGTTCTTCCCCAGCATCCTCCGCATGTGTTTCCGAGCATGGGACGTCATCTGGTGCTTCAGCAAGAAGGAGAACTGGCAGCCCTCGCGGATGCAGTGGAAATGGCTGTTGACTTGGTTGTACTTGCAACCTGGGAGGGAAGGATGCAAAACAGATGCAAACCTCATGCGCTAACAATGGCGGCGAGTTAGCAACAGATGTGCTTCAGGCCAGAGGCGTAGCAACGCATGCAGTTCTGTTTGGTTTCGGGATGGCAAGCGGGAGTGACCACGGCCCATTCTGCTTCCGCGTCCCCCAACATACTATGCATTAAATGCTTCTGAGTGTGGGAGGACAAGGAAGGCAGAAACGGATTCTACTTTGTGGTAAAGAGGTCAGGAAGAAAGCTTGCTTTTTAAGACATAGAGAAAATCAAAGTGCTCTTCCAGCAGTCACAGCCAATCCCTCTCCAATGCCAGAGATAGAAAATGTTGACCATTTCTGCTCCCTTGGCAGCCACCTCTCCACCAAAGTCAACATTGACACCGAAATACAACACCGCCTGAGCTCTGCGAGTGCAGCATTTTTCTGAATGAAGCAGAGAGTGCTTGAGGACCGGGACATCCGTAGGGAGACCAAGGGGCTTGCTTATAAAGCTATTGTCCACCCAACCCTGCTATACGCCTGCAAAACATGGACTGTCTACAGTCGTCACATGCAGCTTCTGGAACGATTCCATCAATGTTGCCTCCAGAAAATCCTGCAAATCTCTTCCAGCGTGCTGGAAGAAGCAAAGACCACCAGCATTGAAGCGATGGTCCCCCTCCATCAACTCCGCTCAGGGTCAACCTAAGTCTGAAACAACTTGAAAGCACACAACAACAACAACAACAACAACAACAACAACAATCCTATCTCATCAGCCAAAAGCAGGCTCACACTTCCCAATGAAATACTAATAAGTTTATATTGGTTAAAATTGTTCTTCATTTTAATTATTGTATTGTTCTAAAGTGTTTATTGCACTACAAATAAACACTGTGCACTGTGCATAGGAATTCATTCATATTTTTAATCAAATTATAATCCGGCCCTCCAACAGTTTGAGGGACTATGACCTGGCCCTCTGTGTAAAAAGTTTGTGGACCTCTGCCCTAAATGGTTCAGGACCTGCTTATCTCCGTGATCGCATTTTCCCCTATGTACCAGTGCATACCTTGAGATCGTCCGGGGAGGTGCTGCTCTCTCTCCCTCTGCCATCTCAAAAACGATTGGTGGAGACAAGGGAGAGGCCCTTCTTGGTGGTGGCCCCCCGGCTTTGGAACTCCCTCTCTAGGGAGATCCGACAGGCTCCTACTTTGTCCTTTTTCCGGAGACAACTAAAACCCTGGATGTTCTGGTGTGCTTGGCCCGTTTATCATCCACCTCAACACTTTAGATGACACAATTCCCAGCCCTGTCTATTTGATTGTTGCACTTTCCCTGCGCTACCTTCAGGATGTATTGCACTCATGGAGCTTCAACCTCATCTATGTTTTCTCTCAGCCATTGTTTGATATTGTCTACGATTGTGATTGTTTCTATATTTTATCTGATGTTTTAATTGTTGTGTTCTATTTGTAAATTTTCGGGCTTGTCCCTTACAAGCTGCCCCAAGTCCCCTTGCGGAGATGGCTGGCAGGGTATAAAATTATTATTATTATTATTATTATTATTATTATTATTATTATTATTAAAATACATCCTGCATTATCAGATATTTACATGACGATTCATGTAAATATCTCAACCTGTAGGTCGCGACCCCTTTGAGGGTCGAACAACCCTTTCACGGGGGTCATGCGGCATTCGGCCTTAAACTATCATGAATCACTGTATTCTTAACAGTCCAACAGGATTCTGGCTGCTAAGTATTTAAGTACAAGTTTACTATCCAAAAGTGCGTCTTCGAAGAGCCGTTTCTCCTCCTCTCTCTCAGGCAAGAAGGAAGAGTCCCTCGGGGGGCCTGCTACCCGATATTTATGTATAAGATTTATTAGTTGCCACACAGCAAATAGCTCTCAGGGAAAGCCTACAGTAAAAACACAAATAAAATCCAAAAATCCATATACATCAAACCAGAAGTGGCATAATAAATAAATCAATGGAGAGCAACGGGGGATCAAACAATGGCCGCCACGAGAAGATCCAAAAGCAGCGGAAAGAAAGGGAACTCCGTACGGAATATATGTGCTTTTTTTCGGTCTGAAGCAACTGATTTCCCTCGATGAAGTTTTGTGTAAATGTAATAAACCAATTAACGGGTTCAGTTCAGAAAACGGCCTGATTAATTTGCCCAGATTTCTTTAATCTTGTGCAATTCCTCCTCTCAGGTGCAACTTTGCTCGTAAATCCCTTTGCTTTGGGGACTGCGGGGCATTGGCTACGCTTGAAACCTGATCGGCTTGGCCACTCTGATATGGAAACTTTGTGGAGATTGGTCTTAGGAACCGAGACACCGCTGACTTTCTCCCGCACCGTTCGGAAGAAGGTGGGGGCGGCAACAATATTCCCCCTCCATGTCACAACCTGCAACGCCACAGAAAGCCCCCCACTTTTCCATCCCATTCTTTCCCTGCACTTTTCTCAAGAGGAAGAACAAACAGTGCTGAAACGGTATCAGCAACAGGCAGGTGAAGGCTTGCCCGTTTCCAGGGCAGCCGTGTGTCATGTATCATTGCCGGGCTTTGTCTGGCCCTCGCTATCCCCGGGAACACCACCGGTTGAGCAAACAGTGGCGCCTGCCAAGCCTCCTGACATCCATAAGCCAAGACCCAGGTAGAGGGGGCGTCTGCGCGGTGTTGTCTCCTGTTGCCCAGGTTACCTCGGGTGCCTCGCTGCCTCTCTGACATCAATTCTTTATGAAGAAGAGGAAGGTCTCGCTCCTCCTTTGCCTCTTCTTTCAAACTGTTTTCTTTTGTTGCTCCTGCCCGTATCGGCTATTTTTATCCCACCCCGACAATAGAATAAGCTGTGTTCTGGGGGAAAGGGGGCTAGTCACACAAACAAGGCCTTGGCCGGTTGATTCTCAGGCTCCCAAGGATGACTTGGTGCCTGAATGCTTTCCGGGAGAAGAGAGAGAATCTCAAATGTGCTCAGAGTATCTCCTTTTTGCCAAACTACGGTACCTTTTTTCGAGAGAACAATAACTGAACTCTCAAATTTGACTCGTGACTCCTTTTAGCCAAAGAGGCTGAATGGTCTGACATCTGCTACTTACGAAACCAATTTGCTTTCCCCCACGCTTCCAAAAGCCTTTTTTTGCACCCAGGAGTGACATTCTAAGAGTTGAGTGGTTCCCAACCTGTGGTCCGTGGGCCCCCAGTGGTCTGCAAGAACGAAAATATGCTCTGTGGCCTCACCATTACGAAACTGTGCTAGAACAGATAAAAGGCCGAACCAGTTCGTATGGTGGCCAATCGGAAACACACAAGCTGAATGTCTTCTATTGCCAATTCTCTAGCTCGTTCTCAACCTGGGGTCCGTGGACCACCAGTGGTCCGCAAGAACGAAAATATGGTCCGCGACCTCACCATTACTAAACTGTGCTAGAACAGATTAAAGGCTGAACCAGTCTATATGGTGGCCAATCGGAAACACACAAGATGAATGTCTTCCATTGCACATTCTCCAACTTGTTCTCAGCCTGTGGTCCGTGAACCACCAGTGGTCCACAAGAACGAAAATATGGTCCATGGCCTCACCAATACTAAACTATGCTAGAACCAGTCTGTATGGTGGCCAATCGGGGAAAAAAAGCTGAATGCCTTCCACTGCATGTTCTCCAACTTGTTATCAACCTATGGTCTGTGGACCACCAGTGGTCCACAAGAACGAAAATATGGTCCATAGCCTCACCATTACTATTATTGTATGGTGGCCAATTGGAAACACACAAGCTGAATGTCTTCTATTGCAAATTCTCCAGCTCATTCTCAACCAGTGGTCCGCAAGAACGAAAATATGGTTCGCAACCTCACCATTATTAAACTGTGCTAGAACCGATCAAAGGCCAAACCAGTCTGTATGGTGGCCAATCGGAAAGTTGAATGCCTTCCACTGCACATTCTCCAACTTGTTCCCAACCTGTGGTCCATGGACCACCAGTGGTCCACAGGAATGAAAATAAGGTTTGCAGCCTCAAAAGCCGAACTAGTCTGTATGGTGGCCAATCGGAAAGTTGAATGCCTTCCACTGCACATTCTCCAACTTGTTCCCAACCTATGGTCCGTGGACCACCAGTGGTCCACAGGAATGAAAATAAGGTCTGCAGCCTCAAAAGCCGAACTAGTCTGTATGGTAGCCAACTGGAAACACACAAGTTGAATGCCTTCCATTACACATTCTCCAACTCGTTCCCAACCTATGGTCCATGGACCACCAGTGGTCCACAGGAATGAAAATAAGGTCTGCAGCCTCAAAAGCCGAACTAGTCTGTATGGTAGCCAACTGGAAACACACAAGTTGAATGCCTTCCATTACACATTCTCCAACTCGTTCCCAACCTATGGTCCATGGACCACCAGTGGTCCGCAAGAACAAAAATATGGTCCGTGACCTCATCCTTACTAAACTGTACTAGAACAGCTCAAAGGCCGAACCAATCTGTGTGGTGGCCAATCGGAAACATAAGTCGAATGCCTTCCATTGCACATTCTCCACTGACCCATGGGACTTGAGGGCGATCCTGAAGGGCTGATGCCTCCGGTTGGTGTTGCGCAGGGGAAGTGCTGATCAATTCCACTCCCTTTATCATAACCTCCGGAGGCTCTGGAGGAGGGTGGGGTGGATGGGAGAGGTGTTTACGATTTCGTAATTGCCTTGGCAGGGCTCTAATAAGTTTGGCAAACGAAGCCGCCAGCCGCACACCCCTGCTCTGTGCCATCTATCAGGCCTTTTGATGTGCCGGTCGTTGGCATCGAAAGAGCCGGCGATGCACCCGCCTCCAGCGCCGAAGCGGGAGCGAGTGCCAGGAGAAAGGTGGGGCAATCTCGAGAGCGAAAGATCGTCTCTCTCCACCCACCTGCATCCCCAGCAGTGGGAAATATTTATCCCTTGGCTTTTGCTCTTCGGGGCTGGGAACGAATCCCGAAAGGCCTGTGCCCTCAAGCCCGGCGGAATTGGGTCAAAAGGAACGACTGGGAGATTCCAATGATTTAATTTTTTTCTCACGCTCAGTCATTAATATGATGGGACCCTACCCTCTCCATCACCTGGTTTAGGAGAGACAATGCACCTTGCCTTGTTAGGCTTGGATCTGATGGCGTGGACAATACAAGAAGAACCCTCCTTCCACAAGTCCTAGTAGATCCTACTCCGGGACAGACCTGCCCATCAGAGAGAACAATTCGTGTTGATTTAAGTATTTCTAATGCAAGGTGGTGGTGGTGAAGAACCCTCCTTCCAAAAAGCATTCCCAATGCAAGATGGTGGTGGTGGTAAAGAACCCTCCTTCCATAAGCCCTAGTAGATCCTACTCAGGGACAGACCTGCCCATCAGAGAGAACAATTCGTGTTGATTTAAGTATTTCTAATGCAAAGTGGTGGTGGTGAAGAACCCTCCTTCCAAAAAGTATTTCTAATGCAAAGTGGTGGTGGTAAAGAACCCTCCTTCCATAAGCCCTAGTAGATCCAACTCAAGGGAAAGACCTGCCCATCAAAGAGAACAGTTCATGTTGATTAATGCAAGGTGGTGGTGGTGAACCCTCCTTCCATAAGAACTAGGAGATCCTACTCAGGGAAAGACCTGCCCATCAAATTTGTGTTGATTAGAATATTTCCAATGCAAGGTGATGGTGGTGAAGAACCCTCCTTCCCTAAGCCCTAGTAGAACCTACTCAGGGAAAGATCTGCCCATCAAAGGGAACAATTTGCGTTGATTGAAGCATTTCTAACAACCTGTTTGCCTACCTAATTGCACAGAAAGCAGGTGGCTTGGGTCGAAACTGCAGGAGGCTTGGAAGCCAAGTGAAGCTGTAAGAAAGCACGGGAAGACTGTGTGATAGTGGCTAAATAAGGTATGGAATACTTTGGGTCAATCACGGTGTCACAGACTAAGCTAATTTGCAGGGTGGTCGAAGTACTCGTTGCCTTGAATCTCATGGAGGAAAGGTGGGCCAGAAAGAGAACACCTCCCTTGGTGTAAGAGTCTGCTTTCTTCACCAAATGACAACAGACTGTGTTTCTCAACCTTCCAAATGCCGCGACCCTTTAATACAGTTCCTCGTGTTGTGGTGACCCCCAACCATAACATTATTTTCGTTGCTACTTCAGAACTGTCATTTTGCTCCTGTTATGGATCGTAATGTAAATATCTGATGTGCAGGATGGATTTTGATTCACTGGACCAAATTTGGCCAAATTTGATTTTGTAATTTGGGAGTTGTAGTTGCTGGGATTTATAGTTCATCTATAATCAGAAAGCATTCTTAATTCCAGCAACAATAGAATTGGGTCAAACTTCCCACACAGAAACCCCATGCCTTCAAGGGACTCACTGGAATGAGACCCCTCCAGCCTTGTATACTCTCCCTCGCCTGCACATGCACACCATGCTGCCATGTGCCGAACGTGCCTGCTCTCCCCTCCCTGGGTGAAGTCTCAGAAACAGCCCTCCCCTTGGCTGAGAGGCCGGCCAATCACAGCAGAGGAGGGCTATGCTTTGAAGGGACACACTGGCACGAGTCTCCCTCCAACCTCGCATGCTCTCCCTCACCCGCACATGCGCACCACCTTGCCATTAGCAGAGCACGCCTGCTCTCCCCTCCCCGCTTGGAGTCTCAGAAACAGCCCTCCCCTTGACTGAGAGGACGGCCAATCACAGCAGAGGAGGGCTATGCCTTGAAGGGACACTGGCACGAGCCTCCCTCCAGCCTCGCACGGTCTCCCTCACCCCCACATGCGCACTACGCTGCCATTTGCAGAGCACGCCTGCTCTCCCCTCCCTGCGTGGAGTCTCAGAAACAGCTCTCCCCTTGGCTGAGAGGCTGGCCAATCACAGCAGAGGAGGGCTATGCCTTGAAGGGACACACTGGCATGAGCCTCCCTCCAGCCTCGCATGCTCTCCCTCACCCGCACATGCGCACCACCTTGCCATTAGCAGAGCACGCCTGCTCTCCCCTCCCCGCTTGGCTGAGAGGATGGCCAATCACAGCAGAGGAGGGCTATGCCTTGAAGGGACACACTGGCACGAGCCTCCCTCCAGCCTTGCACGCTCTCCTTCGCCTGCACATGCGCACCATGCTGCCATTTGCTGAGCACACCTGCTCTCCCCTTCCCACTTGGGAGTCTCAGAAACACCCCTCCCCTTAGCTGAAAGGCTGACCAATCACATCAGAGGAGGGCTTTGGTGGGAGGATTCACCGTCTGTTTCCAAAAAGGAAGAGAAGGACAGGCGGAGAGATCTTCAGCCTTTTCTGTCAAAGGGATTCCTAAGACCATCCGAAATATATGGAGACCCCTCTGAAATCCCCCCATGGGTTCCCACCCCCAGGTTGAGAAACGCTGCAATAGACACTCACCAAGCCTGCCGCACTCTTCCCGCTTGGTGAAGTACTTGAAGCCGTTGGCTGCTCTCCTCTCGGCCTTCTCGTGCTTCTTCACATGCCAGGGGAGCTTGGTGGTGATGTTGGTCACAAAAAAGCAGCCAGGACGGAGACAGTGGTAATGCCCCCGCATTCGGAATTCACAGTGCTGGGAGGAGAGGAGGAGGCCCAATGAATCAGATCCATGGCAAGAATTCGCCACTTTCCCTCTTCCCACTTTCCTGTGTCTGAACCAAAACCCATCCTATGACATTCATTGAGGCATCAGGAGGTTCAATGTTTTTGAATATTTACATAATATTTACATAAACTGTAATTTAAGATAAGACGGCCCAGCTCTGATTAAACCATTATTCTAACCTTCTTCAATGTCAATGTGTCTATGTACCCTTCCAGTAATCACCATAGTTTATTTTAACTATACATTTTGGGTGAAATGTTGTGTGTACATGAATAAGGAAAAGTGGGAAGACTGGCACCGAAGAGGAGGAAAGGAAGGTGTGCGCTGTGCCGAAAAAGGAGAGGAAGGTGCGTGCTGCAATGAGAGAGGAGGAGAGGAAGGTGCACGCTGCGCTGAGAGAGAAGGAAAGTGCACACTGCGCCGGGAGAGGAGGAGAAGAAGGTGCGTGCTGCACAAGAAAGAAGGAGAGGAAGTTGTGTGCTGCACCAAGAGAGGAATAGAGGAAAGCATGAACTGTGTGAGAAAGGAGAGCTGAGAAAGGAAGAGAGGAAGACATGCGCGGTATAATAAAGGAAGAGAAGAAGGTACACACTGTGCCGAGGGAGGAGGAGAGGGAGGTGTGCACTGTGCAAGAAAGGAGGAGAGGAAGGTGCACACTGCGCCAAGGGAAAAGGAGAGGAAGGCGTGTGCTGCACAAGAAAGGAAGAGATGAAGACATGTGCTGTGTGAGAAAGGAGGAGAAGATGGTGTGCTCTGCGCTGAGAGAGGAGGAGAGGAAGGTGTGTGCTGCGTGAGAAAGGAAGAGAGGAAGATGTGTGCTACACAAGAGAGGAGGAGAGGAAGGTGTGTGCTACATGAGAAAAGAGGAGAGGAAGATGCGTGCTGTGCCAAGAGAGGAGAGCAAGACATGCACTGCGTGAGAAAGGAGGGGAGGAAGGGTGCGCACTGCGCCGAGGGAAGAGGAGAGGAAGGCGAGTGCTGCACGAGAAAGGAGGAGATGAAGACATGCGCTGTGTGAGAAAGGAGGAGAGGATGGTGCGCTCTGCGCTGAGACAGAGGAGAGGAAGGCGTGTGCTGCGTGAGAAAGGAGAGGAAGATGGGTGCTACACATGAGAGGAGGAGAGGAAGGTGCACATGTGCCGAGGTAGGAGGAGAGGAAGGCGAGTGCTGCGTGAGAGAGGAGGAGAGGAAGGTTCGTGCTGTGCTGAGAGAGGAGGAGAAGAAGATGTGTGCTACGTGATAAAGGAGGAGAGGAAGGTGCATACTGCAAAAAAGAGTAGAGGAAGGAACTGAGCACAATTGTTGTATGAGCATGAATCTTACATCTTAATCTCATACAGCACATACTTGTCCATCAAAGGTTGCATTCTACTCTCCCAAAGGATACAATTTGGATTCATATACGACACTAACAATCATGATGTGATGTGATATATATTAAGCTGGCCTAGGCAGAGAATATGATACGGGTGTTAATCTGGCTTAAAGTTGGAGCTCACCCATGTGCTCGCCATTACAAGTGGCACCTCCTCCCTTTGTTTTCCTGCCTCGGTTTCTCCCCTGCTCCCTTCTCCTCCCCAATCCCGCATCCCAGGCTGAAATAACCAGGGTTTTGCCCTCACCTGGTTTGGGCAGAGACACTGCAGGGAGTAATACGCAAACTGGTCTCGGACGTTCACCAGGTTATTGTTGGGGTTGATGTGGTCGAGACAGTGGGACTCGGCTTTCCCGGAGGTTTTGCACACATACTTGCAGTTCCCAAAGAGACAGTGGAAGTGGAACTTGTTGGCATACTTGCAATCGGTCGCCAAACAGGGATCACTGCAGAAAAGGAAAGATAAACATTCACGTGGAATAACGGTCTTACTATATTCCGACCCCAAAATAGTTCTGGAAGCCCTTAAAGACAGGAGTGAGCAAAGTGTGGCCTGTTTGTGTGGCAATATTATTTCTTGGGTGGCATTTTTGCCACTTCTGGACCCAAAAAGGACCCAAGGGGGTGCTTAAAAATCATGACAAAAATGTTTTGTGCAGCGTTTATTTTTGGTCTTGGGGACCAATGGTGGTCCGTGGACCACTGCTTTTGAAGGTGTTGGTGGGCACATCCAGGTAGAGCACTTTGGACTCAAACAATGATGGATCTGGACCAAACTTGGTACGAACACCCGATATGACTAAATGTAAACACTGGTAGAGTTTGGGGGAAATAGAGCTTGATATCTATTTATTATTATTTATTTCAAACATCTTTGTACCCCGCACTTTTCAACCTCCACTGGGGGACTCAGGGCAACAATTCTATGCCCCCACATACAAGATAATAAATACAGTAATTACATATAAGTGAAACATTAAATTAGTTTAAAATTAAATCCGAAAGCCTGGTCCCACAACCATGTTTTCATTTTCTTCCTGAAGAAAAGGAGGGATGTAGTTGACCTGATTTCGCTGGGGTGCAATTTCCACAGGCGGGGTGGGGGGGGCACCACCGAGAAGGTCCTGTTCCTCGTCCCCACCAAGTGTGTTTCCGCCAGAGGCGGGATTGAGAGCAGGACCTCCCCTGAAGATCTTAAACTCCAAGGTGGGACGTGGAGGGAGATACGTTCTATCTATCTACCTGCCCGTCATTGTGTAGCACAGGAATGGGTAAACTTTGGACCTCTGGGTGTTTTGGACTTCAACTCCCTACAATCAAAGAGCATTCTGAACCCCACCAATGATGCAGCGAGTTCCTTCAGGTTTAAGGGTCTCACACAGGATCCCTAAACCTTGAAGGAACTCGTTGGTGCGAGCCTCCCTCCAGCCTCGCACGCTCTCCCTCCCTGATTGGGAGTCTCAGAGACAGCCCGCCCCTTGGATGAGAGCTCAGCCAATCACAGCGGAGAGGCCTTTTGGTGGGAGGATTTGCCCACCCGCATCTTACGAGCCACTCACTTTTCCTGGAACTGGAGGAATCCGGGTTTGACCTGAGGCTTGGCGTTCTCGAGGGAAGTGGTCGCCAGCGGGGAGGTGGCCAGGTTAGGCACTGACGCGGGGAGCTGGGACATGGTGGAAGACAGCTGTTTCCAGGCCAGGAGGGTGGGAGTGGAGGGGACCGTCACCGGGTTCAGGGCGGGGAGGTCCGAGCCGGAGGCGTTTGCCAGAGCGGCAGCGGAAGATGCGGGAGGAGAGGACGGGCCCAAGGAAGCCTTGGTCTCCGCAGAGGCCGGGAAAGAGAGGTCCGTGGTCCCTTTCACGGCACCGCCGTCCGTCCTGAAGTGGAAACTAGAGGCAGAGGGAAACAGAGGGAAAGTGTCTGCATTTATATACTGATGTCGTCATCGTATACCTTTCCGACCTTCTGGTATCTATTTTATCTTGAGAGGAAGCTTAAAATTATGCTCAGTTTCCTTATTATGAAAAAATAAACAGTAAATTTGCATCCGGTTATTTGTTCCTCACGATGACAAGGACCCTCAAGATATCTCAAATGACCCCAACCCCAAGAGAAGGATTTATGTTTTATGTATTGTCGAAGGGTTTCATGGCTGGAATCACTGGGTTATTGTAAGTTTTTTGGGCTGTATGGCCATGTTTCAGAAGCATTCTCTCCTGACATTTTGCCTGCATCTATGGCAAGCATCCTCTGAGGAGGTGAGGTCTGTTGGAAACTAAGAAAATGGGTTTATATATCTGTGGAAAGTGCAGGGTGGGAGAAAGTAGATGTGAATGTTTCAATTGGCCACCTTGATTAGCATTTGACAGTTTTAGGTGTGGCTTGTTACTGTATGGGGGAATCCTTTGTTGAGAGGTGATATATCTGTGGAATAATGGCCAGGGTGGGAGAAAGAACTCTTCTCTGTTGGGGGTAGGTGTGAATGTTTCCATTGGCCACCTTGATTAGCATTTAATGGCCTAGCAGTTTTCAAGATGTGGCTTCTTACTGCCTGGGGGAATCCTTTGTTGGGAGGTGGAATGTCCAGGGCGGGAGAAAGAACTCTTGTCTGTAGGAGGTAGGTGTGAATGATCAATTGGCCACCTTGATTAGCATGTAATAGCGTAGCAGTTTTCAAGGTGTGGCTTCTTACTGCCTGGGGGAATCCTTTGTTCAGAGGTGGAATGTCCAAGATGGGAGAAAGAACTCTTGTCTGTTGGAGGTAGGTGTGAATGTTTCAATTGGCCACCTTGATTAGCATTTAATGGCCTAGCAGTTGTCAAGGTGTGGCTTCTTACTGCCTGGTGGAATCCTTTGTTGAGAGGTGACTAGCTGTCTCTGATTGTTTCTTGGGAATGGGAAGAGGTCATGGCGTGTCAACTTCCTGTCTAACCCACTTACTTGGCGTGCTTGATGGCTCCATCCAAGGTACTGAAGAGGGCCCCGCATTCTTCCACCACGCAGTGGAAATGGACTTTATGAAGGAAGTCGCACTGGGCGTCACAGAAATCCTTGGTACCGAACCTGCCAAAACGGAGACATAAGCTCAGTCAGACCTGAACAGAGAACAATGAGACTACAAGAGGCCGACATTATTCATCTGAACACCGTCAACTCTTCAGTAGCCATATTTATTTCAAACAGTGGTTCCCAACCTGTGGGCTGTGGACCACCAGTAGTCCATAAGAACTAAAAGATGGTCCACAGCCTCACTGTTGCAACGAGAGTGATTGGTCTCGCAAAACCTTCTTATAGTGCCAAGGCTTATTAAATACATTAAAGTCTTGCTTATCCGACCTTCGCTCATCCGACATTCCCTCTTATCCGATGTTCTGACACAAAATCGCACTGGATAGACCACATCAGCTCTGGTTTCTGATAAGTAGTCGCCATTTGCTTGCCCACCGAAAACCATATTTAATAATCTAGAGCTGATGTGGTACAGTAGAGTCTCGATTATCCGACCTTTCCTCTTATCCGACATTTCCTCTTATCCGATGCTCTGATGCAAAATCACACTTGATAGACCACATCAGCTCTGATTTCTGATACAGAAGTCAACATCTGCTTGCCCACCGAAAACCATATTTAATAATCTAGAGCTGATGTGGTACAGTAGAGTCTCACTTATCCGCTCTTTGCTTATCCAACATTCCGTCTTATCCGACGTCCGCCTTTTCCTCTGGCGTTTCCCCTTCAATTAAAGGAGCGCTCCCAAACTCTCTCTCCATTCCCAATAAGTGAAAAAGGCAAGACAAGGAGGAGGAGGAGGGAGGAAAGGGGAAAAGCGGCAGGAGCAGAAGCGTCCTCCCTTCTTCCCTCTGGGATTTCCATGCTCCTCTTCCACATCCGGGAACTTCCTTCTAGCCCTGGGGCATTGCCTGGCCTTAACTCTGTTGTTAGTATTCTAGATGTCTATTTATTTATATTTATTTATTTATTGTATTTATATACCGCTTTTCTCACCCCTGGGGAGACTCAAAGCAGTGTACATCAAGTAAAGGCAAGATTCAGTGCCAACATATATACAAAACCAAAGCATAACTAAAACAATAGCATATAACTATAAATTAAACATTAAAATATTTGCAGAAATATTCAAAAACTGTCCAATAAATTATTTCAAAAAAATGGATAAAAATATTTGCACAAATATTCATAGAAATAATCATAAAATATATACAAAAATATTGTTAAGACATATTCATTGAAATAAGCACAAATAATTGTCAGAAATATTTGTTAAGATAGCCACAAAAAGAGTTATAGAATTCGTAACGTATTTGCAGAAATATTCACAAAAAATGTTCAACAAATTATTTCAAAAAATAATCATAAAAATATTCCCAGGAATTATTCACAAAAAATATTTACAAAATATGTCCAGAAAAATATATGCAGAAATATTCAGAAAAATATTCTCAGAAATAACCAAAATATTCACAAATATATTTTCAGAAAAAAAATTCCTAAAAATATTCATTAAAATGTTTGCGGACTCTGTATTATCCAACATTTTTGTTCATCCGACGTTCTGCCGCCTCATTTATGTCGGATAAGTGAGACTCTACTATAATCCAAAGTTGTAATCCAGGGCTGTTCCAAATGTCATTGCACAGATTTGATGTTCATTTATTTATCCCAAGGCAGTTATTTTCCAAAAGCCATGTTTAACTCTTTCTGAAGGCTAGAAAAGAAGGAGCTGATTGAATATCACTGCAGAGAGAGTTCCACAGTCGAGGGGCCACCACTGAGAAGGCCCTGTCTCTCGTCCCCACCAATCGTGCCTGCGAAGGAGGCGGGAATGAAAGCAGGGCCTCCCCTGAAGATGTTAATATTCATGATGGTTCATACAGGGAGGTATGTTTGGACAGTTAAGTTTAGGGCAGGGGTCCTCAAACTGTAAACAGAGGGCCAGGTCACAGCGAGGGCCTGGTAAATGACCTTAGAGGGCTGTATCCGGTCCGCGGACCATAGTTTGAGGACCCCTGGTTTAGGGCTTTATAGGCTAAAGCCAGCACTCTGAATTGTGCTCCGGTGAGGGACCTGGCTGCTGCCCATTGGACCACTTGAAGCTTCCGAACAGTCTTCAAGGACAACCCCACATAGAGTGCATTGCAGTAGTCTATCCGGTCATGGCAAACACAATTCTATGAATAAGCTTTGGCTCCTCCTCAAACACCAAGCATGGAAGGTGGCAAATCATCAGACCAGGGCGGCCCCCTTGGTTGTCGTCTCCGCGCAGGGAACAAGACATCTCCGGCGACGCAAGCGCGGTTGCCGAGCGACTGGTTACATCCCCTTATCTGGAATCCTTGTCAGTTGGCTTTGAACCTGGGAGACAAGGACGGGCGCTTGCTTGTGCCAAAACATAATGGCCCGACTGATCAAACAGATACAGGACGACAAAAGGAGACATACGAGGCTGGAAGGGGACCAGGATATAATTCTACAGGAGTGTCAATCTTTTAATTAACTGTTTGGCTTTGAATTGGTCAAATTTAAATACATTTACATACTGAAAAACAGTGAAGGTGTCCTCTCTTTTTTTGAGGAGAGAAAAAGAATCTCGAGAAGGGAATGAATGCCACTATTTAGGGACGAAAAGGCCATTTCTGCCTAATACGAAAATTTTCACCATGTTTCAACCAATTTTGATATGCAAAGGATGTATTAAATGTTCGTCAATGATATAAAACCGAAATATTTTCAAAGTACTCTGATAGTCAAGCCACTATTGTACACGATGACATTTTAAAAAAGAATCAACATTGCTTCTTATTTTAATCTGTTGTGTTTTATTGTAATTTTTGGGCTTGTCCCTTGTAGATGGTTGGCGAGGTATACAAATAAAATGTTATTATTATTATTATTATTATTATTATTATTATTATTATTGAGCACCATCTCCTGCAAATTACAGTAGGTGGCTTCATAGACCTGCCAGCAGTGTATGATACTGTAAATCATTGCCTCCTGAGACAAATGTATAATATCGCAAAGGATGTTCACCTCACCCACTTCATAGGAAATCAGTTACAAAACAGGAGCTTTTTTGTTGAGTTTCAGAGCCAGAGAAGCAGATGGAGAAAACAGAAGATCGTTCTGCCTCTTGGGAGCGGGCTTGTTCCATCAATGTTTATCTAATTTACACAAATGATCAGCCACTGCCAGAAGGGATGGAGAACTTCATCTATGCTGACGATCATGCCATCACCACTCGAGCAGGGAGCTTTGAAATGGTTGAACAGAAGCTCTCTGAAGCTTTAGGTGCTCTTACTGCCTATACTGGGAAGTCTGATCTGGCCACAGTGGTCCATGCTCTTGTTATATCCCAAATAGATTACTGCAATGTGCTCTATGTGGGGTTGCCTTTGAAGACTGTTCGGAAACTTCAACTAGTTTAACAGTCAGCAGCTAGACTACTCACTGGAGCATACAGGGAGCGTACTACTCCTCTGTTATGTTAGCTCCACTGGCTGCCGATCCAGTTCTGAGCACAATTCGAAGTGCTGGTCTTGACCTATGAAACCATATACAGCCCAGCGTACCTGTCTGAATGTATCTCCTTCTACATCCCACCTAGGAGTTTAAGATCTTCCGGAGAGGCCCTGCTCTCGGCCCTGCCCCAGTCACAAATGCAGTTGGTGGGGACGAGGGACAGGGTCTTCTTGGTGGTGGCTCCCCGCCTGTTGAATTTACTCCCCGGGGATATTAGGTCATCTTCATCCCTCCTCTCCTTTAGAAGGAAATTAAAAACGTGGATGTGGGACCTTTGGGTAATCTTGCAGACTTGACGAGGACAATGTTGACAATAGCTATGGAAACGGATTATGGACAAGCTGAATGAAGTCTCCAATTACAGAACTCGGAGGGACAACGGCCACCAGACTGGCTTTCTTTTCTGGTGGTTTTATTGTATTAACTTAATATTTTTAATTATGTATAACTACTGATTTTTGATATGTATTTTATTGTGTTTAATTGTAGGCATCGAATACATGCCAGCTGGAAGCCGCCCTGGGTCCACCCCCAGGGGGTTGAGAAGGGCAGGGTATAAATGCCCGAAATAAATAATAAATAAAATAAATAGTACAGGGAAAACGAGCTTGTTCTATCAATGTTTAACATATACAAGAATAACCAGCCACTGCCAAAAGAGACAGAGTGTTTCATCTATGCTGACGATCGTGTCATCACCGCCCAAGCTTTGAAATGGCTGAACAGAAGCCCTCTGAAGCTTTAGGTGTTCTTACTGCCTATTGCAGCTGATTCCTAATCCATCTAAAATGCAAATGTGTGCTTTTCACTTTAAGAACAGACAAGCATCTCGAGCTCTGAGGATTCCCTGGAAAGGGATCCCACTGGAGCATTGCAGCACACCAACATATCTGGGAATTACTCTGGACTTGGCTGTGACTTACAAGAAGCACTGCTTGACTATCAAGCAAACAGTGGGTGCTAGAAAGAATATCATATGAAAGTTGACTGGCGCAACCTGGGGTTCACAACCAGACACAGTGAAGGCATCTGCCCTTAATAATAATAATAATAATAATAATAATAATAATAATAATAATCTTTATTTATACCCCGTCACCATCTCCCCGGTGGGGACTCGGAACGGCTTACATGGGGCCAAGCCGGACAACATATTGCAGCAATAAAATCAAAACTTAAACAACAAACAACAACAACAACAACATCAGAATAAATTAATAATAATAAGAAAAAAAACAGTCAAAAAATAACATTCTAATAAACACTATCACAATAACGATAACAGTGGGCGGGCCACATGTACAGGATAAAACAATTTAAAAAACTGTGATGAGATAAAATAGGAGCAAGACATTTACGGGGAACTGATAAAACACATAGATTTATGAGGTTGAACTTCCCATTTGGGGGGGTGCGAGCTCCAGTAGCAGAAAAACGTTGATGCAATGCAAAATGCAAAATGTCATGGTGTGCACCTACTCAACAAAGGCGCAGCGGAAGAGCCGGGTTTTAAGGTCCTTTTTTAATGTTTCTAGTGAAAGGGCTTTCCTGATCTCTCTGCGTAAAGAGTTCCAAAGTCGGGGAGCCACCGAAGAGAAGGCTCTCTCCCTTGTACCCACAAGACGAGTTTGTGAGATTGGTAAAGGTGACAGGAGGACCTCCCCTGAGGATCGAAGGGCCCGGGTTGGTACATGGAGAAAGATGCCCTACTCTGCTGCTCAGTGTGGAACACATCTCACCACGCTAAAACAACTGTACTCTCAAATCGCTTCTGACATGATAAATGAATTGAGCACCACTCTCTCGATAGAATAACGCAATCCTCGATGTGCCTTCTCAGAAGGGCGCCCCAATATTATTACTCTCAAGTAATAATACACAGAAGCAGAAGCTTAGTTCCACCCTTAATGGCAAGCTTTGGATAAAGGCCAAAAGGCATCTTTCAATGTCCTTTCTCGTTACATATCGTCTACTCTGAAGCGAGATGGCATGTTTGCGATCTGATCTCTTGTTCGGGGGAGGGATAAAAAAAAACCCTCCGCCATTCAAAGCCAATTGCCCTTCTGGTGTTTCTGCTTCTGGGGGGTCCTTTTTTTGAACGCAACTGTGTTATTTTGGGAAATGATATCACTCTCTGCCTGGAGAACGGCTTTGGGATTCGAGAAGATCTCTCTGGACGAAGGGAATTAAGTTTGTAAACACCAGAATTAGAAAATCATTGGAAGGAAGGATGTCGTTTATCTGGCAATTTGGTGGCATCTCCTGTGTTCCTGAGTTGGCTCCACGGGCCAAGAACAGGAGGAAGAAAGGTAAACAAAGGGGAAATGACAAGCGACAAACTATAAATCATGGCGAATTCTCCCCAAACTTCTCTAGTATGTTCAGTGTCTGATCAAAAAAGGAATAACAAAAGATTAAGGAAGAGGTAATTGGCGGAGTCATGCAAATTCCACACCAATGGAGAGAGTCAGGAACACTGGGATGCCTGTGATGGAGGAAACACCTGCACTCTGAACTCCACCAATGAGGGACCTGGAACTAACTTGGCACACAGAAGACCCATGACCAACAAAACATACTGGAGGTCTTTGGAGGGATTTAGAGGAGTTGTAGTTCACCTACATCCAGAGAGCACTATGAACCCAAACAATGATGGGTCTCAGCCAAACTTGGCATGCAAACAACCAAAAAAACATTCTGAACACCACAAATGATGAAATTGAACCAAACTTGGCAAAACAGAACTCTGACGAACAGAAAATATTGTAAGGGTTCATGGACATTGACCTTGAGTTTTGGAATTGTAGTTCACCTACATCCCAAGCGCACTATGAACCCAAACAATGATGGCTCTGGATCAAATTTTGCATGCATACCCAATATCGCCAAATTTGAATACTGGTGAGTTTTGAGGGGAATTGGCCTGGACATTTTGGAGTTGTAGGTACTGGGATATATAGTTCACCTGCAATCAATGAGCACTTCGAACTCCACCAAAGATGGAATTGGAGCAAACTCAGCACACAGAGCCCCCATGACCAGCAAAATATACTGGAGGTCTTTGGGGGAAATTCACCTTGATTTGAGGGAGTTATAGTTCACCTATATCCAGTGAACCCAAACACTGATGGATCTAGACCAAACTTGACACACAGACCTGATATGCTGACATTTGATTACTGGAGGGGTTTGGGGGGAACTGACCTTCCTTTCTGGGAGTTGTAGTTCACCTACAACCAGAGAAACGGAGACCCCCACCAATGAAGGACCTAGGCCAAACTTGGAACACAGAACCTCCATGACTAACTCAACTTACTGGAGGGGCTTGAAAGGAGTGACTCACCATAGTGGGATTTATAGTTTACCCTACAGCCAGAGAGCACACTGAACCCCATCGACGAAGCATCTAGGGTGAACTTGCCCAACATAACAAACATTAAGTACTGTTGGAGTGTCTCGAGGTTAACCTGGCATGATGGGAGTTGTAGTTCACTCACAACCTTATTCATTTTGTACAAATAAAAAAATCACTCACCTGCGCAGGTACATCTTCCAGGGCTCAGAGAGCTTCTCTTGAACAAGAGCCTTCACGCTCTTGCCCAGGTATTGCGTTGCGTCTCCCCCGGCCTGGCTTCCGTCCGCCTCCACCTTCAAAGCAAGGAGGTTTCCCAGGTTGGGATTGCTCTGAGACATCTGGGGAGGGACAACAGGGGTAAGAGGACCGAAAGCAAAAGGGTGGCAGTGGCACACATCTCTGAGTTTGGCCAAGGAAAGGCTGGACTCAAATTCACTCTCAACTGTAGACTTGCTCAGAGATTGTAAATAAGGGCCTGGCCACATTAGGTAACACAATGGTTCCCAACCCGTGGTCCGTGGTCCACAAGAACGAAAATATGCTCCATGGCCTCACCATTGCTTTACTGTTGCCTCAAAACCACCATGTGGCAGCGAGAGCAACTCTTATGAAATCCTCTTATAGCAGTGGTTCTCAACCTTCTTAACCCCTTAATACAGTTCCTCATGCTGTGGTGACCCCCAACCATAACCCTAACATTATGAATCGCCATGTCAATAATGATCTGCAGGACCAAATTTGGCACAAATACCCCATATGCCCAAATTTGCATATTGGTGGGGTTGGGAGGGGGATTGATTTTGTCATTTGGGAGTTGTAGTTGCTGGGATTTATAGTTCACCTATAATCAAAGAGCATTCTGAACCCCACCAATGATGGAATTGAACCAATCTTGGCACACAGAACTCCCATGACTAACGGAAAATACTGGGTTTGGTGGGCATTGCCCTTGAGTTTGGGAGTTGTAGTTCACCTACATCCAGAGAGCACTGTGGGCTCAAACAATGATGGATCTGGACCAAACTTGGCACTGACACGCAATATGCACAAATATGAACACTGGGGGAGTTTGGAGGAAATAGACCTTGATATTTGGGAGTTGTACTTACTGGGATTTATAGTTCACCTACAATTGAATGCCACCAATGACAGAATTGGGCCAAGCTTCCCAAACAGAACCCCCATGTTGAACAGAAAATACTGTGTTTTCTGATGGTCTTTGGTGACCCCTCTGACATCCCTTCGTGACCCCCCCAGGGGTCTCAACCCCCAGGTTGAGAAACACTGTCTTACAGTGACGAGGCAACGGGGATGTTGGGAGGGGAGAAGCTGACTATGCACGAAAGATTACTACGACCACATCAGCTATAGATTATTAAATATGGTAGAGTCTCGTTTATCCGACATTCCATCTTATCCGATGCCCCCGTTTTTCTCCAGCATTTCCCCTTCAATTAAAGGAGCGCTCCCCAACTCTCTCTCCATTCCCAATAAGTGAAAAAGGGGGGAAAGAGGCAGGACGGGAAGCGGAATTGTCCCCCCTCCTTCCCTTTGCGATGCCCAGGCTCCTCTTCCACATCTGGGCACTTCCTGCTGGGCCCCTCTAGCCCCGGGGCCTTGCCTTGCCTTAACTCTTTGACTCCCTGTTGTTAGTATTCTAGGTGTCTAGCGCTGCATCGGATGGATAATAGTAGGAAAATCTGTATTATCTGATATTTTTGTTTATCCGACATTCCGCCGGCCTGTTTCTCGCCCCAACTGTCCATCCTAGTTTGTCACCTCCAAAACCATAATATTCCGCCCTCACATGTTAAAAAGAGAGGAGCAAGTGCAGAAAGGAATTCAGTGTCGTGCAAAATCAACAACTGATTAGCTAGCTCTGGTGGGGTGGGCAGAGGAAGGGAGGGATGTGAAAAGGAAGCGGGAGAGTGTCGGGCAAAGTCGCATTGTCCTATCTGGAGGCTTTGGAGCTCAGGGGAAGAAAGGGAGATGCCTTGAAAGCGCATCAAGCCACAGGAGACCCAAGGCTACGGCTTGGAGGGCTCTCCGGTTGTGGATGCAGCTGACTATGGGGCACAATTAATGTTGACAAACAAGTACAAGTATTCTCATTTGTTTATATCTATAAATACATGGGGGGAAAGGCTGAAAGAGACGGGGAGTTGTTTTGTTTCAAACAGTGGTTCCCAACCTGTGGTCCATGCAATTTTCTGAATCAGCTGATGTGGTTTGTCCAATGCAATTTTCTAAATCAGCTGATGTGGTTTGTCCAATGCAATTTTCTAAATCAGCTGATGTGGTCTATCCAATGCAATTTTCTGAATCAGCTGATGTGGTCTATCTAATTCAATTTTCTGAATCAGCTGATGTGGTCTATCCAGTGCAATTTTCTGAATCAGTTGATGTGATCAATCCAATGCAATTTTCTGAATCAGCTGATGTGGCCAATCCAATGCAATTTTCTGAATCAGCTGATGTGGTCTATCCATGGTCTAATTCCGTTTTTTAAATTAGCTGATGTGGTCTATCCAATGCAATTTTCTGAATCAGCTGATGTGTTCTATCTAATTCAGTTTTCTGAATCAGCTGTTGTGGTCAATCCAATGCAATTTTCTAAATCAGTTGATGTGGTCTAATTCAATTTTCTAAATCAGCTGATGTGGGCAATCCAATGCAATTTTCTGAATCAGCACCTCAAATCACCAAACTGAAACTAAAGTTGACCAAAAACCGATTTTTAACCCTTTTGGTACTAATGTTGGAGAGTGCTCCCTGGTCAAAGTAGTCCCCAGAATCACTGATTTAAAATAAATTATACAAAATAACTAAGTATTGACAGCAGGGGTAATAACACTAAAACATGAAATTTAAGATTCAGGGTCGAAACTCTGGCCATTTTCCCCTCTCAAAGAAACAAAATAACCCCACCACCCTTAGAAATCTGTTCAGATCAATAAGCAGAATTTTGATAACAGTGAGGAAAAGAAAAGTTGTCTGGTGCGGAAATTAGAAAGAACAACAACAACAAGCACCGCCCCTCCATCGAAAGGGACATGGGGAGGAGGAGGAGGAGGAGGAGGGGGAGAGTGTGTCAGAGGCGGCAATATATTTCTTCAGCCAGTTCATTAAATTAATTCGTAAGCAGTGGCTCTGAAATTAGACCCGATGAAAAATGGTCTCAAAATTTAAATGGTACAAACTCATCTTATTAGAGGGAAAACATTAAAAAACAAACGCCTCTCCCCCTCCCTCCCCACCTCGCCGCGGCGGCTTTAATTTCTCTTGGTGGGGGGAATGAAAGGCCCTTGATGGATGGCTCTTACCTTATTCATAAGCGAGGATAAAAGAGATGTATTTGCCGAGACTGTGTGGCCATTTGATTCATTACTGGAACACACAAACCAACAGGGTTTAGTTAAGATGTGCATAGGGGGACGGCAATTAATTCTCCCTTCACTTCCCGCCCCCGCCTTCCCCACATTCCACCTGCGGCATCGGGAGGGCTGAGACAAAACTCATTCTCCCATCAACCAGGTCAGTGGGTTTCCATGTCCAAGCGGAGATGGGAATCCTGTTGAGTTCAAATTGACTTGTACCAGGTTGGCAGTCAACGTTATTATTGGAGTGACATATTCAGATGCCCTAAAATCTTCCTGTGTTGAGTATGGAGGGGGTGGGATCTGAGTAACCTCTGGGTCCAACTGCAATGGTTAAATCCAGACTAGTGTTTCTCAACCTATGGGTCTCCAGGTGTTTTGGCCTACAACTCCCAGAAGTCCAAGCCAATTTACCAGCTGTTAGGATTTCTGGGAGTTGAAGACCAAAACATCTGAGGACCCACAGATTGAAAACCACTGGTCTAGATGGTCATTGAGGGCCTCCTAAGGTCACTATATAGATCTAGATGGTCTGTGAGGACCTCCTACGGTCACTAGATAGATCTAGATGGTCATTGAGGGCCTCCTAAGGTCACTATATAGATCTAGATGGTCTTTGAGGACCTCCTAAGGTCGCTAGATAGATCTAGATGGTCATTGAGGGCCTCCTAAGGTCACTAGATAGATCTAGATGGTCTTTGAGGACCTCCTAAGCCACTATATAGATCTAGATTGTCTTTGAGGACCTCCTAAGGTCATGATATAGATCTAGATGGTCTTTAAGGACCTCCCAAGGTCACTATATAGATCTAGATGGTCCTTGGGGGCCTCCTAAGTCACTATATAGATCTAGATAGTCCTTGAGGGCCTCCTAAGGTCACTATATAGACCCATTGTCCTGCATGATGCAACTCAATTTCTCTGAAGACATCTGTCCAACCATGATTTCAGAGCCCAACCAAAAGGGGATAAGATGAAGAAGAGACCCATGCTGTGGCCAGAAGAAGCTTAGTTTATGGCAGTGGTTCTCAACCTGTGGGACCCCAGATGTTTTGGCCATCAACCCCCAGAAATCCTAACAGCTGGTAAACTGGATGGGAATTTCTGGGAGTTGTAGGCCGAAACACCTGGGGACCCACAAGTTGAGAGCCATTGATCTAGATCTATATAGAGTCCTTAGGAGGCCATCAAAGACCACCTAGATCTATATCCTGACCTTAGGAGGCCCTCAAAGTCCACCTAGATCTATATAGTGACCTTAGGAGGCCCCCAATGACCATCTAGATCTGTGGTTCTCAACCTGTGGGTCCCCAGATGTTTTGGCCTTCAACTCCCAGAAATCCTATCAGCTGGTAAATTGGCTGGAAAATTCTGGGAGTTGTAGGCCAAAACACCTGGGGACTCACAGCTTGAGAACCACTGGTCTGGATTTAACATTACAGTTGGAGTCAGAGGTTACAGAAGATCCCATCCCCTCCATACCCAACACAAGAAGATTTTAAGAAATTCCAACTTGAGCATCTGAATCTGTCACTCCATAAATAACGTCAACAACCAACCTGGTAAGAGTGAATTTGAATTCAACAGGATTCCCATCTCCACTTGGACATGGAAACCCACCGAGTGACCTTGGATGGGTCACACTTGCCCAAGGTGGTGGTCCAATAACGCCCAGAGGCCCATGTGTTCCCCACTCCCTCTTACCCATGATCCTTCACGCTCAGGTCCAGGCTGTGTTCCTGCAAGGAATCCTGGGCTGTGGGAACAGGATTCTCCACCGTCTCTTGTTTAATCTGAGTCGGGTTAAACCGCCCAGGAGTTGGCTGCCCATTTCCTGCATGAAAAAGAAATCACAAAGTCTTAAATAAGTGAAGAAAGTGAAGGAAGTCAACCCACCAGAGATGTCAACAACAACAAATAATGGACGAGAACGTTGAGCGGGGGACGCGCAACAAAAGTGAGGGCAGAAGGGAAGAGAGCGGCCTGGGCTTGCTGGTCAGCATTTATTGCCGGCTTGACGTGATCGGTTCTGACGTCCAGCCCAGCGTGGAAATTCTTCAAGTGATAATTATTGCAAAATTATGTCAAAGTTGTCCAGGCTACGGGCCCTTTAAAGGAGAAGGGGCGGAAGGAGCGAGGGGGAGATCCGAGGCTCGGCGCAACCTGTCATAACTAATTTGCGGGGCTGCCTCTTAAGCGTTTATTAAAGACTCTGTTAATGCTGAGGCAATGTGGCAGCTTTAGACTGCTAGTCAAGCCCCCTTCCCAGTCCCCAATCTCCACGTTGCCTTGGCGACCACGCCGGCCTCCTCACTGAGCATGCCCAAAAGGAACATCTGCCGTGTCAGGTCGATCGAAACTGACAGCCAATCAGATTGGTTCAAACCGCGCGACCTCTCCCCCATCGCGGCGGTGGCGGTGGCGTCCCCAAAACTGACGGCGCTCGGGCGTTTCCCACCATTTTCCGTTGGAAAAATGCGATCGAAAAAAATCAAGCTCGTTCCCAAAAACAAGGTGAAAACTCCCCGCAAAGTTTGGAAAACAAAGCAAAACAAGATCCCCGAGGAAAGGATGGAAAAGATGGCGAGAGGGGAAAAAGTTGCTGACGGGAACATGTCCGCCGAGCTTTCATCCGCAATCCCCAAGTGACTAAAATATTAATTTGCCCGGAGGCACTACAGCTGACGGTGAACCGCTTTCACAGACAGCAAGTGGCATTTTATTAAAAAATAAAAGAAAAATAGTCCCCTCCATGACCTCTCTCGCTCTCTCTTTTTTTCTCTCTTTTCGGAAAGAGGTCCATGCCTGCAGCGGAAGGGAGAGCAAAAAACCACAAACAAAAGGAGTCCATCAAACTTTGCAGAGTATCCTTGCCTTCTCTTCCTCATCATTGCTCGCTCAGGTGGGTATCGAAGAATGACAAACCAGCCAACTGGCATGCCACGTCCCTATTTTAGTGGCTTTTGGGCAACCGTGGCAGGGAATTGTGGACTCTTGGACTTCAACTCCCACAATTCCTTCAGTATGCAGACAACATCCTTTAATACATGGATGACATACTCATAGCACAGTCAGGGGCCAACTTGGGCCCTCCCTCCAAATGCTTTGGACTTCAACTCCCACAATTCCTTCAGTATGTGGAGAACATCCTTCAATATATGGATGACATACTCATAGCACGGGCATGGGTCAATTTGGGCCCTCAACCCCTACAATTCCTTCAGTAGGTGGACAACAACCTTCAATATGTGGATGACATACTCATAGAACAAGCATGGGCCAACTTAGGCTCTCCCTCCAGGTGCTTTGGACTTCAACCCCTACAATTCCTTCAGTATGTGGAGAACATCCTTCAATATATAGATGACATACTCATAGCACAGGCATAGTTCAACTTGGGCCCTCAACCCCTACACTTCCTTCAGTAGCTGGACAACAACCTTCAATATATGGATGACATACTCATAGCACAGGCATGGGCCAACTTGGGCCCTCTCTCCAGATGTTTTAGACTTACTCCCACAATTCCTTCAGTACATGGACAACATATTTTGATCCATGGGCGTCATACTCATAGCATGGGCATGGGTCAACTTGGACCCTCCCTCCAGATGTTTTAGACTTCAACTCCCACAGTTCCTTCAGTAGGTGGACAACAACGTTCAATACGTGGATGGCATACCGATAGCACAGTCATGGCCCACTCGGGCCATTCCTCTAGGTGTTTTGGACTTCAACTCCCACAATTCCTTCAGTACACGGACAATGTCTTTCAATACACAGACAACATACTCATAGCACAGGCATGGTCCAACTTGGGCCCTCCAGGCATTTTCGACTTCAACTCCCACAATTTCTTCAGTATGTGGAGAACATTCTCCAATACAGTGGTTCTCAACCTGGGGTCCCCAGATGTTTTGGCCTACAACTCCCAGAAATCCCAGCCAGTTTACCAGCTGTTAAGATTTCTGGGAGTTGAAGGCCAAAACATCTGGGGACCCCAGGCTGAGAACCACTGCTCCAATACATGAACAACATACTCATAGCACAGGCATGTGTCAACTTGGGCCCTCAACTCCCACAATTCCCTCGTTATGTGGACAACGTTCTTCAATACATGGATTACATACTCAGCACAGGCATGAGGCAACCTAGGCCCTCCAGGCATTTTGGATTTCCAACTCCCACAATTCCTTACAATACGTGGACAACATGGATGACATACCCATAGCACAGGCATGGGTCAACTTGGGTCCTCAAATTCAACAACTCCTTCAGTAGGTGGACAATGCCCTTCAATACATGGATGACAGGCATGGGCCAACCTGGGTCGTCCAGCCATTTTGGACTTCAATTCCCACAATTCCTTCAGTAGGTGGACAATGTCCTTCATTTCGGGGATGACATACTCATAGCACAGGCACGGACCAACTTGGGCTCTCCCTCCAGGTGAATTGGACTTCAACTCCCAGAATTCCTAACAGCCTCGGGTCCTTTCCTTTCCCCCCTCAGCCTCTTAAGCCTAAGCTGGCCCATGCTTGGTCTATCACTGGAGAAAGATTGGGTTTACTCTTGTCTCTTTCACCCAAAAAGGCAAAAATGGGAGTCAGATGTTGAGGATGGCCAAGAAAATTGGCACTGTTGACTAACTCAGTTTGACTTTCTCACACCCAAGGTTACCTAAAAATGGCACCACGATAGAGTTCTGAAAATAGGTGTATGTTGCTTTAAGACACCTGCATTGTTTTAATATTAACATCATTTTTTAAGACTCAGGGAAGCTTTGCAATTGGACCGAGAAGGTTGGGACAACAGACAACAGTTGGGAAAGATGTGGTGAGCCTCAAGCCAAACCTGCTTTCTATCTGGGCAGTTGATCTGGAAGGCAGGGAAAAGAACAAGGCGTTATTTACCTCCCTGTTTCCTTGAACAAACAACAAGGAGTTCTCTTCCTCCCTGTTTCCTTGAACCCAAATTCAAAACAGGTTTTGGTTGTCTCCCTCCGAACCAGGTTCCAAGAAGGAAAGACACAAATCTGGGTTGGATACGATTTCATGGGCAGTAACTGAAAAGCAACTGTCCTAATTGTACGGAGCATGCTAGCAATACGATGGAAGACGACGTTTCCCTTCCTTTCCTGCCAAACAACTGTCCTAACCTCCCGTCTCCTCTTCCAACATCCCCAATCAATGGATGTGAGGTTCTCACCTGCCTCCGCAGCCACCGAGGGCTTCAACGCCGCAGCCGCCAACCTGGCCATCATGGGTGAGATCAAGCCTTTGCTGGCAGAGATCCTTTCCATTATGGAAGCTGCTGGAGTTGGCGAAGAGGTGACCGCCGCCTCGCCGGAACCTGAGATGGCCTGGGAAGGGGAGCTGGCAGAGGAAGCTGGGTTGGTGCTCGAAGCTCCGGCAGCTATCAAGCTCGCAGAAGTGGCGGGCAGCGGGGTGGAGACCCGACTGGGGAGAATGGGAAAATAAGACCCCGCCGTTCCGGGAAGGGCCGCGTTGGAGAGGGCCAGGGCCAAGGGGATGTTGCTCGGGAGAGTCTGAGAGAGCAGGCTGGAGATCTTGGAAGCTGAGGAGATGCTGTTGACGGGTTTGTTGGAGGGCTGTGAGGCGGCCAACTCGGCGGCCGAAGAGGGCGTGCCAGGGATGATCAAGGAGACGGAAGACTGCTGACTGGTGGGGGAGGCACTCAGACTGGAGTTCTTGGAGCTCATGGCGGAGAAGTCGATGAGGTCGTCGTTGCTGGACTCCTCCTGGTCGTTCTCCTTGGCCCCCAGGAAAGAAGTGGGCAGACCCAGGACGCCGGAGCTGCGGATGTGCCGGCGCTCGTGCTTGCGCTTGTGGGAGGTCATCTGGCTGGTGGAGGTGAAGGTGAAGCCACAGCCGGGCCGGATGCAGTGGAAGTGGTTGGTGGCCTTGCTGTAGACGCAGCCCTCGTATTTGCACTCCTCGTACTTGTAGAACTTCTTGAAGCCGTCCTTGGCGTAGGCGTCGTCCTTGATGTGGTAGCTCTTGTGCTTCTCAATGTCGCACTTGTTCTTGAAAGTGAACGTGCAACCGGGCCGCCTGCAAGTCAGAAAATCATGGAGTGAGTTGTGACATCTACTTGATTTCCTCACAGGGTTGATCTGGCCAGAATGAGAAGACCATTGGCTGGTGTAGATCAAGATACTATTTTTCCCTCTCAGATTTCCTGAACAATAGCTCTAGTCAATAGATTCTGGAACAGGCATGGGCAAACTTTCTAACTTGGGGGTCACATGGCAGACCCGAGTGGAGTGGGCTGGCCAAGAGGAAGGGTCTTCTCCCCAAGGCCCCTACCTGCCCTTTCCTCCCCTTCCTCTTCTCTTTCGGAGGCAAAAGAGTTCGGTGTGAGAGGCAAGCCTCAGAGTTTAGTAGGCCTCAGTGTGTGTGAAGGTGTATGTGAATCCCAGAAGGGTTGGCCTTGGTCAGGATGAGATGGAGAGCAGGAGACAAAAGGGGTAGCCATTGGAACCCGTATTGCCTACTCCTGATATAGAATCCTAGAATCTTAGAGCTGGAAGAAACCCCCAAGGGCCATCCAGCCCAACCCCCTGACATGCAGGAAGTCACAATGGAAGCACTTCCCTGCGGAAATGTCTCCAGAGAAGGAGACTCCACCACACTCTGAGGCCCAGGAGGAAAGGAGGAGGAAGAGGAAGGAAGGAGAAAGAGAGAGGAGGAATGAGAGAAGGAAGGACGAAAGGATGGAAAGGAAAGAAGGAGGTAGGGAAGGGGAAGGAGGGAAGGAGGGGAGGAAAGAGAGAAGGAAGGAAAGACAAAAGGGAAGGAAAGAAGGATAAAGAGAGATGGAGAAAAGAGGGAAAGAAGGAAGAAAAGGTGGAAGGTAAGAAAGGAGAAAGAAAGAGTGATGAAAGGAGGGAAGAAAGAGAGAAGGAAGGAGAAAGAGAGAGGGAGGAAAGAGGGAAGTAAGGATGAAAGGATGCAAAGGAAAGAGGGAAAGATAAAGAGAGGGGGAAGGAGGGAAAGAAATAGAGAAGGAAGGAAGGAGAAAGAGAGAGGGAGGAAAAAGGGAAGGAAGGAAGAAAGGATGTAAAGGAAAGAAGGAGGGAGGGAGAAAGAGGGAGAGAAGGAAAGAGAGAAGGAAGGAAAAGCGAAGGGAAAAAGGAAGGAAGGAGAAAGAGAGAGGGAGCAAATAGGGAAGGAAAGATGAAAGAGTAGAAGCAAAGGAAGGAGGGAGAAAGAGGGAGGGAGGGAAAGAAAGAGAAAGAAAAAAGACAAAAGGGAAGGAAGGAGAAGGAGAAAGGAGGAGGAAAGAGGGAAGGAAGGAGAGAGGAAGTAAGAGGGAGGGAAGGAAGGGAGGGAAGGAAAGATAGAAGGAAGGAAAACAAAATGGAAGGAAGGAGAAAGAGAGAGGGAGGAAAGAGGGAAGGAAGGATGAAAGGATGTAAAGGAAAGAAGGAGGGAAGGAGAAGGAGGGAGGGAAGGAGGGAAGGAAAGAGAGAAGGAAGGAAGGAAGAAGAAAGAGAGAGGGAGGAAAGAGGGAAGGAAGGAAGGGTGTAAAGGAAAGAAGGAGAGAGGGAGAAAGAGGGAGGGAAGGAGGGAAGGAAAGAGAAAAGGAGGGAAGGAAGGAGAAAGAGAGCGGGAGGAAAGAGGGAAGGAAGGAAGGGTGGAAGGGAAGGAAGGATCAGACTGGATCAGATCAGACTGGAACAGAAGCCGGAACCCTTGGAATACATACTAGATGGCCACTGAGCTACAGTCCCTTGCCTTCATGTCCAAGTGACCCTCTTCAGAGAAGATGGGATTTGTTCCCTGACATACAAATCGGGATGTTCATCACCACCACATCAGCATAACGGACAAAAACAATATTAAAAAATCGCCTCGGTGATAGCCTGAAACTAGAATTTTTTGACTCTACAACAATCATTTCCTATGTCCATTTCTGTCACTCGCAGACTAGAAATCCAACGACAAAGCTGCATTTGTGAATGAGTCATCGTAGCTCAGGCGATTCAGAGAGGGCCTGTGGTCATTTCGAGTGTCTTGGAGATTTTTCTAAAAATTGCTTTATTGGACAACACAACCCGGAATCCATTAACCAACATGGTTGTAGGCCAAAAAGGTAATTTTCCCAAGCTCTGCCTCAGATGACCGCAGAGGACGTCAATACAGCCTCAGCTCTGGATCATCCAGTGATTATTGACATATCTGTAAGGCGGGCCAAAAGTTTCACTGGCTTCCAACGGTCAGGTGTTGGTGTATCATTCCAAAGTGGAAACCTTGCCCAAATGGTCAAATCTGGCTCAATCACATACATCTCAGTTTTGAAGGAAAACAAAGGAGTATTGACAAGTCTTCAGGTTGAGACTCTGGTCAAAGCTATGGTGACAATGCTAGCAAAGAGGAACAACTGATGCCTCCTTACCTGAGACATTCCAAGAGTGGATCTCTTCTGCAGCCCATGTTTTGGGATACCAGGATGAGGAAATGAGCCAAGGGGCCACCTTTCCTTTTGAAGATAGCTCACCTGCAATGGAAGTGGGTGGTCTTCTGCCCATAGAACTGGCAATCCACGGTGCCGCAGTCTTCTGTAGCCCGGAACCTCTGGAACCCGTCATTAATGAGCTGCGTGTTCTTCTTGTGGAAGTTTTCATGGGTCATGACATCGGAAGTGCTGGTGTAGACTTTGTTGCAGCCCACCTGGGGGAAGAGATGTCACAAGACGTGGATGAATGGAAGAAAGGATGTCATAAGGAGAGAAGAGGAAAAGTGAGATTTCCATACTGCGGGAGCATGGAGATCTATCACTTCTGAGCATCGGACACAGTGGTTCGCAACCTGTGGGTCCCCAGGTGTTTTGGCCTACAACTCCCAGAAATCCCAGCCAGTTTAACAGCTGTTGGGATTTCTGGGAATTGGAGGCCAAAACATCTGGGGACCCACAGGTTGAGAACCACTGATCTAACAGGAGGCTGGCATTGCGATGGAACAAGATGAGTGTTGTAGCTCAGCAGCCAGGGGCTGATGGGTTCACTCATGATTCAGAAAGGATTGTGAGATTTCCTGGGTACAAGCCAGTTTAAATTGTTGAAGATTCAGGCCAGGGAGATGAAGGAAATGATATTACCTCAGACAATGCAGAGCTCCAAGGTCAGTCACAGGAGCCAGAAACAACATCATTAGATAAGGGGTCGAGTGAAGATGAATTAAGTGAAATGGAAAATTCTCAAGGGAAAGCACCTGGCATTATGGAGATAAGGAAAAGTTTGCATTTAAAGATCAGAGCTGAGAATCAGCTCCGTGGGTCTGTGAGGCTATGTGGGAAAGAGAAAGAGAAAATCCATGGGAAAAGACATAATTTCATGATTGCCTATTAACAACCAGGATTTACCTTTTAAGTTGGTTCAGGCAATGTTGGTTTTTGAGTAAGAAGTCCGGCCTAAGTTTCCTAGTCATTGTGTCAAGTCTTAGTTTTGGATTAAAGTATGTTCTTGTTTTATGGTTCCTGCTCAAGTTTTATCATGTATACCTTTGGCTTATGGATTTCGTCTGTGCTGGTGATTTTTGGATAATCCTGGACTGTGTTATCTTTGGATTTTTATGTGACACTTGGATTCCTGTGTGGCTACCATTTAATGCTAAACCGTGTCTGGATTATCCCTCTCCTTTCCTTACTCCTGCTTTTTCATATATTTTATGGGTTTTTACAATAAATAGTTTGCTTATACTCTGGACTCTTGCGTGGTGTTGTGGTCCTAGGTAGCTCTAGCAAGCGGTTCTCGGAGCTCCAGGCGGAGGAAATCTCTCTGACCACATGAGATCTGAAATGGATCTTAATTGGAAATACCCATGGATTGATCCTGCATGCAAAGAAGGTGATCCTCCCTTCCTTACAGCCCCAAATTTAGAGCCAAAGCATTATTGGGAGATGAGGAATCAATGTGGAAAGGAGCAGGGTCAGACCAATATCATGGAGCATCTGAGTGCAAAGTAAGGTGGTGTGAAGGCTTCTGTGTGTAAAAGTAAGCTCTAGTGTGAAGGCTGCCCAGAGAAGGCCTCACAGTGTGAGGTAGGCCTTAGTCTGACCATTTTGTAAGGGTATGTCGGAAATATTTAAAATTAATTAGGTATTTTTAATCACAAGAAAGTGAGTCAAGCACTCAAAGAGTTAAATGGATGCAATAACTCAGCAAAAGCTGTGGTTCTATATAAGCAGGTGTGCCTGTATCTTAGTAGCTGTCGGTCTGAGGTAAACCTCAGTGGGAGAAAGGTCTCAGCCTGTGAGAAGACCTCACAGTGTGAGGTAGACCTTAGTCAACATTTTGTTAGGGTATGTTGGAAATATTAAAAATTGACTAGGTATTTTTAATTACAAGAAAGTGAGTCAAGCACTCAAAGAGTTAAATGGATGTGAAGGCTCAGCAAAAGCTGAAGTTCTATATAAGTAGGTGTGCCTGTATCTTAGTAGCCGTCAGTCTGAGGTAAACCTCAGTGGGAGAAAGGTCTCAGTCTGTGAGAAGGCCTCACAGTGTGAGATAGGTCTTAGTCTGTGAGAGTAGGCCTCACAGTGTGAGGTAGGCCTTAGTCTGTTAAAGAAGGCTTCACAGTGTGAGGTAGGCATTAGTCTGTGAGAGAAGGCATCACAGTGTGAGGTAGACCTCAGTCTGTGTGAAGCTTCGGTGAGAGAAGCCCCAGGTTGAAGGCCTCGTGTGTAAAGCTCTAGTGTGAAGGCTGCTGTGTGTAAAAGGCTACTGTGTGAAGCTACTAAGTTCGGTTGCTCACAGATGTTCCTTTGGCCGTATGGTGAGGACAGGTAGACAGGTTGTCTCCACCAGGGAGAACCAATGCCCTCTTGCCACCCACCTGCTCTTGAACTTGGCTTTGTTTTATTCACACTGCGTGCACAGCGTGTGACCGAGATGGAATGCTGCAGACCTGCCTCCCTTTTTCCCCTCGCTTCGCCCGCCCCGCTCTCCCCGGGCAAAGTGGGCCAATTTGCCATATTGAGTAAAATTCCAGTGGAATCTGACAAGGCTGTCGTGCCCGGCGAGCGCCTTGCTTCCCTCCCGCCTCCTCTTGCGCGCCGGGTGCCAATGCCTGCACCGTCTCAGAAGTGAAGCAAACCAAAACATCGTGCCCCCCCACAAACCTCCGCTCCTTGGGTTGATTCAAAGAGGCAATCGCAAAACATTGAGCAAACACCCAGAAAAGGGCGAAAGCCGGGAAGAGAGAGTTCCAAAACGAGAGAGAGAGAGAGAGGGGGCCTCTTTCCACCCTGACACCTTGAAAGAAGACAGACCCCGGTGTGGTGCTAAAAGGACAAATTAAACAAAAAACTCCTCGTGAATAATTCCCAACGGGGCCCTTTGCGCGAAAGCATGAAAAATGTCCACTGGTATAAACAACTAACTGAATTTTGTCCATGCCAATTATGGACATCGGGGGAAGGGGGGCAGGGCCCTCGCGAGGCCCACGGCACAACGGCGGCTGTTTCGGAGAGATTTGCTCTAATTGGGAATCGGCGAGGTTTGGACACCTTGCTTCTTAACATGGGCATTGGCTCCAGCTACCCTTTCCAACATCTCTGTCTCTCTCTTTGGAAGGGACCTTTTTCGAACCAACCTGATTGTTTTGTTAGTGTATGTCGGAAATATTAAAAATTAATTTGGTACTTTTAATTAAAAGAGTGTGACTCAAGCACTCAAAGAGTTAAATGGATGCAATAACTCAGCAAAAGCTGTGGTTCTATATAAGTAGGTGTGCCTGTATTGTAGTAGCCGTCAGTCTGAGGTAAACCTCAGTGGGAGAAAGGTCTCAGTCTGTGAGAAGGTTTCACAGTGTGAGGTAGGCCTTAGTCTGTGAGAGAAGGCCTCACAGTGTGAGGTAGGCCTTAGTCTGTGAGAGAAGGCCTCACAGTGTGAGGTAGGCCTTAGTCTGTGAGAGAAGGCCTCACAGTGTGAGGTAGGCCTTAGTCTGTGAGAGAAAGCCTCATACTGTGAGGTAGGCCTTAGTCCAGGCATGGGCAAACTTTGGCTCTCAGTTGGTAGCCAGTAAGGAATTGTGGGAATTGTGGGAGTTGAAGTCCAAAACACCTGGAGAGCCCAAGATTGTCCATGCATGCCTTAGTCTGTTAGAGAAGGCCTCACAGTGTGAGGTAGGCCTTAGTCTGTTAGAGAAGGCCTCACAGTGTGAAGTAGGCCTTAGTCTGTTGGAGAAGGCTTCACAGCATGAGGTAGGCCTTAGAGTCGGCCTCACAGCGTGAGGTAGGCCATAGTCTGTGAGAAGCTCCAGTGAGAGAAGCCCCAGGTTGAAGGCCTCGTGTGTAAAGCTCTAGCTTGAAAACTGTTGTGTGTAAAAGGCTACTGTGTGAAGCTCCTGAGTAAGTGTGGTGTAAGAGGAGTCTCTGTGAGAGCAAAGCTGTTTAAATGGATACAATAACTCAGCAAAAGCTGAGAAGCAGGTGTGCCTGTAGGTTAGTAGCCATCAGTCAGTGTGAGAGGTCTCTGTGTGAGAAGGCCTCAGTGGGAGAAAGGCCTCAGTGTTAGTAGACCTCACTGTGTGGAGGCCTAGTATGAGAACACCTCCGTATGAGAGAAAGGTCCAGCGTGAAGGCTGCTGGGTGTAAAAAGCTATTGTGCGAAGTTCCTGTGTAACTTCGGTGTGAGAAGGGGCTCTGTGTGAGTGAAGCTGTTTATCTGCATAAAAAAGAAACCCAGCGTGGAAGCAAAGAAGAAAGAGTAAAGAACTGTATTTGTGTTATGGAAACCTTGTTCTTGTAAATAGTGGAACCATATTATTTTACTATAAAGAAAAGCTTCCTATGGAAGAGATAACACTGCCATCTGTTCACCCACCATATTTTAGGTCTTGTGGTCCACGGACCACAGGTTGGGAACCATTGCACTCTATGGAAGGAATGCTAGAATGAATGGTACTCCTGATGAATGACTATTGGGATCTGCTTCCTAGGAATGCATTGAAAAGGGGGACAGAAAAGGAGTTGGCCTTTCCTTCCGGCATCTCCCAGGCATCCATTCCCCACTCTCCCCTCCATCTCAGCCGTGGCAAAAGTGGCAAGCAGCCCAGGGCCATTACCTGCATGCAGTGGTAGTGTGTGCTTTTCCCATTCAGGTGGCAGCCATGATAGTAAACACTGCAGTCGTCCAGGGGGCTGAAGCGCATGAAGCCATGCTGAAGGGAATTGTCCCGCTTCTTGTGCATGTTGTAATGCCGGATCACATCTTGCTTACTTGTGAATCTCTGGTGGGGAGAGGGAGAGGCAGAAGGTGAGGAGGGCCAGGACAAGGGAAAGCGAGGGGAAAGAAGCTCCCCTACACAAGGCCTGCTTTCAAGTCACCCGTAAGGGGGTTTCCAGGGGTGTCCGTGTTCCTCTGGGTGTTCTCTGTGACCACACACAAGCAGGTTGAATGTGGGCTGGCAAGGCAAAGGCTTTAGAGCAAACTCAGCATTCTGGCAATGGGAGGATCAACTCTGAAATTCCTGACATGGCAAGGAAACGCAAGCACTGACGGGTGGAATTGGTCTCGCCTAGAAACATTTGGATAACTGAGCCCCAGGTCCCAAGAGAGGAGATCAACTTGGCCAGACTCTGGTGGCTGAAGGTACTCTCTTACATGGGTTGGAACTCATGAATGTCCAGAAAAAGGGAGCCCTGGGAAATGTTGGTTCCCTCTCCCAACTTATCTAGTTATCTTCCTTCCTCCCTTTTCTCCTTCTTCCTTCCTTCTCTGCTTTCTTTCTTCTCTCCTCCCTCCTTTCTTTCTTTCCCTCTCTCCTTCCTTCCTTCTCTTCTTCCTCCTTTCTCTCCTTCCTTCCTTTTCTCATTTCCACCCTCCCTCCCTCCCTCCTTCCTTCCTTCCTTCCTTACTTCCTTCCTTCCTTCCTCCTCCCCTTCCTTGCTTTTCCCTCCCTCCCTCCCTCCCTTCTCTTTCCTCCCTCCCTTCTCGGATTCCTCTTTCCTACCCTCCTTCCCTCCTTTCTTCCTTCTCTCCTTCCTTCTCATTCCACCTTCCTATCCTTTCTCTCCTCCCTCCCTCCTTCCTTCTCTCTCCTTCCTTCCTTCTCTCACTCCTCCTTCATATCCTCCTTCTCTCCTTCTTTCTCTCCTCTCCTTCCTTCCTTCTCTCTCTCCTTCCTTTTCTAACTCCCCCTTCTACCCTCCTTCTCTCCTTCCTTCCTTCTCTCCTTCCTTCTCTCATTCCACCTTCCTATCCTTCTTTCTCTTCTCCCTCCCTCCCTCCCTTCTCTCTCCTTCCCTCCTTCTCTCACTCCTCCTTCCTACTCTCCTCTCCTTTTTCACTCCTTTTTTCTCTCCTTCCTTCCTTCCTTCCTTCCTTCCTTCCTTCCCTTTCGTTCCTTCCTTGCTTCCTCCCTCCATTCTCTCCTTCTCTCCTTCCTACCCTCCTTCTTTCCTTCTCTCATTCCACTTTCCTATCCTTTCTCTCCTCCCTCCCTTCCTTCTCTCATTCCTCCTTCTCTCCTTCCTTCCTTCCTTCCTTCCTTCCTTCTCCCATTCAACCTTCCTCTCCTTCTTTCTCTCCTCCCTCCCTTCCTTCTCTCATTCCTCCTTCTTTCTCTCCTTCCTTCCTTCCCTCCTTCCTTCCTCCTCTCCTTCCTTCTTCTTTCCTTCAAAGGAATCCTGATTCATTTCTCCTCCTTTTATGAAACTTGAGGATTTGCGCAGTAATGCCAAAGACGACCCAAGGCCTGATTTCCCCGAGGTGTTATATCACAGGAATTCCGTTGCCAATCACTGCTAATTTGCGGCCACTTATTACTGAATGCCGTTCATTATAACAAATATATCTTGCCGGCAGGGTAATTTGCATTTGCAAAAACCAGCCTCGCGCTTTCTGTCCCTCTGGGACCAGGCGTTCCCGGCACTTCCGATCCCAGCTCCTTGGGACCACCATCCGAGTGTTCCCTTCTCTTCCTCCCGTGCCATCGCGGGCTGTGCTCTCAGGCAGGCCCTCCTTTTCTAGCACAGGATGGTCACTGCCCACATCCCTGCTTCCATCGATCGAAACCCAGCAGCTTTGGCACAACGCAGCCTGCTTCCTCTGCTGTGGTCTCCTCCGCGCCTGGCCGGGCCAATGCAGAAAGCAGACTCCGTCAAGGCAGGAATCCCAGCAAAGCCCTCAATTCTCAGAGGCCCTAACCACAGAAAGCGCGTGGTTTGAGTCACACTCCCAGGCCTGAGCGCAGGGTAAATAAATACCGCATGCGACCGGGGAGCTGGCCTGACAATCCTGCCCTGGCAGGCCTCCAAGCCTTTGCTCTTCCCTCGACATCTTCCTCCTCCTTCGCCACCAGCCGTGCCGTCGCTAAACCAAACTGTGAGAGAGCCCCGAGCAGCTGTGGCTCGGCTCCCTGGGTGTTCTGTTTTGGCAGCGGCTGAACCGTCCTTTGGCTGGCTGCGCTGCCGCCGATTAGCATCAGCACCCCTCCTGGCTGACTATGCCGCTGCCTAAAGGGGAGGCCCACATGCATGCTTTGAAAGCCAAATCGGCTGGTTAAGTTCTGTGTCCTCACCGGAAGCAGATTTGGATTGAGGCTGGTGAAGGCAGTCTCTGCACACACTGGTGCAGAAGCTTCTCTTCTTAGGGTGAAGGGGATTGCAGAGTCAGAACTTTAGGGTCAAAAACATTTATTGAAGTAAAAGAAATACATTCTTGATAGAAAAGGTCTTGGAGCTGACTAGCTGACTAAATCTCATCGTCTAAGAAAGGTAAAAAGTTTTTAAAAAATCCATGCAGCTACATTTTGCGTAGAGAGAGGCAAAATGTGCTACCTGACTGGAAGGAAGGAAAGGCAGAAGAGACAATGATGGCGAATGGCCACATGGCTAGCCCATGGCAATAAAAACACTGTGTTCCCCCACTTAATGCAGGTGTTACATTTCAGGACTACACACGATAAGTGAAAATCCACAAAGTAGGGACTGCCCCTCCCCCTTCCCTCCCTCTTGCTCACTCACTCAATGGTGGTGGTGGTAGTAATGCTGCGGAGGGGCGGCTCCCAAAGACCGTGGCCCATCTTCCTTGGGAGGCTCGTCTTCCCTCCAGCTGCTGCTGCTCCAGAAGTCTCCGGAGCGGATAGTCCTGGCGGAGGAGGCTCCTCGTCACTGCCTGGGCCTCTGCTGCCTCTGCTGCAGGCCGCAGCCCACCTTCCTTGGGCAGCTTTTCTTCCCTCTGGGGCTTCCTTCGGCAGGGCGGTGGAGGCAGCAGAGGCCTAGGCAATGAAGAAGAGCCTCCTCCGCCGGGACTATCTGCTCCGGAGACTTCTGGAGCAGCAGCAGCCATGGCGCCTGCCTCTCCTCCAAGTGAGGAGGTGGTGGAGGCGGCACAGGGCCCAAGCGGCAGAGGGGGAAATGGGCTGAGGCCTGTTGAGAAGGGAGGCACCGAGGAGGAGGAGGAGGAGGAAGGTAAAGAAAGCGAGAAGCCTGAGCCTCCGCTGCCACTGCCGCTGCCACCAGCCTGGCCTTGCGAGGTCTCCCAGATCTGGATCCAGGCCACGCGAGGATCCATCCATCGAGTGTTCCCTAGCTACATGTACTGTATATTTTAAATTCATTTTTTTTAAAAAAAACGCGAAACAGCGAGTTTGTGAAAAGCAGACTGCGAAATTCCCTCACAGAGATGATCCCAGCTCATCACATGTAAGTTTTTGCTGGTTATGGAGTTTACTTTTGCTATATTTTTGGTGGAAGCCTAACAGCCTAACAGCTCTAGGCAAAATGTAGCTGTATGGATTTTTTAAATTTTAGTTTTTACCCTTTCTTGGAAGATGAGACTTTTTCTATCAAGAATGTATTTCTTTTAGGTCAATAAATATTTTTGAACCTAAGGTTCTGACTCTGTAATCCTGTGTCATCCTAAGGAATAGAATCTTATCCCAGCTCATCACATGTAAGTTTCTCCTGGTTATGAAGTTTACTTCTGGTACTCTGCTATATTTATGGTGGAAGCCTAACAGCTCAGATTTCCCAACGGAATGAAGACTGCTTTCAGGAGTATATTCCTCTAGGATTGACCATGCGGTCTCTACCATTTTTCACTCTCTTCCGCTTTTCTTTCTACCTGCAAGGATGCGCACTTTAGCCTCTCTCTAGGCAAAATGTAGCTGCATAGATTTTTTTTTTAGTTTTTACCCTTTCTATCAAGAATGTATTTCTTTTACATCAATAAATATTTTTGAACCTAAAGTTCTGACTCTGTAATCCTGTGCCATCCTAAGAAATAGAATCTTATCCCAGCTCATCACGTGTAAGTTTCTGCTGGTTATGGAATTTACTTTGTCCTCTTTGCTATAGTTATGGTGGAATCACCCCGACAGAGGGTTATTTTTGAGCCCGGCAGCTCAGATTCCCCAATAGGGCTTAAGGAAGGTCCCTCGCACAGACGGAGACCGCAAGCAAATTAAAGGAATTGCTTGACCCCCCCCCCCCCCCCCGCCAGCATTGGCTGAAGACAGACATCTAAGGGCCATCCGATGAGGGAGAAGGCTGCAAATGCTTGCAACAGGATGCATACAGCATCAAAGCCAACCACCCCAAGCAGCTGGCCACAGGCTGGGAATTGTCGCATGCAGAATGTCTGAAAAGTCATTTGCAGCCACTTGCGATGCTTGTGTGAAGGGAGGAGTCCCAAGACTGGCCCTCTCTTGCTGAAGCACAAATCCTAAAGGGTCTCTGTTCCTCAGACTGCGTTCTCAAGGCATCGTGATCCCATTTCAGTCTGTGGCTGGCGTCACCAGTGAAGGGCTGTCTTAAAAAGTAGCAACGCTGACTCTTGTGCAAAGTGATGTGACAGCTCTACTAACATTGCATGTGTGAACATGGCAAGCTGCCTTATGCTGACTGTCCAAATGGCTCTCCGCTGGCTGACTGACAGCAACAATCCAGGATCTCAAAACAGGTTTTAAGCTTCTGGATCCATACAGTGTTCCCTCGCTACTTCGCGGTTCACTTACTGTGGACTCGCTATTTCGCATTTCTTTTTTTTAAAAAAAATATAAATTTAAGTAGCAAGGGAACACTGTAGCAAGGAGGGAAGAAGAGCCGCCCCCTCGCCCTCTTTACCTTCCTCCTCCTCCTTGTCATTGCCGCCTGGACCTCTTGCTGCCGTTTGGGGTCCGCGCTGCCTCCACTGCCTCCTGAATCGCGGGGCCCAAGCAGCAGCAAGAGGCCCCAGTAACAATGAGGAAGAGGAAGGTAAAGAGGGCGACTCTTCTTCCCTTCTCACCCTCTTTATCTTCCTCTCCCTCCTCCTCATCCCTGCCTGGGCCTCTTGCCGCTGCTTGGGCCCCTCAATCGCGGGGCCCAAGCAGCGGAAAGAGGCCCCAGCGGCGACGAGGAAGGGGAAGGTAGGGTGAGGGGGTGACTCTTCTTCCCTCCTTGCCCTTTTTACCTTCATCCTCCTCCTCCTTGTTGCCGCCTGGGCCTCCCTCTTGCCACTGCTTGGGCCCCGTGACACCTCTGCCACCTCCTCAATTGCAGGGCCCAAGTGACCTTAGGAGGCCCTCAATGACCATATATATCTATATAGTGACCTTAGGAGGCTCTCAATGACCATCTAGATCTATATAGTGACCTTAGGAGGCCCTCAGCGACCATCTAGATCTATATAGTGACCTTAGGAGGCCCTCAATGACCATCTAGATCTATATAGTGACCTTAGGAGGCTCTCAATGACCATCTAGATTTATATAGTGACCTTAGGAGGCCCTCAAAGACCATCTAGATCTATATAGTGACCTTAGGAGCCATCAAAGACCATCTAGATCTAAATAGTGACTTTAGGAGGCCCTCAAAGACTATCCAGGCCAGTGGTTCTCAACCTGTGGGTCTCCAGATGTTTTGGCTTTCAACTCCCAGATGGTAAAGTGGCTGGGATTTTGAGTTGTGGGTCAAAACACCTAGGGACGCATAGGTTGAGAACCACTGCTCTAGACCAATCTTGGCCAGCTCAAGCTCTTTTCTAGCTCATGAGAATTTCAATGGGAGGGGAAATGTGCACTGAAGCAGGAACCATTGACAATAACCCAAGTTGCTGCAAAAAAAGGAAGAGGGAAGAGTTTGCCTATCTACACTTTTCAACGACAACCCCTAGAATCCCCTAGCCATGCTGGTCAGGACATTGTGGTGCCCTCCCATTGGCTCGGTTCTTACCTGATAATTACACTCCGGGTCAAGGCAGTGGTAATGTTCGCGGTATTGGTACGCACAGTGCATGTGTCCGCAGTGCTGGCTTCCAGAAAACCTGCAAGGAAAAAGGAAACAAAGAGAGAAAATCATGAATGGAATTGTCTTTTTGATACAAGGGTATTTTTGCCCATCCCCATCTGCTGTTTGGGTTCTATGTTTGAACATTTCAAGGCAGGGTCACCCTCTGAATCTGGCCTAGGCAGACCCTGAATCCTCCAGAGGATGGACAATCCATGAAGTGAGAAAGAAGGATCTCTAGAGATCAGATGCATGTCAACATGGGTCTCATCCAACAGGGCTTTGTTTGGGCTGGAATGCCTTTAGAGGTCATTGAGTCCAACCCGTTTTCACTAAATTATTTTTCCGATTAAGTACAAGGAGATATCAGAAACTTTCCTGAGCATAGAATGGTAGGAGGACTTTCTCTCCCCTCACGACCGGTCTTTAGATACTTTGATCTATAGTAAAAGTATCTAAAAACTGGAAGAACACATGGCTCAGGAATAGGACTCCACAGTCATCGATGTATCCACTGCCAAGACACTTGGAAGGCCATCATACTCAGACAACAAGGGATCGCCTAAGTAAATAAGTACAGGGGAGTCTCACTTATCCGACATTCCATCTTATCTGACGCTCCTTTTCCTCCAGCATTTCCCCTTCAATTAAAGAAGCGCTTCCCAACTCTCTCTCTACTCCCAATAAGTGAAAAAGGCAAGACAAGGAGGTGGAGGACAGAGGAAAGGAGGAAAAGAGGCGGGACCAGAAGCGGAAGTGTCTTCCCTCTTTCCCTCAGTGATTTCCATGCTTCTCTTCCGTCTGGGCCTCTCTGGCCCCGGGGCGTTGCCTTGCCTTAACTCTTTGAGTGCCTGTTGTTAGTATTCTAGGAGTCTAGCGCCATGTCGGACAGGTAACAGTAGGAGACTCCATATTATCTGACGTTTTCGTTTATCCGACATTCTACCGGCCCGTTTATGTCAGATAAGCGAGACTCTACTGTACCTGGAACCCAAAACCTGGATAGAAATACCTCCAGGTCAGACTTAAGTCTTTGCCTAGAGCAGTGGTTCTCAACCTGGGGTCCCCAGATGTTTTTTGCCTTCAACTCCCAGAAGTCCCAACTGCTGGTAAACTGGCTCAAAAACATCTGGGGATCCCAGGTTGAGAACCACTGGCCTAGAGGGAGGATGGCTAGAAGTGTCTTCCCTCTTTCCCTCTGTGATTTCCATGCTCCTCTTCCATCTGGGCCTCTCTGGCCCCGGGGTGTTGCCTTGCCTTAACTCGTTGAATCCCTGTTCTGAGTATTCTAGCTGTCTAGCGTTGTGTCTGATGGGTAACAGTAGGAGACTATGAATTATCCAACATTATCCGACGTTCTGCTAGCCCGTTTATGTCGGATAAGTGATACTCTACTGTACTTTTATTTAACTGTGGCTCCTAGACTACGTTTCTGTGATCTCTGAAACCCCAAAATCCTTTAAAAATGGCACAATTTTAAGGTAATATTTTGCCCCCAAAGCACACAGAACCCCATCCCTGCCAATTCTAAGTTGGAGATTATGCGCCTGATTGATGGCTGCGGTCTAACCAGTTGCCTCTTGAAGAGCCAGGAATCTGAAGAACATGCAAGTGACATACAGCAGAGTTTGCAGAAAGAATGAATTGCGTGGAGCATATTGTGGAGCAATTTCACCGCGATGGGAGACATTTCAAAGGGGACTCGAAGGAGAAAACATTCAGAGCTAAATCGCCATCTGCTCCGAGGTTCCAAATGCCAGGCATCACGACATGCCTGCGGAGAGGCCCCTGGGACCGGGCGCCCGAACGGAGACATGAATTTTGGGGGAAACCCAAGCCTGGGCTCATGGAAGGAGTATGGAAAAGGGAGCGGGGCAATAAACAGGAGATTTCCAGCAAAAATATCTCCAAAGTCAGGGAAATGGCAGCATGGAAGAAGGCATTTGTGAACCGGGTGAGGAAGGAGGGAAATAATGTCAAGTGTGTGGTGGGAGGGAGTCATTGACAGATGAGACAGACCTTGCTAAAAAATTAAATCTCTTCTTTCTTTCGTTCAGCATTTGCAGAAGAGAGAAGGGGACAGATGTCACACGAAGGCGTGCGCCTCTCCCAGGGGGGAAGGAAGAAGGGAAGGAAGCGCGGCAGGAAATCAAGACTAGGGCAGAGCAGGTGACCGAGAAAGTGGAGGAGGAGTGGGAGGAGGAGGATCAAGGGAAGAACCCAACGGGTGAAAGAGCCGACCATCTACCTAGAAACCAGGAAATCTGATGTCTAAGCAAGGAATGAAGATGTTTGGAAAACTGGACACCAAAGCCTCAGCCTGAAGTTTGCTTTATTGTCCTGTTTTTGTGATATGGAGGAGGAAGAGGTAGATCAGTGGTTCCCAAACCTTTTTTGACTAGGGACCACTCCCTAACATTAGTACCAGAAGGGTTACGAATCAGTTTTTGGTCAACTTTGGATTTAGTTTGGTTACTTGGGGTGCTGATTCCAAAAACTGCATTGGAAAGACCACATCAACTGATACTGAAAATTGCATTGCATTATTTATTATTTATTATTTACTCTTTATTATTATTATTATTATTATTATTATTATTATTTACTATTACTTACTATTATTTATTATTTATTATATTTATATACTGTCCCTCTCAGCCTGCAGGCAACTCGAGGTAGTTAGGGATGCGGATAGACCACATCAGCTGATTCAGAAAATTGAATTGGATAGACCACATCAGCAGATTCAGAAAATTGCATTGGATAGACCACATCAGCCAATTCAGAAAATTGCATTGGATAGACCACATCAGCTGATTCAGAAAATTGAATTGGATAGACCTCATCAGCTGATTCAGGAAATTGCAATGGATAGACCACATCAGCTCTGGTTTCGGATACAGAACATATGTCATCCAATAGTCGCCATCTCCTCGCTCACAGAAAATAATATTTAATAATCTAGAGCTGATGTGGTGGTAGTAATCTTGCGTGGGAAGTCAGCCTCTCCCCTCCCGACATCCCCATCGCCTTGGTGACTGGTTGCTCTCGTTGCCGCATGGTTTCGAGGCAACAGTGTAGTAATGGTGAGGCTGTGGACCATATTTTCATTCTTGCGGACTACTGGTGGTCCACTTTCCACAGGTTGGGAACCACTGATTTAATAGGAGCAGTAATAACGAATTACCTGGTATGTGTGTGTGTGTACAGTGTTCCCTTGCTACTTCGCGGTTTGCTTTACGTGGGCTCGCAGTTTCGTGGATTTTCAAAAAAATAAATTTCAAATATTTACATTACAACGGACCTCAGAAAGAGATGCTGGTGTGAAGCCCCCACGTCCTGTCACTTTTGTTTTGCTCATTCCTTAATGTATTAATAATATATAAATATTACATAAATATAAATAATGTATAAATATTACAATTAATGTAATATTTAATATATAAATAATGTATAAATATTACAATTAATATAGCATCCCTACTTCGCGCATTTTCACTTATTGCGGGTGCTTCTGGAGCGTAATCCCCGCGATAAGTGAGGGAACATGTATGTATGTATGCATGTATGTGTACAAGGTCTGGGAGGAAAAGGGTAATGGAACCCCCTCCACCCCTCGGCCCCCGTTAATAGGTTTTTAAGAGACCTGTCTCTCTGCTCTGCTTTTCCTGACACTTGAAACAGTTCAAACTTATTAATTTTTAAAGGGCAGCATCTGTTTAGCTTCTCAAAACAGCAAACCTTACCCACACCACACACTTGCTGACACGGGCAGGCGGGCGGGCACACCTGCTCCTCTCACACAAATACACACACACACACTCATGCACATGCCTTTCTTGTTTACGTGGATGCAAACCACCTTTCTAGGCACCTAGAAAGGGCGACTCACAAGCACCAGAACAATTTGGCATTGACAGAACAAGGCTGTTGAGATTCAGTAGGCGGCATTAGTTGCTTTGCGAACACAAACGTGGCAAAAGTGGGTGGGTTGTCATCCCAAGAGCATGGAGGCATAACTGACAAATCCTAGTACGCGGAGGAATACACTAACAAATGAGCACACTGTTAAACTTGCTTCTATGGCTTCTCAATCACTTGGTAATGAGAGTCGTCATGTGTAGAATGGACTGTGCTCGACATGCTGGAAAGCTGTTGAGCCAAGGCCTCTTCCTGGATAGGCATGCAGTATACTAAATAATATCAAAGAGGGTTCTCAAAAGCCACTTGTGGACCTCACATCCATATTTTCAACATCAGCTGTCTAATGTCTATTGACACCATAGATTGACTTCACAGCATTTCCTCTGTCCAACAGTGGTTCTCAATCTGTGGGTCCCCAGATGTTTTGGTCTTCAACTCCCAGAAACCCTAACCGCTGGTAACCTGGCTAGGATTTCTGGGAGCTGTAGGCCAAAACACTTGAGGACCCACAGATTGAGAACCACTGATCTAGATCTATATAGTGATCTTAGGAGGTTGTCAAGGACCATCTAGATCTATATAGTGACCTTAAGAGGCCCTCAAAGACCATCCATATCTATATAGTGACCTTAGGAGGCCCTCAAAGACCATCCAGATCTATATCGTGACCTTAGGAGGCCCTCAAAGACCATCCAGATCTATATAGTGACTTTAGAAGGCCCTCAAAGACCATCTAGAGCTATATAGTGACCTTAGGAGGCCCTCAATGACCATCTAAATCTATATAGTGACCTTAGGAGGCCCTCAATGACCATCTAAATCTGTATAGCGACCCTAGGAGGCCCTTAATGACCATCTAGATCTATATAGTGACCTTAAGAGGCTCTCAAAGACTATCCAGATCAATATAGTGACCTTAGGAGGCCCTCAATGACCACCTAGATCTATACAGTGACCTTAGGAGGCCCTCAAGGACCATCTAGGTCTATATAGTGACCTTAGGAGGCTGTCAAAGACCATCTAGATCTATATAGTGACCTTAGGATATAGATTATTATTTTACTGATACAAAAACACAGTATGTCACAGCAAACGAGATATATATGCTGGACTTTGTAGAGGATGATGATGATGATTGACTAACTGTCCCCTGCCATATGTGTATATATGTTTTGTGTGAGTAAATGTGTGTGTATATATTTGTGTATATGTGTGTTTACATATATATTATATGTGGTTTTGTGCATGCGTTGTATTTTTTGTTTTTTGGCTTTTTAAGTCTCTTTCACTGTGTTTTTCAGTGTTTTTATGAGTGATGGTCACTCGTTGGCCTGATAGGTGTATTGTGTCCAAATTTGGTATCAATTCATCCAGTGGTTTTTGAGTTATGTGAGTCCCACAAACGAACATGACATTTTTATTTATATAGATAATAATAATAATAATAAATATAAATTATTATTATTAGATTATTATTATTATCCTGCTTTTCCCTTCTAAAACACTAAAAGTGGCTCACAATAAAACCAATATGATAGAATTTAAAACCTAAACATATACACACTCGAAATGCTTGTGGTATCTGGTGCATGCACAAGACGACCAACAAGGCGCACGCTCTGTTTCATATCCTCGATTTGCCACATCTGGTGCCGCTGCGACTGCCGAGACAGACCCAGATAAATAAATACTAATAAAAATAATAAATACAGAAGAGTCAGCATGCTTAGAGAGTGTTTACACACTCATTACACTCATTAGACAACACTCCACAAACTAAACGCCCCAATTACAAGTGATGGGAGGGAGGAAGGGAGGGAACGCATGTAAATAAATATTTAGGGAAGATTTGCAGAATCTGCTATAATAATAATAATAATAATAATAATAATAATAATAATAATGGCGGCTTCCCAGGAAAAAAGCTGCGTGAATATACGGTTAATAAAACACCACAAACGAGCAAAGTCAGAATCCCGGATTCTCCGCTAGACAGAATGGATCGCTCTTGGCCAACTCTTGGCAGTGGCTCTTAACAAACCCATTAGGATAATTGTGCTCGGCCGACACAATCCATCTCTGTCCCCTCCCTTTAATTTAAGGCTCTGAAAGAGTATGGGTCCCCTCCCCCCCCTAAAAACACACACACACCCATATGTAAATTAAATGCTGCCTAGGAGAGTCACAACTTGGAAAAGTTACTTTTTGTGAGCATGAATGGATTCCTAGATTACGGCTCCATTCCACTTCGTGATGCCCTGGAAGATGACAATCACCAGTGGTCTGTGAGAACGAAAATATGGTTCGCGGCCTCACCATTACTCTGAATTTGGCCAAGGAAAGGCCGGACTCAAATTCTCTCTCAACTGTAGACTGGCTCAGAGATTGTAACTAAGGGTCTGAGCTAACACTGTGGTTTCTAGTCTGTGGTCCATGGACCTAGTGGTATACAAGAACAAAAATATGATCTGCAGCCTCACTATTACTACACTGTTGCATCAAAACCACGCACCAACGAGAGCGACTGGTCTCATGAAATCGTCTTATAGTGCCGAGGCAATGAAGATGTCAGAAGGGGAGAGGCTGACTACCCATGAAATATGGTATTCTGTGGGCAAGCAGATGGTACCTACTAAGTGGCATATGTTCTGTATCAGAAGCTAGAGCTGATGTGGTCTATCCAATGCAATTTTCTGCATCAGCATCTCAACCAACCAAACCGAAACTAAAGTTGGCCAAAATCTGATTTTGACCCCTTTTGGTACTAATGTTGGAGAGTGGTCTCTGGTCATAGTGGTCCCTGGTCAAGTCATCACTAGTCAAAATGGTCGCTAGTCAAAGTGGTTTCTGGTCAAGTGGTTCCTGGTCCAAGTGGTCCCTGGTCTAGTGGTCCCTGGTCCAAGTGGTCCCTGGTCCAAGTGGTCCCTGGTCTAGTGTTCCCTGGTCTAAGTGGTCCCTGGTCAAAATGGTCCCTGGTCAAGTGATCCCTGGACCAAGTGGTCCCTGGTCAAACTGGTCCCTGGTCAAAGTGATCCTTGGTCAAAAGTGGTCCCTGGTCAAAAGTGCTCCCTGGTCAAGTGGTCCCTAGTCAAGTGGTCCCTGGACCAAGTGGTCCCTGGTCAGTGGTCTCTGATCAAGTGGTCCCTGGTCAAAGTGGTCCCTGGTAAAAAAAAAAAAGGTTGGGAACCACTGCTAGGTGTTCTGTTATCACAGAATTCCTAGCCCTTGGACAAGTTGGGAGTGGGAGACCCAAACATCTGAAGGGTCCTTCAAACCCACAGGTCGCCTGGCATCTCCAGGCATCCTGGCTCCCTCCACACCCCATTTATAATATTCCTTTCCTACTCTCAAGATGTTGGAAGAGCTGGGTGGAGGCTTCCTCAAGAATGGGGTTGGGTTTGAGCAGGAAGGGTGAAGGTGGAGGTGACAGCGGTGGTGGGGAAGTCAGTGTGGATGTCAGAGAGAAATGGAAAGACACAGTTCCCAGGACTGTTTGTTTACATTTCGCCCAGACAGACAGACAGAGACCCCCACCCCCCTCCCCCTGTACGATTCTGTCCCGTGGCACCCTTCACCCCCTTCCCAAAAACCCCAGGGGAGGGCAGGGAAGTCGGCCTACCTGGCAATATATTTCTGGTAAATATTTACATCTTCGGTGACAGCTGGTTTGTCAGTGGTTAATCCGTTCCTAATGAGAAACACACACAGGGCAGAGATGGTTAGCGCAAGGCAGTGTCAGGACACGCTCCAAGCCCCCTCTCCGCCTCTCTCCATCCACCTCCAAGGACCACGGCATGCAGCGGAGCTCTTCCTTCTTTCCTAGGGGGACTTCCCCCTCTCCCACAAATTACAGCATCCTATTTGCTCAAGGGTGGAGAGGAAGGACCGGTTCACATGGGACCAGCAGGATGCAGAAGGTTGGCAGTTCAAGCTGTGGGTTGGGGTGAGCTCCCGCCATCAGCCCTAGCTATTGCTTACCTAGCAGTTCAAAAACAGCAATGTGAGTAGATAAATAGGTAAGACACTTCCATACTTCGCACTTTAACAACACAACCATTCAATGCTAAGTCTTCCCACCAAAATGGAACTGTAGAGGAGAGTCTACTGAACAAGCCAGTACCTGCCACATACCAGTACTGCCATCTGTTGAGGAGTTACGAAGATGGAGGCATTACTTTACATTCAACCCTTGTAGGATGGATCGAAGCCAAACAAGATTCAATTGAGGGATGCTGTTGCATCCCCATTCTACAAGGCCCTGTGGAAAGTCTGCTAGGGAAGACCATGAACTCACCAGCACATGCCTGACAGGTGGAAGGTTAAGGTTATGCTACTAGTCATCCTATCAACCACTGGCTGCTCAGGGTAAAGCATCCTTAGCTCTTGCGCTGATACACAGCGCATAGGAAATGACACAGAAGCTCAGCCACACCAAAGCCAGGGCTGTAGACCCCTCCCGCCTCCACCGTCTGAAGGAAGTCTTGTGGGCAGAGCCAAGAGTGCACTTGAGGTTCATCCCCAACCGCGGTGGAAAGAGAGAGTGCGAGAGAACGAAGGAACTGAACAGCAGGAAGGAAGCTGAAGGAGGGCTGTGATTGAGAGGGTGCCAAACATGTGGGCAACTGCACATCTGCCTGTCCTTCACATATGCTTGCTCTGATTTGCAAGGCAATGGGAACAACAAAAAAGGGACCATCTCGACCAAGAAACAGGGAGGTTCACATACTGCCATGAACACGGGTAGAAAAATCAACACAGACAGAGGAGGGTAGAAGCAAGCTCTCTTTGGTGAATAGCTATGAAGAATACAACTGGAAGGAAGGGTTCTTTACATCAGAACGTGGAGTAGTGGTTCGAGTGTTGGATTAGAACTCTGGAGACCACTTTGAGTCTCCATTCTGAGCCCTTGTCCTTGCAAAGGACTTGCCCCAGACACAACGAGGGCTTTGGATTTCTGGAACAGATGTTAATATACTTACATCAGGAGAGGGTGAAGAAACCCACCAGGGTTCTAGATATTCCAAACACGTGAGTGACAGCTGGCTTCAGCCATTAACTGGGATGTTAATTCCAGAAGGAGAGTAGAGGCCCAGAGGAGGGCAGAAGCATGTCTTACACCTCCAACACTGCTTTTGCTACCCTCTTTCTCCATCCCATTGTCCACCTAAAGTAGTGCTTCTCAGCCTGTGGATCCCTAGATGTTTTGGCCGACATCTCCCAGAAATCTGAGCCAGTTTACCAGCAGTGAGGATTTCTGAGAGTTGAAGGCCAAAACATCTGGAGACCCAAAGGTTGAGAACCACAGATCCAGACGATCATTCCTTGAGCATGGATGCCACCATAAACTAAACTTCTAGTGGCCACAGCATGGCTCTCTTCATCTTATCTCCTGTTGGATGGGATCTGAAATCATGGTTGGACAGAGGTCTTAAGAGACCCAAGAAACTGAGTTGGACAGAGGTCTTCAGAGACCCAAGAAACTGAGTTGGACAGAGGTCTTCAGAGACCCAAGAAACTGAGTTAGATAGAAAAATGGTTGGACAGAGGTCTTCAGAGACCCAAGAAACTGAGTTGGACAGAAAAATGGTTGGACAGAGGTCTTCAGAGACCCAAGAAACTGAGTTGGACAGAGGAAATGGTTGGACAGAGGTCTTTGGAGACACAATAAACCGAGTTGCATCATGCTGGACAATGGCTTTGTCAGCTTCCACCAGCTTGTCCAACACATCCACTCATAAATCCATTAGAACATTGATGAACCTGCGAATATAGAAGGTGTTGAATGATGAGGAGGAAGAGAAACTTGCCTTCATAGACCAACTAGGCCCTTATTTTTCTGCCTGTTGAGTCTATGAAGGCTTCCTCAAACCAAGCAAGCTTCTCTTCCTCTCCCTCCCCATCATTCAACCCCTTCTATGTTCCTAGCTTTAGCAATGTTCTAATGGATTCATGAGTAGATGTCTCGGACAAAGCTGGTAGAAGCTGACAAGAACCAACTCAATTACTTGGATCTCTGAAGACCGCTGTCCAACCATGATTTCAGTCCCCATCCAACAGGGGATAAGATGAGGAAGAGAGCCATGCAGTGGCCACTAGAAGCTTCGTTTATGGTGGCATCCGTGCTCAAGGATTGATTGTCTGGATCAGTGGTTTTCAATCTATGGATCCCTAGATGTTTTGGCTTTCAACTCCCACAAATCCTAACAGCTGGTAGACTGGCTGGGATTTCTGGGAGTTGTAGGCCAAAACGCCTGGGAACCCACAAGTTGAGAATCTATTTTAATGGATTCATGAGTAGATACTTCAGGCAAAGCTATGGAAGCTGAGAAACCTGTTGTCCAGCAAATGCAACTCAAGTTTCTTGGGTCTCTGAAGACCTCTGTCCAACCATGATTCCAGACTCCATCCAACAGGGGATAAGATGAAGAGAGCCATGCTGTGGTCACTAGAAGCTTAGTTTATAGTGGCATCCATGCTCAAGGAATGATCATCTGAATCAGTGGTTCTCAACCTGCGGGTCCCCAGATGTTTTGGCCTTCAACTCCCAGAAATCTTAACAGTTGGTAAAGTGGTTGGGATTTCTGGGAATTGTAGGCCAGAACACCTGGGGACCCACAGTTGAGAACCACTGATCTAGATCTATATAGTGACCTTAGGAGGCCCTCAAGGACCATCTAGATCAGTGGTTCTCAACTTGGAGTCCCCAGATGTTTTTGGCCTTCAACTCCCAGAAATCCTAACAGCTGATAAACTGGCTGGGATTTCTGGGAGTTGTAGGACAAAACCACCTGGGGACCCCAGGTTGAGAACCACTGATCTAGAACTATATAGTGACCTTAGGAGGCCTTCAAGGACCATCTAGATCAGTGGTTTTCAACCTGTGGGTCCCCAGATGTTTTGGCCTTCAACTCCCAGAAATCCTAACAGTTGGAAAACTGGTTGGGATTTCTGGGAGTTGTAGGCCAAAACGCCTAGAAAGCCACAGGTTGAGATCCACTGACGTAAAGGAAGAGATATGAAAAGCGTGGTCTGACTTACTTAACAGTAGACACCGTTCCAGTTGTGATGGAGTCTGTCTTGGAGAAAGTGGATTTCAGGTATTCTGGAGTGCTGAAGGACAGGGTGACGGGCTGTTCAGGTCCGGCCACTGGAGTGCTGCTGGGGGTGGTGGTGGTGGTAAGCGGGGTGGGGACCAAGCTGGGGGCCGGAGCTTTGACCGGGGTGAGCTTTTGGATGTTCCGAACGTCGTACTTGGAAGGGCGTCCCACCTTCCCTGTCTTGAAGGCAATGGCTCCTCCCATGTCCTGGTTGCCTTCGCCCGGCTTGAAGAGGTGCAAGTACTTGACGTTCTCCAGGTCATACTTGGAGGTCTTCTTGTAGGTGTTGCCATTCTGCGGGCGGAGGCTTTCGCCGGTCTTCAGCTTCTGGATGAAGAAGTCGTACTTGGATGCCCGCGACATCAGACCTTGCATCTGGGAGCTGCTGGGGGAGGGCAGAGGCAAGATGGTGGCTTTCGTCTCCGGCAAGAGCGAGATGTCCGGGGCCGGCAAGCGGATGGGCTGCTTCAAGACTATGGGTGCTTCCTTGCCTAGCTTGCTGGTCAGCTCTTCAGTCTTGGCTGGATGGATGGGCCAGGGCACTTGCTCCCCCGCCTTCAACTTGCGGATGTATTCCTCGTACTTGGAGAAACGGGCTCTCTTGGCCACGGCGTCCTCGCCAGCAAGGGAGGAGGCCACGGCGGCAACGGCAGCGGTGGCATCTGAGGTAGTGGCGTTCAGCTTATCAAAGCTAATCTTGCGAGCCAGCTCGTCCCGCATGTTCTGGTCGTCGTAGCCAAACATGCCCAGGAACTCGTTCATGGTGGTCGCGGCGTAGTCCCGCAAAGATGAGGCCTCCCCTGGAATACGCAACACAAAGAGAGGGAAAATAGGGGTCATCCAAGAGGAAATAGCAACCTTCCAAACTTCCACTAACTCCTTCAAAGAAACAACCATCCTCTACTAACCCAATATATTTTTGTAGTGGCATGTCTTTATCTGTGGCAGTTTAAAGGCATGGTTCTTCAGTCTAACAGCTGAGGTACTTGTGTGCCATTACACAAATGCTCGTGAATATAACTTGTTCAAAGAGTCACCTCTAGCAAGGTCATGCTTTTCTTAACTAGTGGTTTTCCAAAGATGTGCATGGAGATTCATATTTACCAAACGGATGTGACACCATTTTTTTACTTTTTCAATAAGGTTATGGTACATTATTTCCAAGAGGTTATGGAATTTCCAATGTCTCCCATTCCCCTCCTGCATAGCAGTTGAATTTGGGGACACACACACACGCACACAAGGAGCAAACATGATCTATTGACGCTTGGCTCACTTGTTCGGTTTTACGACTCTTAAATTAATTTGTTTTTTCAAAAAAAAAAGTAATTAATACTGGGGTAAAATAAAAAAGAGTTCATCAATGCCAGGAAAATCAATTTCCTAAATGTTCTAGCCGATGGCTTTTCAGTACATTAAACAAAGTTTCATAAATGTCTCGGCACTTTTGCCTTGGCCTAATACGGCGGGGAAGTCGTTTTACTGGAAGTGAGGCCGATGGCAAACATGCCAGAGGCATCACAAGCATTCCAGGCCTGCGCAAAGGTGGTAAGGAAGGAAGAGAGCGGGAGAACGGCGGAACGCAATTCCTGGTTCCTCTGGAAGGGGAAAAGATGGGAAAAGTACAACACAGAGCAGCCAGAAAGAAGGCTCTATCTGTAGAAAAATTTGGCCCGGGATCAAGAAATGATGCAGGAGAGTTAGACTGACTAAATTTTACAAGAAAGGATAGAAGACCTCTTTCACAAAACGTGAGAAATCAAAGGGAACTTTAAACCAAGAATGGAGATGCTGCGCGACGCACAAGAGAGTATTCCACGTGACCAAGCGGAAATAAAAAGAGGACTGAAACAATACATGGAAGGAGATGAATGGATGGCAGATTCAATCAAGTAAGAACCACGTTAAGATGATCCTTTTAGAAAGTGCATCACAGCATTTAGGAAGAGGCAAATCACCAGAAAGAGATGGCATGTCAACAGAGCTGCTTCAAGCTACAGAGGCAGAATCCCTAGTTCTATCTAGACTGGATGTCAGCTGTGAACTCCAGTTTGGTCATCAGGACCTCGACCCCTGTGCCATCCATTTGATCCATCAGGACCTCTACCCCCGTGCCACCCATTTGGTCCACCAGTCACCTAGTGACTGATGGACCAAATGGGTGGCAAAGAGGTCCGGATGGACCAAATGGGTGGCACAGGGGTAGAGGTCATTATGGACCAAATGGGTGGCACAGGGGTAGAGGTCATTATGGACCAAATGGGTGGCACAGGGGTAGAGGTCCTGATGGACCAAATGGGTGGCATGGGGATAGAGGTCCTGATGGACCAAATGGGTGGCGCAGGGGTAGAGGTCCTAATGGACCAAATGGGTGGCCCAGGGGTAGAGGTCCTAATGGACCAAATGGGTGGCCCAGGGGTAGAGGTCGTGATGGACCAAATGGGTGGCACAGGGGTAGAGGTCATTATGGACCAAATGGGTGGCACAGGGGTAGAGGTCCTGATGGACCAAATGGGTGACTGATGGACCAAATGGGTGGCACAGGGGTAGAAGTCCCGATGGACCAAATGGGTGACTGATGGACGAAATGGGTGGCACAGGGGGAGAGGTCCTGATGGACCAAATGGGTGGCACAGAGGGTAGAGGTCGTGATGGACCAAATGGGTGGCACAGGGGTATAGGCCCTTGCCCACCCAAGCAACTTCTCTTAAGGAAAAGAGGAGGATGTGTCCAGAGCTGCTTTTCTGGGCTCCTGCCTCTTCGAACTTTGCCGTTGATTTTATGTTACTTTAAAGAAAAGGAAGAAGGATTTGAGCCTGGCGGTGAAATGGGACCCCGAGGAGCCCTACCAGGCAGTTTGGCTGGTCAGTAAGAAGGACGGGCTGGAGGTCGCTTTATATCAGTGCAAAAGAGGCGACGGGGATGGCTCTGGCACGCTGGGGGCAGCCTCGCTCCAGCTTTGGCTGACATGACATTCCTCCTCTCAGGGCACATCCCGCTCCCCTCCCACAGCCCCTGCGCTCTCCCCACAGAGCCAGGATTTACAGTGCGCAGGGGTCCCTCAAGCCTCCCCCCTCATCTCCACCAGCCATTCATTCACAGCTCTTAGCAAACCCCTCGCTCCGAACGAGAAAAAGGCAAGAGGAAACGACGAAGCCAAGGAGGTCTGGAAGGGATAGAAGCTGCAGCGAACGCTGCTTGAACAGCATCAGCACATAAAGAAATGGAGAGGGAAAGGGGACATTTGGGGTGAGAAGGGATGCATGGGAGAGAATGACCACACTGACGGAGGGACTCAAGAGAAGACCATCAGTCTCCGAATGCCTCGGTCTTAAAGCAGGCCTGTAACATCTCTAGCCACTTCATCACATTTACTAAATTCCACCGAGTGCTACACTTAAAATCTGGGAAGCCAGTCTTGTCATCACATTAGTTTGGCTTCATGCTGTGCTGTCCTGGGAATTATAGTTTCCCAAGGCCCATACCCTTCTCTTGGTGCATTTATACTATGAAATGAAAGGGGAAGGAGGTAGAAAGAGGATGAGAGGGTGAAAAGGGAAGGAAGAAGGGAAGGAAAGAGAAAGAGCGAGGTAAGGAAGGGAGAGGGGAGGGAGGGAAGGAGGAAGGAAGGAGAGACGGAAGGATGGACTTAAGGGTGGAAGGGAATGAAAGAGAGGGAGAAAAAAGGAAGGGGGAGGAAAGAGAAGGAAGGAAAGACAAAGGAAAGGAAGGAAGGAGAAAGGGGGAGGTAAGGAAGGGAGGTAGGGAGGTAAGGAGTGAGGAAAGAGAGAAGGAAGGAATGACAAAAGGGAGGGAAGTAAGGAAAGAGGAAAGGGGAGAAGAGAAGAATGGAAAGAAGGGAACGAGAAAGAGAAGGAAGGAAGGATGAAAGAGTGGAAGAGAATAGAGAGAGGGAGAAAGGGAAGAGAGGGAGGAAAGAGAAGGAAGGAAAGTCAAAGGGGGAGGAAGGTAGGAGAAAGAGGGTGAGAGGGAAAGAGGCAGGAAAGAAGGATGAAAGGGTGGAAGGGAAGGAAGGAGGGAAGGCGAAAGAGGTAGGCAAGGAAGGGAGGGGAAAGGGAAGGAGGAAGGAAAGTGAGAAGGAAGGAAAGACAAAAGGGAGGGAAGTAAGGAAGGATGAAAGGGTGGCAGGGAAGGATGGAAGGAAGGGAAGGACGAAGGAAAGAGAGAAGGAAGGACAAAAGGGAGGGAGGGAAGGAGGGAAGGAAGGAAGGATGGAAGGAAGGGAAGGACGAAGGAAAGAGAGAAGGAAAGAAGGATAAAAGGGTTGAAGGTAATAGAGCAAGGGAGAAAGAGGGAAGGGAGGGAGAAAAGAAAAGGAAGGAAAGCCAATGGGGAAGCAAGGAAGGAGAAAGAAGGTGAGAGGAAAAGAGGAAGGAAAGAAGGATGAAAGCGTGGAAGGGAAGAGAGAAGGAAAGAGAGAAGGAAGGATAGGATAGGATAGTAAGAGAAAGGAAAAGAGGGCAACGGGCCACATCCGGCCCATTCCTGGACTGTTCCTGCCAAGTCAGGACTGTCTGAGAGTCTACGACTGGATGTTTGGGATCAAGTACCAGGCACTTGTTGGCCTCTTGGGCTTTAGGGCCCGTTGCCAAAAGCGCCCCGGGCCTTTCTCTCCCTCCTTCTCCAGCCTTGGCCCTTAACGGAAGGGTCCCAAAGGCCTCCCCCCCCCCCCCCATTCTGCCACCTGTCCATTTCTGGGCATGGCCAAAGACCCGAGTGCCTGTGCCTGGCTGGCTCCGAGCCGCTCTCCTATCACAAAGGATCCGGAGTTAGCGACAAGCGGAAAAAGGGAAAGGGGGAAAAAAGCACCACACACAATCCGAAGGGGGCTAAAAATAGCCCACAGCTACGCACTATATATGGAAGGGAAAGCAAAACAGTCCGAACGGAGCAGAAGCCCTGGACTCCGGGCTTGCCTGTACTGAGTCTGGGAAATAAACAAAGAGGGGGAATTGGGAGGATGCTCTTGTCCGTTCCTCCAAGATAACAACTGGGTCTGGGTTCATCCTAGAGATTGCTTGGAAGCCAAGTGACACCAATACAACAACGGAATGGAAGGCTGGACAGCAAGTAAACTGTGTAATTAGTTCATATCTCCTCCATCAAAACAAGGGGTCTCAATCCATTGGCCGATCCCAACTACAACAAACCCTTGAATCTGCGTTGATTGACATCTACGACAGTTGGGACAAACAAGTGGATGTAAGATGGGAAAACCTGTAGTTTGTAAACAGTGGTTCCAAACCTTTTTTCCATCAGGGCAGGGGCGGCCAAGCCATTACGCAAAGTAAGCACTTGTAGTATAGTTGATTTTGCCCAGGGGTGCTCTTGGGAGAAAATAGACCTTGACATATGCAAGTTGGAGTTACTGGGATGTATAGTTCACCTACAATCAAAGAACATTCTGAACTCCACCCATGATGGAATTGAACCAAATATGGCACACAGAACTCCCATGACAAACAGTGATTGGTTGGGGGGGGGGGGCGCCAAAATACTGTTTGCTCACAGTTGAAAATTAACTACGGCCGCCTCTGCATCAGGGACCACTTGACTCTCCAACATTAGTTCCCAAAGGGCTACAAATGAGTTTTTGGAAGGAGTTCTAGGTCCACGTTATACAAACAGAGGCAGCTCAGAGCACCCAGCAGTTCACGGATGGAGTTCCTCCAAGTGCCTGCCTTTGCGTCTCCTTTTGCCCTCCGGAGAAGGGCATCTCCAAATGAAGTCTTGACTCCCATTCCGGTTTAATAACTGACTCTCGACACCTCGCCCTCTTTCCCCCCATTGCACCGATCCATCAGCGTGGCTCCCTTTTGTGCCGCGCTCCCCTCCCCTCCCCTCGTTATTATTAACGCCGCTGCCGCCGAAACTCATCTCCGCTCATCTGTCCCCTTTCCCTCTTCTCCAGCCTCCCCAAGTTCAGTGGCAACGCACATAATTATGCATATAAGATATAAACAGAGCTGTTTAATTATCCTTCGCCACATCAGTGACAGAGTAATTAACAAACATTGCAAGATCAATGAGGAAAAGTGTGACCTTCAGTTTCCTTTGATAGGAAAAGCCCTTGTCTGTCGCTGGCGCAAGGTGATTGGGCTTGGACTCGCTCGTCGGCAATGAAGTTTGTTTGACGAGATTCGCCTCCCAGCCCCACTTTGGTCCTCATGTCTACTTTACAAGCCCCCCCAAAATATACTCTTATGGGGGGCGGCTTAAAAGAATGAGGAGCTGAGGGCCGGCCCACTGGGAGTGAAATTGTGCCATATGGCAGGGCTGGTTTTCCGCACCGAGTCGAGATTGATGGAGATTCCTCCAGGCAAGCAAGGCAAGGGAGGAGATGCAGAGAAGGAGGACCTTGAGGACCTTGACCCACAGGGCTAGAAGTTACACCTTTCATACTTAAAGACCGTATTCCAGACGCAGTGGGAGAGGGCTTTCCCCTCTTGTCAGCCCAAATGTGGGTTCGATTCAGCAAAGCCAGGCTTACATTTTTGGAACTGAGCGTATAGTAGGCATCGTTTTCTACCAGTAGTTCCCAACCTGTGCTCTGTGGACCACCAGTGGTTGGCAAGAATAATAATAATAATAATCATCATCATCATCATCTATCTATCTATCTATCTATCTATCTATCTATCTATCTATCTATCTATAAATAAATAAATAAATAAATAATAAAAGTGAATGTTTGTATGTATGTATGCGGAGGGCGGAAGGTCGGAAGTGTATGTGGAAGCTTTCTGGTTGGCTCTCACTTTCACAGGCCACAGAGATTGCACGAGCGACAGACCTGGACCAAACTTGGCACACATAACCCCCATGAACCCCTGTACGTCCTGGTGAGGTATGGGGAAGAACGAACAAAGGATGATGGATTTGTAGTACTTTCAACCCCTTCGGTTTCCAGAGACCACTGTGGCCCCCAAGACCGATAAAGGCCAAACGTGGCACACAGAGCCCCCATGACTCAATCTACTTCCTGCTGCGGTTTGGAGGAGGGCGGACCATGGATAATGGGACTTCCAAGTACCTCCACTCATTTCCCAAGACCACTGCGACCCTCATCCGATGATTGAGACCAAACTTGGCACACATAACCCCCATGACCCTCTTTAGTTCCTGGTGAGGTTTGGGGGAGGACAGACAATGGATGATGGGATGTGTAGTACTTTCCAACGGTTCGGTTTCCACAGAACACTGCGGCCCCCAACAAAGACTGATAAAAACCAAACTTGGCACATAGAGCCCCCATGACCCACTCTACATCCTGGTGCAGTTTAGGGAGGACGGCCTACGGATGATGGGACTTGCAGTACCTTAACACACTTTCTGAGACCACTGCGACCCTCATCCAATGACAGATCTAGACCAAACTTGGCACACAGAGCCCCCATGATCGACTCTACATCCTGTTGTGGTATGAAGGAGGATTCACCATGGATGATGGGACCTGCAGTACCTTCACACACTTCATGAGATCACTGTGACCCTCACCAATGACAGAGCAAGATCGAACTTCGCACACAGAGCCACCATAACCCACTCTACATCCAGGGGCTGTTTGGAGGAGGATGAACTGTGCACGATGGGATTTGCAGTACCTTCACTAACTGATAACTGATAAAGAACACCTTTGCCACGCAATGCCTTTCTCAAATAACCCGGGCAGCGCCGGGTCCCCAAGCGCTGTTTTCATTTCGTTCAGTCCATTTGGATGTCACAAAACGGGAAACCCCCTTCTAAAATAAACTCGATACGAACGGCAGAAAAGAGCGGGTACCAGCCGACAGCAGAATGTTGGTGGACAGGAAAAGAGATTGAAAGATGGGCTTAAAGACAACCTTATAAACTGTGGAATACACACCAAGACCTGGGAAGCCCTGGCCCTTGAGCGCTCTAATGGGAGGTCAGCTGTGACCAGCAGTGCTGCGGAATTCAAAGAGGCACAAATAGAAGGGAGAAACGTGCCAAGAGGAAGGAGCGCCAAGCCAACCCTGACCGGGACCGCCTTCCACCTCGAAACAGATGTCCTCACTGCAGGAGAGCATGCGGGCCAAGAAGCGGACTCCAGTATGCCACTGATGAAATAGTCTGTGCACATTCAGAAGATGACCTACAATGTCTATTATAGAATTCCAATATGCCAATGATAATGTAGTCTGTGTGCATTCAGAAGACCTGCAATTTGTATTATAGAACTCCAATATGCGAATGATAATGTAGTCTGTGCACATTCAGAAGATGACCTACAATGTCTATTATATAATTCCAATATGCCAATGATAATGTACTCTGTGTGCATTCAGAAGACCTACAATGTGTATTATAGAACTCCAATATGCCGATGATAATGTAGTCTGTGCACATTCAGAAAAAGAACTACAACATCTGTTATAGAACTCCAGTATGCTGATGATAACACTTACATATCCACCTCCAAGACACTACACTTGGAAGGACAACAAGGGATCATCTAAGTAAGTAAGTGGTTCTAACACAGTTCTCACTGTGTTGAGAATGTCAAGTTGGGAAGATGAGGAGTCACTGAAAGAAAAAGGCAGAAAGAAAGAGAGAAAGATCAAAGGAGGGGAGAAGAGAGAAAAGAAAAGGCTCATTTGTTTTAATGAGTTTGGTTTGGCAGGCCCGGCCCAGCTTGTCTGCAGACCGAGCGGAGAGAGTGAAAGCGAGCGGCGGTGGATGGAGGTGTCACGGTTGGGGCTGCTGCCGTTTGTCACCGCGCCAGGGGCAGCCACATTCCTTCAGCAGGGAAGGCAGCGGAAGGCGGCCCAGGCGTCTCCCATGTGCTTCTCCTGCCAGTCCAGCTCCCCACAGGCCCCACACCCCTCACTTTCTCCCTCTCCCTTGAGTGCCGGAAGAAGGCCCCCAACGTCCGCGGGGCATGGCCTAAGGGACCGAGGAGGACGGCCCATCCATGCATGCGGCTTGGAATGTGTCATAACACTGCAATGAAGGTGAACCCATATGTACACTCGGAGAGGGAGAGAGGGAGCATTCTTCTTCCTCTGGGCCCAAAAGTTTCACTCTAAAGCCTTGTACGAGGTTGGGTCAAAAAGCAATGCCTCCATCACTCTATTTTTTCTTTCGTTCACAGCCACTGGACTATCTACGTATAATATGGGCAAAAAAAGTTGCAGCCCCTTGGGCTCTTTTCTCAGGCCCTCCTCTCTCTCACCATCCTATCCTTCCTTCCTTCTCTTTCCTTCCTCCTTCCCTCCCTCCCTTTCTTTCTTACCTCCCTCTTCTCCCTCCTTCCTTCCTTCACTTCCACCCTTTTGTCCTTTTTTCCTTCCCTCTATCACCCTTCCTTCCCTCTCTCCTTCCTTCCTTCCTTCCTTTCTTCCCTCCTTTGTTTTTTTTTCTTTTCTCTTTCCTCCCTCCCTCCATTTCCTTTCACCCTTCCTTTCTTTCATCCTCCTCTTCCTCCTTTCCTTCCTTCTCTCTTTCCTTCCTCCTTCCCTCCCTCCCTTTCTAACTCCCCTCTTTCTCCATCCCTCCCTCTCTCCTTCCCTTCCACTCTTTCTTTTTTCCTTTCTTCCTTTTTTCTTTCTTTCCTTCCCCCTTTTGTTTCTCCCTCCTTCTCTCTCTATATCCTCCCTCCCCTCATTTCCCTTCACCCTTCCTTTCTTCCATCCTTCCCTTCCTCCTTTCCTCCCTCCCTACTCCCCTCTCTCTTTTTCTCCTCCCTCCCTCCCTTTCTTTGCTTTCTTCCCATTTGCCTTTCCTTCCTTCTATCTTTCCTCCCTCCCATCCTTATCTCCCTCTTTTGCCATCCTTCTCCCTCCCCTTCCACTCTTTCATCCTTCCTTCTCTCCCTCCCTCCTACCCTCTTTCCCCCTCCCTCTTTTCCCCTCTTTCTCCTTCCTTCCTTCCTTCCTTCCTTCCTTCCTTCCTTCCTTCCTTCCTTCCTTCCTTCCTTCCTTCCCTTTTGTCTTCCCTTCCTTCTCTCTTTCCTCCTTCCTTCCCTCTCACTATTTCTCCTTCCTTCCTCCCTTCCTTTCTTTGCTTCCTTCCCTTTTGTCTTTCCTTCCTTCTCTCTCCCCCCTCCCTCCCTTACCTCCCTCTTTCTCCATCCCTCTCTCTCTTCCTCCCCTTCTACCCTTTCATCCTTCCTTCCCTCTTTCCCCTCTCCTTCCCCCTCTCTTTCTCCTTCCTCCATTCCTTATTTCCCTTTTGTCTTTCCTTCTCTTTTTCCTCTCTCCTTCCCTCTCTCTTTCTCCTTCTTTCCTTCCCTAAGTTAGAAAGTTTGCCCATGCCTGCTTTAACCCAATGCGCCACCACGGTTCCCAGTACATGGTTCCCAGTACATGGTTGGAAAATGCCTTCTTTCTCACCAATGGAGTCGTTTCCGACTCAATTACTTCCAGAGTGGGACAGTTCTGGGTCTTCCAGATAGAAGTTGGGACAAGCAACATCAGAGGGTGATCAGGACGACAGAAGTTATTAATGAGGAAAGAGATGTAATATCAGAGATCCTGCCACAGTTTGCTTTTGCCTGAGCCAACTGGGAAAGACAAGATGGCTAAAATGTCAAGAGAAGCCGCTCAAGGCCGCCTTACCTGAGGTAGCTGCTCCTATCAGCTTGGGGCCCGCTTCACCGCTGGGGTCCCGGAAGCCTTCCTCCTTGGACGGAGGTAGGTCTGCATCCCGTTCGCCCAGGAAACTGCTCTCTTGGGAGCCCTTGGGTGGCTCGGCTTCATCCCCATTGTCCTCTTCGTCGCTGCAACCCTTGGGCTGCACCATGTAGACACCCTCGGGGGGCACCTCGGCCCCTTCGGAGCTTTTGGGCTCCTTGCTCTCGATGCGCCCTAGCAAGGCGTCCTCGCTGTACTCCCCATTGACCCACTTCTCAATCACCTCCCTCCGCTTGTCCTCCTCAATCTTCTGCACGCGGCCAGCCCCCTCGGGCTCCTTGGCCCCGGGCTGGGCAATGTCCTTGGTGGCGGCACTGCCAATGGCGCCCTCGCGCCCCAGGAGGGCCTTGTCGGCGTGGATCTGCTCAAGTCCCTTGTGGTCGACGACGACCTGGCGGCTGAGCTTGGCACAGATGGCGTTGAGCTTCAGGCCACCTTTGCGCTTGGCAGCCATCTTGGGGTTTCCTGAGGTTGCGTCAGTGCATAGAGTTCTTTCAGCTGGAGGAAGAAACGGACAACAGAAAGAGAGAGAAAGCAACAGGCGTTAGGAGGAGATTCCTTAAGACAACCCACTAATCCACAAACAATGATTATATCATAGTATAATAAAGTAGAGACTCGCTTATCCGACATAAATGGGTCGGCAGAATGTTGGATGCTCTTTGATTGTAGATGAACTATAAATCTCAACAACTACAACTCCCAAATGACAAAAACCAATCCCCACAAGCCTACCAGTATTCACATTTGGGCGTATTGGGTATTTGTGCCATATTTGGTCCAGTGAATGAAAATACATTCTGCAAAAAATACAACCTGTGGGTCGCGACCACTTTGGGGGTTGAATGACCCTTTCACAGGGGTCACCTAACACCATCGGATAACACATATTTCCGATGGTCTTAGGAACTGAGACATTGCTAACTTTTCCCAGAACTCCATTGCTTCCCAGAGGCCTCTTGTTTTTCTCCGAAGGGAGGTGTTGACATCACTCAGCCCCCCCCCCCCCCCATTTTAGGTGGAGGTGAGGTTTGCTTTGGAACCAAGAGGGAGGAGGAGGAGGAGAGAGAAGGTGAGGGAGGGGTGCTGGGGGGAGGGCAGGGCTTAGAGTGGGGTGGAGTGGCCCGTCCATGAAAAAACCATCAACAATGAAAATGCATCCTGAATATCAGATATTTACATTACGATTCATAACAGGAGCCAAATTACAGTTATGAAGTAGCAACAAAAATGTAATATAATGTTATGGTTGGGGGTCATCACAACATAAGGAACTGTATTAAAGGCGGGGTGGGGGGATTAGGAAGGTGGAGAAACACCGATTTAGATGCGAAACTGTGGGCCAGACTTCTCCAAGCCCTGGACAACCTTTGCCTCGGCTACCGGCCACACACAATTGGGACGATGGGAAAGCGGACTGGCTCCCTCGCCTCTCCATAAAGCAAGACCCTCCCTCTGTAATCTTGCCCCGCCAGAACGAGAAGCAGGTTGAGATTCATCAGACCCCCAACGGTGTACCCAGGAGCAACGGTGACACATCCTAATCCTCTGCTACAATGCTAACCGCCTGAAACTTTAGACTCGCTCTCCGCCAGCCAGAACACACGGCTGGTTAGCATTAGCGGCTGACAGCTCTGGGCATCGTCTCCTAGTCAAAGGCGCAGGAAAGAAACTAAGCGGCTGCCTGTTGCCTGACAAGTGAGCGCCCGCAAGTAGGAAACACGGGCAAAACTCGAAAAGTAGTCGGTGGATTGATTCAACATTGTGACACAACCTTGCTTTCCAATCTCCCATGACACATTTTACATCCTGGTGCGGTTTGGGGGAGGACAGACTATGGATCATGGGATTTGCAGCACCTTCACTGGAATTGCCTCCTGCAGACCACTGCAACTCCCACAAATGAGGAACCTGGACCAAACTTGGCACACAGACACCCCCCCCACCAATGACCCACTTTACGTCCTGGTGCAGATTGTGGGAGGATGGACCATGGATGATGTGATTTGCAGTACCTTCACCTACAGACCCCTGCGACCCCCACAAATAAGGGACCTAGACTAAACTTGGCACATAGACCCCCCCCATGCCCACTTTAGGTCCTGGTCCGGATTACGGGATGATGGACCACGGGTGATGGGATTTGCAGTACCTTCACTTGAATTGCCACTGCAACTCCCAAAAATGAGGGAACTGGACCAAACTTGGCACACAGATCCCCCCATGACCCACTTTATGTCCCAGTGCGGATTGTGGGAGGACGGAACATGGATGATGAGATTTGCAGTATTTTCATCTGATTGGGCTCCCACAAACCACTGTGGCTCACACCAATGGCAGATCAAGCTTAAACTGGGATTTGCAGTTCCTTCAAAGGGACCTGGACCAAACTTGGCACCCATAACTCACTTTATGTCCCAGTGCAGATTGTAGGAGGATGGACCATGGATGATGCGATTTGCAGTACCTTCGCCCGAATTGCCTTCTGCAGACCACTGTGACCCCCACAAATGAGGGACCTGGACAAAACTTGGCACACAGACCCCCCATGACTCACTTTATGTCCCAGTGTGGATTGCAGGATGGATCATGGATGATGGGATTTGCAGTACCTTGGCCCGAATTGCCTTCTGCAGACCACTGTGACCCCCACAAATGAGGGACCTGGACAAAACTTGGCACACAGACCCCGCATGACTCACTTTATGTCCCAGTGTGGATTGCAGGAGGATGGATCACGGATGATGGGATTTGCAGTACCTTGGCCCAAATTGCCTTCTGCAGACCACTGTGACCCCCACAAATGAGGGACCTGGACCAAATTTGGCACACAGATCTCCCCATGACTCACTTTATGTCCCACTGCGGATTGTGGGAGGATGGACCATGGATGATGGGATTTGCAGTATCTTGGCCAAAATTATGCAATGGCACACGATTAGTAGTTAAAAATAGATGAACAATTTAACTATAGCAACAATTCTGAATGGACCTCATAAAGGTGAAGACATACTACTTCCACGAGTACCACTCATTCTGACCAACATGGCGTTCGAGTTCAAACGACTTCCATTTCCAATATGCGTTCGCTATGACTAACAATATCAAGGAGATCATTTTATGGGGTACGAAGGAAAAGCCGAAGAGAGGTAAGGAAAAGGCAAGGAGTTCGGCTTTTTAATTTTTTGATTTTTTGGGGAGTAGTCCCAAATTGCCTGAGACCTGGGCTCCAAGTGGGAGGTCTGCACGCCCTCGAAAAACCCAAGCATCGACTGTGCTTTGTTCCCTTCGCCCACAGAGATGCGCGGACTCGATAACAGCCCAACAAAACAAAACAAAAAAAAAGCCACACACACCTGTGTTATTTACACACCCACCTGTGTCCTCGCACAAGAGCACACCCGGCGCGCACGCCCAGGTGCATCCAAATTCTGCCGACACACATACACGCACGCAAAACATGCTCACTCTCACACCTGCCTTGGCTCAGGGGGGAATCCAGGTCGCGGTTTCGTCACTCCGCTTCCCTGGCCTGAGCTGCTCTTGAAATCCCAGCCGAGGCCTTTTAAACTCCGGGTCACCTGGAGGGTCACGTGAGGTCGGTGAAACCCAACACCCAACGAGCACCAGTGAAGAGAGCTACTCAAGCACTGGGGGCCACACTTTGAAACTGGGGTGGTGGATAGCGGGTGGGAGCCGGCATGCATATGCTTCGACGAAGGGAAGCCGGCTGAAGAAAACGGGTTTGGACAGCACCCTCCGAGCCAGCCCGGCAGGCGACTGATGAATCAGCACGGAGGGAGCTCTCCCCACCTCACACATACACACACCAAGAAAGCCCAGCGTGGCTCTCTTTTGCAAGCCAGGTCTTCTTGAGCCGGCCACATCGCTGGAGGAAAGGGCTGTCAGGTCTCATCAGCGACTCCCTCCCCAAAGAAGACCCCTCCGGCCTGGTCACGAACACTGCTCCCTGTCTCGCCACTCCCGCCACCGAGCACCAGCCCTGCCCCAGCTTCCTCGGGATGAGAAACATCCTCCACGTAGGAATGGTAAAAATATATCTCTCTGAGAATAAATATTTATCCAAAGGAAGTGGAAGGGGGAGTGAAGGCACTCAAGTGCTACAGTGCTGAGCACATGGGAGAGAACACACAGGTAGGACTCCCCAGCCCCAAAATAGTCTCTCTGTGTCATCAATATCATCATCATCATCGTAGTCATAATCATTGGGTTACCGTGAGTTTTCCGGGCTGTATAATAATCGATACCAGGGGTCCACAAACTTTTTACACAGAGGGCCCAGGTCACAGTCCCTCAAATTGTTGGAGGGCCAGATTATAATTTGAAAAAAACAACGAATGAATTCCTATTCACAGTGCACGTATCTTATTTGTAATGTAAAAAACACTTTAGTACAATACAATAATTAAAATGAAGAATAATTGTAACAAATATAAACTTATTAGTATTTCATTGGAAAGTGTAGGCCTGCTTTTGGCTGATGAGATAGGATTGTTGTTGTCGTGTGCTTTCAAGTCATTTCAGACAGGTTGATCCTGAGTGAGGGCCGGGTAATGACCTTGGAGGGCCGTATTCGGCCCCCGGGTCGTAGTTTGAGGACTCCTGATCTATACACATAATAAAAGTGAAAAATGTGTGTGCGGCAGAGGTGTCCACTTACACCAGGGGTCCTCAAACAAAGGCCCGGGGGCCGGATATGGCCCTCCAAAAACATTTACCCGGCCCTCACTCAGGGTCAACCTAAGTCTGAAACGACTTCAACGCACACAACAACAACAATCCCAAAAGTGGGCCCACACCTCCCATTGAAATACTAATAAGTTTATATTTATTAAAATTGTTCTTCATTTTAATTATTGTATTGTTTTTAAGTGTTTTTTTGCACTACAAATAAGATACGTGCAGTGTGCATAGGAATTCATTCATTTTTTTTTTTCAAATTATAATCCGGCCTTCCAACAGTTTGAGGGACTGCGACCTGGCCCTCTGTTTAAAAAGTTTGAGGACCCCTGACTTACACAGACAGTCTCCGGTCTCAACAAACAGGCTATAGTTCCAAGTGCTGAGAAGGCTCCAAAGGCACTCCCTCCAATGACATTGCAGGTTATGGCAGGCAAAACGTCAGGAGAGAATGCATCTAGAACATGGCCATATAGCCCCAAAAAACCTACAACAACCCAGTGATTCCGGCCATGAAAGCCTTTGACAATACAACAACAACAACAACAATAATGATGATAATAATAGCCGATACAACACACAGTCCTAGACACTTGGGAAGTGTTCCATGTGTAATCCAATACAAGAGCCAGCAGAGTGATACTGTCTGCTGTGGACTCATCTTGTGTTTCAAATAATAATAATAATAATAATAATAATAATAATAATAAGGAAGTGTCCGACATGTAATCCAATACAAGAGCCAGCAGAGTGATATTGTCTGCTGTGGACTCATCTTGATGTGTTTCCAATAATAATAATAATAATAATAATAATAATAATAATAATAAGGAAGTGTCCGACGTGTGATCCAATACAACAGCCAGCAGAGTGATATTGTCTGCTGTGGACTCATCTTGTTGTGTTTCTAATAATAATAATAATAATAATAATAATAATAATAATAATAATAAAATTTATTTATATTCTGCCCATTCATACTTGCCTCCAACAGACAAGAGTTCTTTCTCCCACCCTGGATATATAAACCCCACTTGCCTAGTTTCCAACAGACCTCACAACCTCTAAGGATGATTGCCACAGGTGTGGGCGAAACATCAGGAGAGAATGCTTCTGGAACATGGCCAGACAGCCTGGAAAACTCACAGCAATCCAATGCAGGGAGTTTTTGGAGGTCTACAGAAGCGGTGGGCTACAAAGACCATGCCCTCCATCATCTCCGTTTGAGAAGCCTGTTTGATCCGCCATGGCCTTGGCTCTCCATTCGGAGTGGCACAAAAGGATCCCGGACTAAGTAAACATCCCCTGTGCGTTTCTTCTCCCCAAAAGAAATGTTTGGATTCTGCATCAATCCAAGGAAGCCATTTATAACCGGGGCCTGTCACAGCGCCCTTTTCATCCCTGCCGGGGACAAACTCTCCCACATGTTTTATTTACACTGAGCGCTTCCTGCGAAAACAATACCCACAAAGCATGTACACCAGTGAAGAGCGCAGGGCAGAAGCAAAGTGGTCCTGGCTCAATCGCTCAGACCCAGAAGGACCTGGGATCCATCCAAAGCAATGCTAATGTGGTGACCCCTTCGTACAGTTCCTCATGTTGTGTTGACCCCAACCATAACATTATTTCCGTTCTGTAATTTTGCTAATGTTAGGAATCACCATGTCTGATATGCAGGATGGATTTTCATTCACTGGACCAAACTGGGCACAAATACCCGATCTGCCACATTTGGATACTGGTGGAGTTTATTTTGTCATTTGGGAGTTGTAGTTGCTGCGATTTATAGTTCACCTACAATCAAAGAGCATTCTGAACTCCACCAATGATGGAATAGACCCAAACTTGGTACACAGAACTCCCATAACCAAGAAAAAAAATACTGGAAGGGTTTGGTGGGCAATGACCTTGGGTTTTGGAGTTGTAGTTCACCTACACCCAGAGAGCAGTGTGGACTCAAACAAGGATGGATCTAGGCCAAACTTGGCACAAATATTCAATATGTCCAAATGTCAACACTGGTGGAGTTTAGGGAAAACAGACCTTGACATTTAATTGTAGTTGCTGGGATTTGTAGTTCACCTACAACCAAAGAGCATTCTGAACTCCACCAACAATATAATTGGGCAAAGCTTCACACAGAGAACCCCCATGCCATGAAGGGACTCGCTGGTGGGAGCCTTCCTCCAGCCTCACATGCTCTCCCTCACCCGCACATATGCACCACGCATGTCTGCTCTCCCCTCCTCCTTTGGAGTCTCAGAAACAGCCCTCCCCTTGGCTGACAGGCCGGCCAATCACAGCAGAGGAGGGCATTTGGTGGAGGATTCTTTCCAAAAAGGAAAAAAAAGGTGAGATGCAGAGATTTTCAGCCTTCTCTGCCAAAGGAGTTCCGAAGACCATCAGAAATATATGTTTTCTGATGGTTTTTGTCGACCCCTCTGAAACCCCCTCACGACCCCCCCCCCCCCAGGTCTCCCGACCCGCAGGTTGCGAAACACTGCCTTAGGCTACTGTGAGCCTCCCTCCAGCCTCACATGCTCTCCCTTCCCACTATGCTACCATGCACAGAGCACGCCTGCTCTCCCCTCCCCACTTGGAGTCTCAGAAACAGCCCTCCCCTTGGCTGAGAAGCCAGCCAATCACAGCAGAGGAGGGCTGTTTGCTGAGACTCCAAGTGGGGAGAGGAGAGCAGGCGTGCTCAGGGCATGGCAGCATAGTGGGAAGGGAGAGCATATGAGGCTGGAGGGAGGCTCGCAGTAGGATTCCTAAGACCATCAGAAATGTATGTTTTCTGATGGTCTTTAGCGACCCCTCTGAAACCCCTTCGTGACACCCCCCCCCCCAGTGTTCCCGACCCCCAGGTTGAGAAACGCTGATCCAAAGGAAGAAAAGAGGAGGGACTCTCAGAAGCCTCCAACAGAATCCCATATCAAACAGGACAACCACCGTCTAGTCCTCAAGATGGTACCGCATGGCTTGACAACCTCCGGGGAAATGGCAAAAGAGTGCCGGGAAAAGTTGCTACCCCTTCAGACCAACGCAGCATCTTTCTTCTCCTTTAGATTTCGTCAGATGCAAAATTATGCAAAACTAAGCAAATATGTGCCAATGTGCTTAACTCACAAGCATTTATCCAGGTCAGAGAACCCAACGTGTTCTTGGTGTTGTTGAATTTGTGCTGAAAGCCCAACGTACAAATAGCCGTCAGCCAAATTCTCAAGGCCCAGCCTCTCCGGCTGCTAGGCTCCGACTTCCCGATTCGAGCACGAGATCTCTGCCAGTGTACATACACCCTCTCTTGTTGTGGTTGTTGCTTTTCAAGGGAATTCCTAAAGGATCGGAGTGGGGAGAAGAAGGAATTGGAGAGGAGCTCAAGAGGTGAAGTGGACATCAAGAAGGGAATGCTTGGACTTGAGGGTCAGGGGACCCCTGGATTTGGGGCTTGGGGGCAAGCAAGACAAGAGACGGTAAGCGAGGAAAGGAACGAGCCTGACGGGGACTTGTCACTTCAAGGGGCTGTGCCGAAAACCGAACAGATGGACCTTTCATATTCTTATTGAAGAATTTTAAGCCCAGCTGAGTAGCTGTGCTCAGGAGGGAAACCGGCGTGCCAGCTTTCCAGGAGCGGAGAGGGATGCATCCGATCAATTATTCACCACATTGTTTGGGGCGGATAAGGGAGGGGGACGTACGTACACGTGTGCGGATTTGGAAACGGTACATATTTTTCTCGCAGTGGCATCCGGATTGCAATGGTGGGAACTTGAAGGCCATGAGATCCACCCAGAGTCTTCACCTCTGGATGAATCAAAGGGTAAATTTCCTCATTCTGCCCAATCCCCACAACACAGTGGTTCCATCTGTGGGCCGTGGAACACCAGTGGCCCACAAGAACTAAAATATGGTCCGCGGCCTCACTGTTACTACACCGTTGCAACGAGAGCAACTGGTCTTGTGAAACTCTCTTTCAGTGCAAAGGCTTATTAAATATGGTTTTCTGTGGGTGAGCAGATGGCAGCTACTGGATGGCATGTGTTCTGTATCAGAAACTGGAGCTGATGTGGTAGAAATCCAATGCAATTTTCTGAATCAGCACCCCAAATAACCACACCAAATCTAAAACTGATTTGTACACCGTTGCAATGAAAGCGACTGGTCTCGCAAAACCCACTTTCAGATGGGCACATTCAAAGTTTGGCGATGGTGGCACGGGGCAACTGACCAAAGAGATGGACTCATGATGGACCACCACAACCCCGCCTCCCCGCTTCCCAGGCCTAGCCTACTGATGCACCCCAAAACCTGGAGGACAATGTTGGGTGAGGTTAAACCCAACCGAGTTCGTCCAATCAGGTTTTGATGATGCATGCCAGGTCCACGTGGTCCTCCAAGATCAAATCCTTACCATTTATGGATCTGGCATTTAGCAGTACCAGGAGACTGCCATTTAGGCTATCCAATCTATGTTGCCTCAGGGTTATTATTATTATTATTATTATTATTATTATTATTATTATTATTAATTCACTTATACTGCTGAGGTTAATTAAATATAATTTTCTGTAGGCGAGCACATGGCTACTACTGGATGGCATTTTTCTGAATCAGAAACCAGAGATGATGTGGTTTGTACAATGCAATTTTTGAACCAGCACCCCCAATAACCAAACCCAATCTAAATTTGATCAAAAACGATTCAAAATCCTTTTGGTACTAATGTTGGACTGGTCCCTGGTCCAAGTGGTCCCGGGTCCAAGTGGTCCTTGGTCCAAGAGATCCCTGGTCAAAGTGGTCCCTGGTCAAGTGGTCCCTGGTCAAAGTGGTCCCTAGTCAAAGTGCTCCGTAGTCAAATGGTCCCTGGTTAAGGTAGTCCCCGGTCAAAGTAGTCCCTAGTCAAAGTGATCCCTGGTTAAGTGGTCCCTGTTCAAGTGGTCCCTGGACAAGATAGTCCCTAGTCAAAGTAGTCCCTAGTCAAACTGATCCCTGGTCAAAGTGGCCCCTTGTCAAAGTAGTCCCTGTTCAATTGGTCCCTGGTCAAGGTAGTCCCTGGTCAAAGTAGTCCCTAGTCAAAGTGGTCCCTGTGGAAAGTGGTCCCTGGTCAAAGTGGTCCCTAGTCCAAGTGATCCCCGATCAAAGTGGTCCCTGGTCCAAGTGATCCCTGGTCAAAGTGGTCCCTGTTCAAGGTAGTCCCCGGTCAAAGTAGTCCCTAATCAAAGTGATCCCTGGTTAAGTGGTCCCTGATCAAAGTGGTCCCTTGTCAAAGTGTTCCCTGCCATAGTAACATCTCTAATTTCTAGTCAGGGGAGGATAGACACTTTGAGAAATAGGGTTTGATACTGAGCTTGGGGTTCTGCCTTTCCAGAATGTGTCCTTGCGGCTGGTATTTGTTTATGAGGAAGTTGCTAGACCTCAAGATTGCAAGGCAGCCGGAAAATGAGCGGTCAAAATGTGGGTGAAATCCTGGATGCCAGGAGTCCGGCGAGGAGTAAGGGAAGAGGAATTTACAGCGAGTTCTCAGCCCTTCCCTACGATGTGCACAAAGCACAATTAAGTAAAACAATCAAGTATATGACTACCTAATTTGCATCATTTATACACGTCACTGAATTTTTAAAGCTTCCCATAAAGTGAGGCAGGCACAGGAGAGTTGTGCCGTGGCTGCTTTCCCCCCATTTCTTTTCCCTGCCTTCCCAGTGTGCCACTTGTTCCCACAGAAGAGTCTGCCGAGAGTGTTGTCCCTTCCTCTGCTACACACATACACACAGCTCCAGATTATCAATAACACATTGTATTGCTTTTCGCTCAAGAGATGACCTTGGCTTAGTGGAACGTGTCTCGTTCGGCTGACCTTGGAGAGTCCCACAGTGGTCCCTGAGTTTGGAGAACCTTTGGGACCAGCAAAGAGGGTGTTGGAAAGGGTGCCCATCGGTCTTATGGGAAAGTCTGGAGCGTATCCTTATTGGGGTCAGGACTTGGAGTGTTCGCAAGGGGGTTTCTGAGGGGTTGACAAAGACAATCAGAAAACATATATTTCTGATGGTCTTAGGAACCTCTTTGGCAGAGAAGTCTGACGATCTCTCCGCCTGTCCTTCTCTTCCTTTTTGGAAACAGATGGCAAATCTTCCCACCAAAAGCCCTCCTCCGCTGTGATTGACCGGCCTCTCAGCCAAGGGGGGGGGGGCTGTTTCTGGGACTCCAAGCAAGGAGGGGAGAGCAGGCGTGCTCGGCAAATGAAGTGGGTGAGGGAGAGTGTGAGAGGCTGGAGAGAGGCTCACGCCAAGCGGGGAAGGGAGAGCAGGCGTACTCAGCAAATGAAGTGGGTGAGGGAGAGCGTGTGGGGCTGGAAGCAGGCTCACGCCAAGTGGGGAGGGGAGAGCAGGTGTGCTCGGCAAATGAAGTGGGTGAGGGAGAGTGTGTGAGGCTGGAGGGAGGCTCACGCCAAGCGGGGAGGGGAGAGCAGGCCTGCTCGGCAAATGAAGTGGGTGAGGGAGAGTGTGTGAGGCTGGAGGGAGGCTCACGCCAAGCGGGGAGGGGAAAGCAGGCCTGCTCGGCAAATGAAGTGGGAAAGCAGGCCTGCTCGGCAAATGAAGTGGGTGAGGGAGAGTGTGTGAGGCTGGAGGGAGGCTCACACCAAGTGGGGAGGGGAGAGCAGGCGTGCTCAGCAAATGAAGTGGGTGAGGGAGAGCGTGTGAGGCTGGAAAGAGGCTCACGCCAAGTGGGGAAGGGAGAGCAGGCGTACTCAGCAAATGAAGTGGGTGAGGGAGAGCGTGTGAGGCTGGAAGCAGGCTCACGCCAAGTGGGGAGGGGAGAGCAGGCGTGCTCGGCAAATGAAGTGGGTGAGGGAGAGCGTGTGAGGCTGGAGGGAGGCTCACGCCAAGTGGGGAGGGGAGAGCAGGCCTGCTCAGCAAATGAAGTGGGTGAGGGAGAGTGTGTGAGGCTGGAGGGAGGCTCACGCCAAGCGGGGAGGGGAGAGCAGGCCTGCTCGGCAAATGAAGTGGGTGAGGGAGAGTGTGTGAGGCTGGAGGGAGGCTCACACCAAGTGGGGAGGGGAGAGCAGGCGTGCTCGGCAAATGAAGTGGGTGAGGGAGAGTGTGTGAGGCTGGAGGGAGGCTCGCGCCAATGAATCCCTTCAAGGCGTGGGGGTTCTGTGTGGGAAGTTTGGCCCAATTCTATCATTGGTGGGGTTCAGATTGATTGTAGGCAGGCATGTAGCCGGAGGGCGGGGGGCTTGGGGGGCTTCAGTCCCCCCTCCCCCGAAATTCTCATGGGGGTCCGCGAGAAGGCCTTATTGGTATATTATTTAAACTGTTATGTTTATTCATATCATGATCTGATCACCATGCTCAATATATTCCATATGCATGGGGGTATTGGGGTAACGATTCAAAAGGTTTGCTAGGCTAGACCCTCTTTCACTCAGACTCAGCCCCCCCCCCCAATCAAACTCAGCTCCCCCCAAAACAAAATCCTGGCTACGGGCCTGATTGTAGGTGAACTATACATCCCTGTAACTACAACCTATAGTTCAAGGTTTATTTCCCCAAACTCCACCAGTGTTCAGATTTGGGCATATTGAGTATCTGTGCCAAATTTGGTCCCGATCCATCATTGAGACCACGGTGCTCTCTGGATGTAGGTGAACTACAACTCCAAATCTCAAGATCAATGCCCACCAAACCCAGTATTTTCTGTTGGTCATGGGAGTTCTGTGTGCCAAGTTTGGTTCAATTCCATCATTGGTGGAGTTCAGAATGCTCTTTGATGGTAGGTGAACTATAAATCCCAGCAACTACAAATCCCCAATGACAAAATCAACGCCCCCTCCCAACCCCACCAGTGTTCTAATTTTGGCAAATTGGGTATTTGCGCCAAATGTGGTCCAATGAATGAAAATACATCCTCCATATCAGATATTTACATGACGGTTCATAACAATAGCAAAATGACAGTTATGAAGTATTAACGAAAATGATGTTATGGTTGAGGATCACAACATGAGGAACTCTAATAAGGGGTTGCAGCATTAGGAAGGTTGAGAAACACTGCATCATGTGCTACCATACTGATGTGTTGTTATATGTTTTCAAGTTGTTTCCAACTTTGGGCAAACTTATCACCAATCTTCCCACATGCCTCCATTTTGCACAGACGCACAGAAACACACAACGAGAGGCACACACGCATGTCCTGCTGAGGCTCACCGTCGCTACCAGCCACCTCGGAGCCACCGTCAGAGAGACAGAGGAAGAGCGAGAACCCTAAAGTGTTAACGGCGATCGGTGAAATGGCACAGCAGATTGCTACAATAAATAATTTACTGATATTTATAAATATTCAAATCAGTCGGCTTTAGAAATTGAAAGGGTGCGGGAGGGGGGAGGCGCTGGGAAGTGAGTGTGTGCCGAAGGACCGAAAAGGGAAAGGGGGGGGGGGGAGCTGACACTAATTCCCTGACTCTCCAAATTCATTTGAGAACTGTTTCTCATTTCAAACAAATATTAAATCTTTTGGCATCAAGAAAAGGATGGGTGGTTTAGAAGAGTGGCTGGGAAGAGGGGGGTAGAGGAGGAAGGAAGGAAGGAAAGAAAGAAGGAAGGGAGGGAGGGAGGGATTGAGGGAGGAAGGGAAGGAGGGAGTGATTGAGGGAAGAAAGAAGGAAGGGATGGAGGGATTGAGGGAGGAAAGAAGGAAGGGAAGGAGGGAGGGATTGAGGGAGGAAAGAAGGAAGGGAACCAGGGAAGGATTGAGGGAGGAAAGAAGGAAGGGAAGGAGGGAGGGATTGAGGGAGGAAAGAAGGAAGGGAAGGAGGGAGAGAGGGATTGAGGGAGGAAAAAAGGAAGGGAGGAAAGAAGGAAGGGAGGGAGAGAGAGATTGAGGGAGGAAAGAAGGAAGGGAAGGAGGGAGGGATTGAGGGAGGAAAGAAGGAAGGGAAGGAGGGAGGGATTGAGGGAGGAAAGAAGGGAGGAAAGAAGGAAGGGAGGGAGAGAGGGATTGAGGGAGGAAAGAAGGAAGGGAAGGAGGGAGGGATTGAGGGAGGAAAGAAGGAAGGGAGGGAGGGATTGAGGGAGGAAAGAAGGGAGGAAAAAGAAGGAAGGAAGGGAAGAAGGAAGGGAGGAAGGAAAGAAAGAAGGAAGGAGTGAAAGAAGGAAGTAAAGAAGAAAGGAAGGAAGGAAGGAAGGAAAGAAGGAAGGGAGAAAAAAAGAAAGGGATGGAGGGAGGAAAGATGGAAAAAAGGAAGGAAAGAAAGTAAGAAAAAAGGAAAGAGGGAGGGAAAGAAGGAAGGAAGGAAGAAAAGAAGAAAGGGAGGAAAGAAGGAAGGAAGGAATGAAAGAGGGAAGGAAGCAAAGAGGGAAGGAAGGGAAGAAAGAAGGAAGGAAGGAGGAAGGAGGAAGAGAATTGAAAGATGAAGGGAAGGAGGTGAGAAAGAAGGAATCTCATTGGTAGTAAGTTTCATTTATTAGCACTAATCACAATGTATGAAACAAGACTATGTGAGATCTGGGAAGCTCCTCGCTGTCCTCTGGTCCATTGCTGTGACTTGCTTTTTTGAAAGTGACCATCGACTTGATCAGAGTATCCTAAGGCTGGGCCCTGTCTCCACTGCCCTCCTTCACTTTCGGTAGCCAAATGCCCGGATCCGGCCCGGGCTGAGCTTCCCTCCGGAAGAGTAATGGTTCTTCTAATGCACAGGCAGCCTGTCAGCTCCCTGACTCCCCGTGTTTTATGAGCTTCACTGAACGGCTCTGAACTCCCTGGTAAGAAATAAAGTTATCCCTCAGCGTCCCTTCTAAACATTTCACTCAGTGCAAACGGTGTTTAAGAAAAATGAGGACATATTTCTTCTTAAGGATGCAGTATCCCCCTTCAGAGGCCTAATTTATGCCATCCATCAACTGGCCAAGGGAGAAAGAGGCAGGACGGCCGCTGGGGAACTGGCCCAAATGCAGCCCTAGCCGATGCCGCGCTCCCTTCCGCCTTCGGCCAACATCCCCCTTTCCTTCTGCACGAAGATGAGTCGGATGGGCCTCTTTCTTGGTGGATTCTAACCAAACGGTCTTGGTTATGGCTAGAAATGCTGGCTGCCAGCCTCCCTAATGATGGTACTTTTTCAACATGCATTGAGCATCCCTTAACCCAGTGGTTCTCAACCTGTGGGTCACGACCACTTTGGGGGTTGAACGACCCTTTCACAGGGGTCGCCTAACACCATACACTGAGCATCTCTTAACCCGGTGGTTCTCAACCTGTTGGTCGCGACCACTTTGGGGGTTGAATGATCCTTTCACAGGGGTCGCCTAACACCATACATTGAGCATCCCTTAACCCAGTGGTTCTCAACCTGTGGGTCCCGACCACTTTGGGGGTTGAATGACCCTTTCACAGGGGTCGCTAACACCACCGGAAAATACATATTTCTGATGGTCTTAGGAACTGAGTCATGGCTAACTTTTCCCAGAACTCCATTGCTTCCCAGAGGGAGGCGCTGACATCACTCAGCCCCACCACCACCACCATTTTAGGTGGAGGTGAGGTTTGCTTTGGAGCCAAGAGGGAGGAGGAGGAGCAGAAAGAAGGTGAGGAAGGGGGTTTTGTGGGGAGGGGAGGGCTTAGAGAGGGGTGGAGTGGCCCCTCCATGAAAGAGAAGCAACAATGAAAATACATCCTGCGTATTAGATATTTACATTATGATTCATAAGAGTGAAAAAAAATTACAGTTATGAAATAGCAACAAAAATAATGTTATGGTTGGGGGTAACCACAATGAGAAATGAGGAGGAACTGTATTAAAGGGTCACAGAATTGGAAGCTTGAGAACCACTGCCTTAACCAGAAAACCCTAATATTCCATTATTGTCCACGTACACACACTTTACTTGATTACAAATGTGGTGTATTAAATTACCCACATGCAATGCATGTATAAAGATCAAGGAGTTTCATGTTCAGACCTGGGTCCCATCTCTAAGATTACGTATATGCAAATGAATATTCCGAAATCCCAAAATTGGCTGAGTTCGCAAACACTTCTGGCGTTCGGGATTTCAGAGGAGGGAGGCTCAAGCTGCACCAGCATCCCACTCTGAAGCCTCCTGGAGGGATCTTCACCCATGATCGCTTACACTGGATCTAAGAGCCTTGAGAAGGACCCCACAACAGGAAAGCAGCATTATGATACAGAAGGAAATTAATGGTACAAGAGGCACAGTCTGCAATTCCATTGTAAACATTAACGGTACAACAGCCCTGTCCTCTGCTCCAGGGCTTCCACTTGCAACCCCTTTCAGCCCGAGATGGTTTTGTATGACCCTAAAACTAACTTAAGTACCCAGCATTGCCCAGGTTATTAGAAGAAGTCATTTATTGTGGGTGTACTACAACTCACACCAGGCCAGGTTAACCCCTTGAAATGCCATCAATACAATTCTATCTTTGGGGGGAAAGTGTGGGGAGGAAATCCTTCTTAAGGGAAAAAAAATGGGGGGATAAAAATCCCATCCTAACTTCTGATACAAAAAAACTCTTTTAACCTAATAATAATAATAATAATAATAATAATAATAATAATAATACAGTCCTAGACACTTGGGAAGTGTCCGACGTGTGATCCAATACAACAGCCAGCTGTGTGCCAAACGTGGTCCATGTCCATTGCCAGTGTAGGTCACAGTGCTCTCACTTGATGGAGGGTGAACTACAACTTCCATCATGTGGAGCCAATCCCCCAAACTCCTCCAGTATGTTTAGTTGCTGATTAGCTCTGCTCAATTTGTTATGCAGAAAGAGTTGAAAAGAGTAGGAAAGGATTAAGAGAGAGGCAGTGGGCAGGATCACGCAAACTCCACACCAATGGAGAGAGTCAGAAACACTGGGATGCCTGTGGTGGAGGAAACACCTAAAATCTAGGAGGAAAGCAGGTAAGGAGGCACACAGGCAAGGAGGCTTTATGGAGAGGCTGACTGCAAGACGATCATTGGCAAGGAGGCACAAAGGCAAATGGCCAGAGAGGCTCTGACATGGTTGACCAAAGGGGTCTCATGGGCAGGGAGGTTCCATGGGGCAGTTGGCAGTAAGGGGCTCCTAGGCACATTGGACATAGAGGACCATTGAAAAGGGGCATCATGACTGCAGAGCTGAGTTCCCAAAAGTGCAGAAAAGGTGCATTTTGGTAGTCTTACTTATCTGACCTTTGCTTATCCGACATTCCGTCTTATCCAATGCTCTTATCAGACGCTCCCCCTTTCCTCCAGCATTTCCACTTCAATTAAAGGAGTACTCCCCAACTCTCTCTCCATTAACAAGATGGATGGATAGAGTCCTGCTCATCCGACCTTCGCTTATCCGACATTCCATCTTATCCGACGCTCTAATCAGGCGCTCCCCCTTTCCTCTAGCAATTCCCATTCAATTAAAGGAGTGCCCCCAACTCTCTCTCCATTCCCAATAAGGGAAAAAGGCAAGACGAGGAGAAGGAGGAGGAAAGAGGAAAGGGAGAAAAGAGGCAGGACTGGAAGCGGAAGCGTCCTCCCTCCTTTCCTCTGTGAAGTCCACACCCCTCTTCTGCATCCAGGCACTTCCTGTTGGGCCCCGAGGCATTGCCTTGCCTTAAATCTTTCAGTACCTGCTGTTAGTATTCTAGGTGTCTAGTGCTGCGTCGGACGGGTAATAGTAGGAGACTCCGTATTATCCGACATTCTGCCGGCCTGTTTATGTCAGATAAGTAAGATTCTACCATACTTATTTTGAGATAATTACACCTCCTGCCTTGCTGCAATGAACTCCAGGCCCATTCCCCCTCTTTCTTCCCAAACTAAGGCCGGGAACAAGGACTGTGGCTGATGTTCTGGTCTCTCTTTCCCTTCCGGTTCCCTTAGTGGAAAAGAGAGTCTATTTCATTACAATGGACCCCCAAATCGGTGCACTCCCCTCCCAACCTGCCCCTGCGTTGAGCCATCTTTCCTTTATTATAATTTTTCTCTCTCCCCGCATTAAAAGGTTTACTATCCAAAACGAGTCTAAGTGGTCTCACTTCTTTGGCTAAGTAACTCCATAAATCACGACACAAGTGTTAACATCTACACCGCAACCCAAGACATCAATCTCGGCCTATTTTTACAAGCAAAAATACAGACAATGGAAGGGGTGGGGTTGGGGCGAGAGAAGGAATCCCAGCCTCTGGTCCTGATAGGATTTGAGAAGATCCTTTGAGTCCAAAACAAGACTTTTCAAACTTCTCCGTCCCAATGCTGAAGTCCAAAGTAAATCCTAGATATGGACTTGGATAGCATTGATCACTTTCGGGACTGAGACAAGGAGTCCTTTAAGCCGGATCCATATTAGAGATGGAAAAACAGAGGCAGAGGAGGAAGACCAAATCTGAAGTAACCCTGGTCCTGGATTCTTATCTTCAAGTGCAGTTTTCAGGGGCCAAATGCAAAAATACACACAAAGGTGACAATGTGAGAATATGTACAACTGTGAGTCTTGGAGTCTGCCCACCATCTCCTCCACAATTCCTACATTTTTTGGATTTTGATCAAAAGAAATGGGTGGTGGATCTGCCAGAGAGGCTCTGACATAGTTGAACTCATGAGCAGGGAGGTTCCATGGGGCAGTTGGCAGGAGGGGTCTTCCAAGCACATTGGACATGGAGGGCCATTGGAACGGGGCATCATAAGCACATCGCCACATTGGACATATAGGGCCATTGGAAAGGGGCATCATGACCGTAGAGCTGAGTTCCCAAAAGTACAGAAAAAGTGCATTACAGTGTTCCCTCACTACTTCGCGGTTCGCTTTTAGCGGACTCGCTGTTTCGCGGTTTTCAAAAAATATTAATTTAAAATATATATCACTGTATTTTCGCCATTTCATGGGTTTTTGCCGCCGTCGCTCTCCGAGGCGCTTTCCCTCCTCAGTCCTCCCTCCAGCCTTGAAGAGCCTTTCCTTCACTCTATTTTTAGTTTATAAAGACTTAAAATAGTGTATAACTACTAAAACTTTGTATAAATATTAAAATAAACAGTGTCCCTACATTGCGGTTTTTCACTTATTGCGGGAGGTCCTGGAACATAATAAGTGAGGGAACACTGTACTCGTATTTACGCAGATCAAAATCCCATTGGCTCATTTAGCTGACACATGGCTCATATAGAGTCGTTGGAAAGGGGCATCGTGACTGTAGAGCTGAGTTCCCAAAAGTGCAGAAAAAGTGCATTACTTATTTTGATATTCGGGATAGTTGCAACCTCCCCAGGCATATTCTTCCTTTTTCTTCCCAAATCTGATCTAGACAGTATACTCCTATTTATGCAGATCAAAATCCCATTGGCTCATTTAGCTGACACATGGCTCATCTAGAGTCGTTGGAAAGGGGCATCATGACTGTAGAGTTGAGTTCCCAAAAGTGCAGAAAAACTGCATTATTTATTTGATATTTGGGATAGTTGCACGTGCCCAGGCCTATTCCCCCTTTTTCTTCCCAACTGCTCTAGACACTATACTCCCATTAGCTCGTTTAGCTGACACATGGCTCATCTAGAGTCGTGGGAAAGGGGCATCGTGACTGTAGAGCTGAGTTCCCAAAAGTGCAGCAAAAGTGCATTACTTATTTTGATATTTGGGATAGTTGCATGTGCCCAGGCCTATTCCCCCTTTTTCTTCCCAACTGCTCTAGACACTATACTCCCATGAGCTCGTTTAGCTGACACATGGCTCATGTTTCGCTTGTTGTCCATGAAGACTCCAAGACCTTTTTCACACGTCCTGCTGTCGAACCAGGCATCGTCCACTATAGTCGCAAATAGTTTAATGCTGAACCTCACTCCAGTGGTGTGTGCAACCAATGTCCCCATGGAAAGGCACCCCAAAGGTCCTCCTCCGAGGGGCCGTCCCGTCCCCGTGATGCCGAGGGATCTCCTTCTCTTTCTCCTCTCCTCTTTCCATGAACTCTATTTCTCTTTCCTTCCCGAAAACAAGTGAGCTGTAAATACTGTTTAACCTTCTCCCCCCCTCGGCCCCCTCCCCTCCGCACTATAAAAACACAAATATGCCATAACTCAGCGGGCCCCAGCCTCCGCCCGCCTCCAACATGCCCTGCTCCGGGCCTCTCAGGAAGGTCATAACAAACGACTTTCCGATTCACTGCTCCTGAAATAATTTTGTGTATTAAAACCTGAATCTGCACTTTCTGGACCGAAAGGCCCCGCGCTTAATTATGGCGCTCGTCCTTGGGGTGGACAGTGATCCTTCACCGCCGCCGTTGCCGCTAACCAAGCGGAGAGGCGAGCAAAGCAAAAGGGGCCCCCTCTCCGCCTCCCTCCGAAGCCCCCCGCCTTCCCTGGGCCCAATCTGTTTTCAAAGTGTGTCTGTCCTTTATTAAATTGTTTTCTTTTCCACATTATCAGTTGCCATGGAGACCTCATCTCTCGGATTATTTGAATTTCATTATATCTATTGATTTGGGAGCATTTCATCTTTTTTATTGTTTTTCTGTCAATTTTCAAAACGAATAACCATCTAATTTGCGTCAGCGCTGATTATGTTTGTCCCTCAATAGAGGTCGGCAGCTGCGTCGAGGAAACAAATCAATGGGAAACCATCATAAACCTCCCCAGTACGATCTCCAGGATGGGTGGGTGACATTCATTCCAGGCCGGCACAAGCAAACAACAACGAAAAAAATAATAACCCGACAAAAAAGAGGCACTCGCCACCGACAAACTTCAGGACCTTTTCGGACCGGAAGAACAAATCCCATCCTAACGTCTGCTTTGGAAACGGCTCTTTGAATCTATTATTATATTTGCTTATTTGTGAGCTACCTTGAATCCACATGGGAAGAAAGGCAGGCTAGAAATAAAAGTATTGCTAATATTAATACTAATAATAGTAATAACAATATATATTTGGAGGAAAAGTGTGGGGAGGAAATCCTTCTTAAGGGAAATAATGGGGAGATAATAATCCCATCCTAACTTCTGGGTGAAAAACATCTCTGTTAACAACAGCAACAACAACAACAACAACAACAACAACAACAACAACATAATAATAATAATAATAATAATAATAAGAAGAAGAAGAAGAAGAAGAAGAATTACTATTAGTAGTAAATATTTCCATCTTTGGAGGAAAAGTGTGGGGAGGAAATCCTTCTTAAAGGAAATAATGGGGAGGTAATAACCCCATCCTAACTTCTGGTTCAAAAACATCACTGTTAACAACAACAACAACAACAACATAATAATAATAATAATAATAAGTATTATTATTCGTAGTAAATATTTCCATCTTTGGAGGAAAAGTGTGGGGAGGAAATCCTTCTTAAAGGAAATAATGGGGAGATAATAACCCCATCCTAACTTCTGGTTCAAAAACATCACTGTTAACAACAACAACAACAACAACAACATAATAATAATAATAATAATAAGTATTATTAGTAGTAGTAAATATTTCCATCTTTGGAGGAAAAGTGTGGGGAGGAAATCCTTCTTAATGGAAATAATTGGGGGGGGGGGATAAAATCCCATCCTAACTTCTGGTTCAAAAACATTTCTGTTAACCTAATAATAATAATAATAATAATAATATAATTCTAGCTTTGGGGGAGGGGGAAACTGTGGGGAGGAAATCCTTCTTAAGGGGAAAAATGGGGTGGGGTGGGGATAAAAATCCCATCCTAACTTCTGGTACAAAAAAAATCTCTTTTCGACTAATAATAATAATAATAATATAAAATAGTCACACAGTCCTAGACACTTGGGCAGTGTCCGACATGTGATCCAATACAACAGCCAGCAGAGTGATCCTGTTTGCTGTGGACTCATCTTGTTGTGTTTCTAATAATAATAATAATAATAATAATAATTTCCTAATAATCATAATGATTAACCCAATAATAATAATATAATCATAATGATTAACCCAACAACAACAACAACAACAACAACAATAATAATAATACAAAAGCCAGCATAGTGACCTTTTTTGCTGTGAACTTGTCTTGTTGTGTACCTAATAATAATAATAATATATCACATACATAATACATAACAATTATACATCACACAGTCCTAGACACTTGGGAAGTGCTTGACGTGTGATCGAATATAAAAGCCTACATAGTGATCCTTTTTGCTGTGAACTCGTCTTGCTGTGTACCAAATAATAATAACAATAATAATAATAATGCATCACATACAGGAAACATAACAATAATACACCACACAGTCCTAGACACTTGGGAAGTGTCCAACGTGATTGAATTCAAAATGTGTGATTGAATGTTCTTGTTTACTGTGAACTTGTTTTGTTGTGTGCCTAATAATAATAATAATGATGATAATAATAACAATAAAAATCACATATATAATAAATAATAATACATCACACAGTCCTAGACACTTGGGAAGTGTCCAACGTGTGATCCAATACAAAAGCCAGCAGAGTGTTCTTGTTTGCTATGAACTTATTTTGTTGTGTACCTAATAATAATAATAATAATAATACATCACACACATAACAATAATTCATCACATAGCCCTAGACACTTGGGAAGTGCATGATGTATGATCGAATACAAAAACCAGCAGAGTTTTCTTGTTTGCTATGAACTCATTTTGTTGTGTACCAAATAATAATAATAATAATAATAATAATAATAATAATAATATAATAAATCACATACATATACACGATAATAATACATCACACAGTCCTAGACACTTGGGAAGTGTCCGACGTGTGATCGAATATAAAAGCCAGCAGAGTTTTCTTGTTTGCTATGAACTCGTTTTGTTGTGTACCAAACAATAATAATAATAATAATAATAATAATATAATAAATCACATACATATACACAATAATAATACATCACACAGCCCTAGACACTTGGGAAGTGTCTGACATGTGATCGAATATAACAGCCAAAAGAGTTTTCTTGTTTGCTATGAACTTGTTTTGTTGTGTACCAAACAATAATAATAATAAATCACATACATATACACAATAATAATCCATCACACAGTCCTAGACACTTGGGAAGTGTCTGACGTGTGACTGAATACGACAGCCAGTTTAGAGATCTTGTTTGCTGTGAACTTGATCACTCACGAGCTGAGTGATCAAATACAAAAGCCAGCATAGTGATCTTGTTTGCTGTGAACTCACCTTGTTGTGTAGCTAATAATAATAATAATAATAATAATAATAATAATAATAATAATAATTCTATGTTTGGAAAATATGTGGGGTATGGAAATCTTAAGGGAAAAAAAGTGAGGAAGATGTAATATCTAATAATAATAATAATCAGAATAATAATAATCATGTTTTTCAAAAGTTGGGAGTTGAAAGCAGAGAAATTAGGGAAAGCCGGAAAAAAGAAGGGGGGGGGGGGCAAAGGAGTGAAGTGCAATTTGCAAATTGCTTACTATGTTTTTTTTAAATAATTTATGCAATTTTAAGCATTTACGTATAAATTTTTTAATAAGCCACCCCGGAGCAAAATGGCCATTAACATCCTAACGTCCTTCTGCCCGATGGACTGGTGCGCGGGATCAATTTCCGAGAGTACTCTCCCCTCCTTTTTATGACATGATAAAAACCTTTTAAAGCAACTTACACAAATATGGAATTTTCTACCCCCCACTTTCCAACCTGGTTCTTGCTCCAGACCCCCCCCCCCCCCCCCCCCGCCTTTCCCCTCCCCTAACAGCCTCTGCTTATCCGCCGGGGACGTGAATGTATAGGGATGTGTGTGTGTGTGTGTGTGTGTGTGTGTCTATGGGGGAGGGCCCTTGGCAGGAAGACAGGCCCAGCCCTAACTGGAACGGACCTGGCTGTCCTTCTAACAAGGGCATAAACTTTCATTAGCGATGCACACAGTCAAAGGCAATTTAGGGAAACGCGCCACACGGAAAAGGAAAACCTCAGCATTTTTTTAATACTGTGGCTCCTTGGCTTCATATCCGAGGCTTCGTTTGGGGGGGGGGCGCTATCCTTGGTGGCCAAAGTGACCCTTGCTAGCCACAGGGAGGGGAGAGGGAGCAAAGAGGGAGAGGAACCACCGTTTCCTACCAACTGACCGACCGACTGACGACAACACAATTCTCTGCCTGTTCGGCTCCATCCATCTGGAAGCCCTGGGGCAGATTCGGGGAGGGGGGGGGGGGACAGTCAATATTCACTTTTCGCAGGGAGCTCGGCAGCCCTGGAGCGTCTCCGCCAAAGAGAGACGGTTCCTTGTGGAAAGCAAAGAGCCTTCCATTCGCTGCCGACTCGACCGACGCCATCTGTCCCCCCCTTTTCTTGTGAGGGGTGTCCCTCGGTGGGGGAATCAACATGGACCGAGAAAGAGGCCCCAATCAGGCCCCTCCTCAGTCCCAGGGAAAAGAAAGAAAACCCTGAATTTTTTACGCCGAAAAGCAAAATGGACACAATTGTAAAACTGTGTCCGTTTTACACCGAATTTTTTACACCGACACAATTGTAGAACTGTGTCCGTTTTACACCGAATTTTTTACACCAAAAAGCAAAACAGACACAATTGTAAAACAACAAAATTGTAAAATCGCTGCATACGTTCTTTTGTAAGTAAAATGACCTCTTCTTGATAAGGCACTCTCTTATTCTACTCAACGCCGCAAGGACACAAAACTTCATACATTAATACTATTATTACTGTTATCATTATCATTATTATTGAGGCCCACAGTGGTGAAATGGGTTAAACCCTTGTAAGTCTTATAAGTCAGAGGTTTGAATCTGGGGAGCGGGTTGAGCTCCTGTCTGTCAGCTCCAGCTTCTCATGCAGAGACACACCCCTACAGGATGGTAAGCATCCCTTGGGCAACATCCTTGCAGACAGCCAATTCTCTCACACCAGAAGGACTGGTGACTGAAAGTTCAGCAGTTCTAATCCAGGGAATGGGATGACCTCCTGTCTGTCAGCTCCAGCTTCCCATGCAGAGACACAAGAGAAGCCTCCCACAGGATGGTAACACATCCGAGCATCCCCTGGGCAACATCCTTGAAGACAGCCAATTCTCTCACACCAGGACTGCTGATCAAAAGTTCAGCGGTTCTAATCCAGGGAGTGGAGTGACCTCCCGTCTGTCAGCTCCAGCTTCTCATGCAAGGACACGAGAGAGGCTTCCCACAGGATGGTAACACATCCGGGCACTCCCTGGGCAACATCCTTGCAGATGACCAATTCTCCCGCACCAGAAGGACTGCTGACTGAAAGGTTGGCGGTTCAAATCCGGAGAGTAGGGTGAGCTCCCATCTGTCAACTCCAGCTTCCCACAGGGACATGAGAAAAGCTTCCCACAGGATAACACATCTGGGCCTCTCCTGGGCATCATCTTTGGAGACGGCCAATTATCTCACACCAGAAGCGACTTGCAGTTCTTCAAGTCGCTCCTGACATGAAAAAAATTATCGTTATTATGATCAAGACAAACTGCTACATTTTAGCCAGTTTTTGGTTCCTATCATCCAGAATTTTCTGCTTTTTATAGAGGTAGGAATTGTTTTCTCAATGATGAGCCCAGATTGGAATATTTCAGCAGAATGGGTCATTCTTATAGTATTTTTTCATGCAGAATAGGGGGGAAAATGATGATTTGGAGAGACGTCTTAGAGTAGCGCTGGTGAATCCTTATGGCTAACAAGGGCCCTGGTGTGACCCATAAACCAAAAGAAATCCCTTTCCCTCCTAATGTAAGAATGAAGAAAAATTGGAGTAACAAGGGGTCGTTTTGTGTGCAGAATGGCTGTCAAATTCACTCAATTTCCATACAAAAAACAAAAGCCAGGGCCTGATTTTTTTTTCAGGCTTAATCTACTGGCCTTCCAAGAGACAGATCTTGCATCCCAGATTTGATTTGTCTAAAATACAGGTAGATTTTTGAAGCTTGCAATCTCGGCTCCAATGCGATCTTTTCCGCCCGTCCATCCCCATTCCTGCCTCCCTGGAGCCCCAGATTCCACCCAGTTTGGGTCCTTTGCTTCAGCTGTTCGGAAGAGGTCAGCCAAAGTTGAAAGTTTTTCAAATTGTATATATCCATTGACTTTCCTGCCTATCCATAGAGGGGGGCGGGAAGCTAAAAATAGCCCAGCCCGGCATGGAGGTGACTTCAGCTACGTAGGGTTGCCAAGAGCTTCGTGGGCACCTTCGGTCGCTTTGGAGGGTTGCGACACACCGCCAACTAGCATCACCTACTGAATAAGAACATTCAAGTAGGATACTAGGACTAGTCATGTCTCTTCCATTTGATTCGTGTTTCCATTTCTTCCCATCCATTCGGTTGGCACAGAGTGGGAAGGCCCCTTCTGGAACTAAAATAAACTCAATACGAAAGGCAGGTGGGAACGGGTACCAGCTCCAAACCTGTGTTTTGGATTGATTGTCACGCACACAGGCCCAAAGTGCTGGGGGCCTGGCAGGGCCTGCAGCCGAGTGCTGAATAAGGAACACTCCTTACTAGGCTCTCTGCGGGGGGGGGGGGGGGGGGCTTTACTCGTAGGCCCAAAGCACCCAGGCCTACAGTGCAAGCTTTGGGTCTATGTGCCAGGGCCTGGCAGGGCATGCAGCAGAGCACCTAGTAAGGAGCGTTCCTTATTCAGAACTCGGCTGCAGGCCCTGCCAAGCCCTGGCACATAGACCCAAAGCTTGCACTGTAGGCACCGGTGCTTTGCGCCTACGAGTAAAGCCCCCCCCCCCCCATAATGGGCCGAAAGAAAACTGATCTTTTAGCACTAAAAACAGAAAACAAGTATCTGCTCTCCTCTCCCGATTTCAGTTGAAACGGATTGGCGTCCCCACCAAAAGCCGGAAAACGAAACGGATCAAGGTTTACCCCAAAAGGCACTCGCTTACTCTACTCAATGCCGCAACTACACAAAACTTCATACATTATTATTATTATCATTATTGGAGCCCACAGTGGTGCAATGCGTTAAACCCTTGTGTCAGCAGGACTGCTGACTTATAGGTAAGAGGTTTGAATCCAGGGAATGGGGTGAGCTATTGTCTGTCAGCTCCAGCTCCTCATGCAGGGACACGAGAAAAGTCTCCCACAGAATAGTAACACACCGGGCATCCCCTGGGTAATATCCTTGCAGATGGCCAATTCTCTCCCACCAGGACTGCTGACCGAAAGTTCGGTGGTTCTAATCCGGGGAGACCTCTCGTCTGTCAGCTCCAGCTTCTCAGGCAGGGACATGAGAGAGGCCTCCCACAGGATGGTAACACATCCGGGCATCCCCTGGGCAACATCCTTGCAGACGGCCAATTCTCTCACACCAGGATTGTTGACCGAAAGCTCGGTGGTTCTAATCCGGGGAGTGGGGAGACCTCCCGTCTGTCAGCTCCAGCTTCTCAGGCAGGGACATGAGAGAGGCCTCCCACAGGATGGTAGCACAATCGGGCATCCCCTGGGCAACATCCTTGAAGGCGGCTAATTCTCTTGAATGCACATGACTAACTAGTACTGTACACAAGTCTTCCCGTACTATTGCCTCCTCCCCTTTTTCCTTGTGCATTTGATGGAAATACCAAAAGGATCCAAGAGAAAGGCGAGGGCCTGATCCAACTGCAGAGTATGCCCAGTATTGATTGAGCTGATTCCTTAAAGCAGCCAGGGCAGCTATCCTCCCGATCAACTATTTTGAAGACCAATGACAAGCCTTCTGTCATTGGTTTTCATTGGTCTGTTATTGGGGCCGGGTTTAGCACAGAGGGTTAAGCCGCCAAGCTGCAGAAAATCCTGCTGATTGAAAAGTTGGCAGTTTAAGCCCGGGTTGGGATAAGTGCCCAACCATCAGCCCCAGCTTCTGCTCACCTAGCAGATCGAAAACAGAAAGCGTGAGTAGATAAATAGGTACCACTTTAAGCGAGGAGGTAAGAAAAGGTGCCCATATTGACAAAGATTAGATCAGGAGAACGCCTATGGACATGGAAAATGGAGTGACAGCACCCCCCATGGCCGAAGTCGAGCATGGTCTCCAGATACTGGAAATGGAAAAAGATTAGAAAAGCCTTTGTTTACGCATTGTCTGTCCTGTTAATTGTATAACTCCCAGAAATCCCATACCAGGAATCATAGAAGCTGAAGTTCAAAATATCTGGAGGACGAGAGGTTGGGAACCACTGTTCCAAACTAATTTCGAGATCAATGCATTTCAAACTAGTGGTTCCCAACCTTGGGTCCTCCAAGTGATTTGGACTTCAGCTCTCAGAAATCGCAGACATATGACCAGCTGTTAGGAATTATGGAAGCTGGAGTTCAAAACATCTGGAGGACAAGATGTTGGAAATTTGGAGATGAATGCATTTCAAACCAGTGGTTCCCAACCTTGGGTCCTCCAGGTGATTTGGACTTCGGCTCCCAGAAATCCCAGCCATATGACCAGCGGTTAGGAATTATGGAAGCTAGAGTTCAAAACATCTGGAGAACGAGAGGTTGGGAACGACTGCTTCAAACGAATTTGGAGATCAATGCATTTCAAACCAGTGGTTCCCAACCATGGGTCCTCCAGGTGATTTGGACTTCGGCTCCCAGAAATCCCAGCCATATGACCAGCGATTAGGAATTATGGAAGCTGGAGTTCAAACATCTGGAGGACGAGAGGTTGGGAACTACTGCTTCAAACTAATTTGGAGATCAATACATTTCAAACCAGTGGTTCCCAACCCTGGATCCTCCAGGTGATTTGGACTTCAACTCCCAGAAATCCCAGTCATATTACCAGCTGTTAGGAATTATGGAGCTGGAGTTTAAACATCTGGAGGACAAGACATTGGGGAAACACTGTTTCAAACTAATTTGGAGATCAATGTAGGTTGCACCAAGAGAAGATGTGTGTGCATGAGAGGGTGATGTCCTGACCGGGAGCCCAACTCGTTGTTTGCAGACCGTCGCCAGCGAGAACAAGCGATGCTCCATTCTCCCATCGAGCCCACTTCCGCCTTTCATTGACTCTCCCCACTTTTTGTGTGTGCTTTAACGGTCATTAAAATAACAAGTTTCTGCTCCAGTCTAAACATTCCCACATTGCATAAAGGGTTATGTTACACCAGAGTCACCGTTGGGCCCAGTGTTTGCACAGAAACCTTGCCGCAGGTCTCCCCCGCCCCCCCCCCCCCCGACAAAGTGACTTATTAAAGTTTAAACAGTAATTAACAGAACAATAAAAATAAAGGGATGTTTGGGGAGTCGTAGAGCACACAGGGTTTTTTGGCAATCCCAGCAAAAAGATTTTTTTGATGTTGTTGTTGTTGCCGTTCCTCCTCCTAATGCCCTGAGCTGGCAGAAAATTATAAAAAATGGGAGAAGTTGGTGTTGGAGAAGTTGGAAAGATGGGCAAGGCATCGTGGAAGGCACAAAGAGGGATTAGAGCCGGGGATGGGGGCGTGTATGGAAAAGGGGTTCTGGACAACTCCTGTGAGAAGGTCTTAAGACTCTTTGGAGCTCAGGTGGGTCCTCCGCCCAGATGCCTCCTGCATCAATTTGGCTGGACAAAGGACAAGCAAGAGAGAGTGCCCACAAAGGAGTACTTCCAGCCAAATTGAAGCAGGAGACATCTGGACAGGGGACCCACCCGAGCTCCAAAGGGTCTTAAGACCTTCTCACAAGAGTCGTTATTGGGACCAGCTCTACTCTTCGTGGGCTGAGAACAGCTCAAGGGCTTGTCCAGGTCAAAGCCCTCCCAAAAGATAGAGGAGCCAAACTGAAGCAGGAGACATCTGAGCAGAGGACCCACCTGAGATCCAAAGGGTCTTAAGACCTTCTCACAGGAGTCGTTCTTGGAACTAGTTCTACTCTTCGTGGGCCAAGAAGAGATCAAGGGCTTGTCCAGGTCAAAGCTCTCCCAAAAGATAGAGGAGCCAAACTGAAGCAGGAGACATCTGAGCGGAGGACCCACCTGAGCTCCAAAGAGTCTTAAGACCTTCTCACAAGAGTCGTTAGTGGGAGCAGTTCTACTCTTCGCGGGCCAAGAAAAGCTCAAGGGCTTGTCCAGGTCAAAGCCCTCCCAAAAGATAGATGCGAATATTTTGTGAATATTTTTGTGAATATTTTTGCATATATTTTTGTGATTATTTTTTGTGGATATTGTAATTATTTTGTGAATATTGTGAATATTTTGTGATTTTTAATGAATATTTTTGTGCATACTTTCATGATTATTTTTGTGAATATGTTTGGTGAATATTTTTGTGTATATATTTAATGCAAATACTTTTGTAACTATTTACCCATTTTGATAATAATGTTAGAGAGTGGTCCCTGATCAAAGTGGTCCCTGAAAATGTGGTCCCTGGTCAAAGTGGTACCTGGTCAAAATGGTCCCTGAAAAAGTGGTCCCTGGTCAAAGTGGACCCTGGTCAAAGTGGTCCCTGGTCAAAGTGGTCCCTGAAAAAGTGTTCTCTGTTAAAGTGGTCCCTGATCAAAGTGGTCCCTGAAAATATGGTCCCTGGTCAAAGTGGTACCTGATCAAGTGGACCCTGGTCAAAATGGTCCCTGAAAAAGTAGTCCCTGGTCAAAGTGGTACCTGGTTAAGTGGTCCCTGGTTAAGTGGTCCCTGGTCAAAGTGGTCCCTGAAAACATGGTCCCTGTTCAAGTGGTCCCTGGTCAAAGTGGTCCCTGGTCAAGTGATCCCTGGTCATAAAAAGGTTGGGAACCACAGAAGTAGAACCCTTGACTCCTCCAGGGATCACCTACATTCAATGGGACTAAAATGAGATTCTGGTCCTTATTGGAAGAAAGATCTACATCTCAGCTCTCCTCTGTGCTATTATTATTATTATTATTATTATTATTATTATTATTATTATCTCTCCAAAACGAGACGCAAAGAAGCCAGAAGGAACCCAGAGAATGATCTAGGTAGGCCAAACAAACAGGCTTGTTTTCCATTTTATAAATAGGTCATCAGCTACAATGGAAGTTGTGAAAGGGGAGGGGAGGAAATACAATAATTAAGCCTCCAAAAGGCTCGTTTGTAAAGGCAGCAACAGGAGCCCAGAATCTCTCGATGGGAAACGGATCCCAAACAAAGCTCTGGCAGCTTCCCTTCCAAGGCTGCCTTGGGATGAAGAAAGGCAGGAGCGTTTTGGGGGGGATTCAGCCTGAAACATGAATGCCAGAAAGAGTCAAAGCCAGGACTCGTCCGGGGAAAGTGCAGAATCCATACAGCAATGTCCATCTATAGCTATACCCCCTATCTATCTATCTATCTATCTATCTATCTATCTATCTATCTATCTATCCATCCATCCATCCATCCATCCATCCATCCATCCATCCATCCATCCACCTACCTATCTCAGAATCTTGTTGGTCGCAATGACAACACAGTTGTGTTTCTTGAGAGGTCCCCAAGCATGGTGCCCAATGCAGCCCCAAGTCCTAAAAGTCCACTCTTTTCTCACTTGCTATCGCACAACTATATGATCCACCATTAACTGTGTCAGCAGATGCCATCACTGTGCCTAGTTGTGATCCCCAGGTTGTGCCAGTCAGCTTTTGTATGATGTTATTTCTAGCACCCACTTTTTGCTTGATAGTCAAGCAATGCGTGGTCCACAGTGACTCCCAGGTATTTTGGTGTGCTGCAATGCTCCACTGGGATTCCTTGGGAGGGGAGAAGTGATCTTCCTTTCTGGAAGTTGTAGTTCACTTATATCTAAGGACACTGTGGCCACCACTGATGATGGATCTGGACCAAACTCGGCACACAGAACCCGTATGAGCAATTGAATCTACTGGAGGGATTTGAGAAAACTGAAGCACCATGGTGGGAGCTGTAGTTTAGCCTGCAGCCAGAGAGCACACTGAACCCCACCAACGACGCACACTGAACACTCCACCAATGTTCACATTTGGGCATATTGAGTATTTGTGCCAAGTTTGGTCCAGATCCATCATTGCTTGAGTCCACAATGCTCTCTGGGTGTAGGTGAACTACAACTTCAAACACTTCCAGTATTTTCTGTTGGTCATGGGAGTTCTGTGTGCCACGTTTGGTTCAATTCCACCATTGGTGGAGTTCAGAATGCTCTTTGATTGGAGGTGAACTATAAATCCCAGCAACAACAACTCCAAAATGACAAAATTAACCACCACCCCCGGCCCCAAACCCCCAGCAGTATTCAAATTTGAGTATTTGTGCCCAATTTGGTCCAGTGAATGAAAATACATCCTGCATATCAGATATTTACATGACAAACTTTAACTACTGATGGAGTTTCAGGGGGTTAACCTGGCATGATGGGAGTTGTAGTTCACCCACAACCTTATACATTTTGAAAAATTAAAAAAAGACTTTTTCAAATAACCTGGGCAATGCCGGATACTCAAGCTATAAATAATAATAATAATAATAATAATAATAATAATAATAATAATAATCCAGTAGAGGTAATTGGCACACTGGGTGCCATGCCAAAAGATCTCAGCCGGCATTTGGAAACAATAAACATCGACAAAATCACAATCTGTCAACTGCAAAACTACACCTAACTTGGATCTGCGTGTATGATTCGAAAATACACCACACAGTTCTAGACGCTTGGGAAGTGTTCAACTTGTGATTTTGTGATTTGAAATCTATCATATATCTCTAATTTGCTGTGACATACTGTGTTTTTGTGTCAGTAAAATAACAACAACAACAACAACAATAATAGTTATTCTAGCCCAAAATATTTGCAAACTCCTCCAAAGGCTTCTCAAAGGAAACTGTTCTAAAATGGAGTCTGAGTCCTGTACAAGCCCAGTTCTGATCGCATGGTCTGCAGCCCCTCCCACAACAAAGAGTTATGGCAAAATTGCACACCAATATACACAGATACAATACAGTGAGCGTTCTGGATTACAGTGTTCCCTTGCTATTTCATGGTTTGCTTATTGCAGACTTGCTGTTTCGCGGGTTTTTCCTCGACCCCACGGAACTGTGGAGGGGGGGAGGAGGAGGAAGAGGGAGCCAGGCGCTGGGCCTTACCCTGAGGCCTGGCAGTGCTATCAACGGTGCCCAAAGGGCCTCTGAGAGCAGGGGCAGTGGAGATGGCAAGGAGGAGGAGGCCGCCGCGTAGTAGGGACGCTCTGCCTACTTGGCAGCAACCTTCTTCTTCTCGCCACCTCCGCTGCTCCCAGCCTTGGAAGCCCCTTGGACTCCATTGACCAGGCCTCAGCCCAGCCTGGCAGTGCCATTAACGGCGCCTAAGGGGCATTTGAGGCCGGGAGCAGCGGAGGCGGCGGCGAGAAAGAGGAGGCTGCCGAGTGGGCGTCGCGTCGCTACTTCTCGGATTTCCACTTATCACGGGTGGTCCTGGAACGGAACACCCGCAATAAGTGAGGGAACACATGACAAACACATGACATACACATGACAAACAACCAGTGAAGGCTTGAGAAGGTTGCTATTTCCAACAAAAAGTGAGTGAAACAATCGCGTGGTTCAAGAAAAAGAAAAACTCGTTTCTGAAATGAGTGGGGAGAGATTATATTATAAACTTTTCGCTTCTGCATTTGCTTCTAGTTCAGTTCTGACCATTTCCGGGCACAACCCAGAACAAAACAAGCACACATACCCACAAAAGACCCTAATTTGGAAGTATTTTTCAAACCGAGGTATTTGTGACTGTGGATTTAGCCGTTGCCAGCCATCTGGAATACCGAATTACAGCCACCTCCCTTAATCCTATATTCCTTAAACCCTAAAGCTGGTTATGGCAGAGGATGAGGAGGCTGAGGCCGAGGGAAGGAAGGAAGGAAGGCGGGTAGGCGAAAGGGGGGAAAACTCTCCGAGCATCTTCAGACACCTCCCAACATTACAAAATTACGGAAGATTATGGACGTTTTCGGATTTCCGAAAACGTCCGTAATTGTCCGTAATTTTGTAATGTTGGGAGGTGTCTATAGGTACTCAAAGAGTCCTTATTTTCATCCCCGCTGTCTATGTCGGGAGGTGCCTAAAGGTGCTAAAGAATCAAACCTGGAAGGATGGGAAGGAGAAGGAGAACGGAAGAACGAGAAAGGGGGAGAAAAAGAGACGTCCTCTACCAGAGTGAGCTCACCACACAGAGACACGCACACACTCGTTCGCTCTCTCTTTCTCTCTCTCTCACAGGCATTCTGGCCTCCACGAGGCTGTCAGGTAAATTAGATCTGAAGGCTGACAATTTCTGACCATATTTCCTTGATTATTTCAAACAAATGCGCACCAGCCGCTGTAAGGAGATTACACTGACATCAACGTCCCGAGCGAGAGGGAGGGAGGGCCGCGAATTCAGGTCACCCCCATCCGTCCCCCGTTTGACAGCCGCTATATCGCTATCCAATCCAATAAAAAAATCCCCCCTTTTGCTTTAATTAATTTTACAGCTAGCTTGCTTAATTACTTTCAATCAAAATCCTCCTGCCATCGCAAAATTAGAGATGGTTGAGCTCCATTAGCCTAAATTCTTCATTTCCATATAGAAAGAGGCTCCGTCGTCGTGCCGCCGGGAGACGCAGGGCTCTTTCCCCTCAGAGAGGAGGCCGAGGGAGGAAGGACGGCACGGGGCATCTTCCCCTTGGCTCTCAGGCAAAGTGGTCAAAGTGGTCCCTAGTCAAGTGGTCCCCGGTCAAAGTGGTCCCTGGTCAAGTGGTCCCTGGTCAAAGTGGTCCCTGGTCAAAGTGGTCCCCGGTCAAAGTGGTCCCTGGTCAAGTACTCCCTGGTGAAGTGGTCCCTGGTCAAAGTGGTCCTGTTCAAGAGGTCCCTGGTCAAAGTGTCCAAAAGCCAATCTGGAAGTAGCGATGGAGAGCGCTCTAGATCAAGATGGCACCATTTCTAAGGAAGCCAAGGGAGAGCTACTCAGAACCATATGTCTTTGGTTATTGACCATTCCCATTCATTACTGAACCAAAATGGAGGAAAAGAGGAAGGACAAGGAGAAGAAAGCCGGGTCCAGATAGGGATGTAGTTGGGAAATGATATACCAAATTCTAGTTGTCTTTCTGTTAGGTCCGTGGTTCCCAAACTGTGGTCCGTGGACCACCAGTGGTCTGCAAGAACAAAAATATAGTCCGTGGTCTCAACATTGCTACACTGTTGCCTCAAAACCATGTGCCAATGAGAGCGACTGGTCTCACGAAACCCTCTTATAGTGCCAAGACAACAGGGAGGGGAGAGGATAATTACCCACGAAAGACTACTACTACCACATCAGCTCTAGATTATTAAATATGGTTTTCTGTGGGCGAGCAGATGGTGACTACTTGGTGGCCTATGTTCTGTATCAGAAACTATAGCGGATGTGGTCTATCCAATGTAGTTTTCTGAATCAAAACCTCAAATAACCAAACCAAATCTAAAGTTGACCAATGTTGGAGAGAGGTCCCTGGTCAAAGTGGACCCTGGTCAAAGAAGTCCCTGGTCAAGTGGTTCCTGGTCAAAGTGCTCTTTGGTCAAAGTGGTCCCTGGTCAATTGGTCTCCGGTCAAAGTGCTCCCTGGTTAAAGTGGTCCCTGGTCAAAGTGGTCCCTGGTCAAGTGGTCCCTGGTCAAAAAAAGGTTGGGAACCATTGTGCTAAGTCAACAATCCTAACTGTCTTTGGACCTCAATCCCTAGCTTGGCCTGGGATTCTGGACCTGGATTTCCTGTCCAAAACAACATGAGAGCTAAACTTTGAGAGCTATTGGATCAAGGTTTATTGACAAAGAAGAAAGAGATATTCAGGGCTGACATGGTTTGCCCTGTATGTAGCCTTCAAACATTATTTGGGGAGTTATTTAGACTTGATCTTATATTGACGGACCTCCAGATTGACTTTTGCATGAGGCTCACTGGGGGGTTCTTTGGACCCCTTTCACTCTACTATGATCTCACTTAAATTGCTATGAGATCCTGAGATTTGCAGTTTGGCTAACACTTCAAAGTACCCCCTAAAGAGCTGGCAACATTGTGGAATGTATAAAGGCCACTTGATAGGATATTGTGACTAACAGAGGAGCTGCAAAAGAAGCCTCCCTCACTGAAATCTCTCTTCTGTGGCACACAACGCTCAGCCACAGAGGCCAATTGGCATTCTTTCCTACTTTTACAAGGCACACAGGCATACCTTACAGTTACTCTATCGTACAGTTACATGGTGGTTCTCTAGCGGCAGCCGCTAAACACAAATTATTTTCAACCTCTGCTGTGTGAACCGCTGCTCTGGAGGGATCCAACCCCGGCGGCTTCTCTTTGCTTTGCCCCCGCTGCTGCTGAGATGAAAAATGAGAGGAGCATGAAATACCGATCTGGGGAGCTAAGAAAGGGCAGCCCTGGTTAGGGCCTGGACAGGAAACCACCAACGAAGGCCGGGCTCTGTTTCAGAGGACTGAGCTGGCAAAGATATCAGCTCTGGAGAATCCCTTGCCTATGAAAACAATATGAAAAATTCATGATGAGGCTATAAGCTAGGGGTTTTCAAACTACGGTCCGTGGGCCGGATGTGGCCCTCCAAGGTCATTTATCAGCCCCTGGTCTAAACTTTAGACTTAGGGTCACCCTAAATCTGAAACAGCTTCAAGTCACACAACAACAACATCAATCTGAATTAACTTGACTACCTGATCAGCCAAAAGCAGGCCCACCATTCCCATTGAAATACTAGTAAGTTTATGCTGGTTAAAGTGGTTAATCGTTTTAAATACTGTCAATATTTTTCTCAAAATATGATCCGGCGCCCAAACAGTCTGTGGGACAGTGAACCAGCCCTCTGCTTTAAAAGTTTGAGGACCCCTGCCAGAGGCGGCCCTAGGTAATTTTCAACAGTAAGCAAACAGTATTTTGTTCGCCCCCCCCCCCCCAAACCAATAATCACTGAAATATATTTTCTGTTTGTCGTGGGAGTTCTGTGTGCCATATTTGGTTCAGTTCCATCATTGGTGGAGTTCAGAATGCTCTTTGATTGTAGGTGAACTATACATCCCAGTAACTACAACTCACATATGTCAAGGTCTATTTTCCCCCAAGTACACCCGTGGGCAAAATCAACTATACTGCAAATGCTAACTTCACGTAATGGGTTGAGCCGCCCCTGACCCCTGCTATAAGCCAACAAGCGAGTCAAAGACACACCTTCTATAGACAAGATGAGAGATTAAGAGTAAGACACTACAACCAACATCGTCATCACTTCTGCACATTACTTTTGGAGAGTTTCTTTTGCAAAACCCTGAAGGGTAAACCTGATATTATGTAATAGTGACTTTTTGTTGTTGCTTTCAGGGGTCAATAAATCATCATCATAATCATCATCATCATCATCATCGATAGCTCCATCAATGTTTAACATTTACACAAATGTTCAGCCATTGCCAGAAGGGACAGATAATTCCATCTATGCTGACGATCGTGCCATCACCGCCCAAGCAGGGAGCTTTGAAATGGTTGAACAGAAACTCTCTGAAGCTTTAGGTGTTCTTACTGCCTATCACAGGGAAAACCAGCTTGCACCATCAATGTTTAGCATTACACTATCAGCCACTGCCAGAGGGGACAGAGTTTCATCTATGCTGACGATTGTGTCATCCTCACTCAAGCAGGGAGCTTTGAAATGGTTGAACAGGAGCGCTCCGAAGCTTGAGGTGCTCTTACTGCCTATCACAGGGAAAAACAGCTTGAACCATCAATTTTTTAACATTACACAAATGACCAGCCACTGCCAGAAGGGACAGAGAGTTTAAGTTATGATGACGATCGTGCCATCACCGCCCAAACAGGGAGCTTTGAAATGATTGAACAGAAGCTCTCTGAAGCTTTAGATGCTCTTACTATTACAGGGGAAACCACCTAAAACACAGAAATGCAATGCACAACACATGCACAATGGAGGACCTTCTCACAGCGGCACAAGAGGCACTCCAAGTGGCCAGTTTCTGGTCAGAGGGCATTTAGCATAACGCCAAGTTTTTAATTTTGTGGTTTCTGATACATTATAACTGTAGCCTCACCTCACTTCTGACACTATAAATTTTAAAAAAATCACCACCATTGTTTTGAGCAGACCATCGGGCCACGGGGGGAAATGATGAAACATGGTCACAATTATCCAGCTCTTTCAAACAGCAATGGTACAAATGACATCTTTATTCAAAAGACACCCTCTAAGCTCCGGAAAATACATGTGGTCCAAGCAATGTTTAAGAAGTTGTTAAATCTGACTCCCAAACCCCCCACAGCGTTGCAGGCACCAGGAGAGGGGGAATGAAAGATGCTGTACTTTGCAGCAGTAACCGAAGATGACAAGACGAAGGAGCCCTGGTCAGGAATGACCCATCAAACACTTGGAGGGTGGCCAATAGGAATGGCTTCCCTGGGAAGCCCCACAGCAGAGACCTGCCTTCCCCAAAACCGGAATTCACCCTCTCCCGTGGTGTGCTACAATTGACCAGCAAAGATGTCCACCAAATGCAAACAAAGGAAAGGAATGTCCCTAAATTATACTACTGGAAGGAAGAATGTTTGTGTGCCCTCAATGGGAAAACACTAAAAGCTAATTGACAATCTACCAACATATTAAATCACCCGACAAGTTAAAACAGTTGACTCACCTAACTGATGAAAACAAATCCAAACACTTAAAACCAGGTATATCCAAAATCCTCATAAAAAGTCATGTCTAAACCTGGTTCCCACACAACGCCAACCTTGGCACCCACTGGGCCTCTCAAATGAAGGAATGTGGCAACTGGCGTGTGCCAAGCCAGGAGGCCCCCTGGTCTCCAAGGAACGGACGATGGCGAGGGAAAGGAGTCCATGGCACACGCTCTTTGCCCGTCCCGCTCCCGTCTCTGACTGAACAGGTCTTGCAGGATTTTTGGAACAGGAGGCAAGAACCTCCAAGACCTAGTTGGCCAGAGATGAGAGAGGAATGAGTCTCCCAGAGGAAAAACACAAACAAGACACGTCACAGCCACAAGAGATCAGCCTGTGTGGGCAACAATGGAGCGCTTGGGCCAAATCTGTCAAGACGGGCTGGCCTCAGAGCTCTAGGACCAGGCAGCTATTGGCTTAGGGACCAGCAAAAGGTCCCATCTGGGTCGCCAATTGAAATCCGTGGTTGCTTTAGTGAGATCTGGGCCACTATTATATGCCTGAAATATTTCAGCTCCACATTCTTCGGCAACTGACTGCTAGCCATTTAAACTCCATTCCTGCTCTTTGGGAGACCTATTCCTCTGTAATAGAGCCTACAAAACCTGGATTTCCTTAGCAGTCTCCCATCGTAGTTGAATGGTCCCTGGTCAAAGTGGTCCTTGGTCAAAGTGGTCCTTGGTCAAGTGGTACCCTGAACAAAGTGGTCCATGGTTAAGTGATCCCTGGTCAAAGTGATCTTTGGTCAAGTGGTCCCTGGTCAAGTGGTTCCTGATCAAAGTGGTCCCCAGTCTAAGTGGTCCTTTGTTAAAGTGGTCCCTGTTCAAGTGGTCCTTGGTCAAAGTGATCCCTGGTCAAGTGGTCCCTGGTCAAGTGGCCCTTGGTCAAGTAGTCCCTGGTAAAGTGGTCCCTGGTCAAGTGGTGCATGCTCAAACTGGTCTCAAATGATGTGATTTCTGGTCAACCGATCCCTGGTCAAAGTGGCCCCTGGACAAGTGGTCTCTGCTCAAGTGATCCTTGGTCAAAGTGGTCCCTGGTCAAAGTAGTCCCTAGTCAAGTGGTCCCTGTTCAAAGTGATCTCTGATCAAATGGTCCCTGGTCAAAAACAAGGTTGGGAACCACTTCTAGGCATTCTGTGTCCCAGAATTCTTAGCCCTTGGACAAGTTGGGAGTTGGAGTCCCAAACATCTGAAGGGACCTTCAAACCCACACGTCGCCTGGCATCTCCAGGCATCCTGTCCATCCTAAACGTCCTCCACCCCCCATTTATAATATTCAATTTCATTCCTATACGAATCAGAAACCCTTACCAGCCATGGGATAGCCCTCCTGTCTCACCTCCCCAACTTATCCGCCAAATCCCTGTCTCCAGGGGGCTCTGAGAGGCCGAGACAATAGAACAGAAACAGCCTTAAATCCACCAGTCTCTCCCTAAATAGCAACCGCCTCATAATTGCGGCTGACATTGGGAGCCTGTTATTCTTTCCCCTCGTCGCCTGGCTGGAGCTGTTCAGACCCATCAGTGTTACCCTCCGAGCAAGTGGCAGGGGAAGAAGCCCCCAAGGGCAGGCCCAGGAAGGCCAAAGAATGCCCTCCAGGCCTTGATGGGATTTGTAGAACTCTGGGTGCTATTACAAAGCGGGTGCTTTGAAGGCAAACCCTCTGGGGCCAGCCATATGCTCTAGACAAGATGCAACAAGAAGAGGGGACGGAAACTATGAATACGCTTCTTGCTTTCAGAAGAAAGGAAGGCAGAAGGGACAGCATGTATGCCCATGAGGTTATGTGTATCAAGTCTGGTCCAGGTCCGTAATTCATGTTGCTCCCAGTGATCTCACAAAGTGAGTGAAGGTACTGCAAGTCCCATCATCCATGGTCCATCCTCCTCCAAACCATACCAGGATGTAGAGTGGGTCATGAGGTCTGGGTGCCAATTTTGGTCCAGATCTGTCATTGGTGGGCATCACAGATCTGAAACGTTTGAAAGTACTGCAAATCCGATCATTGGTGGTCCATCCTCCGCCAAACGACACCAGGATGTAAAGTAGGTCATGGGGGTTAGGTGTGCCAAGTTTGGTCCAGGCCCGTCATTTGTGCGGGCCGCAGTGGCCTGTGAAAATGAGAGCTGCCACATACATCTCCCTACCTACGTCCACCAGAGCATGAGGGGGGTTCATGGGGGTTATGTGTGTCAAGTTTGGTCAAGGTCCATCATTCATGCTGATCCCAATGGGTTCACGAAGTGAGTGAAGGTACTGCAAGTCCCATCATCTGTGACCCATGCTCCCCCAAAGTGCACCAGGACGTAAAGTGAGTAATTGGGGTTATATGTGCCAAGTTTGGTCTAGGTCCATTACCCGTGCAGGTTGCAGTGGCCTGTGGAAGTGGCAGCCAATCAGAAAGCTGCCACATACACCTACCTCCGCATACATACATATATACATACATACAAACATTCACTTTTATTATAGATATAGATATAGATTGAGGGGAGGCGAGGGACACTATTTCTGCTCCTTCCCGCCTCTCCCTCCACCCCAAGCTGCCTCCAGATGATTAAGGCTTTCTAACAGGATGCGGAGATTTGCAGTAAGGCCTGGCTCCGGATCAGCCGGGGCCCGGTGCCAAACGTGTGGGGAGGGCGGGGAAAGGGGTGAAGGGAAGAGAGAGAGAGAGAGAGAGGGTTGCCCTTTGGTTCAGCTGCCAATTTGCCCGACAAGGAGGCTGTCGAGTTCCTGGCTGCTGCACAACAACAACCTGTCGGAGCTGGTTATGCCAGGGAAGGGCCAAGGCAAGAAGAGGAGGCCAAGGGAGCCTAGGCTCAGCCTGACAGTTACAATGGCCTTCATTATTCGGTACAGGATGCATGAAAAAAGGATCTAGGCAAGCATTTCTCAACCTGGGATCAACCGGGGGGGGGGGGGGTCACAAGGGGGTCTCAGAGGGGTCACCAAAGACCATCAGAAAATAGGGCCTTTTCTGTGGTGGCCCCCCGGCTTTGGAATGCCCTCCCTACTGAAATAAGATCAGCCACCTCGCTAATGGCATTTCGGAAAAAACTGAAAACTTGGATGTTCGAGCAAGTTTTCAACTAATTCCGATGTGATGATGTTTTGATCATGGACTAGCAATCAAGGATAACGAATTGGATTACGACTTTAACTATGAGATGTTCCGGTCTGTATTGGTGGCCCAATACTATGTATGTATATGTATGTATTTTTATATTTTTAAAGTGAATATTGTATTTTTAAATATGTTGTAAACCGCAATGAGTCGCCGCACAGGCTGAGATATTAGCGGTATACAAGTGTACCAAATAAATAAAATATTTCTGATGGTCTTAGGAATTAAGTGTGGTCCAGTTCTATTGTTGTTTGGGTCTACAGTGCTCTCGGGATGTACATGAACTACAACTCCCAAACTCAAGGTCAATGCCCACCAAACCCAGTATTTTCTCTTGGTCGTGGGAGCTCTGTGTGTCAAGTTTGGTTCAATTCCATCACTGGTGGAGTTCAGAATGCTCTTTGATTGTAGGTGGACTATAAATCCCAGCAATGACAACTCCCAAATGAGAAGGTCTATCATCTCCAAACTCCACTAATGTTCACATTCAAACATAATGAAAGCCCAAGTGGGAAGGGGAGAGCAGGCATGCTCGGCGTATGTGTGGGGTGAGGGAGAGAATGAGAGGCTGGAGGGAGGCTCACGCCAGCGAGTCTTTTCAAGGCATGGGGGTTCTGTGGGGGAAGTTTAGCCCGATTCTTTCATTGGTGGGGTTCTTTGATTAGTGGTGAACATGGCAAGGGCTGTTTCTGCGACTCTAAGCGGGGAGGGGAGAGCAAGCAGGCTCGGTGCATGGCAGCGTGGTGCGCATGTGCAGGCGAGGAAGAGCATGCGAGGCAGGAGGGAGACTCCTGCCAGCTAGTCTCGTCAAGGCATGGGGATTCTATGTGGGAAGTTTAGCCCAATTCTATCGTTGGTGGGGTTCAGAATGCTCTTTGATTGTAGGTGAACTATAGATCCCAGCAACTACAACTCCCACATGACAAAATCAATCCCCACCAGTATTTGGGTGTATCGGATATTTGTGCCAAATGTGGTCCACTGAATGGAAATAAATCCTGCATATCAGATATTTACATCATGAGGGAGAGCATGCAGGGCTGGAGGGATGCTCATGCCTATTGTTGGTGGGGTTCAGAATGCTCTTTGATTGTTGGTGGGCTATAAATCTCAGCAATTACCACCCCCACATGACAAGGTCCATTTCCTCCAAACTCCACCAATGTTCACATTCAGGCATAATTAATGCCCAAGTGGGGAGGGGAGAGCAGGCGAGTGTGGGTGAGGGAGAGCGTGAGAGGCTGGAGGGAGGCTTGCGCCAGCGGGTTCCTTCAAGGCATGGGGGTTCTGTGTGGGAAATCTGGCCCGATTCTTTCATTGGTGGGGTTCAGAATCCTCTTTGATTGTAGGTGGACTATAAATCCTAGCAATGTTCCATGTACCCAAGCTACAACGCTGTTTGTTTGGCTTCCAGAGGTTTCTTGGCCTTCATCAGGCGCGAGAGCCAGGATCCGGCCGGGCGCCAAGTCCTGGCATTATTAAAACAGCCAAGCCGCTCGGAGAAGCTGCCGAGGGGGGCAAAGGGTGGGCAGCGGAGGCGGGCAGCGCTCCTTCCTTGGCAGAGGAGCAGCCGCTTGGAGGCACTTGGGGGCCGCTCTCGGCCGCTCCAAAAAGCCCAGCGTCAGCTCCTGCCGGCCCAGGGATGAGGGGAACGGGGAGAGCAGAAGCCTTGATATTGCTGGCGGAGGCCAGGGGGATGCTGCGGGAAGCGGCTAAATCTGACCAGGTTAGCACTTTCCTCTCTTAATGGCGGGTCACCATTAATAAAGCCCAGGGCCCCAGGGTGCACTCGCCCGCGCACCCCTCCCTCCTCCAAACCCTCCCCGTGTCCCCAAATACTCATTTCATTAACTTTTACTGCGGAGAGCGCTCAGCATCTGCTCCGAGGCCGAGGCGGGTAACAGGTTAATGAAGGAGGCAAAGAGCTGGGAGGAGAACAAAAGGACGGTCAAGTCCAGCGTTTCCCCCAAACGCCCCGACAAGGTGGGCTCGTAAATGCCGTAAAAACACCACCATCATCCTCTTTTTTTTCTGAAACACAAACACAAAGCCATACAGAGATCATAGTGCATCCGCAGAGCAAAAGCTGCGGCCTGTTCACAATCTGGACGGGATATTTTGGTGGCTCACATCACCAATGTGCTGGTGGGTTTCCATGTGCTGGAATTGACACAGGACACTTTCTGCCACCATCTGAATTCTTGGTTTCCCTTTGGAGACTTTTTTGGGGTGGGGAGAGGCTCTAGGGGAGTGTTTCTCCACCTTCCTAATACTGCGACCCCTTAAAACTCTTGGTTACCATTTGGAGACGTTTATGGGGTGGGGAGAGGCTCTAGGGCAGTTTTCCTCAACCTTCCTAATGCGACGACCCCTTAAAACTCTCGGTTACCATTTGGAGACTTTTATGAGGTGGGGAGAGGCTCTAGGGGAGTGTTTCTCCACCTTCCTAATACTGCGACCCCTTAAAACTCTCTGTTTCCCTGTAGAGATTTTTATGGGGTGGGGAGAGGTTCTAGGGCAGTTTTCCTCAACCTTCCTAATGCCGCGAGCCCTTAAAACTCTTGGTTACCATTTGGAGACTTTTATGGGGTGGGGAGAGGCTCTAGGGCAGTTTTCCTCAACCTTCCTAATGCGACGACCCCTTAAAACTCTCGGTTACCATTTGGAGACTTTTATGAGGTGGGGAGAGGCTCTAGGGGAGTGTTTCTCCACCTTCCTAATACTGCGACCCCTTAAAACTCTCTGTTTCCCTGTAGAGATTTTTATGGGGTGGGGAGAGGTTCTAGGGCAGTTTTCCTCAACCTTCCTAATGCCGCGAGCCCTTAAAACTCTTGGTTACCATTTGGAGACTTTTATGGGGTGGGGAGAGGCTCTAGGGCAGTTTTCCTCAACCTTCCTAATGCGACGACCCCTTAAAACTCTCGGTTACCATTTGGAGACTTTTATGAGGTGGGGAGAGGCTCTAGGGGAGTGTTTCTCCACCTTCCTAATACTGCGACCCCTTAAAACTCTCTGTTTCCCTGTAGAGATTTTTATGGGGTGGGGAGAGGTTCTAGGGCAGTTTTCCTCAACCTTCCTAATGCCGCGAGCCCTTAAAACTCTTGGTTACCATTTGGAGACTTTTATGGGGTGGGGAGGGGCTCTAAGGCAGTGTTTCTCCACCTTCCTAATGCCGTGACCCCTTAATACAGTGACCCCCAACCATAAAATTATTTTCATTGCTACTTCATAAATGTAATTTTGCTACTGTTATGGATCCTAACTGATATGCAGGATGTATTTCCATTTATTCAACCAAATTTGGCACAAATCCTCAATATGGCAAAATTTGAATACTGGTGGGGTTGGGGTGTGTGTGATTTTATCATTTGGGAGTTCTAGTTGCTGGGATTTAGAGTTCGCCAACAATCAAAGACCATTCTGAACTCCACCAGTGATGGAATTGAACGCAACTTGACACAAAGAACTCCCATGACCAACAGAAAATACTGGAAGGGGTCACCACAACATGAAGACCTTCATAAAGAGGTTACAGCATTAGGAAGATGGAGAAACACTGACCTAGAGCTTCGGAGAGCTTCTGTTCAGCCATTTCAAAGCTCTCTGTTTGAGTGGTGATGGCATGATCGTCAGCATAGATGAAACTCTTTGTCCTTTCTGGCATTTGTAGGGGTCACCACAACATGAAGAACTTCATTAAGGGGTCGCGGCATTAGGAAGATGGAGAAACACTAACCTAGAGCTTCGGAGAGCTTCTGTTCAACCATTTCAAAGCTCTCTGCTTGGGTGGTGATGGCAAGATCGTCAGCATATATGAAACTCTTTGTCTTTTCTGGCATTTGTAAGGATCACCACATGAAGAACTCCATTAAGGGGTCACAGCATTAGGAAGATGGAGAAACACTGACCTGGAGCTTCGGAGAACTTCTGTTCAGCCATTTCAAAGTTCTCTGCTCGAGTGGTGATGGCAAGATCGTCAGCATAGATGAAACTCTTTGTCTTGTCTGGCATTTGTAGGGGTCGCCACAACATGAAGAACTTCATTAAGGAGCCGTGGCATTAGGAAGATGGGGAAACACTGACCTAGAGCTGCGGAGAGCTTCTGTTCAACCATTTCAAAGCTCCCTGCTTGGGTGGTGATGGCATGATCGTCAGCATAGATGAAACTCTTTGTAGGGGTCACCACAATATGAGGAACTATATTAAGGGGTCGCGACATGAGGAAGGTGGAGAAACACTGCTCTATAGGGAGGAAAGAGTTGTTTGGAGTGCTTGACAGGAAAGCAGGCTTTCCTTCTGTCGGGGAGGATAGTTTCCATCTCAGAGGGATCCCATCGTCCCCGTCTCGCTCTCCTTCCCATCAAACTCTTCCTCCCGTCCACGCGATCGCATTGATCCAGCCCTACAGACAATGACTTCAGCGCAAGCTGCCAACTAGGGCAGATCGATCCCAGTCTTGAGAGGGGTCCTCCGCCCTGCCCTCCCCCTTTTGCCGTCTGCCACTTTTCCTGGGCCCAAAGGCAGCGGACAACCTAGAATTTCATGGAAGAGTTGACACCGACCCCGGTTGTTTTTTTTAAAGCCCCTCTTTTATGGATGTTTGTGTACGGAAAGGCCTCCTTTCCCTTTGGCGTAACCTTTGAATCCAGGAAAGATTTCATTTTGTGCCAAATGAATGCGGACCAGGAAGTGCCGAGGCCTTCCTTTGGTTTCTATAGCGCTTGGCGAACCTTTTGCCAAAGTATATTACATTTACGGTGCAGAATGGAGGCGGAAGCTAGTTCAACTTTATGGTACCCAATATGCCCACATTTGAATACTGGTGTTAACTGATTTTGTCATTTGGGAGTTGTAGAACCTCACTGATGCAAGCCTCCCACGCTTTCCGTCATCGACACATGCAACAAGCCTGCTCTCCCCTCCCCACTGGGGCATTCATTATGCCCAAATGTGGACATTGGTGGAGTTTGGGGGAAACACACCTTGTCATTTGGGAGTTGTAGTTGCTGGGATTTATAGTTCACCTACAATCAAAGCGCATTCTGAACTCCACCAGCGATGGAATTGAGCCAAACTTGCCTCACAGAACTCACGTGAATAACAGATAATACTGGAAGAGTTTGGTGGGCACTGACCTTGAGTTTGGGAGCTGTAGTTCACCTACATCCAGACAGCCATGATGGATCATGGACCAAAGGTGGCACGGATCCTCAATATGCCCAAATGTGAAATTTGGTGGAATTTGGGGGAAATAGAGCTTGACATTTGGGAGTTGTGGTTCCTGGGATTTATAGTTCACCTACAATCAAAGAGAATTCTAAACTCCACCAATGATGGAATTGAACCAATCTTTGCACACACAACTCCCATGACCTACAGAAAATACTGGAAAATACTGGAAGGGTTTGGTGTGCATTGACCTTGAGTTTGGGAGGTGTAGTTCCCCTGCATCCAGATAATATTGTGGACTCAAATAATGATGGACCTGGACCAAACTTGGCACGGATACTCAATATGCCCAAATGTGAACACTGGTGGAGTTTGGGGAAAACAGACCTTGACATTTGGTAGTTGTAGTTGCTGCGATTTATAGTTCAGCTACAGTCAATGATGGAATTGAACCAATCTTTTCACACTGAACTCCCATGACCTACAGAAAATACTGGAAGGGTTTGATGGGCATTGACAATGGATCTGGGAGTTGTAGTTCACCTACATCCAGAACAGCCATGATGGATCACGGATACCAAAGGTGGCACGGATACTCAGAATGCCCAAATGTGAACACTGGTGGAGTTTGGGGGAAACAGATCTTGACATTTGGGAGTTGTAGTTGCTGGGATAGTCCTTTGGCAACCCCTTCCTTGGTTTCTTTAGCGCTTGGTGACCCTTTTGCCAAGGTGTATTACATTTACGATGTAGAATGGAGGCAGAAGCCATCTGAGTTTAAAGCTCACGGATGTCTACTCTTGCTTGAAATCCACAAGCACGTGGACAATGTCAACAGAAAGGAGGAAACCATGAAAATAAATAAAATCTGGCTACCAGTATTAAAACAACTCTAAAATCAGGACAGTAAATAAAGAGCAACACTCCAAAAGCAGAGGAATTCCAGACAAGAAACAATCAGGGCCAGCTAACACCTCCCAACAAAGGATTCCCCCAGGCAGAAAGTGGTCAGGCCTTTGAGAGGATCCCTCTTGCCCTTTGCTGAATGTAGCAATTGTTGGATTTTCTTAGTGGGTCTGTGGATAGTTTATAGGTTGTGTTTCTTCATCTGCTTCTCTATGCGATCAGTGGTTCCCTTGATGTATGGTAAGATATGAAACACTCAGGGCCAGCAAACACCTCCCAACAAAGGATTCCCCCAGGCAGCAACTGCTAATCAAGCCGTCCAATGGCAACATTCACACCTGCCTCCAACAGACAAGAGTTCTTCCTCCCACCCTGGACATCATTCCACAGATACATATACAATCCAGTTGCATAGTTTCCAACAGACCTCACAACCACAGCAGGAAGCAACTAGGCGTCGAAGCTGCAAGGCCATTCAGATCTAATCAAGCTGTCCAATGGCAACATTCGCATTTGCCTCCAACAGACAAGAGTTCTTTCTCCCACCCTGGACATCATTCCACAGAAACATATATAATCCAATTGCATAGTTTCCAACAGACCTCACAACCACAGCAGGAAGCAGCCAGGCTTCGAAGCTGGAAGGCCATTCATTGGCAACATTCACACCTGCCTCCAACAGACAAGAGTTCTTTCTCCCACCCTGGACATTACTCCACAGATATATAAATCCCACTTGCCCAGTTTCCAATATATCTTACAACCTCTGAGGATGCCTGCCATAGATGTGGGCAAAACGTCAGGAGAGAATGCTTCTGGAGCATGGTCAGACAGCCCGGAAAAGGCACAACAACCCAATCTTGAACCAATCTTGTCAAAAGAACATCGAGAAAAAGATGCAGCCATGTCTGTCACCTCCAAACGCCCTTCCCCGAGGTATTTTGAGCGAGAAAGACGCACACACACACAAACACACACAAAGAGCGCACTTTGCAGTTGTCTCTCTGCTTCTCCGTCGCACAACTGTTGCCTTCTTTTTGGAATACAGCCAGCAACTGTTGCCGGACTCAGTTGCTCAAGGCCTGAAAACAGATGAAAAGGAAGCTTTGGGGGACGTTTTTCAAATGGGTCCAAAGAACCCGAAAAGTAAAAAAGAACGAAAAAGAGTACCGCTCGGCCATTCGGGAGGAGAAAACACCTGCTGCCGGGACGACAACTGTGCCGCCTGCTCAGGGCATTGCATCAGGAGCTAAAAAAGCAACGCGGGGAGAAAGAGAGAAGGGGCAGAAAGTGGGGAAGAGAAAAAACGAAGGGAGGGAAGAGGAAGAGAGCTTCAAATACTGTCATTTGGGAGTTGCAGTTGCTGGGATTTATAGTTCCCCTACAATCAAAGCGCATTCTGAACTCCACCAACGATGGAAACTGAACCAAGCTTGGCACACAAAACTCCCATGACCAACAGAAAATACCAGAAGGGTTTAGTGGGCATTGACCTTGAATTTGGGAGTTGTAATTCACCTACATCCAGACTCAAACAATGATGGATCTCAACCAAACTTGGTATGGTTACTCAATATGCCCAAATGTGAACACTGCTGGAGTTTGGGGGAAATAGACCTTGACATTTGGGAGATGGAGTTGCTGGGATTTATAGTGCACCTACAATCAAAGAGCATTCTGAACCCCACCAGTGATGGGATTGAACCAAACTTAGCACACAGAACACTCACAAACAACAGAAAATACTGAAAGGGTTTGGTGGAAATTGACTTTGCATTTTGGAGTTGTAGTTTACCTACTTCCAAAGAGCACTGTGCACTCAAACAATGATGAATCTGGACCAATCTTGGCACACATACTTGATATGCCCAAATGTATTTACTGGAGGAGTTTGGGAGAGATTGAGCTAGAGTTTTTAGGATTTGTAGTTCACCTACAACCGGAGAAACTGTGACCCCCACCAACAATGGGCCTGAATCAAACTTGGCACACAGAACCCCCATCATTAACTCAACCTATTGGATGGCTTCGAGGGGACAGACTCACCATAGTGGGAGTTGTAGTTCATCCTGCAGCCAGAGACCCCACAGACCCCATGGATGATGCATCTGAAGAGCAAACTGACAAACTTTAAACACTGATGGAATTTCAGGGGGCTAACCTAGCATGATGTGCTCTCAACCAACTGTACCAAGTTATGTTACCAATGGGCATGGGTTTGGTGGGCGTTGATCTTGAGTTTTGGAGTTGTAGTTCACCTACATCCAGAGAGTATTGTGGACTCAAACAATGATGTATTTGGACCAAACTTGGCACGGATACTCAGAATGCCCAAATGTGAACACTGGTGGAGTTTGGGGAAAATAGACCTTGACATTTGGGAGTTGTAGTTGCTGGGATTTATAGTTCACCTACCATCAAAGAACATCCTGAAGCCCACCAATGATAGAATCGGGCCAAACTTCCCATACAGAACCCCAATGCCTTGAAGGAACTCACTGGTGCATCTCAGAAACAGCCCTCCCCTTGGGTGAGAGGCCATCCAATCACAGCATAGGAGGGCTTTTTGATGGGAGGATTTGCCATCTCTTTCCAAAAAGGAAGAGAGATCTTCAGCCACACAGAAGCCCCATGACCAACAGAAAATACTGTGTTTTCTGATGGTCCTTGGCGACCCCTCTGACACCCCCTCACGACTCTCCAAGGTTGAGAAACACTTTGATAAACCAAAGTCTGAAAGAAAGAATTGAATGACGAGGGAATCTATGAATGTAGCGCAAGAAGGTTCGAAATGTTGAAGGAAAGGTATCAGGAAATGAAGGGAGAATCAGGCCAGAGGACGGCCGAAGGACTGGGAGGAGAAAGAGGGCAGCGAAAAGAGAGGGAACGAATGAAAGAAATAAACAGGGAGGCGGAGGGAGGAGGACGGGTGTCTATTAAAAACCTCAGTGCATAACACCAAATGTCAGCCTTTATAGCTTCATTCTTGGCACTGCCGGTACCCAGAACCCCACACAGAAATGTCAGCGCTTGTCATGTTTAATCACCTGCTATTAGTTAACACCTTCGCGGCGAGGAGGAAGCGGCCCCTCGCTTTGTGTCCCCCCCAAAGCCGGGCTGTCCAAGATCACCCCACTCCTTTGGTGGGAGGAGAAACAAGGGGGACCCCTTTCCGTATTTCCCCAAAACATTAGACGTAAGGCACCTGGCACCCTACAGGAAGAGGCGACAGCAGCGAAATATAAGCAGGGAGAAGTGACTGGTTTTGACAGCTGGGGGGAAGCGGGTGATTTGCACACAGAGAATGGCGTCGAAAGGCTGCACAAGGTCCACCCAAGTTGGGATGGAAGCGCAAGAAGCCCACCTGCTTCACGCGGAAGGAGCAAAGGGACAAGGGGAGGCCGCCGGGTTGTCCTGCAAAAGAGCACTTTGGGAACGGGGCGCAAAGTGTGCCCTCCTTCTCCTTCCAACTGAACAGTGAAAAGGCGCTTTGGGAATGGGGCACAGAGTGTGCCCTCCTTCTCTTTCCACGTGAAAAGCAAAAAGGCCCATTGGGAACAGGGCGCAAAGTGTGCCCTCCTTCTCTTTCCAACTGAACAGTGAAAAGGCACTTTGGGAACGGGGCGCAGAGTGTGCCCTCCTTCTCTTTCCAACTGAACAGTGAAAAGGCGCTTTGGGAACGGGGCGCAGAGTGTGCCCTCCTTCTCTTTCCACGTAAAAAGCAAAAAGGCCCATTGGGAACAGGGCGCAAAGTGTGCCATCCTTCTCTTTCAAACTGAACAGTGAAAAGGCGCTTTGGGAATGGGGCACAAAGTGTGCCCTCCTTCTCTTTCCACCTGAACAGTGAGAAGGCATGTTGGGAATGGGGCGCAAAGTGTGCCCTCCTTCTCTTTCCACCTGAGCAGCTAAAAGGCATAGAGTCATCTCAGCAGAGATGCCATTTCAGACGCCGGGACCCTTCCAATCTGCTCGCCTGAGCCGCAACTGTCACCGGGAAGCAGGCGTCCAAAGCCATTAGCAGCAGAGTTACACTCCTGCGCTCTGGCATCTCGCGCTGGGGACTTTGCTCCCGCTCTCCTCTCCCGCCTTGGGATTTGAGCTCTTCCCATCTGGGAGAATGCCTTCCTTGGGCTCTGGAAGGACGGCTGCCAAGCAGGCCAAGCCCTGCACATTGTATATCACAGAGTGTTTTCTTCCTCGGCACAGGCAACGTTAGCACCCTTATGTTTAGGCAAAGATTCCAAGGATATCTGAGAATGCGAATGAGAAGGAGACAATAAAGAATGGAGATTTGGGGTCTGGCAGTCCAAAGAAAAAAAATCTCTAAAATCATAACAGTAAATAAAAAACGGCACTCAAAAACAGGAATTCCATACAAGAAACAATCAGGGTCAGCTAATCACCTCCCAACAAAGGATTCTACCAGGCAGTAAGCAGCCAGAACTTGAAACCGCAATGCTAATCATGCCGAAATGTGAACACTGGTGGAGTTTGAGGAATAGACCTTGACATTTGGGAGTTGCAGTTGCTGGGATTTATAGTTCACCTACAATTAAAGAGCATTCTGAACTCCACCAATGATGGAATTGAACCAAACTTGGCACACAGAATTCCCGTGACCAAATACTGGAAGAGTTTGATGAGCATTGACATTGAGTTTGGGAATTGTAGTTCACCTACATCCAGAGAGTCCTGTGGACTCAAACAATGATGGATCTGGACCAAACTTGGCACGGAAACTCAACATGGCCAAATGTGAACACTGGTGGAACTTGGGGAAAATAGACTTTGACATTTAGAAGTTGTAGTTGCTGGGATTTATAGTTTACCTGCAATCAAAGAGCCTTTTGAATCCCACCAATGATAGAATTGGGCCAAATTTCCCACACAGAACTCCCACTGGTGCAAGCCTCCCTCCAGCCTCTCACGCTCTCCCTCACCCACATTTGTGCACCACACCTACTCTCCCTTCCCTGTGCTTTTGGATGGTCTTTGGAGGACCCTCTAATGCCCCCTTCATGACCCCCCCAGGGATCCTGACCCCCAGGTTGAGAAACTTCCAAGGAAGGCGTTTCCACAGACTCCAAGGCCAAGAGTTCCACTGTACTCCTCCTTTGGCCCTGCCACCACTGCACTTGTCTTTCCTCCTTCCTATTTTTCCAGTGATCCCTCCTTCCTGCCCGTCCTTCCCTCCCTCGCTCCGCTCTCTTTCTTCCAGCTCAAGGTCACGGCGCTCATTTACACGCAGAATATTTACTCAGCACTCTGGCCCCTTTCTCGCTCACCGCAAATTTGTTTTCTGATAAAAAAAAAAAAGGCCTGGCAAAAAAAGCACCTCTAAAACCCAAAACAACATCAAGGAAATTAATTTTTCTTTTTTTAGAAAATTAAAATAAAAGAGAGCCCTCAAGGGCAAGAGCGGAAGAAAGGGGAAAAGAAAGGCTAAACGCTAATTCACATTGCGATGCATCACACCTGTTAAAGCTCCTGCCATCCGGTACAGGGTCACTCAAAAGTCCCAACCGAGTTCAATAATATTAAGTGCTATCTTGAGTACCCGGCGTTGCCCAGGTTATTCGAAAAAGTCAATGCTTAATTGTACCAAATGCATAAGGTTGTGAGTGAACTACAACTCCCATCATGCCAGGTTAAACCCCTGAAACTCCATCAGTACTTCAAGTTTGTTATGTTGGGCTAGTTTGCTCTGGATGCACCATCAGTGGGCTCTCCGGCTGCAGGGTAAACTACAACTCCCAATATGGTGAGTCAGTCCTTCCAAACCCTTCCAGTAGGTTGAGTCAGTCCTGGGGGTTCTGTGTGCCAAATCTGAACCAGGTCTATTATCGGTGGAGGTCACCGTTTCTCTGATTGTGGGTGAACTACAACTCCCAGAAAGGAAGCTCAGTTCCCTGCAAACCCCTCCAGTAATCACATTTCAACATATCAGGTATGTGTGCCTAGTTTGGTCCAGATTCATTGATGTTTCGGTTCACACTGCTCTCTGGGTGTAGGTGAACTACAACTCTTCCAAATCAAGGTGAATTTCCCCTATTGACCTCCAGTATGTTTTGTTGGTCATGGGGGCTTCTGTGTGCTAAGTTTGGTCTTATTCCATCATTGGTGGAGTTCAGAGTGCTCATTGATTGCAGGTGAACTATAAATGCCAGTACCTACAACTCCAAAAACATCCAGACCAATTCCCCTCAAACCCCATCAGTATTCCAATTTGGGCAAATCAGGTACGCATGCCAAGTTTGGTCCAGATCCATCGTTGTTTGGGTTCACAGTGCCCTCTGGATGAAGGTGAACTACAACTCCTACAAATCCCTCCAAAGACCTCTGAACAATTCTTCTGTTTGCTGTGTGCCATAGAAAAGGTTTAAAGGAGAGGCGGTGGGCGTGGCCATGCAAATTACACACCAATGGAGAAAGTCAGAAACACTGGGATGTCTGTGGTGAAGGAGAAACAGAAAATCTAGGATGAAATATCTAACCTATGATAGTCATGCAGTGCCTGCTTGCAACAGCCATAGGAAACAGCAGCTGCCTCCAACTTCTGTTATTGAACACGCACAGACAGCCTAAAACATGGGGAGGTGGTGAAACGGGCCTCTTAGTGTATTGTAGCAATGTATTTATAATAAACAATGCAATAAACAAAGCTTGGAATGAGTGTATTGTAGCAATGTGTTTATAGTAAATAATGCAATAAACAAAGCTGGGAATGAGAATGGGATTCTGCCCTAACCTATGATAGTCATGCAGTGCCTGCTAACAACAGCCATAGGAAACAGCAGCTGCCTCTACCTTGTGTGACTGAGCATGCACAAACATCCTAAAACACTGAGAGGTGGTGAAACGGGCCTTTTAATGGGTTGTAGCAGTGTGTTTATAGTAAACAATGCAATAAATAAAGCTGGGAATGAGATTGTGCTCTAACCTATGATAGTCATGCCATGCCTGCTTACAACAGCAATAGGAAACAGCAGCTGCCTCCAACTTCTGTGACTGAGAATGCACTAACATCCCAAAACACTTTGAGCTGGTGAAACGGGCCTTTTAACGTGTTGTAGCAGTGTATTTATAGTAAACAATGAAATAAACAAAGCTGAGAATGGGATTGTGCTCTAATCTATGATACCCATGCGGTGCCTGCTTTCAACAGCCATAGGAAACAGCAGCTGCCTCCACCTTGTGTGACTGAGCATGCACGAACATCCTAAAACACTGAGAGGTAGTGAAACGGGCCTTTTAATGTGTTGTAGAAGTGTACTTATAGTAAACAATGAAATAAACAAAGCTGGGAATGGGATTCTGCCCTAACCTATGATAGTCATGCAGTGCCTGCTTACAACAGCCATAGGAAACAGCAGCTGACTCTACCTTGTGTGACTGAGCATGCACAAACATCGTAAAACACTGAGAGGTGGTGAAACGGGCCTTTTAATGTGTTGTAGCAGTGTATTTATAGTAAACAATGAAATAAACAAAGCTGGGAATGGGATTGTGCTATAACCTATGATAGCCATGCCATGCCTGCTTACAACAGCAATAGGAAACAGAAGTTGCCTCCAACTTCTGTGACTGAGAATGCACTAACATCCCAAAACTCTTTGAGCTGGTGAAACGGGCCTTTTAATGTGTTGTAGCAGTGCATTTATAGTAAACAATGCAATAAACAAAGCTGGGAATGGGATTCTGCTCTAACCTATGATAGTCATGCAGTGCCTACTTACAACAGCAATAGGAAACAGCAGCTGCCACATTAGCTATTCTCAGCATGTTTTAGGAAGCACGGGACCTGCCCCTAATTTTCTCACAGTTCTTCTGTCTCTGGTACCACATTTCCTCCTAAAGAACTCATGTCTAGAGGCAACCTCCTCTTTGAGAAATGAGATATAACTATATATACAACGGAGACCAAACTTTCCATGGGAGAGGAGAAGTGGGAAAAGCTCACTGTTGGGTTCAATCAGTCAGTTCTTTGGCTTCTTAAGTGGGTTAAGACAACTCCATGGCTTGGGAGTGACTCGGACCAGATACTTCTCTTGGCTCTCTCTTTTCCTCTCCCCCTCGTTCTGTCACACCTCTCTCCCCACAATTAAGGACGCATCCAAGCATCACACCGTCTTTTAATTAACTTATCCTCCGATCAATCGAGGGAGAAGGAAATCATTCTCCCCATTGCCCCGATGCAAAACAATGCCAAAGCAACTCCCCATCACCACGAAAAAGAGTTGGGGAAGAAGAAGGGGTCTCTGGGTCAATGTTTCTCAACCTTCCTAATGTTGCGACCCCTTAATTCAGTTCCTCATGTTGTGGTGACCCCCAACCATGACATTTTTGTTATTACTTCATAACTCTAATTTTGCTACTGTTATGAATCGTAATGTAAATATCTGATACGCAGGACATATTTTCATTCATTGGACCAAATTGGGCACAAATACCCCATACGCCAAAATCCGAATACTGCTGGGGTTGAGGGGGATCTTTTTTGTCACGTGGGAGTTGTAGTTGCTGAGATTTAAAGCTCACCAACAATCAAAGAACATTCTGAACTCCACCAACGATGGGATTGAACCAATTTTGGCATACAGTACTCCCATGACCAACAGAAAATACTGGAAGGGTTTGGTGGGCATTGACCTTAAGTTTTGGAGTTGTAGTTCACCTACATTCGGAGAGCACTGTGGACTGGATCTGGACCCAACTTGACATGAATATTCAATATGCCCAAATGCAAACACTGGTGGAGTTTGGGGAAAATAGACCTTGACATGTGGTAGTTGTAGCTTCTGGGATGTATAGTTCACCTACAATCAAAGAGCATTCTGAACTCCACCAACGATGGAATTGGGCCAAACTTCCCACACAGAACCCCCATGCCTTGAAGGGACTCACTGGTGTAAGTCTCCCTCCAGCCTCTCACGCTCTCCCTCACTCACACTTGCGCAGCACGCTGCAGAGCACGCCTGCTCTACCTTCCCTGTGTTTTCGGATGGCCTTTGGCAAAGTTTCCCACACAGAACCCCCATGTCTTGAAGGGACTAGCTGGCGGGAGCCTCCCTCCTGCCTCGCATGCTCTCCCTCACCTGCACATGTGCACCAAATTGCCATGCCTGCTCTCCCCTCCCCTCTTGGAGTCTCAGAAACAACCCTCCCCTTGTTCACCGCGAATCAAAGAGCATTCTGAACCCCACCAATGATAGAATGGGGCCAAACTTCCCCCACAGAACCCCATGGCTTGAAGGGACTCACTGGTGCGGGCCTCTCTCCAGCCTCTCACGCTCTCCCTTACTCACACTTGCGCACCATGCTGGCGAGCGCCTGCTCTCCCTTCCCTGTGTTTTCAGATGGTCTTTGGCAAAGCTTCTCACATGGAACCCCCATGTCTTGGAGGGACTCACTGGTGCGAGGCTCCCTCCTGCCTCTCACGCTCTCCCTTACTCACACTTGCGCACCATGCTGCCGAGCATGCCTGCTCTCCCTTCCCTGTGTTTTCGGACAGTCTTTGGCAAAGCTTCCCACACAGAACCCCCATGTCTTGGGACTAGCTGACAGGAGCCTCCCTCGCCTGCACATGCGCACCACGTTGCCATGCCTGCTCTCCCCTCTTGGAGTCTCAGAAACAGCCCTCCCCTTGTTCACCGCCAATCAAAGGGCATTCTGAACCCCACCAATGATAGAATTGGGTCAAACGTCCCTCACAGAACCCCTATGCCTTGAAGGGACTCACTGGTGCAAGCCTCCCTCCAGCCTCTCACGCTCTCCCTCACCCACACTTGCGCACCACACTGCCGAGCACTCCTGCTCTCCCTTCCCTGTGTTTTCGGACAGTCTTTGGCAAAGCTTCCCACACAGAACCCCCATGTCTTGAAGGAACTAGCTGGTGGGAGCCTCCCTCGCCTGCATATGCGCACCACATTGCCCTGCCTGCTCTCCCCTTCCTTCTTGGAGTCTCAAAAACAGCCCCCCCCCCCTTGTTCACCACCAATCAAAGGGCATTCCGAACCCCACCAGTGATAGAATTGGGCCAAACGTCCCACACAGAACCCCCATGTCTTGAAGGGACTTGCTGGTGGGAGCCTCCCTTCAGCCTCGCACACTCTCCCTTGCCAATACATGCGCCGAGCACGCCTGCTCTCCCCTCCCTGCTTGGAGTTTCAGAAACAGCCCTCCCCTTGGTTGAGAGGCCAGCCAATCACAGCGGAGGTGGGCTTTTGGTGGGAGGATTCATACTGTGTTTCCAAAAAGGAAGAGAAGGTCAGGTGGAGAGATCTTCAGCCTTCTCGGCCAAAGGGGTTCCTTTGACCATCAGAAATATATCTTTTCTTTGGCGACCCCTCTGAAACCCCATTGTGACCCCCCAAGGGTTCCTCCACTTTCCTGCCGCCCACAAGCCTTTTCCCCAGGAGTGATCCCCACCGGCCCCATTCCGGCCTCCGGTCGAATCCCGCTGGCCATTTCCCGCTCCCCTCCCAGGCGATGCACACATGGCTCTAATGTTTTTATTACCTGTTTGACTCGCGGCCTTATTGCTTCTCCCCTTAATGGGGCCGTAACCGTGGTAACAAGGAATAAACGGCCACCAGAAAATGAGATGATTAAACAGGTCACCCTGGCAAAACAAGCGGCGCTTCCCCGGGAGGAGGATGCGGCTCCTGCGGGGAGGATGACCCCCTCCGTCCACGGTGCCGCAAAGTCACATTGAGGGCCGGCTGCCGCGCCAAAGCACCACCATTACGCCGTAGCCACTTCCAAAGGGTTTCACGAACCATTTGGGGCCGAAACTTTTAGGGTTCGCACCCCCGTTCACCCAACCCATGTTCAAGTCCCATTCACTCAGTCTCAGGGGAAGAAGGACAAACCTTGCCGAGAAAGCTCAATGACAGTCCTTTCTCAGAGCTGGCCATGAGCTTAATTCAATGATAGTAGTAGTAGTAATAGAGCAAGGACTCTGGCGCAAGCCCGTCAAGGCGGTGCCAGTGGTAATCGGCACACGAGGTGCGGTGCCTAAAGACCTTGGCCTGCACTTAAAAACAACTGGTGCTGACAAAATTACCATCTGTCAGCTGCAAAAGGCCACTCTACTTGGATCTGCACATATTATTCTCTGATACATCACACAGTCCTAGATGCTTCAGAAGTGTCCGACATGCGATCAAATACAAAAGCCAGCACAGTGATCTTGTTTGTTGTGTATTAATCTTGTTATGTATCTATATAAATAAAGATGTAATGTTCGTTTGTGGGATTGACACAACTCAAAAACCACTGGATTAATTGACATGAAATTTGGACACTATACCCCTAACAGACCAAAGAGTGACCATCACTCATAACCCCCCCCCAAAAAAAAAAACAGTGGAAAGGACTTAAAAACCCCAATAAGCAGAAAAAAGGGAAGAGGGAGGGAGGGAGGGAGGGAGGGAAGGAAGCATGGAAGCAAGAAGCAAAGGAAGGAAGGAAGGAAAAAGGTAGAGAAGGAAGAAAGGAGAGGAAGAGGAAGAGAAAGGAAAAGGGGGGAAGAAAGGAAGGGGGTACAGAAGGAAGGAGGAAAAGAAAGAGAGAGGGAAGGAAAGAAGGAAAGGGAGGAGAAAGGATGGAAGCAAAAAGCAAAGGAAGAAATTAGAGAAGGAAGAAAGGGGAGAAAGAAGGAAGGAAAAGGGGGAGGAAGGAAAGAAATAGAAAAGGAAGGAGGGAAAGAAAGGAGAGAAAGAGGAAGAAGGAAAGAGAGAAGGAAGGATGGAAGCAAAAAGTGAAGGAAAAAAATTAGAGAAGGAAGAAAGGGGAGAAGGAAGGAAGGGAAAAAAGGGGGAGGAAGGAAAGAGGTAGAAAAGGAAGGAGAGAAAGAGGGAGGGAAGGAAAGAGAAGGAAGGTTGGAAGCAAAAAGTGAAGGAAGGAAGGAAAGAATTAGAGAAGGAATAAAGGAGAGAAAGAGGAAGAGAAAGAAAAGGGGAAGGAAAGAAAGAGGTAGAGAAGGAAGGAGGGAAAGAGGGAGGGAAAGAAAGAAGCATGGAAGCAAAAAGCGAAGGAAGGAAGGAATTAAGGAAGGAATTAGAGAAGAAATAAAGGAGAAAAAGAGGAAGAGAAAGAAAATGGGGGAGGAAGGAAAGAGGTAGAGAAGAAAGAAAGGAGAGAAGGAAAGAAGAAAAGGGAAGGAAAGAAATAGGGAGCGAAGGAAGGAGGGAAAGAAGGAGAGAAAGAGGGAAGGAAGGTTGGCCACATGTGGCGAGTACAGCTAGTAATTTATAAATATTAAATTAAACATAGCGTCCCTACTTTGCGGATTTTCACTTTTCGTGGGTGGTCCTAATAATAATAATAATAATAATAATAATAATAATAGTTGAGGGTTATGGGTAAGCCAAATGCAGCTGGGAAATCCCTGAAAGAGCCTCCGTCTTCGGTGTCAACGTGAAATCCAAGACTTCAGCTTGTGATCCCCGCCAGAGAAATCCCAGCTTCGTGGGTTGCTGGCATTTGACATTTTGCGCACCAAAGTGCCAATGACGATTGTGACGAATCACAGATTCATACCAGTCATGCGCTTGTACACATAGATTTTGAATGCCTGCTTTGGAAGGTGCTGCTTGGCTATTTCAGAGCTCGAGAGTCAGCCTGGAAGGGGCATGATGAGCCAACCTGAGCTGATGTCAGCCAAAGGAGGAGAAAGAAAGCCTTCCCAAGGCTGGGAAGCCGTTAAGTTTCCAATCCTGGGGCAGTTTCATGCTCGGGATGAGTGCCAAGCAGCCCTCAAAGGCTGGAGTGGGAGCGAGGGCGGAGGGAAGAGGACTTGCCAGGCTCGTAGGGCTGCCTGGGGCTGAGCTTCCCTTGGGCTGGCATCCCGCAGCCCCGCTCCCCTTCTTTCAGTCTCAGTGCAAAACACTGAGTCATGTGCGGGAAGCGTTTCCAGGGATCACCTTTGCAGGCTGGCTCTCGGGAAGAAGAAGATGCCATTGCTCCGTAAGCAGGTTCAATCCCCAGCATCTTGACGTAGGGTAGGGAAACCCTCCGCTCAAACCTTGAAGACTTGTTACAAGTCAGTGGAGTATTGCTCAGAGCAGGCCTTTAAAGGGATGGGATACAGGGCTCGCTCACTTATTGCGGGTGTTATGTTCCAGGACCACCCGCGAAAAGTGAAAATCCGTGAAGTACGGACACTATATTTATTTTAATATTTATACATTACTAGCTGTACACGTCACGCATTGCTGTGGCCAACCTTCCCTCCCTCTTTTTCTTTCTCTCCTTCCTTCCTTCCCTTTTTTCTCTCTCTCCTTCCTTCCCTTCTTCTTCCCTTCCACCCCCACCTTTTCTTTCCCTTCCTCTTTCTCTCCTTCCTTTTCTTTCTTTCTTTCTCTCCCTCCTTCCCTTCTTCTTCTCTTTCATCTCCCACCTTTTCTTTCCCTTCTGCTTTCTCTCCTTCCTTCCCTTGTTTTCTTTCTTTCTCTCCTTTAATCCCCCACCTTTTCTTTCCCTTCCTCTTTCTCCTTCCTTCCCTTGTTTTCTTTCTTTCTCTCCTTCCTTCCTTCTCTTCTTCTTTCCTTTCATCCCTCACTTTTTCTTTCCCTTCCTCTTTCTCTCCTTCCTTCTCTTTTTTCTTTCTCTCCTTCCTTCTCTTCTTCTTCCCTTCCATCCCCCACCGTTACTTTCCCTTCCTCTTTCTCTCCTTCCTTCCTTCTTTCCCTTTCTTTCTTTCTTTCTTTCTTTCTCTACTTCCTTCCTTCTTTCTCTTCTTTTCCCCTTCCACCCCCACCTTTTCTTTCCCTTCCTTTTTTACTCCTTCCTTCCCTTTTGTTCTTTCTTTCCTTCCTTCCTTCTCTTCTTCTTCCCTTCCACCCTCACCTTTTCTTTCCCTTCCTCTTTCTTTCCTTTCTTCCTTCACTTATTCTTGGACTGTAACTCCCAGCAGTCCTCCTGATCAATCGATCTACCTACCTACCTATCTCTATCTCTATCTAATCTATCTATTTATCTGGAAAATGGCTGGGAGTTGCAGTCCAGGAATAGGAAATGGGAAATCTGCAGGGATTGGGATGCTCTCAAAGAAATCTAAGAAGAAGAAAGACTGCATCTTGGAAGTAGTGTATTTGGATCATCCTCCTCTCCTAAAGGGCCTAGTCTAGAGGATGCTGGGAGCTGTAGTCCGGAAGAGAGCGTCAATATGCTATTGTGTTTTTTGTTTGCCGGGGGAGTCATTTTTGCATGTGCGCTGTAGCGTCTTTTTGGGGTTTTTTTGGCTTTTTAAGTCCCTTCCGCTGTGTTTTTATGAGTGATGGTCATTCATTGGCCTGAGAGATGTCTCGTGTCCAAATTTGGTGTCAATTTGTCCAGTGGGTTTTGAGTTATGTTAATCCCACAAACGAACACTATATTTTTTATTTATATAGATTTTAGTATAAGAAGCACACATGCGCAGTCTAGCCCTTCCGCTTCCTTACCCACGTCTGCTGCGAGCTCACCTAATAAACGCCTCAGGAGCCACTTCCGGGAACGTGGTAGCGCAGGAGGCCACACTTTGTGACCAGCAGACCTTCCTTGCTGCGCCTCAGGCCCGGCCCGCACACTAACCTCCCTTATTTGAGGCCTGTTGGCTGCCAGGCAGAGCCACTCACTGTCCACCACTGCATAAAAAATGTAATGTAAAAATCCGCGAAACAGTGAATTTGCGAAACAGCAAATCTGCAAAAAGCGAACTGTGAAGTAGCGAGGGAACACTGTACCTCCTTTTCCGAGGTCCCAGCTTGTATCTATATGTCCCACTGGCACAATACCAGCCAGTCTATCATCTCGTGTGTCCCCCAAAGCGTTGACCCACAAGTCCCAGAATCCACTAGCAAGGCCACACTGATTGGAGATATTTAAATGCTAACTTTCCTCTATATTTTATTGTAAAGAAGAGGAAGGAGAGCTTTGCTTTCCTGGCGATCCAAGAAGCTTCTTTTCTGTCGTCTTCCTGGACTGGAGTGGTGGGAAGAAGAGGACCAGAGCTCTTTGTACTCCCAATTTGCTCCGGCCATTGGAAATTTCCATATGCTCTGAGCAGCTTTTTTATGTTTTTAACAAATGAGCTTACTCTTTATTATCTTTCTGGGTGTGCCTCTAATGCCAGGTTGGTCGGGCGAGAGATTAAATGCGTTGGTTCTGGGCAATCCTACTAAACCGTGGGGGGGGGGGGGGGAGGCTCGTCCCTTGTTTTTCAGGCTTTCCAAAGGAAGCAGGCAGCCTCTAAAGAAATAGTTGAACACATTTGTGAAATGTCACTAAACGTGGCAAATAAATAAGAGAGGGTGTTGCCACTCGCCAGGGACGTTACAGGTGCTCAGAACCTGGTTGTTTTCTTTTTTGACCTTCTCCACCCAATTGTGATGGTCTTTGTGCAGTGGTCCCCAATCACTTTGACCAGGGATCACTTGACCAGGTACCTCTTTGACCAAGGATCACTTGACCAGGGACCACTTTGACCAGGGATCACTTGACCAGGTACCTCTTTGACCAAGGATCACTTGACCAGGGACCACTTTGACCAGGGACCTCTTTGACCAGGGACCACTTGACCAGGGACCACTTTGACCAGGGATCACTTGACCAGGTACCTCTTTGACCAAGGATCACTTGACCAGGGACCACTTTGACAAGGGACCACTTGACCAGGGACCTCTTTGACCAGGGACCACTTGACCAGGGGCCACTTTGACCAGGGACCTTTGACCAGGGGCCACTTGACCAGGGACCACTTGACCAGTTACCTCTTTGACCAAGGATCACTTGACCAGGGACCACTTTGACCAGGGACCACTTGACCAGGGACCATTTGGACCAGGGATCACTTTTGCCAGTGACCACTTTGACCAGGGACTCTTGTTGCAATGTTGTAGTAATGGTGGAGACGTGGACCATATTTTAGTTCTTGAGGACCACTGGTGGTCCACGAAACACAAGTTGGGAAGCACTGTTTTTTAGTATAGTCAAGAATGAATTGGGGGAATTCAGGTTGGAATAATCCCAAGGGAAGACCAAGTCTTCTCATCTTGGGGCACCTTTGGGACTCTTGTTGCAACGGTGTAGTACCAGTAAGGGCATGGACCATATTTTAGTTCTTGAGGACCACTGGTGGTCCACGAACCACAGGTTGGGAACTACTGATTTATAGTATATTCAACAATGAATTGGAGGAATCCAGGTTGGAATCATCCCAAGGGAAGACCAAGTCTTCTCATCTTGGGGCACCTTGGGAGCTCTTGTTGCAATGGTGAGGATGTGGACCAGTGGTTCTTGAGGACCAGTGGTGGTCAACGGACCACGGGTTGGGAACTACCGATTTACAGTATAGTCAGCAATGAATTGGAGGAATCCAGGTTGGACTCATCCCAAGGGAAGACCAAGTCTTCTCATCTTGGGGCACCTTGAAGGCTGGCACCATCAAAATGGCCACCTCCCTGATCAGGAAGTGTTCAAGGAGCCATGTGTTACCACTTTAGGATCCCGGAAACAAGGATCCGGCGACTCTGGAGTCCACCGGCCCCGATCCGACCTGGCCATTTTCGCCGCGTACGCCTCCCCGTGCCGGCGTCGCAACCCTCTGGTTTGCTGCGGACCGGATCAATTTGGACGTCTTCAGCAATAAAAAATGCCGATGTCGTCCTAATTCACCAGGCCCCGAGATGACAGCAAATTTACATTTTTTAATTAAACTAGCAGCCAGTTTTTATGAGAGGGGGCTGGGTTATGCAAATCAAATGGTTGTGTACGAAAGATTAGGAGAGTTTGGGAATAAATTCCACAAATGCTAATAAAAAGAGAGAGGGAGAGAGAGAGAGAGAATGAGGGAGGAAAAAAGAGGGACATTGTTCCATTAGCCCCTTTTAGACTGATTTCCCTGGAGGGAAGTAATGGGGAGGGGGGTCCTGGGGGTGGAGAAGGAGCGGGGACAGGTAACATTAATTTTTAGGATTGAAGGCTCCCCTGGACGGAGACCCCTCCCAGCTGAGAAGGATACTTGGGCAGCAACGGAGGGGGAAAGTTGATTCGGGGTTGCGTTTACGCCACTCTCCCACTGCCAAGGTTAGCTCTGCAAGCATCCATGTTTGGGACACATGCCATCCCCGCGTGATGGGCTTTGAAGCAAGCATAGGGGGTCATACACATGGAAATATTGGTAATTACGCTTCTCGTTTCTGGCCCTGGGCATTTGTATCTATGGTCTTTTGAGAAGAAACTGACTGGGTTGTTGTAGGTTTTTCGGGCTGTATGGCCATGTACTAGAAGCATTCTCTCCTGACGTTACACCCACATCTATGGCAGGCATCCTCAGAGGTTGTGAGGTCTGTTGGAAACTAGGAAAATTGGATTTATATATCTGTGGAAAGTCCAGAGTGGGAGAAAGAACTTTTGTTTATTGGAGGCAAGTGTGAATGTTGTAATTGGCCCCTTGATTAGCATCCCAACAAAGGATTCCCCCAGGCACGAAGCAGCCAGGCACTGAGGCTGGGTTATATATCTGTGGAATGTTCCGGGTGGGAGAAAAAACTCTTGTCTGTTGGAGGCAAGTGTGAATGTTGTCATTGGCTCCCTTGATTAGCATCCCAACAAAGGATTCCCCCAGGCGGGAAGCAGCCAGGCACTGAGGCTGGGTTATATATCCGTGGAATGTCCCGGGGTGGAAGAACGAACTCTTGTCTGTTGGAGGCAAGTGTGAATATTGCCATTGGCCACCTTGATTAGCATCCCAACAAAGGATTCCCCCAGGCAGAAAGCAGCCAGGCATTGAGGTTGGTTTATATGTCTGTGAGATGCCCGGGGTGGGCGAAAGAACTCTTGTCTGTTGGAGGTAGGTGTGAATGTTTCAATTGGCCACCTTGATGAGCATTTGATGGCCTGACAATTTTTAGGTGTCACTTGTTACTGCTTGGGGGAATCCTCTGTTGAGAGGTGATTAGCTGTTCCTGATTGTTTTTTGTCTGGAGTTCCTCTGTGTTTGAGCTTTGTTCTGTATTTACTGTTATATATTTACCTCTTTATTGTTATTATTATTATTATTATTGTTATTTTGTTGTTTTAATTATTATTGTTGTTGTTATTATTATTTTATTGGTGATTGAAAGTGCAGTTTTGAGTATTAAGGCTCTGAGCCCTATTTATTTTCCTGACTCAGAACAGAAGTCACTCTTTCAGCCTCAGAGGAACAGATGCTCAGAAGATAGAACTTGAAGACAAACAACAACAACAACAACAACAACATAACAACAACAAATATTTGTCTGTTACACTGGGTTCCTATTGAGATGTAGCATGATCCTTGAGCATTGGTCTATGGTCCAGGAGACTTTGGAGACTTATCTAATAAGATCTGAAACTGCTTGAAGATAAACAACAACAACAACAACAACAACAACAACAACATATTTATATTTTGTACTGGACTCCTATTGAGGCATAGCATGATTCTTGAGCATTGGTCTATGGTCCAGGAGACTTTGGAGACTTGTCTTATAAATCTGAAACTGCTTGAAAGTAAACAATACCAACAACAACAACAACAGATCTGTGGTTTGCACTGGGATCCTATTGAGACATAGCATGATTCTTGAGCATTGGTCTATGGCTCAGGAGACTTTGGAGACTTATCTAATATGATCTGAAACTGCTTGAAGATAAACAACAACAACAACAACAACAACAAAAGATCTGTGTTTGCATTAAGCTCCTATTGAAACATAGCATGATTCTTGAGCATTGGTCTATGGCTCAGGAGACTTTGGAGACCCATCTAAAAAGATCTGAAGCTGCTTGAAGGTAAATGATAACAACAAGAACAACATATTTATCTTTTGTACTGAGCTCCTATTGAGACACATGGTTCTATGGTTCAGGAGAGTTTGGAAAGTTGTCTAATAAAATCTGAAATTGCTAGAAAGTAAACAACAACAACAGTTACAGCAATGCCCTTGGTAGATCTTGGGGTTCCAGGAAAACAAAGCAAATCCTGTAAGCCTGACAGACACTCACTTCTGAGAGTGGTAATATACTAAAAAAAAGTGATTCCATCATATTGTATTCAAGTGTTTCCCACAATGGTGAGAAAGAGAAGCCAAGGTGAATCATTCCAGGAAAAAGGGCTTGAGACTGTGAGGACAACTTATAAAAGCACATTGAAGAGGCGCCACCTTCCTTATGAACTTCCTTATGGAGTGTGTTTATTGCCTATCTACAAACCCAGAAGACCCTTCTCTTCATTTGATTCTAAGGAGGGGCAAAAAAATAAAATGAGACGATACTGCGTAAAAATGAGGCCTTCCCAAATAAAAATGGTCTGCTCTTAAAATATTTTTGAAAGCATAAAAATCATAATTTACAACTCTTGTAAAGGCTCATATCCCGTCTGGATTTACATAGAAGGAAACAGAGATGCATCCAAAGGACCTTATACGACGACAAGTATGTCCCAGATTGCTCCCTATAGGTCAGTGGTTCCCAACCTTTTTTTGACCAGGGACCACTCCCCAACATTAGTACCAAAAAGATTACGGATCTGTATTTGGTCAACTTTAGATTCAGTTTGGTGATTTGGGGTGCTGATTCAGAAAATTGCATTGGATAGACCACATCAGCTCTAGTTTCTGATACAGATACCATCCAGTAGTCACAATCTACTCGCACACAGAAAACCATATTTAATAACCGAGAGCTGGTAGTAGTAATCTTTCGGTTTGGTTATTTGGGGTATTGATTCAGAAAATTACATTGAATAAACCACATCAGCTCTAGTTTCTGATACATTTGCCATCCAGTAGTCGCCATCTGCTTGCACACAGAAAACCATATTTAATGACCGAGAGCTGGTAGTAGTAATCTTTCGGTTTGGTTATTTGGGATAATAATTTAGAAAATTGCATTGGATAGACCACATCAGCTCTAGTTTTTGATACAGATGCCATCCAGTAGTCACCATCTACTCGCACACAGAAAACCATATTTAATAACCGAGAGCTGGTAGTAGTAATCTTTCGGTTTGGTTATTTGGGGTATTGATTCAGAAAATTACATTGAATAAACCACATCAGCTCTAGTTTCTGATACATTTGCCATCCAGTAGTCGGCATCTGCTTGCACACAGATAACCATATTTAATAACTGAGAGCTGGTAGTAGTAATCTTTCGGTTTGGTTATTTGGGATAATAATTCAGAAAATTGCATTGGATAGACCACATCAGCTCTCATTTCTAATACATGACATATGCCATCCAGTAATCACCATCTGCTCACCCACAGAAACCCATATTTAATAATTGAGTGCTGATGTGGTAGTAGTAATCTTTTGGTTTGGTCATTTGGGATACCGATTCAGAAAATTGCGTTGGATAGACCACATCTGCTCTAGTTTCTGATACAGATGCCATCCAGTAGTCGCCATCTGCTCGCACACAGAAAACCATATTTAATAATTGAGAGCTGATGTGGTAGTAGTAATATTTCAGTTTGGTTATCTGGGGTACTGATTCAGAAAATTGCACTGGATAGACCACATCAGCTGATTCAGAAATATTCAAATTTCTGAATCATGGGAGTTGTCGTTCAATAGAACCTAGAGACCCACGTTGTGAAAAAACTAAAGAACAACGACCAATGTATATGTATAAAAAATACAGTTGGTTCTCTCTATTCAAGGATTCCCCATCCCTGGATTCAAGGGTCCTATGAAGGCCACCCTAAGGCTGAGGTGGCCCTCGAGGAAAGGGAGTGAGACAGCCCTGATCCAGTCGGATTCCAAAACGGGAGCAAAGCAGGACGCAATTGCAATTACAATCAACACAAATAAATATATATCTGTGTTTCACTGTTGGTTAATAAACATAGCAGCGGCCGCTCCCTAGTTATTTACGTGGGTTGATGCAAAAAAGGCTGTGGCAAGAGCTCCCAATGAAGCAACCGAAAGACTGGGAGTCGGGACTGTGAATCCGAGGGACCTCCTTCCTGGATCTTTGGTCTCTCCAACGGCACCCTTTTCAGGTACAGCTCAAAGAGTGACTCAAGGAGGTTGGCAGGTCCCCAGGAGAGATACTTGGCTCAGAAGAAGACAACCAACGGGTTCACCCATACACCGAGATAATGCTGACTTAGACACAAAAAACCCTGGTTGCTTCTTCAGTGGCTTCACCAATGGCCAGAAATTCCTGGTAGGAAAGCAGAAGAGCTAGGTTTTCAATAGGAATGTGGAGGTAGGAGGCCTACAAGGGTGTTGATGCTCACATGGTTGAGGAAGCTTGACCATCCTTGTTTCTTTGGCTTCCTCACCTCAAATTCAATATTAGAAATGCGGAGGTAGGGTGCCTACAAGGGTGTCAATGCTCACACGGTTGAGGAAGCTTGACCATCCTTGTTGCTTTGGCTTCCTCAGCTCAACTTTAATATTAGAAATGTGGAGGTAGGAGGCCTGCCAGGATGTCAATGCTCACACAGTTGATGAAGCTTCACCATCCTTGTTGCTTTGGCTTCCTCACCTCAACTTTAGCATTAGGAAAGTGGAGGTAGGAGGCCTACAAGAGTGTCAATGTTCACACAGTGGAGGAAGCTTCACCACCCTTGTTCCATTGGCTTCCTCAAATCAACTCAGCTTTACCATCCTTGTTGCTTTGGCTTCCTCACCTCAACTTCAATATTGGGAATGCGGAGATAGGAGGCCTACAAGGGTGTCAATGCTCACACAGTGGAGGAGGCCTACAAGGGTGTCAATGCTCACATGGTGGAGGAAGCTTGACCATCCTTGTTGCTTTGGCTTCCTCACATCAACTTTAAAATTAGGAACATAGAGGTAGGAGGCCTACAAGGGTGTCAATGCTTACATGGTTGAGGAAGCTTCACCACCGTTGTTACTTTGGCTTCCTCAAATCAACTCAGCTTCACCATCCTTGTTGCTTTGGCCTCCTCACCTCAACTTCAATATTGGGAATGCGGAGGTAGGAGGCCTACAAGGGTGTCAATGCTCACATGGTGGAGGAAGCTTGACCATCCTTGTTGCTTTGGCTTCCTCACCTCAACTTTAAAATTAGGAACATGGAGGTAGGAGGCCTACAAGGGTGTCAATGCTTACACGGTGGCGGAAGCTTGACCATCCTTGGGAATGCGGAGGTAGGAGGACTACAAGGGTGTCAATGCTCACACAGTGAAGGAAGCTTCATCATACTTGTTACTTTGGCTTCCTCGAATCAACTCAGCTTCACCATCCTTGTTGCTTTGGCTTCCTAACCTCAAATTCAATATTAGGAATGTGGAGGTAGGAGGCCTACAAGGGTGTCAATGCTCACACGGTGGCGGAAGCTTGACCATCCTTGGGAATGCGGCGGTAGGAGGACTACAAAGGTGTCAATGCTCACACAATGGAGGAAGCTTCACTCTACTTGTTCCTCAGCTCAACTTCAATATTAGGCATGGACCAAAGAGTGGGTTCTGTAGAAAGGAGACCTTCCTGGATGGAAGGCTACAGCTCCCACCAGCGGTGGAGGACCAATGTCTCAAAATGTGTTGATCAAATGGAAATTAATCGGAAAGCAGTCTACGGAGCTTCGAAAGGGTGAGCACAATATCTCTCTAATCTCAGACAATTAAATCCCCTCATAATAACCAAGACAGAGAGGACTCTTCTCCTTGCCACATTTCTAACCTTTGTAGGAAAACAACAACAACAACACACACACACACACACAGAGGGAGCGCCACATCCTTACGCAGTCCCTGTCCAGCCTACGCATCCAAGCCCTTGACCTAATAAAGGAGAAAAACACACCCAAGACTTCAGGACGATGCCAGAGCCGACGTTTCCAAACAACACATGCAAAAGCTTTTCATTCACGGAAGAACGAACCGAGAATTATAATAAAAACGAAAATTGCAAACACACCGAAAACGCACACAAAACAAGCCCGGAGAGTCGTTCTTTTCCACCCAAATAACAGGTGCAAAGTTGAGGCTGGTCAAACATTAACCCATTTTATTACTTATGAAATAAATCCCATGGTAGGTTGATGCACTGCATGGACGAGGAGGAGAAGAAGGGACGACAAGGAGAAAACACCACTCAGATCCGGAATTTGATGTTACATGGCGTAAAACTGATCTTGGAGATGTTCTCTGATTCTATGGTAAGACCAGAAATACTCAGAGTTTCCAAGAAGCTTCCAAAGAGCCTGAAGACAACAACAACAACAACAACAACACAGCACAGGCCTAAGATATACTGTCAAATCGGACTCTAAGTTGGGAATATAAGAAGGGGCACAATTTAGCGTTACACGGTGCAGATCTGATCTTGGAGATGTTCTCCAATTCTATGACAAGCCCAGAAAAATCTGTCTCCAAGAAGCTTCCAAAGAGCCTGACGATGACAACAACAACAATACAGTACAGGCCTAAGATATACCATCCAATTTGACTCTGAGATGGAGATATAAGAAGGGACAAAATTTGGTGTTACACCACACAAATACGATTTCTGTCCTGTAGTTGATTCTATGATGAGCCCAGCAATATCTGGAGTTTCCAAGAAGCTTCCAAAGAGCCTGAAGACAACAACAACAACAACAACAACAACAGCACAGGCCTATGAAATACTGTCAAGTCAGACTCTGAGATGGGGATATCAGGAGTACAATTTGGCGTTACACGGCGCAAACCTGATTTCCATCCTGTAGTTGATTCTATGACGAGCCCAGAAATATCTGGAGTTTCCAAGAAGCTTCCAAAGAACCTGAAGACAACAACAACGACAACAACAGCACAGGCCTATAAAATGCCCTTCAACCTTTCCTCAACCTCAGATCTATCAGGCCTGTTGGGTTGCAATTCCCATTATCTTCAAATAATCAAACGGCATGGGAGTTGTCGTTCAATAGAACCTGGAGAACCACATTGCGAAAAAACTAAAGAGCAACAACCAATCTATATAAATAAAAATGTAATGTTCGTTTGTGGGATTAACAGAACTCAAAAACCACTGGAAAAATTGACACCAAATTTGGACACAAGACACCTAACAACCCAATGTATGTCCTTCACTCAAAAAAATTGATTTTGTCATTAGGGAGTTGTAGTTGCTGGGATTTATAGTTCACCTACAATCAAAGAGCATTCTGAACCACACCAACGATGGAATTGAACCAAACTTGGCACACATTCTCCCATGGCCAGCAGAAAACACTGGAAGGGTTTGGTGGGTAGTGTCCTTTGGTTTTGGAGTTGTAGTTCACGTACATCCAGAGATCACTGTGGACTCAAACAACGATGGATCTGGACCAAACTCTACACGAATACTCAATATGCCCAAATGTGAACACTGGTGGAGTTTGGGGAAAATAGAATCTTGACATTTGGGAGTTGTAGCTGCTGGGATTTATAGTTCACCTACAATCACAGAGCATTCTGAACCCCACCAGTGATAGAATTGGGCCAAACCTCCCACACAGAACCCCCATGTGGGCCACAGCAACACGTGGCAGGGGACGGCTAGTGTATATATAAATAAATATATAAATACAATTGGCTCTCTATATCCAAGAATTTGCCATCCCTGGATTCAAGGGTCCTGTTTTCGTCCTGTACTTGATTTTATGACGAATCCAGAAATATGTGGAGTTTCCAAAAAAAACCCCAAAGAGCTTGAAGACAACAACAACGAAAACAACACAGGCCTCGAAATACCATCAAACCGGACTCTGAGAAGGGGATATAAGAAGGGGCACAATTTGGGGTTACATGGGGCAAACCTGATTTCCGTCCTGTACTTGATTCTATGACGAGACCAGAAATATCTGAAGTATCCAAGAAGCTTCCAAACGGGATGGGAGTTGTCGTTTAATAGAACATTGCGAAAAGTCTAAAGAGCAACAACCAACGTATGTATGTGTATGTGTATATATATGTGTGTGTATGTGTATGTATGTATGTGTATACATATCTATATATCTATATATATAAATACAGTTGGCTCTCTATATCCAAGAATTCGCCATCCCTGGACTCAAGGGTCCTATGAAGGCCACCCTAAGGCCTTCATAGGACCCTTGAATCCAGGGATGGCGATGGACACAATGTGGTGTTACATAGTGCAGACCCAATTTCCGTCCTATACTTGATTCTATGACGAGCCATATATATATATATGAATACAGTTGGTTCTCTATATCCAAGAATTCGCCATCCCTGGACTCAAGGGTCCTATGGAGGCCACCCTAAGACCTTCATATATATAATCCATATATATATATATATATATATATGAATACAGTTGGCTCTCTATATCCAAGAATTTGCCATCCCTGGACTCAAGGGTCCTATGAAGGCCACCCTAAGACCTTCATAGGACCCTTGAATCCATATATATATGAATACAGTTGGCTCTCTATATCCAAGAATTCGCCATTCCTGGACTCAAGGGTCCTATGAAGGCTACCCTAAGACCTTCATAGGACCCTTGAATCCATATATATATGAATACAGTTGGCTCTCTATATCCAAGAATTCGCCATCCCTGGACTCAAGGGTCCTATGAAGGCCACCCTAAGGCCTTCATAGGACCCTTGAATCCAGAGATGGCGATGGACACAATGTGGTGTTACACAGTTCAAACCCAATTTCTGTCCCGTACTTGATTCTATGATATGTGGAGTTTCCAAGAAACCTCCAAAGAGCATGAAGACAACAACAACAACAACGAAAACAACACAGGCCTCGAAATACCATCAAACCGGACTCTGCGACAGGGATATCCCCTCTCTGTCTCATAATTTGAGGAGAAGGAGCTGGAAACAGATGGGATAACCCGTATAGAGAAAGGCTGGCAACACGCAAGGCTCATTAAATGTAATAAGCAGCCTCCCCATCCGTCACCGGCTCGTCCCAAATAAATTAAAATTCCTTTTCCTGGAGACAAGACTGGCCGGGAACCTGACAGGCAACCTTTGCGGATCCGGGGAAGCAGCCGAAAGAAGGGAGAATAATTAAAAGGGAGAGAGAAAGAGAGAGAGAGAGAGAGAGAGAGAGGAGGGAAACAAGCACAATAATAATATCGAAACCCGGAGAGACAGAAGAAAGGAACGGCAAAAAAAAAGAGCGGAGGGCACAGCAAAACTTCTCTCTCTTTCGGCCACATTTCGAGGCCTGAGAAGTTGCCATACTTTTGACATCTGGGAGGTGGAAAAAGGAAAAAGGAAGGCGTCTTTCATGTATGTAAAGGAGGAAGGAGCGACTTCCGTAAAGCGGAGAAACGAAAAGTGAAACAGGCAGGCCATGTACCTGTCAGTCCCCTTCTCAGACGAGAGAGATGCCTTCCTCTCCTTCCAGACCTTGGGAAAGTCATGAAGGCAAGCATCGGATGGGACCAGATCGTATTAAGTTGTATTTTAATTGATTTGTATTTGTTATTAGATTGTGGGATTGTTTGCTGGAAGCTGCCCTGGGTTATAAATAAAGGATTATTATTACTAGTTTTGTTGTTGTTATTGTTACCTGCCTTGAGTTCCCATGGAGAGAAAAGTGGGATAGAAATAAAGTATGTGCATATATATAATAAAATATATAATATAAATAAAGTAAATAATAATAAGTTATATACATAAATTAAATAATAATGAATTATATAAAGTTAATAATAATAAATTAAATAGTCAATAACAATAATAAACCACATAGAATAAGATGCTATGTAAAGTTAATAAAATAAATAAGTTATATAAATACATTAGATAATAATAAGTTATATAAAGTTAATAATAATAAATTTAATAGTCAATAATAATAATAAACCACATAGAATGAGATGTCACTGAAAGTTAATAAGAAATAATTACATAAAGCAAATAATAAATTATATATAAGATATTATATAAAGTTAATAATAAAAAATTAAATAGTAATAATAATAATAAACCACATAGAATAAGATGTCATGTAAAGCTAATAATAAATAATAATTACATAAGGTGAATAATAAATTATACATAAGATATTATATAAAGTTATTATATATAGAGTTCATAATAATAAATTATATATAAGTTAATAAATAATAATAAATTACATAGTTAATAATAAATTATATCTAATAAGATCATATAAAGTTAATAAATAATAATAATAAAGTATATAAAAGTTAGTAATAAATTATATATATAAAGTTAATAATAATAAATATATTATATGAATAAATAATAAAACTATATTATATAAAGATAACAATAAGTTTATTTATATAACTTATTGTTATCTATATATATAATATCTTTATTATTATATACTTTATTTATATATCTTATTGTTGCCTTTATATAAAATATTTATTATTTATTACTATTTATTTATATGATGCATTTTTATTATTAACCTTATGGATAATTTATTGTTAACTTTATTTATATAATATATTTATTATCATTTATGTTATTGCTATATCATACTGTCACCTAATGCCTTTATTATTCATCACTATTTACTTTTTTATAGCATATATTTATCATTTACTTTGTTTATATATCTTATTACCTTTCTATTTATTGTTTATTAATAAATAAATAATATATTTATTGTAATACTGATAAAGTTAATAAAATATTTCATATAAATAACAAAATAAAAATATAATAAAAATTAATAATAAAATATATCCATAAATAAAGAAAATAATAATAAATAATAAATATATAATATTTATTTAATTAAATAAATATATCATATTTATTATTGACTTTGTTTATATATCTTATTATTACTTTTATTCATATGTAGTTTATTAATAAATAATATATCAATAATTCATAATATCGATAAATTTAATAATTAATAAATATTACATATGAATAATAAAAATTAAAATATGATAATAATAAATAAAAAATCTTATAAATAAAATAATATATATATACTTTGTTTATATATCTTATTACTTTTATTTATATTTATTAATAAATAATATATTCATGATTTGTGATATCGATAAAGTTAATAATAAATAAATAATAAATAATAAATAAATATTTCAAACAAATAATAAAATAAAAATATGATAATAAATAAATACATAAAATATATCTTCTAAAGTAAATAATAATAAATAATAGAGATATTATATTTTTGAATGCCACTTTCCTTCTTTTTGGCAGGGGGTTGGACTGGATGGCCCAACTCTATTATTATTATTATTATTATTATTATTGTTTATTAATAAATAATATATCCATGTTTCATAATACTGATAAAGTTAATAATTAATCAATATTTCATACAAATAATGAGATAAAAATATAATAAATAAATAAAATATATCTTATAAAGTAAATAATAATAAATAATAGAGATATTATATTTTTGAATGCAACTTTCCTTCTTTTTGGCAGGAGGTTGGACTGGATGGCCCAACACTATTATTATTATTATTATTATTATTATTATTTATTTTATTTGTCGTGTCAGGGCAACCAGTCAATTACATTACATTACAAGTTCATAATACAATATAATATAATAATATAATATATTATATTACAAATTAATAATCAATAAATATTTCTATGATTCTATTATTATTACTTATTATTACTTATTTTATTTGTCGTGTCAGGGCAACTATTATATTACATTACAAGTTAATAATATAATATAATATAATATATTACAAATTAATAATCAATAAATATTTCTATGATTCTATTTATTCTTATTTACTTTGCTGATATAGCTTATGATTACTTTTTACTTATATTTATTTATTAATAAATAATATATCCAAGTTTCATAATATTGATAAAGTTAATAGTCAATAAATATTTCATATCTAAAACAGATCCTGTATTGATAATGATGTGTCCTACAAATAAGAGCAAATAATAATGACTTATATAAAGTTGATATAAAGTCAATAAATATTTCATATCTAAATAATAAAACAGATCCTGTATTGATAATGATGTATCCTGTAAATAAAAGTAAATAATAATGATGTATATAAAGTGGATAATAAAATATATTATGTAAATGAGTTAGGAATGAGTTGGGACTGAAGCCTTGTGCTGCTGCAGCTGTCTCAAAGAAGGGAAAGAGAGAGGAAGGAAGAGAGAAGCCTCAGAGGGAGAGAGGCAGGCAGGCAGGCAGGCAGAGAGAGGCAACTCCAAGCAACTCCAGGGGAGCCACTTGCCCTGCTCTGTCCCCTCCTCTGTGCTGGGCTGGGCTCACTCACCATAGTCGGAGAGGCGGAAGGCGACTTGGCTGAAGTAGTCAACTTTCATGCTCCTCCTGGGTGAAGGCAGGCAGGCAGGGCTTCTTCCAGGAGGGCTTCAAAGAGCGGCAGGCATGCTGAACGGGAGGCAGCTCCTGCCAGGGCAAGGCGAGAGAGAGGCAGAGGAGCAGCAGCAGCAGCAGCACCCAGGGGGCGGGGCCAAGGCGGAGGGGGCGGGGCCGGGCCGGCGGACGGGGAGCCATTGGATAGGAGGCCGGGCTTGGGGGCACGCCCCCTCCGCCCACGGACACGCCCCCTCCGGCTCCTGATTGCAAACAAGAGCCAGCCTGGCTTGCTTGCTTGCTTGCTTCTGAGCAGCCAAAGGGAAAGGAAGGAAGGAAGGCACTCTGGACCCTAATATTATAATAATAATAATACTATTAATAATAATAATAATAATAATAGCAATTGAGCCAAAAGGAAGTCCCAGCCTTTTCTACACTTCCTAACTCAACACTGCCTTGTCTCTAATTATTATTATTATTATTATTATTATTATTATTGTTATTAATTAGAACCAATACCATCAACACTGCCATGTCTCTAATAATAATAATATTAATAATAATAATTATTATTAATTAGAACCAATGCCATCAACACTGCCATGTCTCTAATAATAATAATAATTATTAATAATAATAATAATAATTAGAACCAATGCCATCAACACTGCCATGTCTCTAATAATAATAATAATAATAATAATTATTATTATTATTAATAATTAGAATCAATGCCATCAACACTGCCGTGTCTCTAATAATAATAATAATAATAATAATTAGAACCAATGCCATCAACACTGCCATGTCCCTAATAATAATAATAATAATTATTATTATTATTAATTAGAACCAATGCCATCAACACTGCCATGTCTCTAATTATTATTATTATTATTAATAATAATAATAATAATAATAATAATATTAATAATAATTAGAATCAATGTCATCAACACTGCCCTGTCTCTAATTATTATTAATAATAATAATAATAATTATTATTATTATTAGAACCAATGCCATCAACACTGCTGTGTCTCTAATAATAATAGTAATAATACGAAGAAGAAGAAGAACCAATGCCATCAACACTGTCCTGTCTCTAATATTATTATTATTTTGTTGTGTCAGGAGCCACTTGAGAAACTGCAAGTTGTTTCTGATGTGTGAGAATTGGCTGTCTGCAAGCACGTTGCCCAGGGGACGCCAGGATGTTTTGATCTTCTACCATCCTTGTGGGAGGCTTCTCGCTCAGGGTCAACCTAAGTCTGAAATGACTTGAAAGCACACAACAACGACAACAACAATCCTATCTCATCAGCCAAAAGCAGGCCCACACTTCCCATTGAAATACTAATAAGTTTATATTTGTTAAAATTGTTCTTCATTTTAATTACTGTATTGTTTTTAAGTGTTTTTTTGCACTACAAATAAGATATGTGCAGTGTGCATAGGAATTCATTCATGCTTTTTCAAATTATAATCCGGCCCTTCAACAGTTTGAGGGACTGTGACCTGGCCCTCTGTTTAAACAGTTTGTGGATCCCTGATCTATATAAATAAAAATGTAATACATGCACAAAACTATATCTATCTATCTATCTATCTATCTATCTATCTATCTATATAAATGCTCTGTGCATAATGAGTACCTTAAAAACAAAAGAACCAATGAACAAAATCACACCAAATTTGGCAACAAAACATCTCACAACACAAGGAGTGGCCATTACTCAAAAAATTATGATTTTGTCATTTGGGAGTTGTAGTTGCTCGGATTTATAGTTCACCTACAATCAAAGAGCATTCTGAACTCCACTAATGATGGAATTGAACCAAACTTGGCACACAGGACTTCCAACACCAACAGAAAACACTAGAAGGTTTTGGTGGGCATTGACCTTGAGTTTGAGAGTTGTAGTTCACCTACATCCAGAGAGCACTTTGTACTCAAACAATGATGGATCTGGACCCAACTTGGCACAAATATTCCATATGCTCAAATATGAACACAGATGGAGTTTGGGGGAAATAGACCCTGACATTTGGGAGTTACTGGGATTTATAGTTCACTTACAATCAAAGAGCATGCTGAACCCCACCAATGACAGAATTGGGCAGACTTCCCACACAGAACTCCCATGACCAACAGAAAGTGCTTAAGGCCATCCAACCCAACTCCCTTCACCAGGGCATGAAAGCCCTCCTGACAGAGAGCCATCCAGCCATAGATATATATGATTCACACACACACAGATATAGTATCATAGATTTGAAAGGGACCCCTGAAGAAGGACAATGATATGTTGCATGTTCCAGAGTAGGCAAACCAGACACTCTCCACATCAACACTGACAAAGAAACAGCAAGAAATACTGTTTACCCACAAGCAGAAAGACATTACATAGATTAGAAACAATTACTTTATTTTTCAGATCTCCAGACTGAGCCACAGCAACGCGTGGCAGGGGACGGCTAGTAATTAATAATAATTAGAACCAATGCCATCAACACTGTCCTGTCTCTAATAATAATAATACTAATAATAAGTAGAAGAACAAATGCCATCAACACTGCCCCGTCTCTAATAATAATAATAATAATAATAATAATAATAATAATTAGAACCAATGCCATCAACACTGCCCTGTCTCTAATAATCATAATAATCATAATCAATGCCATCAAACCAGAATTGAAAAGTCGACAACAGATCCCAAATGTAGACTCTGCAAAGAAGCAGATGAAACAATAGCTGCTGCAAGAAGATCGGGAGATGGACTACAAGCAGAGGCACAACACCCTTGCTCAGCTTGTTCATTGGAACTTTTGCCACAAATACCATCTGCCTGTGACAAATAACTGATGGGATCACAAGCCGGAAAGAGTTACAGAGAACGAACATGCCAAACTCCTCTGGGACTTCTGGATTCAGACAGACAGAGTTTTGGAGCACAATACTCCTGACCTCACAATCGTGTTAAAAAACAAAGTATGGATTGTAGATGTTGCAATCCCAGGTGACAGCAGGATTGCAAAGAAACAACTGGAAAAGCTGACACGATATGAGGATTTAAAGATTGAACTGCAAAGACTCTGGCACAAGCCAGTCAAGGTGGTCCCAGTGGTGATCAGCACACTGGGTGAAGTGCCTAAAGACCTGGGCCTGCACTTAAACACAATCAGCGCTGATAAGATTGCCACCTGTCAGCTCCAAAAGGCCACCTTACTGGGATCTGCACGCATTATTTGCCGATACATCACACAATTCTAGACACTTGGGAAGTGTCCGACATGAGCTTCAATTCAACAGCCAGCAGAGTGTCTGCTGTGGACTCATCTTGTTGTGTAATAATAATAATAATAGATTAGAGACAGGGCAGTATTTGGTTAGGAAGAGTAAAAAAGGCTGGGACTTCCTTTTGGTTCAATAGCTAGTAGTAGTAGTAGTAGTAGTACTATTATTAATATTAATAATAATTATACTACTAATAATATTATAATGGCATCTCTGTGTTTGGATATCAGCCAGCACACCAACGATTTAAATCAAGAAATAGTTTTCTAAGATCTACAGAGACACTTGCTGGAACACCTCAGCAAGCGAGAGTCCAAAAGTGGCAGGCTCAAACCCAGAACCTCAATCAATGGCTGATACCAAATGAGAGACTCCCCCCTGGGCACACAGAAGACTGGGCGACTTGGAAGGCGCTGAACAGACTGCGCTCTGGCACCACGAGATGCAGAGCCAACCTCAAGAAATGGGGCCACAAAGTGGAATCCATGACATGTGAGCGTGGAGAGGAGCAAACCACTGACCACCTACTGCAATGCAACCTGAGCCCTGCCACATGCACCATGGAGGACCTCCTTGCAGCAACACCAGAGGCACTCCAAGTGGCCAGCTACCGGTCAAAGGACATTTAATAGAATACCAAGTCTGCAAATTTTGTGTTTCGTTTTTTTTAATGCAATACAACTGTTTTGGTTCGCTCCTGGCACACTAAATAATAAATATAATAATAATAATAATAATAATAATAATTATTATTATTATTATTATTATTATCATCATCTATATCAGGGGTCCTCAAACTATGGCCTGCGGGCCGGATACGGCCCTCCAAGGTCATTTATCCGGCCCTCACTCAGGATCAACCTAAGTTTTAAATGACTTGAAAGTACACAACAACAACAACAACAATAATGTCCTAATAATAATAATAATAATAATAATAACAACAACAACAACTCTTCCTAGCCTAATATTGTCCTAATATATTAATAATACCCTAATATAATAACAATAATAATGGCCTAATGATAATGATGATGATAATAATAGTATTTTCTACTCTTCCTAGCTTAACACTGTCCTAATATAATAATAATAATGCCCTAATAATAATAATAATAATAATAATATTTTCTACTCTTCCTAGCCTAACACTGTTCTAATATAATAATAATAATAATAATAATAATAATAATAATAAATTTTCTACTCTTCCCACCCTAACATTGCTCTAGGATGCCTCCAAGGTCATGTGGCCACTGCCATGACTGCATGGAGCACCATTACCTTCCTGCAGAAGTGGTACCTATTGATCTACTCACATTTGAATGTTTTCAAACTGCTAGGTTGGCAGGAGCTGGGGCTAACAGCGGGAGCTCACCTTGCTCCCCGGATTCGAACTGCCAACATTCCGGTCAGCAAGTTCAGCAGCTCAGCAGTTTAACCCACTGCATCACAGGGGGCTCCCTCTCTAATATAATAATATATTATTATTAATAATAGACAACTATCACCGGATATTTCCAGACATGGGGCCACTCTCCCCTGCCTTTTACAAGAGTGGTCAATGTTTTGAAAGAGCTCTGGATCAGGGCCTCCCATTCAAATGGCACCTCCTAACAAGCCTGGCTCTGGATGGGCATCACGGTAAATAACAGAAGACTTAAGCCTTGGCACGCATGCCGAGCCAGCAAACAGAAAGCCAGGCAGCTTTCAAGACGCTGTTGATGAAGGGATCATTCAACAGAGAGGTGGAAAAATGAACTCGGAAGGAAGCCACGTCGTGCACTCCTCCTCCCTTTTTTGGGGAAAAGTTTCCAATTTTTTGGTCACAAAGCGCATTATTTTCACCCAAAAAGGGATCTCTCTTGTGTCCTTTTCCCCATTTCTGGGCCCAAAGTCAACACGTTGTCTCCAAGATGACATGGAACAGGTGCCTCTCTTGCCATTGTTGACATTCCACAAGGATGTCCGCTCCCACTCTTACCACTTCCTCTTCCCATAAGCACATTGGGATTTTCATCTATGCTGATGATCATGCCACCACTGCTCATGTACTTTTACGGATCACACTTTGCTTCACCATTATACATCTATGCTGATGATCACGCCATCACTGCTCAAGCAGGGAGCTTTGTGATAGTTGAACTGAAGCTCTCCGAAGCTTTAGGTGCTCTTACTGCCTATTACAGGTAAAACCAGCTTACACAGTCAACGTTTAATGTTTAGACAAATGATCAGCCACTGCCAGAAGGGACAGAGAGTTTCACCTATGCTGACAATCGTGCCATCAATGCCCAAGCAGAGAGCTCTGTGATCGTTGAACAGAAACTCTCCAAAGCTTTAGGTGCTCTTACTACCTATTTCAGGGAAAACCAGCTTGCTCCATCAATGTTTAACATTTATACAAATGATCAGCCACTGCCAGAAGGGACAGAGAGTTTCATCTATGCTGACGATCATGCCATCACTGCTCAAGCAGGGTGCTCTGTGATAGTTGAACAGAAACTCTCCAAAGCTTTAGGTGCTCTTACTGCCTATTTCAGGGAAAACCAGCTTGAACTATCAATGTTTAACATTTACCTAAATGATCAGCCACTGCCAGAAGGGACAGAGTTTCATCTATGCTGACGATCATGCTATCACTGCTCTTGTGCATTTACGGACTACACTTTGCTTCGCCATTATACATGGACAAGACAGCTGATGTGGTCTATCCAATGCAATTTTCTGAATCGCTGTTTATGGACAGTTGTTGTCCCTAGTAGAAGCCAAACTTCTGAGAATTTGCTTCGGAGGTTGTTGCTGTAGGTCGGCAACATCACCTCGGACTGATGGAAGTGTCTCTAAGCACGAGCACTTGGAAGACATCCCACATCGTGGATTTAGGGCTCCAAAGCAGATCGTGGGCAGTTTAGAATCCGAAAGAGAGGGACGAATGACGCGGCTGCCTTTGACAGCCCACAATGAGATGGACAAGGCAGGAATTGGTGGGGAGGGGACTGGGGGCTTTGGGGATTTGCGGTGAGTGGCAGAGCGGGCCGCGCAGAGGAGGAGAGGCTGAACTTTGCCCACGCCGGGGAATTGGGGCCCCTTCCCCGCCTTTTCAACTGCGCCACAGAAAGCAGACCCGGGGCAGAGCGGCGGAGCTGTGCTTCTTCGTTGAATTTTTATGGGAAGCCATTAGCGTTCCTTCCACATCCCGCTTGGGCTCCCCAGGCGTGAAGAGGGACCCCCGTTCCGTCGTGCCCGTATCCTACCGATTCCCCCATGTACCCGGAGAGGGAAAAGAAAGTTCTTCTTGCATTTGACATTCAAAGAAAGCAAAGAAAGGAGGAAAGAATGTGAGGGAGGGTTCCTAGGTGTGTTGGGTAAATACACCTAAGCCGCCCTCTTTAAAACAAACGGACAGATTATTTACCTGATTAAATAGGTATTTTGTGCCGGTTGGGGGTTATTATTTTTCCCCTCAAACATCCTGTACTTGGCGGGGTGGTTCCTTTCAGGGCAGGACTCGCGTCTCCAACCAAAACCCGGCCAACTTCCCAGGGAGGAGAGCTGCCAAAGAGCTCGAGGGGATTCCTTTGGGGCCAGGAATGCAAAGCCTTCGTCTTCGGTGTATTTTCACGCATTGTTTTAATAATGCAAATGTAATAATGCAATTTAATAATGCAAATGTGAGTAGATCAATAGGTACCGCTCCAGCGGGAAGGTAAGGGCGCTCCATGCAGTCATGCCGGCCACTCCATGCAATCATGCAGGCCACATGACCTTGGAGGTGTCTACGGACAACGCCGGCTTAGAAATGTAAACAAACATATTTTTGTATAGTACTATATTGTATTGGAGCCCCCAGTGGCACAGTGGGTAAAACCGATGAGTTGCTGAACTTGCTGACCCAAGAGTCGGCGGTTCAAATCTGGGGAGCAGGGTGTGCTCCCGCTGTTAGCCCCAGCTTCTGCCAACCTAGCAGTTCGAAAACATGCAAATGTGAGTAGATCAATGGATACCGCACCGGTGGAAAGGTAACGGCGCACCGTGCAGTCATGCTGGTCACATGGCCTTGGAGGTGTCTACGGACAATGCCGGTTCTTTGGCTTAGAAATGGAGATGAGCACCAACACCCCAGAGTCGGACACGACCGGACTTCATGTCAGGGGAAAACCTTTACCTTTAATAATAATAATAATAATAATAATAATAATAATAATAATACATCACACAGTCCTAGACGCTTGGGAAGTGTTCAACTTGTGATTTTGTGATATGAAATCCAGCATATAGATCTCGTTTGCTGTGACATACTGTGCTTTTGTGTCAATAATAATAATAATAATACTTTATTTATATTATTTATTTATATTTATTTTAGTTATATTATTATTATTAGTTTCAGGTTTAGCATTTTGTTGTTGCTGTGAGTCTTCAAGCCCTACCTGAGTTGCAGTCACCCTATGTTTCTCCACCTTCCTAATGCTGCGATTCCTTAATGCAGTTCTTCATGTTGTGTTGACCCCCAAACATAACATTATTTTCGTTGCTACTTCGTAACTGTCATTTTGCTACTGTTATGAATTGCAATGCAAATATCTGATATGCAGGATGTATTGTCATTCACTGGACCACATTTGGCACAAATACCCGATATGCCCAAATTTTAATACTGTCATTTGGGAGTTGCAGCTGATGGGATTTATAGTTCGCCTACAATCAAAGAGCATTCTGAACTCCACCAACGATGGAATTGAATCAAACTCGGCACACACAATTCTCAGAACTAAGATGTCTACTCTTGCTTTACAAAGGGAGGACCATCTTGCTGGTTTGGACCAGAGTCACCTTAGCCAAAGGCTGGCAGCCCCATTTTCATTGAGGTCGCTTCACGACCAACAGAATATACTGGAAGGGTTTGGTGGGGATTGATCTTGAGTTTGGGAGTTGTAGTTCACCTACATCCAGAGAGCACTGTGGACTCAAACAATGTGGACTCAAACTTGGCACGAATACTCAATATGCCCAAATGTGGAGTTTGGGGAAGATAGACTTTGATATCTGGGAGTTGTAGTTGCTGGGATTTATAGTTCACCTACAATCAAAGAGCATTCTGAACTCCACCAATGGTGGAATTGACCCTAACTCGGCATGCCGAAGTCCCATGACCAAGAGAAAATACTGGAAGAGTTTGGTGGGCATTGACCTTGAGTTTGAGAGTTGTAGTTCACCCACATCCAGAGAACACTGTGGACTCAAACAATGATGGATCTGGACCAAACTTGGCACGGATACTCAATATGCCCAAATGTGAACACTGGTGGAGTTTGGAGAAGATAGACCTTGCCATTTAGGAGTTGTCGTTGCTGGGATTTATAGTTCACCTACAATCAAAGAGCATTCTGAACTCCACCAATTGTGGAATTGACCCAAACTCAGCACACAGAACTCACATGACCAAGAGAAAATACTGGAAGGATTTAGTGGGTATTGACCTTGAGTTTGAGAGTTGTAGTTCGCCTGCATCCAGAGAGCACTGTGGACTCAAACAATGATGGATCTGGACCAAACTTGGCATGAAAACTCAATATGCCCAAATGTGAACACTGGTGAAGTTTGGGGAAGATAGACCTTGACATTTGGGAGTTGTAGTTGCTGGAATTTATAGTTCCCCTACAATCAAAGAACATTCTGAACATTACCAACAATAGAATTGGGCAAAACTTCCCACAAAGATCCACTGTGACCAACAGAATAAATAAAAATACTGTGTTTTCTGATAGTCTTTGGTGACTCCTGTGACAATCCCTCATGACCCCCCCCCCCCCCGGGTCCCGACCCCCAGGTTGAGAAACATTGGTCTAACTCATACGAGAAACTTTTCCCAAGCTGGAGAAGATAGGTACAGACTGAAGAATGTGTTGGCATCAGAGCACCGCCTCCATGGAAAAGGCTGAGCGTGTCCCCATCCTGTCACCCCACACTTGCCCCATCTCTACCCCAAGAGGTGCCTGCCCTGAAAGACACTTTCCCCCTTCTCTTTAATTATTCAGGGCCTGCCAAGCGCTCGGGAACACAGATGAAAGGTGATCAGGGAGGACAAAGGATGATGATGAATGATTAATGATGATGATTGTTATGGAGGCCTGGCGACTCGGGAGGCTCGGTGGCACAAACAGCGGGGAAGGCTCCTCGCACCAAACGGCCGCCGCCGCCACCACCGCCGCTGCCACAAACCCCAACCCTTTCCTCCACGGCGTTTCTTGAAAAATGTCAGCACACTGCCTCATTCCTCGAATTCCAGGCAGGTTACAAAGCAAATAGGAGAAGTCACTGTTAAACTATGCAATAGAACAAAACAACATTATCCCCCTCCTCCTTTAAAAATGGAGAGAAATTGAATCCCCTTGACGGCAAGGAACCTGTTGCTATGTGCCTTCAAGCCATTTCCAAGCTATGGCAACCCTAAGACGAACCTCTCAAGGGGCAGGTCTCCGAGGCAAATGGTGTTCTCAAAGAGGTTGAGAGAGCGTGCTCAGCCAGGAGGTTGCCATGACCAAGACAGTCTCTAGAGCAGGGGTTCCCAAACTGTTTTTTGACCAGGGACCACTTGACCGGGGACCACTTGACCAGGGACCACTCTGACCAAGGACCACACTGACCAGGGACCACTTGACCGGGGACCACTCTGACCAGGGATCACTCTGACCAGGGACCACTCTGACCAGGGACCACTCTGACCAGGGACCACTTTGACCAGGGACCACTCTGACCAGGGACCACTTGACCAGGGACCACTCTGACCAAGGACCACTCTGACCAGGGACCACTTGACCGGGGATCACTCTGACCAGGGACCACTCTGACCAGGGACCACTTGACAAGGAACCACTTAAACAGGGACCACTCTGACCAGGGAGCACTTGACCAGGGACCACTCTGACCAGGGACCACTCTGACCAGGGACCACTTAACCACGGACCATTGTGACCAGGGAGCACTTGACCAGGGACCACTTTGACCAGGAACCACTTGACTGGGGCCACTTGACCGGGGACCACTCTGACCAGGGACCACTCTGACCAGGGACCACTCTGACCAGGGACCACTTGACCAGGGACCACTCTGACCAGGGACCACTCTGACCAGGAACCACTTAACTATGGACCACTTTGACCAGAAACCATTTGACCTGGAACCACTCTGACCAGGGACCACTTTGACCAGGGGCCACTTGATCAGGGATCACTTCACCAGGGACCACTCTGACCAGGGACTACTTTGACCAAGGACCACTTAACTACGGGCCACTGTGACAAGGGAGCACTTGACCAGGGAGCACTTTGACCAGGGACCATTTTGACCAGAGACCACTTGAACCAGGGAGCACTTTGACCAGGGACCATTTTGACCAGAGACCACTTGAACCAGGGAGCACTTTGACCATGGTCCACTCTCCAAAATTAGTACCAGAAGCGTTACCTATTTACTTATCGTGTCATCCGCAAACAGAACATTGTATTACATTTCTAACAGAACAAAACAAACAAACAGATAAAAAAACCCACAAATTTTGCACACTTGGTAGCTGATTAAATGTCCTTTGACCAGTATCTGGCCACTTGGAGTGCCTCTGGTGTTGCCGCAAGAAGGTCCTCCATGGTGCATGTGGCAGGGCTCAGGTTGCATTGCAGCAGGTGGTCAGTGGTTTGCTCTTCTCCGCACTCGCATGTTGTGGATTCAACTTTGTAGCCCCATTTCTGAAGGTTGGCTCTGCATCTCGTAGTGCCAGAGTGCAGTCTGTTCAGCGCCTTCCAAGTCGCCCAGTCTTCTGTGTGCCCAGGAAGGAGTCTCTCATCTGGTATCACCCACGGATTGAGGTGTTGGGTTTGAGCCTGCCACTTTTGAACTCTCGCTTGCTGAGGTGTTCCAGTGAGTGTCTCTGTAGATCTAAGAAAACTATTTCTTGATTTAAGTCGTTGACGTGCTGGCTGATACCCAAACAAGGGATGAGCTGGAGATGTCTCTGCCTTGGTCCTTTCACCAAAAGCGTTACGAATCACCACTACACCATGATGACTGTCCATTAGATCAGAAAGGACTACCACGTCTCGAAAATGTAAGCAGTTTTGTACAGACAGCTTGGACTTGGGGAAAGGTGGCTCAGCTCTAGGAATAAAGAGAAAGCTTGAGGTTCCAGAGCCTGAAGGCAACATGTGTACACCATTCAAGACTGCCTTTCTGGAGGTTTGCACAATGCGTTGAGGCAACTGAGAAGCAAGGCAGGAAGCCACTCATGGATTTGGAAGTGCCTGGCTGTCTGGGTGCTCTTCTGTGATCTGCACGACACGTGTGATCCACCTTTAATCCTTCTAACACTGGAGTAACAGCTGGGCGGGAAGCCCATGAGTGATAACAAAGGTGAGGAGTGAGAGCTGCACAAGATTACTTTTGGAACAACAACTCTCAAAACCCCACAGCCAGGATGGCCCACGGATACTGTATCCACAAGTTCTGCATAACTTTCCTCCACCACAGGCATCCCAGTGTTTCTGACTCTCTTCACTGGTATAGAATTAGCATGACCACGCCCACTCCCTCTCCCTTAACCCTTTCCTACTTTTTTCAACTCTACCAGAGCAGAACTAATCAGCAACTAAACATACTGGGATTGACGCCACATGATGGAAGTTGTAGTTCACCCTGAATCAAGACAGAGCACTGTGACCCCCACTGACACTGAAAATGGACCAGATTTGGCACACAGAACCCCCATGACCAAAGAAAAATGCTGGAGAAGTTTGGGGGGAATTCACCTTGATTTATAGCCATTGTAGGTACTAGGATTTATAGTTCACCCACAATGAGAGAGCACTCTGGACCCCACCAATGATGGCCCTGGACCTCACGTAGCAGACAGAACCTCCATGACAAAAAAGCAAAAAAAACAAAGGAGGGCTTTGGGGGAAAATCATCTTGATTTACGGGAATTATAGTTCCCCTATATCCAGAAGAGCACTGTGAACGCAAACAACGATGGACCTGCACCAAATTTGGCACGCATCCCCTATATGCCCAAATTTGAATACTGGTGGGTTTTGGGGGGAATTGGTTTAGGCATTTGTTAGTTGTAGGTACTGGGATTTATAGTTCACCTGCAATGAAAGAGCATTCTGCACCCCACTGATGATGGACCTGGACTTAACTTGGCACACAGAACCAAACTGAACCTACTGGAGGGATTTGATGGGACTGACCCACCATGGTGGGAGTTGTAGTTCATCCTGCAGCCAGAGGGCACACCAATGATGCATCTAGAGCAAATTTGGTCAACATGTCAAACTATAAATATTGATGGACTTTCAGAGGGTTAACCTAGCGTGATGTGAGTTGTAGTTCACCCACAAGCTTGTAAAATAAAAGAAATGACTTCTTCTAATAACCCGGGCAATATCGGGTACAGATCTGGCCTATTGCCGCCTTCTTCTCTCAACTTGGAAACCCATTAGGCAAGCCGAGGTGCCCTGTTTTCGTCAATTTCTCTTTGTTTGATTTGTATTTCATCAAGGGAGGCGCCTCCGAGGCCCTGGAGGCCTGGGCGTTGGGCGCAGCAGACAACCTGGGCAGCCTTTTCCTCCGATTCCTCCTCTTTCCCTCCTCGATACGGTTTCAGTTACTTCATTGGCAGCATGACATGGCAGACGGGTATTGCCAAAGACCGGCCTGGTGAGTATCAGTAGAAAGGGTTGCCCCCCCCCCCCACCTCCGCCCCCAAGCAAACAGGCTGGCAGCGTATGAGCTCTACTATATCTACAATATCTGCCAGGCTTCTGCTACTGTTGTGTAACAACCCAACAACAACACTTATCCCAGGAAACTGCCAACCTCTGCCTAGGTTTCCAACTTATGCCAGACTGTGTTACGCTCCATATCCTCCCAAGGTTGGAAGCCTTGTCTGCTAAGTTGACCATGCCAGACCTTGGTCAGTGTCCCACCTAAACTATGGAAGCTTGTGAAGCCACTCAAGCTCACGATCAACAGCAAGACCATTTCAAAGCTCCCTGCTTGAGCGGTGATGGCCCAATCATCAGCATAGATGAAACTCTCTGTCCCTTCTGGCAGTGGCTGGGCATTTGTGTAAATGTTAAATATTGATGGAACAAGCTGGTTTTCCCTGAAATAGGCAGTCAGAGCACCTGAAGTTTCAGAGAGCTTCTGTTCAACCCTTTCAAAGCTCCCTGCTTGATCGGTGATGGCAAGATCGTCAGCATAGATATACTCTATGTCCCTTCTGGCAGTGGCTGGTCATTTGTGTAAATGTTAAACATTGACGGTACAAGCTGTAACAGGCAGTAAGAGCACCTAAAGCCTCGGAGAGCTTCTGTTCCACCATTTCAAAGCTCCCTGCTTGGGTGGTGATGGCACGATCGTCAGCATAGATGAAATTCTCTGTCCCTTCTGGAAGTGGCTGAGCATTTGTGTAAATATTAAATATTGATGGGGCAACCTGGTTTTTCCTGTAATAGACAGTAAGAGCACCTAAAGCTTGGGAGAGCTTCTGTTCCACCATTTCAAAGCTCCCTGCTTGGGTGGTGATGGCACGATCGTCAGCATAGATGAAATTCTCTGTCCCTTCTGGAAGTGGCTGAGCATTTGTGTAAATATTAAATATTGATGGGGCAACCTGGTTTTTCCTGTAATAGACAGTAAGAGCACCTAAAGCTTGGGAGAGCTTCTATTCCACCATTTCAAAGCTCCCTGTTTGAGTGGTGATGGCAAGATCGTCAGCACTGATGAAATTCTCTGTCTCTTCTTGCAGTGGCTGATCATTTGTGTAAATGTTAAATTTACTCCTTGATTATTTTTCTGACAATTTTGAGACAGAAGAAAGGACGACTAGTGAAGGCATTTTGCTTTGGCATCTCTTTCCATCCATCTATGTCATCCATCTGCTCATCCACAGAAAACCATATTTGATCATCTAGAGCTGATGTGGTCGTAGTAATCTTTCGTTGGTAGTCAGCCCCTCCCCTCCCAACATCCCCATCACATTAGTTGATCTTGTTGCCGCATAGTTTCAAGGCAATGGTGTAGCAATGGTGAGGTCACGGACCATATTTTTGTTCCACTGGTGGTCCATGGACTACAGGTCAGGAATCACTGGTATAAATGGTGGACATTTTTCCCCCTCAATTCAGACGGAAATCCCTCCAAATGTGGTGGGGTATAAATAAAGATTATTATTATTATTATTATTATTATTATTATTATTCCCTTTCTTTAATGCCACTGTGGCACATTTGTCTACGCCGAACTCCATACTGATGTCAGTGCTGAAGATTCTGACCTTGTTGGTCAGTGACTCGATTTCAGTTTCTAATTTTCCGTAAAGCTTTAGATCATCCATGTACAGTAAGTTGAAAATTTTGGTGAATTTCTTGCTGTTTGGTAGCCTAGGTTTGTTTTCTGTAGAATTATTGACAGTGGGATCATTTCAATGATGAATAATTATTATATTTATATTTATTATTATTATTATTATTTGAAACACAGCAAGATGAGTCCACAGCAGACATTCTGCTGGCTGTTGAATTGGATCACACGTCGGACACTTCCCAAGTGTCTTGGACTGTGTGATGTATCGGCAGATAATGCGTGCAGATCCCAGTAAGGTGGCCTTTTGCAGCTGGCAGAAGGTAATCTTGTCAGCACCGATTGTGTTTAAGTGCAGGCCAAGGTCTTTAGGCACTGCACCCAGTGTGCTGATCACCACTGGGACCACCTTGACTGGTTTGTGCCAGAGTCTTTGCAGTTCGATGATTATTATTACTAGCCACGCATTGCCGTGGCCCACATGGGGGTTCTGTGTGGGTGGTTTGGGCCAATTCTATCATTGCTGGGGTTCAGAATGCTCTTTGACTGTATGTGAACTATAAATCCCAGTAACTCCCAAATGTCAAGAGTCTATTTCCCCCAAACTCCACCAATGTTCACATTTGGGCATATTGAGTATTCGAGTAGAGTTTGGTCCAGATCCATCATTGTTTGAGTCCACAGTGATCTCTAGATGTAGGTGAACTACAACTTCCAAACTCAAGGTCAATGCCCACCAAACCCTTAAAGTGTTTTCTGTTAATCATGGGAGTTCTGTGTCTCAAGACTGGTTTAATTCCATCATTGGTAGAGTTCAGAATGCTCTTTGATTGTAGGTGAACTATAAATCCCAGCAACTGCAACTCCCAAATGACAAAATCATTTATTTTTTTTTAGTGAAGAACATATTGACTATTGGGTTGTTAGGTGTCTTGTGTCCAAACTTGGTGTCAATTTGTCCAGTGGTTATTGAGTTCTGTTAATCCCACAAATGAACATTACATTTTTATTTATATAGATGATGATGATGATTATTATTATTACCAATTCACCCCATAACCCACTTTACCTCTGCAGTCCCTCTAAAAATGGTCAGATGGGGGAATGCCTTGACTAATAGGGAAAGAACACCAGAGATGACGGTTCCCCACAAATACAAGGCAAATGGAGAGGCCTCCCTACAACTATCCATGTGCCCTATGTCGAAAGGAAGACTTGGAGCCTGAGAAGAGATGCCAAGAGGTGGCTGAAAACAGAGAGTTGCCCCACGCACTGATTCACGGGTGACACACGGCAGAAGCAGACAACGTCTCCCGAGTGGGAGAAGGGATTGGTGCAATTCTTTCTCTAGTTAAGTCCTCTCCGTTGGCTGAAATCTGGGACATATGTAGCCACGCAACACCAAGAACGCAACGGAAAAGAAATGACAAACAACGAGAAGCTTCCGCAGTTTGCTTGTGCCTGAGCCTACTGGGAAGAACAAGGTTTCCTTCTTCCCTTGTTGAATCAACTGAGTCCAAACAACTCTTCACTTTGCAGTAAGTGGAGTAAGCCGAGTTCAAAGAGAGAGCGCAGGCAGAGGAGGGAGAAACCAGGGCATTGGAAAAACAGCCGGAAAAAGCGGAATAACAAGGACGAATGTTCTGCTCGACGTTTCTCGACTCGGGAAAGCCATCCAAGATCTCCAGGCCAGTCTGGCTCCAAGGGATGGGTGAGACTGTCATGTGGTTGATTTGCCAATGAGGATTTTACAGATGTCTCCATAAATTAGAGGAGAAGAATGTGAGTTTTCGTAATGAAAAACAAAAACATCAAACGCAAAAGAAAGGAAAACAGACAGATTGGCTTATCGGCCCACAGGGCGTCACGTCCTTGGCTCTTTCCCTGTTTCTGGTGCTGAATGAACGCCTCCGCCACCTCTTTTCAGGCACGGGTTCCTTATCTGGACTACTTACAAGGCCTGTAGCTATTAGTCATGGGACCGATATTTGTCCCTTTCGTTTCATTCGTGTTTTCGTTTTGTTCCATCTAGTTGTCTAGATGTCACGAAACGGAAAGGCCCCTCCTGAAACGAAAAAGCAATCGATACGAAAGGCAGACAATACTGCCTTTCGGATAGATTGCGAGGGGCCTGGAGTAAGGAGTGAGAGTTATAACTCTCATCATGGTGTGAGTTGTATTTCATACTGCATTTAGAAGTTGTAGGTGCTGGGATTTATAGTTCATCTGCAATCTAAGAGCATTCCAAATTCCACCAAAGATGGAATTGGACCAATCTTGGCACACACAGTCCCCATGAGCAGCAAAAGATACAAGAGGCCTTTGGGAGAAATTCACCTTGATTTAGGGGAGTTGTAGTTCACCAACAACCAGAGAGCAGTGTGATCGCAAACACCGATGGCTCTGAACCAAACTTAGCACGCATACCTGATATGTCAAAATTTGATTACTGGAGGGGTTTGGGGCGAACTGACCCTTCCTTTCTGGGAGTTGTAGTTCACCCACAACCAGAGAAACTGTGACCTCCACCAATGATGGACCTGGACCAAACTTTGCACACTGAACCCGCATGACGAACTCAACCTACTGGAGCGGTTTGAGGTGACTGACTCACCATAGTGGGAGTTGTAGTTCACTCTACAGTCAGAGAGCACACTGAATCCCACCAATGATGCATCTAGAGAAAACTTGCCCAACATGACAAACTTTGAGCACTGATGGAGTTTCAGGGGGTTAACCTGAGATGATGTGAGTTGTAGTTCACCCACAACCAGCGAAACTGTGACCCTCACCTTTGATGGACCTAGAACAAAATTGGCACACTGAACCCCCATGACGAACTCAACCTACTGGAGGGGTTTGAGGTGACTGACTCACCATAGTGGGAGTTGTAGTTCACCCTACAGTCAGAGAGCACAATGAACCCAACCGATGATGCATCTAGCCCAACATAACAAACTTTGAGCACTGATGGAGTTTCAGGGGGTTAACCTGAGATGATGTGAGTTGTAGTTCACCCACAATCAGAGAAACTGTGACCCTCACCTTTGATGGACCTAGACCAAACTTGGCACATAGAACCCCCATGACAAACTCAACCTACTGGAGGGGTTTGAGGCAACTGACTCACCATAGTGGGAGTTGTAGTTCACCCTACAGTCAGAGAGCACAATGAACCCCACCGAGGATGCATCTAGACCAAACTTGCCCAACATGACAAACTTTACATATTGATAGAGTTTCAGGGGGTAGACCTGGCATGAGGCAAGTTGTAGTACACCCACAACCTTATGCAATGACTAAAAATCTGGGTACCCAATCTAGTTTCTAAATATAAGAATGAGCTTCAGATTCTAAAAAAAAATGCAGGAGAAAGTGGAACGGAAAGATTGTCCTTCCTTCTCTTGGCTAGCTTGGCCCAGCTCTTGGCAACGAGATGGTGCCAGCCTGCCCTCCCTTTCACCCTACTCTCCCGGAGACTCCCATTTGGCCCACATTGCGTTACTGGGTTGGCTCACTGGGCTGCAGACAACCTGGCCACAGGAGTTAGTTGCTCCAGAGGGCATTACATCAGAGGTAAACAAGGCGCAGATGCTATCTGCTGCTACTACATGACTTGGATCGAGACTTATCTGAGCCTCCCTGGCTTTTAAGATCTTCAGGGTAAAGGATGAGAGTGAGGACACAGGAGAGAGCTCTCCAAAGGGCGGCTGAGCCTCACAATGAGGGTGAGAAAGAGTGCGGTGTGTCCAGCAAACTTCAAAGGCAGGACAACAAGGAGGTTAGCTGCCCGTTGCACTGTCCACACGACTAATTTCAGTCGCCAGAGAAAGCAAAGGTGAAACATGTTAAGTCTCTCACTCTTGCTTCCGTAACATTAGAACGCAAGAGTCATCCAATAGAATGGATCAACCATCGATGGAGGGCAGACCAAGGCCAAGGATACTTCCAATTGGTAACAGAGCTTGGTACAGTTGGTTGAGGACACATCATGCCAGGTTAACCCCCTGAAATTTCATCAGTGCTTAAAGTTTGTCATGTTGCTCTCCAGATGCATCATTCGTGGGGGTCCCACAACTCCCACTATGGTGAGTCAGTCCCCTCAAACCACTCCAGTATGGAGGTTCTGAGTGCCAAGTTTGATTCAGGCCCATTGTTGGTGGGGGTCACGGCTTCTCCGGTTATAGGTGAACTACAACTCCCAAAAGCTCAATCTCTCCCAAACTCCTCTAGTAAACACATTTGGGCATATCACGTTTGTGTGCCAAGTTTGGTCCAGATTCATCATTGTTTGAGGACACAATGCTCCTTGGATGTAGGTGAACTACAACTCCCAAAAACTCTAGCTAAATCTCTCCCAAGCTACTCCATTAAATACATTTGGCATATCAAGTATGTGTGCCAAGTTTGGTCCAGATTCATCATTGTTTGAGGACACAGTGCTCTTTGGATGTAGGTGAACTACAACTCCCAAACGCAAGGTCAATGCCCACCAAACCCTTCCAGTATTTTCTGCTGGTCATGGGAGTTCTGTGTGGGAAGTCTGGCTCAATTCTATCGTTGGTGGAGTTCAGGATGCTCTTTGATTGTAGGTGAACTATAAATCCCAGCAACTACAACTCCCAAATGATAAAAGCCATTGGGAGGGATTTCTGAGACTCCAAACAGAGAGGGAAAAACAGGCATGCTTGGTGCACATGTGCAGGCGATGGAGACCATACGAGGCTGGAGGAAGGCTAGCACCAGAAAGTCCCTTCAAGGCGTGGGTGTTCTCTGTGGGAAGTTTGGCCCAATTCTATCGCTGGTTGGGTTCAGAATACTCTTTGATTGTAGGCAAACTATACATCCCGATCACCTATATTGTTATATTGTTACATAGATATCTGTGCATTATAGAGAAACTATACAACCCAGCAACTACAACTCCCAAATGTCAAGGTCTATTTCCCCAAATTCTACCAGTGTTCACATTTGCGTATATTGAGTATTCGTGCCAAGTTCGGTCCAAATCTATAATTGTTGGATAGGAGGAACTACAACTCCCAAACTCAAGGTCAATGCCCACCGAACCCTTGCAGCATTTTCTATTGGTCATGGGAGTTCTTTGTGCCAAATTTGGTTCAATTCCATCACTGGTGGAATTCACAATACTCCTTGATTGTAGGTGAACTATACATCCCAGCAACTACAACTCCCAAATGACAAAACCAATCCTCCCAACCCCACCAGTATTCAAAATTGGGCGTATTGGGTTAAAGAAAACATGTCCCCAGCGTAAAAATGGAAAGGGCTGGAACAAAACCTGGGACTTCCATGTCTTTTCAATTCAGTGCAAATCCTTTCCTTTTCGGCCTGCTTCCGAGCAGCGTGTTTTTCTCCTTCAGTGGAAGGAAACCATATTTCCCCGCACCTACTCCGTCCGAGTGCACGCACGTAAAAGACAGGAAGGGCATTTTTCAAGGTTTTTGCTGGAATATTCCTCCTTTTTCTTGTCTTTGGAAACTCAAGGATGTGTCATTTTTTTCCTCTTTCAATTTAGCATTGGAGAATTTTATAATTTAGTAATTAAAATCTCTGATAGGCTTTAGAAATTGCGGCTAATTGAATTTAATGGAAAGATGATTTTCAATTTTATTTGATTACCCGGACCCCTGGCATGGGTCTTTATGGGAAAAAAATGGGGAAATGTGCAGTGTGGGCTAAGATGGCATAATTGAATTAGGGATAATCGGATTTCCCCGTCATGAATTTCACTATAATTTTCCTATAATTTTCCATTAGATCTCTAGTTTACAAATATTCACAAAGAAATGAAGCTCTTTCGGAATGGAGATTGCCGGCTAACAGGATTACCGGGGCGATTGCGCGGCGGTGCCAGGCCAGGCTCCTTCCATAATGCGCTCGCTGCGCCTGCCTCACACTTCGCCCCCCCCTTCCCTGCATCTCTTGTCTCCCCAGTTCCCCACATCGATTTTCATACTAGCCGCCCCCTGCCACACGTTGCTGTGGCCCAGTCTGTGTATATGTGTCTTATGTGTGTATATATGCGCATATGTGTGTGTATATATTTGTGCATATGCGTATATATTTGTGTTTGTGTATAGAGTGTTATCGCGGGTGCTGCATTCCAGGACCACCCGTGAAAAATGAAAATCTGTGAAGTAGGGACGCTATATAATGTGTATATATTTGTGTTTGTGTATACAGTGTTCCCTCACTTATTGCGGGTGTTGCGTTCCAGGACCACCCACAAAAAGTGAAAATTCATGAAGTAGGGATGCTACATAATGTGTATATATGTGTGTTTGTGTATACAGTGTTCTTTCACTTATTGTAGGTGTTGCGCTCCAAGACCACCTGCGAAAAGTGAAAATCTGCAAAGTAGGGACACTATATAATGTGTATATATTTGTGTTTATGTATACAGTGTTCCTTCACTTATTGCGGGTGTTGCGTTCCAGGACCACCCGTGAAAAGTGAAAATCCGCGAAGTAGGGACACTATATAATGATGGATGGCCATCTGTCAGAACTGCTTTGATTGTGCTTGGACTAGATGGCCCATGTGGTCCCTTCCAATTCTGTAATTCTATGATTTTATCCACAAAACAAGACTGGTCTCAATCTTTTGTGATTATGACAGTGGAACCTAACCCCTGGGTTCAAAATCTCTTCTGGTTAGAGCTCATGGACTCGCCTTCCTCCAGCCCCACGTAATATATCTTCCATCAGACAATATCGTGGGGTGAGAGGTTGAAGATGGACAAGAGTAACAATCCAAAGCACATTTAGTCAGAAGTCCTTCTCATTCCAACCCTTGAAAAAGTAACAATAATGGTGGTGATGGTGGTAGTAGTAGAACAAGACCAAGACCAAAGCCAGGGCCAAGGCCAAGAAAATCAAGACCAAGGCCAAGTACTAGAATACCAAGAAGGCCAAGGCCAAGATCAGAAGACCAAGGCAATGACCAGAACGCCAAGACCAAGAAGGCCAAGGCCAAAACCAGAAGACCAAGACCAAGAAGATCAAGACCAAGGCCAAGAACAAGAATACCAAGACCAAGAAGACCGAGATGAAAGCAAAGGACAAGAATACCAAGACCAAGACCAAGAATGCCAAGGCCAAGGCCAAGATCAGAAGACCAAGGCAACGACCAGAACGCCAAGACCAAGAAGGCCAAGGCCAAAACCAGAAGACCAAGACCAAGAAGATCAAGACCAAGGCCAAGAACAAGAATGCCAAGACCAAGCAGACCAAGACAAAGGCGAAGAACAAGACTACCAAGACCAAGACCAAGAAGGTCAAGGCCAAGGCCAAGATCAGAAGACCAAGGCAACGACCAGAACGCCAAGACCAAGAACGCCAAGGCCAAAACCAGAATACCAAGACCAAGAAGATCAAGACCAAGCCCAAGAACAAGAATACCAAGACCAAGAAGACCAAGGCGAAGAACAAGAATACCAAGACCAAGAAGACCAAGGCCCAAGCCAAGACCACAAGACTCAGGCCAAGACCAGAATGCCAAGACCAAGAAGCCAAGAATAAGTATACCAATAAAACCAAGAAGACCAAGACCAAGGTCAAGGCTAAGGTCAAAACCAGAAGACCAAGGCCAAGACGTTTAAGTAAGCTACCTACTCCTGTGCGATACTACAATTGAATACACACACACATGCTTTGCATAGTTCAATCTAGTGGGTTTTAGTTTGTGTAAACACAGCTGGAAAGCTCCACAACTCCAAAGAGAGGTGTTTTCTGATGGAAGAGGTCCTCCTAAGGCTCTGGGGGTCTCTCCGCTCAGAAAGTGAAGAAGTGCGGCTTTTTCCGAGTCGGTTTCGAGGCAGGCAGTGGCTCGGCGCAGATTCGGCCAGCTTTCTTCCTGCGTGCCGCTCTGTCGGAGCCGATGCAAAGCTTCCTTTGCCAGGCGCCCTGGAGTTGCCAGTCTGGGGAGGTGCCCGCAAACACAACAAAAAAGTTAATTATCTCGGCCTTTTTCTTCGTTTCTTTAATAAATACGGGAAACTGGCTGAGCCGGATTCTTGGCTGGGCTCCGTCTCCCCCTTTATCGCCCATCGGTTTCTGTGACACATTATTCAAAGAATCAAAAGTTTTGCAACGCGCAATGTGCAAGATTGTTACTAAATCCCTTTTTACGCGTTCCGACTCTCTTTCTCGCGTAATGCCAGGGAAGGAAACGCTGCCGACGGGACAATCCTCATCACCACTATCCTCATCATCCTACAGAGAAGCTCCAAGAGGTTGATCAGTGGGTGTTGCTACCTTCGAAGACAACTTCCTTTGTAGGATTTGCGGACGGGGAAAATGGGATGTGAAAAAGAGATCCAAGGAAATAAACCTTGAGCTTCTGGGAGGAAGCTCCCAGAGGCAGGATGGCCATCTGCTGGGAGTGCTTCAAAATCGATTTTCCTGCTTCTTGGCATGATGGCCCACAAGGTCTCTTCCAACTCTATGATTCTATGAATGGTAGGCTACCGACATAATACATAGATAGAGGACAAATTGGTGGTTAATCTCTATCTATCTATCTATCTATCTATCTATCTATCTATCTATCTATCTATCTATCTCTCAATGTTTGTATGTATGTGGGTATGTATCTGTGTATGTGGCAGCTTTCTGATTGGCTCCCATTTTCACAGGCCATTGCGACCCCCACAAATGATGGACCTCGACCAAACTAGGCACACAGACCCCCCCTTCCATGGCCCACTTTATGGCCTGGTGAATTTTGGGGGAGGATGGACTAGAGATGATGGGATTTGCAGTACTTTGAATCACTTCATCTCCCACACATGACGGTGACCCTCACCAAAGATGGATCAGGACCAAAGTTGGCACGCAGACCTCCTCCCCCATGACCCATTTTACAACCTGATGCAGTCTGGGAGAGGATGGACCATGGATGATGGGATTTGCAGTAACTTCATTCACTTCCTGAGACAACTGCAACCCCCATGCATGACGGACCTGGACCACACTTGGCAAACAACCCCCCCCCCCATGATGTACGTCAAAGGGAAAATATGTATGTGTGTATATAACTAGGGTGCCCACTTCCACAAACAACTATAACTCCCACCACACCCACCAATAGTCCTCCCTCCAATGACATTGCAGGTTATAGCAAGCACCATGAACATGTCCAAGAACCCTGCCAATGTCCTGCACCAACACCATACTGCCCACCACACAAATGAAGGCTTTCACATGGGGACAATTTCATCCTAGATTTTATGTGTTTCCTCCACCACAGACATCCCAGTATTTCTTACTCTCTATTGGTATGGAATTTGCATGACCCCATCCACTGCCTCTCCCTTAACCCTTTCCTATTTGTCCTTGATTTCTAGGAGTTGTGGTCTTGAAAAATCTCTGGCAGAAGAAACGGAGGAGAGGTCTCCTGTCCCTTTCATTGTCATGTAGAAGAGGATATTTCAGTAGGTTATCTTCTTGGCTGTGAGTGATTAGCAGCACTTTCTGAAATGGCAGCCGTTCAAGGCATCGGGAATCCTTTCCCATTTTCCAACCCTCGCATCCCCTCATATGTGTCCCGCCATTGTCTGAAGCCCTTGGCAGGCTCCATGCCCTGCCCTTGGCCATCCCAAGCTTCCTCTCCAGCTCCTGCGCCATCATCGCTATTTCTCACTCCCCGCTGCCTGTCGAGAGGAGTCTCGTATTTTCAGTGCTCACCAGACCATGAATTCACCTTCATACCAGTTACAGGGTTATTTAGCTTTTTTCTGACGCCAATAACTGCCTCGTTTCTACCAGTGGTTCTGCCACTCAAAGCGTTTGCGCTCTCTCTCTCTCTCCCTTCAAAACGGTTCTTTTGTATGTTTGTGTATATGCATGCCCATGGGAACACATGCTGTTTGTCCAACTGCCCCAGAACTTAGCCCAATGAGATGCCCCTTGGGAAAGCAAGAAGGGGTGGGGGGGGTAATTAAAAGGTATATAGAGTGACAGTAATGAGGAAGATGAATATAGGAGTGCTGGGTTCAAATTCTCTTCTGGTTAGAGCTCATGGAATCACCTTCCTCCAGGCCCAAGTGATATACCTTCCATCAGCCAATATTGTGGGGTGAGAGGTCGAAGATGGACAAGAATAACAACCCAAAGCACATTTAGTCAGAAGTTCTTCTCATTCCAACCCTGTTGGTTGTGATGGTGGTAGTAGTATTAGAACAAGACCAAGGCCGGGGCCAAGGCGAAGACCAAGAAGAACAAGACCAAGAAGATAAAGACCAAGGCCAAGAACAAGAAGGCCAAGGTCAAGGCCAAGACCAGAACGCCAAGACCAAGAAGACCAAGACTAAGAAGATCAAGACCAAGGCCAAGAACAAGAATACTAAGACCAATAAGACCAAGACCAAGGCCAAGACCAAGACCACAAGATCAAGAAGACCAAGAAGACAAACGCCAAGGCCAAGAAGACCAAGACCAAGAAGATCAAGACCAAGGCCAAGAACAAGAATACCAAGACCAAGAAGACCAAGGCCAAGGCTACAAGACCAAGGCCAAGAAGACCAAGAAGATCAAGGCCAAGGCCAAGAACAAGAATACCAACACCAAGAAGGCCAAGACCACAAGACCAAGGCCAAGATCAGAACGCCAAGACCAAGAAGACCAAGAAGACAAAGGCCAAGACCAAGAAGACCAAGACCAAGAAGACCAAGGCCAAGACCACAAGACCAAGGCCAAGACCAGAATGCCAAGACCAAGAAGACCAAGAAGACAAAGGCCAAGACCAAGAAGATCAAGACCAAGGCCAAGAACAAGAATACCATTATCATTATCATTATTATGGCTACAACTTCTATTTTGACTACGTCTACTATTTCAGGTTGAGTTCCATCTCCAATAGTAGACATAGTTGAAATAGAAGCTGTAGCCATAATAGTAATAATAATAATAATAATAATAATAATAATAATAATATTTTGACTACGTCTACTATTACTATTTCAAGCTGCGTTCCAACTCAACTTGAAATAGTAATAGTAATAGTAGAAGTAGTTGAAACAGAAGTTGTAGCCATAATAGTAATAATAGTAATAATAATGATGATGATAATAATAATTTTAAACAAATAGATCCGCCCGCTCTGAAGGAAAACAAACGCCAAGATCACTGCAAATTAGACAATGTTTCGCTTGGCTTCATCCAAACAGCCTGACAATTTTTTTGGACGGGGGTGTGTGTTGCCACGGCGACGGAACAACACAGTGAGTGCCGCCTGTTGCAGCACGCAATCAATTAACTTCATGCCCCCCTCCTTCGTCTGTTTACTCTTCCATTCAGAGGTGCCTCCGCTGCCTCTTTTCAGGCCTCTTTCCATTCTTCTTTCCTTCACTCCATCCCTCCCGAACCCCACGAGACGTCAAATTTAATTGAATTTTGCGGGCAAAAGTTTGTCTTATCTTTCTCTTGGTTGTGGGCATGGAAGTCAAAATAGATCTTGACATTTGGGAGTTTAGTTGCTGGGATTTATAGTTCACCTACAACCAAGGAGCATTCTGAACTCCACCAACGATGGAATTGAGCCAAACTTGGCCCACAGAACTACCATGACCAAGAGAAAATACTGGAAGGGTTTGGTGGGCATTGACCTTGAGTTTAGGAGTTGTAGTTCTGCTGCATGGAGCACCGTTACCTTCCTGCAGAAGTAGTACCTATTGATCTACTCATATTTGCATGTTTCGAACTGCTAGGTTGGCAGAAGCTGGGGCTAACAGCAGGAGCTCACCATGTCCCACGGAGTCAAACCATCGATCTACTGGTTAGCAAGTTCAGCAGCTCAGTGGTTTAACCTGCTGCAGCATGACCCCCGGTATTATTATTATTATTATTATTAGGAACACAACTATTATTATTAGAGACACAACAAGATTAGTACACAGCAAACAAAATCACTCTGCTGGCTGTTGTATTGGATCACACGTTGGACACTTCCCAAGTGTCCAGGACTGTATTATTATTATTATTACTACTACTACTACTACTACTACTACAAGTTCCACCTTGTCTCCTGTTCTATACTAATAATATAATATAATATACTGCATATACATATAATATTTATAATATTATAATATAATACAATATACTACTACTAATAATACAATATTATAATTATATATTTTATATTACTTGTAATATTACTAATAATACTACAATATAATGGTAATACTAATGTCTTGCAAGAAGCATAGTACGAAGTAGACATATCTGTATTGTGTTAGTATAATTTTTTTATTTTATATTGTTTATTTTATTTTGTAATGCTCTTTGTAAGAGCTTAGGGTCTTATTATGCTTTAGAAAGTAGCACATTCTTAATACATCTGTGGTTATGAAGTTATGGCCAAAGCTATTCTTAATAATCTTATTGTGCTATGCTAATAATATAATATAATATAGTAATATTAATATTTTTAATATAATATTAATAATATAATATATTATAATGTAATATTATATATATAGTAAGCCACTCTTAGTCCCCTTCGTGGTGAGAATAATGTTGTAAATAAATGTGGTAAATAATAATAATAATAATAATAATAATAATAATAAATTAGTATTTTTGGACGACCATAGGTCAGCATCTTTTCTGAGGTTCATACATTACAATAAAACTTCTGCTTTGGGAGTTGGAGGTCAACTCCAACTCCCATTATGCCCGGAGTCCACCAACACCTTATTGGTCTACAGCTCACCTACTATGGTGTTAGAGCTCCTTGGAAGATCTAGTCCTAGCTTGTAAGTTGTCCAAAAGCAAAAATGGAACGCTATGTAGAAGTGTGGTCAAAAGCGACACCTGGATGACCCTGAGAGTGGCATGAATGAGCTCCACCTTAATTTTATCTCTTCTAGGCTGAGAATGTGGCTCACTTCGACCTGACAGCACAACTAAGGCGGGCTGACCTTAATCACACTCTGCATTTTCAGGTCTACTTCGCATTTATAGATTGCCTTGTTGGAGGTGGTGCTCCCCAGGCCCGGACCCATGTCGTCCGCAGCGCACCCCACACCGCAGCCTCCCACATCCGCCCCGCCGGGGCCCTCGGTTCCCTGGTTTTCCGACGCCAATCTGTCAGGGAGCCTGTTGGCGACCGAGGGCTTGTTGACTGCTCCCTGTCCATTACGGCCCAGATTATAAGCATATTGCACCGCTCTCTCCCCACGATGCCTGGGAAATCCAATACGCTGAAAGGTTAATGCAATCAATTAGGGTGACAGGGAAGTAAAGGAAGGCTTCCGAGTAGATGAAAAAGAAAGAGAGAAAGAGAGAGGCCGAAGGAGCCTCGTCAGATGATTGGGAAAATAGCCCACTTGGCGTTAGATTTGCACGAATGCCAAATCGGAGCGGAGGGAGCCAAAAAGAGGCCAAGAGCACATTTACCTTTTGCTTTCCCATTTTTTTGTTTTGGAAAACAAGGAAATGGGGAAGAGATGCATTGCTTGCAACCCTATTTTTAAAAGCAAAGTAAGTGTACTAAACTTACTGGCAGCACATGGGGTGCAGACCCAACATTAATAAGAACATCAGCCCTGTCCTTGTCTTACTCAACTGCCAGGTATGCCTGCCCTGTTTGGCATAAGTCAGCCCATACAAAGCAGATGAACATAGCATTGAACGAAACATGCAGAATAATCACAGGATGTCTTAAACCTACACCTGTTGGTAAACTCTATAAGCTAGCTGGCATTGCTCCCCCCCCCCCCCCGATGTGCGACGAGAAGTTGCTGCTCATTGTGAGAGAAAAAAGGTTGCACACTGTGAAAGCCATCCACTACATGGCTACCAGCCTCCTCCCAGTAGACTCAAATCAAGGAAAAACGTTATGAGAACTACCACTCCATGCAAACCAGGTGAACATAGCATTGAATGAAACATGCAGAATAATCACAGGATGTCTTAAACCTACACCTGTTGATAAACTCTACAAGTTAGCTGGCTTTGCCCCCCTGATGTGCGACAGGAAGTTGTTGCTAACCGAGAGAAATAAGGTTGCACACTGTGAAGGCCACCCACTACATGGCTACCAGCCTCCTCCCAGTAGACTCAAATCAAGGAAAAGCTTTATGAGAACTGCCACTCCTCTTGGCGTCCCCCCAGCAACAGCAAGGGTATCCCTCTGGCCAGCTAGACCAGGAAATCCCAACATAAGAACATCAGCCCTGGTCTTGTCTTACTCAACTGCCGAGTATACCTGCCCTGTTTGGCATAGGTCTACCCATGCAAAGCAGGTGAATGTAGCATTGAATGAAACATACAGAATAATCACAGGATGTCTTAAACCTACACCTGCTGATAAACTCTACAAGTTAGCTGGCATTGCCCCCCCCCCCCCCCGATGTGCGATGGGAAGTTGCTGATAAATGTGAGAGAAATAAGGTTGAACAATGTGAAAGCCACCCACTACATGGCTATCAGCTTCCTCCCAGTAGACTCAAATCAAGGGAAAGCTTTATGAGAACTACCACTCCTCTTGGCGTCCCGTCCCACCCCCCCCCCCCCCGGGTATCCCTCTGGGCAATCAAAAACCAGGAAATCACAACTGGATGGCCCCCCACGAGAGAGGGTCTTCCTCCAGGGGCAAACCAAGAATGGGCAACTTGGAAGTCCCTGAACAGACTCAGAAACAGAGTAGACAAATCAAAAGACAACCTGGCAAAATGGCACGACCTAAAAGAATCCCACACCTTGTGTGACTGTGGAGCAGAACAGACAACTCCGCATCTGTATGCTTGTCCACTGTGCCCTGCATTATGTACAGAGGAAGAGTTGTTGGAGGCTACAGACAATGTCGATGCTGTTGCCTGTTTTTGGTCAAAACATATTTAGCTGCACCTTCTGTTTTTATCAGTTTTATACTAATTTATGCAATGCTTTTGACATGAAATAAGTAAATAAAGTGTACTAAAAGGTCAAAGAAGCATGGGGAGGGATTATTGCCCTCATGGCCACTGCTGACACTTGAGCCTCAAGCATCAACACCGAATCCAGGAGGACATCCAAACTGTGGACCTCTGTCCTCAGGGGAAATGTAACCCCATCAAGCACAGGTTGCCATCCTATACCCTGCTTGGCCTTGTGACTGCCCAGGAGGACCTCCGTCTTGTCTGGATTAAGCTTCAGCTTGTTGGCCCTCATTCAATCCATCACAGCGGCCAGGCACTGGTCCAGAATCTGAGGGGCTTCCTTGGAATTTGGTGGAAAGGAGCAAGAGAGTTGAGTGTCATCTCCAATACTCCAGGTGACCTCACCCAGCGGTTTCATGTAGATGTTAGAAAGCATGGGAGATCAAATAGAACCTTGTGGGACCCCACAGGTCAATGGCCAGGGGTCCCAGCAGGTGTCCCTCAGCTTTACCAACTGGGTACAATCCTCCAGGAAGGAGTGAAGCCACTGCAAAGCAATGCCCCCAAGACCCATTCTGGAGAGCTGCCCCAGAAGGATACCATGGCTGATGATATCGAAAGCCCCTGAGATGTCCAAGAGACATCTTGGAGGTCATCCACTAGGGTGACCAAGGTCATCTCCCTTCCGTGGCCAGGCCTAAGACCAGACTGTGATGGATCAAGATAATCAGCTTCATCCAAGAATCCCTGGCGGTGAGAAGCCACAACTCGCTCTAGAACATTGGTTCTCAACCTATGGGTCCCCAGATGTTTTGGCCTTCAAGTCCTAACAGCTGCTTAACTGGCTGGGATTTCTGAGAGTTGTAGGCCAAAAACCTGGGGACCCACAGGTTGAGAACCACTGCTCTAGAACCTTGCCCAAGAAGGGAAGATGAGAAATTGGTCGGTATAAGATCTGTCTTAGAGTGCTGGTGTCTCACCAAACTACACATCCCAGGATTCCCCAAAGTGATGTCAAACTGCATTCAATCTACAGTGCAGCTGTGTCTCTGCCAAATTGGGTTGTATTTGGTTTTATTGATTTTATTGATTTTATAGTTATAATGTATATTTGGTGTTAACTGTGTATTGATGTAATTTTGTGTTTGATTGTTTTTATGATGCAGGCATCAAATTGTGCCTTGCTTTTGTAAGCCGCCCTGAGTCCCCTTCGGGGTGAGAAGGGCGGGGTAAAAGAACCCCAAATAAATAAATAAATAAATAAATAAATAAATAAATAAAATTGGGGCAGTTGGGGGACGTGGCTGACGGCTCCTATTGCCAAACCCCAATCTTTGTTCTATTCAGTTGTAGTAGACATTGAAGTCTCGGCAAAGTCCCAGGCTGGTGCTTTGAGACGGCAATAGGCAGCCCTAAGAAGCTGTCCCAGTCTTCCAGCCACTGTGCCAGCTGCTTTGCGAGGACAATGCTGGAGAGGCAGCGCCACCGGCTTGTTAGGACAAATTACGGCTCCCTCTCCATCGCTCCCCACTGCACTCGTCCTTAATCTCCCTACTTAGCCACTGACAAGGCTTCCCGGGCTACTCGCTCCTGGCAGAGCCATCCCAAATCCCCAGAGATGCCCCGGGAAAGAGATTTCGGCTGGAGGAGGATGACATGGAGAAGGGAGGCCCTTTCGACTGAGCTCCAAATTCCACTGCAAGGATCTGTAATGTAGCCGTTGCGAGGGGACACGATATAACAATCCCTGCTATCTGCACTGCAAAGAGTGAGAAACTGAAAAAGATTGACTTCTCAATCTGGGGGTCAGGACCCCTTCACATGGGGGAGGGTTTCAGAGGGGTCGTCAAAGACTATCAGAACTCAAGGTTGAAGATCTCTCTGCCTGCCCTTCTCTTCCTTTTTGGAAACAGATGGCAAATTGTCCCATCAAAAGCCCTCCTCCGCTGTGATTGGCGATCCTCTCAGTCAAGGGGAGGGCTGTTTCTGAGACTCCAAGCAGGGAGGGGAGAGCAGGCATGCTCGGCGCATGGCAGAGTGGTACGCATGTGCAGGTGAGGCAGAGCATGAGAGGCTGGAGGGTGCCTTGCACCAGCGAGTCCCTTCATGGCATGGGAGTTCTGTGTGCAAAGTTTGGCCCAATTCTATCTCTGGTGACATTCAGAATGCTCTTTGATTGTAGGTGAACTATAAATCACAGCAACTACAAGGTCTATTTTCCTCAAACTCCACCAGTGTTCACATCTGGGCATTTTGAGTATTCGTGCCAAGTTTGGTCCAGATACATCATTGTTTGAGTCCACGGTGCTCTCTGGAGGTAGGTGATCTACAACTCCCAAACTTAAGGTCAATGCCCACCAAACCCAGTATTGTCTGTAGTCATGGGAGTACTGTGTGGGAAGTTTGGCCCAATTCCATCATTGGTGGAGTTCAGAATGCTTTTTGATAGTAGGTGAATTAGAAATCCCAGCAACTACAATGCCCAAATGACAAAATCAGTCACCCCCCTGCTAGGTAAAGACATTAAGTCCAGTCGTGTCGAACTCTGGGGGTTGGTGCTCATCTCCATTTCTAAGCTGAAGAGCCAGCGTTGTCTGTAGACACCTCCAAGGTCATGTGGCCAGCATGATTTCATGGAGTGCCGTTACCTTACTGCAGAAGCAGTACGTATTGATCTACTCATATTTGCATGTTTTCGAACTGCTAGGTTGGCAGAAGCTGGGGCTAACAGCGGGAGCTCACATCCCTCTCCAAATTCAAACCTGTTACCTTTCGGTCAGCAAGTTCAGCAGCTCAGTGCTTTAACCCGCTGCGCCACCCCCAAGCCCACCAATATTCAAATGTGGGTGTATTGTGTATTTGTGCCCAACTTGGTCCAGTGAATGAAAAGACATCCTGCATATCATAATATTATAAAGTAATACAATATAATACTAATAATAATAATACGATATTATAATTAAATATTTTATATTACATGTAATATTACTAATAATGTAATATATTGTATGCCACTCTGAGTCCCCTTCGGGGTGAGAAGGGTGGCATATAAATGTTGTAAATAAATAAATATCAGATATTTACATTCGCAAAATGACAGTTCTGAAGGAGCAATGAATATAATGTTATGGTTGGGGGTCACCACAACATGAAGAACTGTATTAAGGGGTCGCGGCAATAGTAAATAGAATTCTTCGGTTTACTGTATTCATGTTGCTTTTGCTTTTCCTTTGCTTGGCTGAAGTTTTAAGTTATTGCCATGCTAGAAATGTGCAGAATGGAAGAGAATATGATGGGGGGCATTGCCTTCATTTCCCCGCTTCTCCCGGCCAATAAATACGCCTTTGATACTTCAAGATGGTACAGGAAGGAGGGTGAAATGACGAGAGAGGGTACCAAGTAAGTGATGGAAAGGGAGGGAGGAGGAAAGGGCTGTAACCAGGGCGGTGAAGGCGGCAAAGGGAAGCATCCGCCTGCTCCTTTTGAGCCGCGCGAGGCAGGGTGCCCAGGGGGTGACCTACACCGTGCCCGACCGCGATCGCCTTTCAGGGCCACTGCCTGACAATGGAGGGCCGCCTTTGATGTGGGGGGAAGAAAAGACGAAGGAGGCAAAATGGCCAAAACGGGGAAAGAAAGGAGAAAAGCGTCCGGGGAGATCTTTGGAAGGATGGGAAGATGCCTGCGGAGCCCCAGGGCCAAGCGGGTGGGCGGAGAGGACAAAGCCGGGAGTCGGGGGCCCAGCGGGACAGCCCCAGACCCAAAGGGACAAAGGGAAAACAAACACTGGATGAGTGGGGCACCTGCTGCCTTCTGTCTGGGGTCTGCCTCTTCCCCTCGGCCCCGAATCCCGCTGCCTCCCGAGAGGCCCCATCGGTGACGGATGGACGGGGAAGGCCGAGTCATTTTGGGAGGAATATTTACATAACACTGGCTTTCCACTGACCACTTTTGATGGGTTTCGATGGGAATATTTTAATAAATCAAACACAGAAATAATCCTTGGAATGTGCTCTTTAACTACCACTATTCACTTTTCCACATAATCACCAGACAATTGGATACATTTTTGCCAATGATGAACAAGTTTTCTAAAGCCGTCACAGAAGAAGTCGACACTTTGTTTCCGCAACCAGCGTCAGCATCCTGGGTACCCATCGTGCACAGATCTTCCGAGAGCCAACCAAAGTAATAATGTGACCCCCACGTTCTTGTGAAATGCCTCTTCCCCTCGGCCCCGAACCCCGCTGCCTCCCGAGAGGCCCCATCGGTGACGGATGGACAGGAAGGCCGAGTCATTTCGGAATATTTACATAACACTGGCTTTCCACCAACCACTTTTGATGGGTTTGGATGGGAATATTTTAATAAATCAAATTCAGAATAATCTTTAGAATGGGCTCGTTAACCACTATTCACTTTTCCACATAATCACCAGACAATTAGATACATTTTTGCCAATGATGACCAAGTTTTCTGAAGCCGTCACGGAAGAAGTTGACACTCTGTTTCCGCAACCAGCGTCAGTATCCTGGGTACCCATCGTGCACAGATCTTCCGATAGCCAAGCAAAGTAATAATGTGACCCCTACGTTCTTGTGAAATACCAATTATGCTTGAAATTTCTCTCTCAGTGATACGACGATCATCCTGAATCAATCTGTCAACCTTTTGCTAAGGCTTCCCGCCAAAATGGAACTGTAGAGGAGAGTCTACTGAACAAGCCAGTATGTGCCGCATACTAGTACTGCCATCTCTTGAGGAGTTACGAAGGCAGAGGCATTACTTTTCAGTCAACCCTCATAAGACTTTATGAGAGATCTAAAATGGTCTCTCTTTTGTCCATGTGGATAAACTCCTTCAGCAGTTCATGAAGAAGTTCATGACTTCGTGATTTACGCAAATTCTCTCTCTCTCTGCTTCTCTTTTCAAACTGTCTCTCACTGCACCTGAATACCTCAAGCCAGAATAAAAATGTAACAGTATCCAAAAGTCCCAGGCTCAGCTATCTCCCCGGGCATTGCCTGACCAATCAGCTTCACGCATGTTATTTTACAGTTCACACACACACACACACACACACATTAACTGATTCCTTGTTAAGGCCAACCTTTAAAACTCTGGCATAGACACTGAGAACTGGGAAGCCCTGACCCTTGAGCGCTCCAGCTGGATGTCAGCTGTGACCAGCAATGCTGTAGAATTTGAAGAGGCACGAATGGAGGGCAAAAGAGAGATATGTGTCAAGAGGAAGGCGTCTCAAGCCAACCCCGACCGGGACCGCCTTCCACCTGGAAACCAATGCCCTCACTGCAGGAAAACATACAGGTAAAAACTAGGGCTCCACAGTCACCTACGGACCCACCTCCAGTACACCTACACTCCTTCCTAAAATATATGTCCAACAAGGACTTTCCCTCCCACATAACGACATCTGCAAGGCAACAAGTCAACCTATCTTCCACCGCAACCAAAGTACTATAGGTTATATCCTAGTTGACGACCATCTCTTGTTGAAGGCTTTCATGACTGGGTTGCTGTGAGCCTTAAGCAGACAAGATTTCTTTCTCCCGCCCTGGACATCATTCCACGGATATATAAACCTCACTTGCCTAGTTTCCAAGAAGCCTCACAACCTCTGAGGATGCCTGCCGTAGATGTGGGCAAAACGTCAGGAGAGGATGCTTCTGGAACATAGCCAGACAGCCTGGAAAACTCACAGCAACCCAGTGAACACCATCTCTTGGGATCCGTCCACACGATAGACTAATAATGCTATTGATTCCACTTTATTGCCGTGACTGCATCCTGGGGAATCCTGGGGTTGGTAGGCTTTGGCTAGGAACTCTAACTAACCTTCCCCAAACTGGAAAACCCATGCCAGTTAAAGTGGAATTATAGCACTACAACTGTGTAGTGTGGAAGGGTTCCTTTATTTGAGAAAGTGTAAAGAACAGTTCATTGAACATTCCAAAACATAGCGAGCAACACAATAGATTCACAATTCAGATGACAATGCAAATCCTCCATGACAAGTCTGGTAAACCTAGGTGTCCATTCATTTCATTTCTGTCCAGACCTTCTCAAAAAACTGGACTCTAGATATAATTGCGCGAAAGTGGTGATATACTGACAACCGTACAGATAAAAGTTATTCTTTTTGCTTCCTTGTAGCTTTATCTACACCACCCAAGAGTAAGTCAGTAAGTTGAAAACCTCCCAGATACATAAAGAGAAAGTTGGTGACAATGTACCAAGCAGAGGCTGTGCAGATGCGCACATCCACGTTGTGTTGCCTGTTCTGAGTCTTGGTGCTAGATTGAGAAGCAACAGAATATGGATCAGCTTCATGGATGCCCACCATGCCCCAAATTGCCCTACAGGTTCAGAAAAGAAGTGAAAAGGACCTACCCATTTGTGGCTTCGTTGGTCGGTGGTCTTCCCTACCTCTTGATAGTCAAGAATCAGATGCCACAGTCAATTGGTTGGTTTGAAAGCTGCAAAGTTACTTCATCCTGCAAAAAAGAAGAAGGCAGAGATAAACATCTCAGGCATCGCACAGAAAGAGAGACAGACAGTAGTTGATTGTTTAGACATGTCAACTGCAGTAAATCTTGTCAACTGAAAGGTTGACAGCTCGAAACCTGGGTCAGGGTGAACTCCTGGCCTTCAGCCTAGCTTCTGCCTACCTAGCAGTTCAAAAGCAAATGTGAGCAGATAAATAGGTACCACTTAAAAGCTGGGAGGTATTTAAGGAACCCATAAGGGAATGCCAGAAAAATTCCAGTGATTCGATCAGGAGAAAGTTTATGAACAAAGCTCTTTGGCAGTGAAAATGGAGCAACAACACCCCCTGTGGCCAGAACCGAGCACAAGTCCCCAAGATGCCGAAGATGGGAAAGGCTATATATAACCCTGTCTTGTCAGTGTATAACGGCATTGAATGTTTGCTGTATATGTGATCTGTGATCCGATCTGAGTCCTCTTTGGGGTGAGAAGGGCAGAATAGAAATACTGTAAATAAATAAATAAGGAAAACCAGAAACCATGAAGACTTTAGTTTGGCAACAACTCGGTACATGAAACTCAGAGCACTTGAAAGCAAGACCATGATAAAATAACAACACTGACTCGACTGAGGCAACTGTTTCCCATGAATCATTATAAATCCTTTCCAAAACCCATAACTGAAAGGAAAGCCTACATCTTAACTTTCCCACCAGATAACAGTTTGTTGTCTTTTTTTTTTTTGCAGTAGACGACCTGAATGCCTCAGTCTCTCAAAATTCTGCCTCAGTTGACTAAAACTTTGCTTTCTGTCCAAGGTGTCACTATCCTCTCCCTCATTAACTCCTGCATCTGGCAAATCAAACTCAGCATCATTTTCTGACAGTTGTTCTGAGAAAAGCGGCGAAAGGTCTCTTCCAGGAATGTGGCCTTGCTCAGGCCTCTCTTCTGAATTTAACTACGGCCCAAGCAAACGCTTATCCCCAGGCCTATCACCAGGAACACCAGAAACCATGAAGACTTTAGCTTGACAACTACTTGATACATGAAACTCAGAGCACTTGAAAGCAAGACCATGATAAAATAACAACGTTGACTCGACTGAGGCAACTGTCTCCCATGAATCATTATAAACCCTTTCCAAAACCCATAACTGAGAGGATAGCATGCCTCTTATAACAGTTTGTTGTCTTTTTTTTTTTTTTGCAGTAGATGAACTGAATGCCTCAGTCTCTCAAAATTTTGCCTCAATTTACTAAAGCCTTGCTTTTTGTCCAAGGTTTACTGTCCTTTCCTTCATTAACTTATTCACCTGGCAAATAATTCTCAGCATCATTTTCAGACAGTTGTTCTGAGAAAAGCAGTGAAAGGTCTCTCCCAGGAATGTGGCCTTGCTCAGCCCTCTCTTCTGAACTTCACTCCGGCCCAAGGAAACCCTTATTCCCAGGTGCATCATCAGGAACACCAGCCCCATTCCCATCAGGCACATCAACATGGACATTGTTCCCATCATGAGCATCAGCATGAACATCAGACACAATCACGGGCTGAGCAGGCTGACATACAACACCATCCTCTACACAACTCCACTAGATTGCAGAGCCAACTCTCGTTGGCAGTTGGCATGAGCGCCAACCAAGTGGCAGTATTCCTTGCCATTGGAAGATTCCAGAGGAAACTCCCGGCACATTTGCTTGAGTCAATTAAAGCCATTCCCAACCCGTTGTCTTATCGCTTCTGTCAGCTCTACATTCTTCTCATTATCGGGTCTTTCGTCGTATTTTGTTAATGCTACACTTCGTGAAAAACTCTAGCACACACCAACGTTTACATCTGTTCTATAGAGAAAAGACAGGTTATAAATCTGATAATAAATAAAAGATAAACACAGCTGTCTTCCGACAAAGAAATAGCCAGGGAAAGTGGGCTTTTCGGATGTTTCTCGAGGGAAAGGCTCGACTCAGGCTCCATCAAGGAGGAAGCAAAAGAATGGTCAACCTCTAGGCAGCGTTCTTGCACCAACCTTGTTTAACATCTTAACAAACAGTCACAATTGCGACTCACAAAGAGATTTATATACACTGATGACCTTGGCCTAACAACACAAACAAAAGACTTTGAAAGCTGAAAACCAACTTACTAATGCCCCGAAAGATCTCTCCAGCTACTGCAAAGATAACTACCTGAAGCCTAACCCTGCCAAGACACAAGTGTGTGCTTTCTATCTACGTCAGTATTTCTCATGAGGGGGTTTCAGAGGGGTCACCAAAGACCATCAGAAAACATATATTTCTGATGGTCTTCTGTAGGCTAAAGATCTCTCCGCCTGTCCTTCTCTTCCTTTTTGGAAACAGAGATGAATCCTTCCACCAAAAACCCTCCTCCGCTGTGACTGGCCGACCTCTCAGCCAAGGGGAGGGCTGTCTTTGAGACTCCAAGCGGGGAGGAGAGAGCAGGCATGCTCGCGCATGGCAACGTGGTGCGCATATGTGGGCGAGGGAGAGCGTGCGAGGCTGAAAGGAGGCTCGCACTAACAAGGCATGAGGATCCTATGTGGGAAGTTTGGCCGACATATTGTTAGTGGGGTTCAGAATGCTCTTTGATTGTAGGTGAACTATAAATCCCAGCAACTACAACTCCTGAATGTCAAGGTCTATTTTCTCCAAAGACCACATTTGGGCATATTGAGTATTTGTGCCAAGTTTGGTCCAGATCTATCACTATTTGAGTCCACAGTGCTCTAGGTGTACGTGAACTACAACTCCAAAACTCAAGGTCAATGCCTACTAAATCCTTCCAGTATTTTCTGTTGGTCATGGGAGTTCTGTGTGCCAAGTTTGGTTCAATTCCATCATTGGTAGTGTTCAGAATGCTCCTTGATTGTAGTTCAACTAGAATTCCCAGAAACTACAACTCCCAAATGTCAAGGTCTATTTTCCCCAAACTCCACTACATTTAGGAATATTGAGTATTTGTGCCAAATTTGGTCCAGATCCATCATTGTTTTGAGTCCACGGTGCTCTATCGAGATGTAGGTGAACTACAACTCCCAAACTCAAGGTCAATGCCTACCAAACCAAGTATTTTCAGTTGGTCATGGGAGTTCTGTGTGTCAAGTTTGGTTGAATTCCATCGTTGGTGGAGTTCAGAATGCTCTTTGATTGTAAGTGAACTATAAATCCCAGCAATGACAACTCCCAAATGACAAAATCAATTCCCTCCCCAAACCCCACCAGTATTTGAATTTGGGCATATCGGGTATTTGTGCCAAGTTTGGTCCAGTGAATGAAAATACAGCCTGCATATCAGATATTTATATGGCGATTCATAACACTTGACAATTATCAATTATCAATGAAAATAATGTTATGGTTGGGGGTCACCACGACATGATGAACAGTATTAAGGGGTCATGGCATTGAGAAGGCTGAGGACCACTGGACTAGATGGTCCTTAGAGTCCCTCCCAACCCTAGGATGCGAGGTGCTAGACCTTCTCCAACCTGCAGAAGACCTAAGCAAGGTAACCCAACAAGGTCATCAGACGACTCCTCGGACCCACATGAGTTTGAACATAAGACGCGAGAGATCCAGAGAGAAGAATATGCAGAAAAACAACAACAGTTGCCAACAAAAGGAAAGGGAGAAGAAGAAAAAATGCCATGCAAAGGAAATTGAATTATTTAGAGCCATATGTTCCCAAACTGTGACGGAGCCGAAGCGAGGAGGCCGCACCGTGAGACTTCCGAAAGTGGGCCTCCCTTCACTTGGAAGGGAGAAGGAGAGACCCAACCAGCTGCTACGAAAGCAGCTGGTAATAGGCCCCCCTTTCCCTCTGGCAGCGAAGGAGAGAGAAGGGGGCCTCCTTGTTGCCTTCCAATGTGATGGAGGGATACCAGTCCTGGTCACTGGAGGGCCCCATACTGCCCAGTCCTCCAGTTACGAACAAGATAGGTCATGTCTTGAACATGCCCAAGAGCCCTGACAATGTCCTCCACAAACACCACCCTGCCCACCAACCAAGTGAAGGTTTTCATTTGGGCACAAATCCATTCTAGATTTTCTGTTTTTCCTCCACCACAGACATCCCAGTGTTTCTGACGCTCTCCATTAGTGTGGAATTTGCATCCCACCCACTGCCTCTCCCTTAACCCTTTCCTATTCAGGAATTGATCAACAACTGAACATACTGAATGGGTTTGGGGGACTGGCTCAACATGATGGAAGTTGCAGTTCACCCTGCATCAAGACAGAGCACTGTAACCACCACCGACAACAGATCTGGACCAAATATGGCACACAGAACCCCCATGATTAACAGAAAATGCTGGGGGGGGGGGGAGGTTTGGGGGAAATTGACCTTGATTTATAGCAGCGTTTCTCAACCTGGGGGTTGGGACCCCTCGGAGATTGCAAGGGGGTATCAGAGGATCACCAAGGACCACCAGAAAACACAATATTTTCTGTTGGTCATGGGGGTATGTGGGTGGGAAGTTGGGCCCAATTTTATCATTTGTGTGGTTCAGAATGCCCTTTGATTGTAGGTGAACTATAAATCCTAGGAACTGCCACTCCCAAATATCAAATCTATTCCTCCCTAACTCCACCAATGTTCACATTTAGCACCAAAAGATTGCAATGTATTGAAACAGATGTGGATCCGGGTGGGAGGTAGACTGCGTTGGATAATACAGAATGTTGGATGAGTGAAGGTTGGATAAGCAAGACTCTACTGTACTGTGTTTCCAAATTTAGCACCGAAACATCACAATGTATTGAAACAGTTGTGGATCCGGGCGGGAAATAGACTGCGTTGGATAATACAGAATGTCGGAGGAGCGAAGGTTGGATAAGCGAGACTCTACTGTACTGTGTTTACAAATTTAGCACCCAAACATTGCAATGTATAGAAATAGCTGTGGATCTGGGTGGGAGGCAGACTGCGTTGGATAGTACAAAATGTCGGATGAGCGAAAGTTGGTTAAGCAAGACTCTACTGTACTGTGTTTACAAATTTAGCACCAAAACTACGCAATGTATTCAAACAGCCGTGGTTCCAGGTAGGAGGTAGACGGCGTTGGATAATACAGAATGTTGGATGAGTGAAGGTTGGATAAACGAGACTCTACTGTACCGTGTTTATGAATTTAGCACCAAAACATCACAATGTATTAAAACAGCCATGGATCTGGGTGAGAGGTAGACTGTGTTGGATAATACATAATGCCGGATGAGTGAAGGCTGGATAAATGAGACTCTACTGCACATTTCCACTAGAACCTTCTGGATTATTTTCTCCTTTCGGGCAACACATTTCTATCTCAAAACAGAAGTCAAGCCTTGGCATCTCTGTCCTCCTTTGCCTCCTTTTCTCCTGCCTTGCTCATTCTACAGCCGCCCGCCCATCGTCTTGCCCTTTGCTAGATTCGTATAAAACCAAAAAAAAAAAAAAAAAACCCCCACGAAAGACGAGTATCCGGCGCGCTCCCCCTTATCCTCTTTCCCTCCGCCCCGCTTTATTATTTTGGCCGCAGCTTATCAATGATGCAAGCGGAATAACGCCAATTTACTTAGAATGTGTAATCCCCCAAATCAGATTGGGGGATTGCATGAGGCGGGCTGACCTTGCATATGTCTCCATTAAAGCCACCCAGGCCTCGGCTTGTATTCTGTGTTCCCAGCACATATTTAGACAGATAACGCTAATTGTACTTGACATGTCCTCTTAAGGGTGGACTCTCTCCGCCTCCCCCAGCTCCGCCTGACAATGAGCCGGCCTCCAAAGCCGGGAGAGCGAGCGGCTCGGGCTCGCTGCTCTGCAGGGCAAGGCACCGTTCCCAGGCTGGGTTGCCATCCCCAACTTTGCCTCTTGGACGGAGCCCCGGAAAGGCGCCACACAATGAGTGCCTCACAAAGCGGGGAAGCTAGCATGCACATGAACACAACCACAACCCTCCAAAGAAACCCAGAAGCGCCGGCTGCGTGTGCCGTACACGTGTGTGCGCCGTTTCTGGGCCATTGTTAATCAGGGATTAGAAACTGCTATTGTGGCAGAGTTGAATCCGTGGAAGAAAAGACATCCTCCTTCCATGTGTTGGCTACAAAGGAAGGGAAACGTTGGGGAGAACGGGCTTCGTGGGGGTCTCAGTTCGGGGCCACAAGGCCAACCTAGAGAGAAAAGGAATTCTTTCTCCTACCCACAGATATATAAACTTCACTTGACTAGTTTCCAACAGACCTCACAACATCTGAGGATGCCAGCCATAGATGGAGGCGAAACGTCAGGAGGGAATGCTTCTAGAACATGGCCTTATAGCCCAAAAAACCTACAATGACCCAGAGGAAAGGATGCTTCTATGGCATTGTTTCCAAAAGACCCTCTCCTGGATGTTGCCTTCGGTCTTGTCAGACTCACCTCTCGGCCTCTTCAGCCCTTTTCAGTCTCGACTACAGTAAATGTGTTGTGTTTTATAACCTAGTATAGTCAGTCCCCAAGTTACAAACAAGGGAGGATCTATCAGCTTGCTCTTAAGTTCAATTTGTATGTAAGTCGGAAGAAGAAACATCTTTTAAGTGTAACTTCAATCATGGTCCCGGGTCAAAAAAGAGTTGAGAACCACTGGTGTAAGTGGACATCCCAGCCATACACACAGACATATTTTCACTTTTATTATGTGGATAGATGGATGGATGGATGGATAGATAGGGTTGGAATTAATCTTAACTCCAGCCCTATCTATCTAATGTTGCCCGTCCTTGCTCTGATGGTGAAGTGGTCCAACGTCAAAAAAAAGGTTTGGGAACCACTGGTGTAAGTGGACATCCCAGCCATACACACAGACATACATATTTTCACTTTTATTATGTGGATAGATAGATAGATAGATAGATAGATAGATAGATAGATAGATAGGACTGGAGGTACTCTTAACTCCAGCCCTATCTATCTAATGTTGGCCGTCCTTGCTCTGATCGTCAAGTTGTCCAATGTCAGAAAAAGTTTGGGAACCACTGGTGTAAGTGGACATCCCAGCCACACATACATACATATTTTCACTTTTATTATGTGGATAGATAGATTGGGCTGGAATTACTCTTAACTCCAGCCCTATTTATCTAATGTTGCCTGTCCTTGCTCTGATTGTGAAGTGGTCCAATGTCAAAAAAAGGTTTAGGAACCACTGGTGGAAGTGGACATCCCGGCCAAACAGACATACATATTTTCACTTTTATTATGTGGATAGATAGATAGATAGATAGATAGATAGATATAGATAGGGCTGGAGTTACACTTAAATCCAGTCCTATCTATCTAACGTTGCCCGTCCTTGCTCTGATCGTTAAGTGGTCCAACTTCAAAAAAACGTTTGGGAACCACTGGTGTCAGTGGACATCCCAGTCAAACAGACATACATATTTCCACTTTTATTATGTAGATAGATAGATAGATAGATAGATAGATAGATAGATAGGGCTGGAGTTACACTTAAATCCAGTCCTATCTATCTAACATTGCCCATCCTTGCTCTGATCGTCAAGTGGTCCAATGTAAAAAAAAAGTTTGGGAACTACTGGTATTCGTGCACATCCCAGCCGCACACACACACATTTTCACTTTTATTGTATGGATGGATGGATGGATGGATGGATGGATAGATAGATAGATAGGGCTGGAGTTACACTTAACTCCAGCCCTATCTATCTAACGTTGCCCATCCTCCCTCTGAGATATTGTCATGACTGTTTCTCGGCCCACCAAGTCACGCCAATCATCTAAAAGGATGGGAAGAAAGTTTTTCTGGATGTAGTTTGGGGGGGGGGGGGGGGGAGCTCTGGCGTTGTGCCTGCGGTGCCTTTAAGATGCGACTGGAGGGGGAACTGCACTCCGGTGCCAGCTTTCATTCGGAGGCGCCTCCGCAGCCTTCCCTCCCCCCCGTTCAGAAAGTTTCCTGCCCAATTGTTATGTGCGATCCGATCTGAAAGTTACTCTCTAAGCTTCTTGTCACATTTTGACTTAATGAAGTGCAACTGGAGTGGGAATTGGGGTTCATCACGGCAGTCTCTCTGTACTCCCTTGTTGTCAGAAAACAGGGGCGGTTGGGGACCGTAATGCAACGCTGCAAGTCGTTATCATTCCGGTCAGTCTGTTTAACACAAAATTAAACAAAGAACTAATTAGTGCCTCATGAATTAATAAATGCGCAGTTGCTGGGGAGGAAGGCGAGGGGGGGAGAAAGGTTGTTGGAGGAAAGATATTGGAAAAAGTCAAATTAGGAGGTGGCGGGATGGGAAGGGGCGAAGGAGAGGCCCCAAGTCCACTTGGACGGCGAGGAAAAAGTTTAGTCTTCCCTGTCAAGGTTGTTCCAAGCCAAGCGGCCGAGATGTGGACGGAATGTGGCTCCAGGACGCATCCGGCGCAATGGGGCTGGGTTCTAGAGGAGGCATAAATATTTATGTGGACGGGACTTTACTGACAATCGTGGCAGCTTCCGGAGTCAAGAGTCAGGCAACCAACGCTCCGCTCAGCGACTCTGGATGAGCCCAAGCTTGCCTTCGGAGACTCAGTCTGAATTCCGCTCAAAGCATTCCAACGCAATCTCCACAAAACTCCAGGATTTTGTTCAAAAGACAAAGAAAACAGTCGGTTGAAAATAAGGTTGGCACAATCTGTTAGTTTCATGGGATTAGAGAGGAGCAACTTCCATATTGAAGCACAAATGCTCCCCGAATGAAAGAAGCAGAATGAATTTATGCTAAATCAGTGTTTCTGAAACTTCTTAATGCGGTGAGCACTTATGGTTGTGGTGACCCCCAACCATAAAATGATTTTTGTTGTTACTTCATAACTACCCCTGTTATAAATCGTAATATGATATGATAGATATGCAAGATGTATTTCCATTCACTGGACCAAATTTGGCACAAATACCCCATTCTTTTTCCCTTTATTTTTCAGAGAGAGATGTCCTAAGAACAGTCCCAAGTTGGAGCTTGCCGCCGAAGCTCTGGTCCATATAAGCACTACGCTTCCAACGCAATGGAATTATATGAGTACATACACAAGTAGGCAACAAGTTGGATAGTACACCTCGGGCTCTGTAATTCTCTTCCCCAAGAGTTCAACAAGTAGAAACAAAAAGATGCAAGCAAACACATAGATAGACAATATATCCATGGTGACAGAAGCTCACCTGTTTGGTGGTCCCCTCCCCAGATTTCTAGAGGTCCAGGTTGAAAGGGAAATACAAGGCAGAGTAAGGGTCACATCGCTCTAAGTGTCATCGCAATGGTCAAGTGTGGCTAACAAACAATGCTGCAATGAGAGGGAGATCCCCCTGTTTCTCTGAACCCTGGTTAGATGTTCACCACAACCATCCCAATCTTGTGGCCTGGCTTCAAAGAGTAGATCCCCAAAGAGGAAGATGGAATGGAGATGGGATGGAAAGGTGATAAGAAAGTCAAGAGTGACTGTACAAGGGAAGGTGAAACCCAAAGCACTCGAGATGTAGATGTCCCTGAGATGTAGATGTCCTACCAAGCCAAAGACCTCATCCTGCTAAATGCAGCCATCTCAAAGGCTTCAGCAACTGCTCATGAGCTGCAAAAGCTAGTTAACAAGCAAGGAAAATGACACATGGATTGAAGATAATGTAAGGAGAGGGAGATCCTCTGTCTCTCTGAACCCTGGTTAGATGTTCACCACAACCATCCCAATCTTCTGGCCTGGCTTCAAAGAGTAGATCCCCAAAGAGGAAGATGGAATGGAGATGGGATGGAAAGGTGATAAGAAAGTCAAGAGTGTGTACAAGGGAAGGTGAAACCCAAAGCACCCGAGATGTAGATGTCCCTGAGATGGAGTTGTCCCACCAAGCCAAAGACCTTATCCTGCTAAATGCAGCCATTCTAAAGGCTTCGTCAACTGCCCACAGGCTCCATAAGCTAGTTAAGAGGTGAGGAAAATGACATATGGATTGAGGATAATGCAAGGAGAGGGAGATCCTCTGTCTCTATGAACCCTGTTCAGATGTTCACCACAACCATCCCAATCTTGTGACCTGGCTTCAAACATATCTAAGAGTATATCCCCAAAGAGGAAGATGGAATGGAGATGGGATAGAAAGGCGATAAGAAAGTCAAGAGTGACTGAACCCAAAGCACCCGAGATGTAGATGTCCCTGAGATGGAGATGTGCCACCAAGCCAAAGACCTCACCCTGCTAAATGTAGCCACCCCAAGGCTTTGGCAACTGCCCGTAGGCTCCAAAAGCTAGTTAAGAGGTGAGGAAAATGACACATGGATTAAAGGTAATGCAAGGAGAGCGGGAGAAGGAAGGGGTCCAAGAATGGAGTGCCTACCAAAGCCTGGAACGCTCTGTCTCCGTATCGGGATGGCCGCTTCTTCCAGAGGAAGTGCCTCAAAAGGGGATGAAAAATGGACTTTTCCCCCAAAGGGGAGGGAAGGGGGGGACCCATAAGACCTTTGATTATGCAGAATTGGGAAGCGGAGTAAATGACTGTCTATCTCCCCGTCTCCCCAAGAGCCATGGGCAGCTGTCAAGGCATCCCATACTTCCTCGCCCCTCGTATCTTTCTCTTTTGTTTCCTTTCCTCAAGTCCCAGGTCCATGTCAGCCCCTCGGACAGTGGGGGGGATCCGGGGAGCGTCATGGAAACCGTCCCTTTCCTGGGCAAACATTCTGTTGGCCCCCCACGTCCGGGGTCCCTCTTTCAAGGAGCTGTCAGGACCCCGGGAGAGTGTCACACGACCCAAAGACCAGGCGTGACGGAGCCGATTTTCTCCCCCGAATGTGATTGATGAAAAAACTTTGGAGGAAAACCATGTTAAAGGACAAAAAGAAAGGGGAAAGGGGAGGCAAGGAGGGAGGAACGGGGGAAAAATACACAAAATAGAAAGCGACACGGGAAGCGAGGAGGGCTGCGGAGGCACAAGGGGGGCAAAGGCCAAAGCGGTGGGTTTCCTAGGCAATAGCGCCGGGGGACGAGTGTCGGTTGTCCTTAAACAGCATAACCAGGCCCGAAAAGAGAGGTCAAGGAAAGCATGAAACGTTACCACAACAGTGATTAAGGTAATGAAGCCCGGGGAGGAGCGGGCGGGGCCCCAAACACACTCGACACACTTCAGGTGATTGGCTCCTGCAGCTCAGGAAGGACACAAAGGCAACTGAAGGCATCTACACACACAAAGATGCTCTTATACTTTCTGCAAACTACCATGCTCTTGACATATAGAAACTTAAATGTAACTAGACCTTTCCAACACAGTTCCAAGCTGCTTTGATAGGAAAGCGATGTCCTGGCAGAGCAGTGGTCCGTGGACCACCAGTGGGCTGCAAGAACGAAAATAGGGTCCTCATTGTTACTACACCATTGCAACGAGAGTGACTGGTCTTGTGAAACCCTCTTATAGTGCTGAAACTTATTAAATACGTTTTCTTGTGTTCAAGAAGGCAGCGTCTACTGGACGGCATATGTTCTCTATCAGAAACCAGAGCTGATGTGGTCTATCCAATGCAATTTTCTGAATCAGTACCCCAAATAACCCCAAATTACTACTACCACATCAACTCTAAATTATTAAATATAGTGTTCTGTGAGAGAGGAGATGGTGACTACTGCATGGCATATGTTCTGTATCAGAAACCAGAGCTGATGTGGTCTATCCAATGCAATTTTCTGAATCAGTACCCCAAATAACCCCAAATTACTACTACCACATCAACTCTACATTATTAAATATAGTTTTCTGTGAAGGAGGAGATGGTGACTACTGGATGGCCTATGTTCTGTATCAGAAACCAGAGCTGATGTAGTCTATCCAAAGCAATTTTCTGAATCAGTACCCCAAATAACCAAACTGAAAGATTACTACTTTCACATCAGCTCTACATTATTAAATGTGGTTTTCTCTGGGTTAGGAGATGGTGACTCCTGGATGGCCTATGTTCTGTATCAGAAATCAGAGCTGATGTGGTCTATCCAAAGCAATTTTCTGAATTAGTACCCCAAATAACCAAACCGAAGGTTACTACTACCACATCAGCTCTAGATTATTAAATATAATTTTCTGCGAGGAAGGAGATTGTGACTACTGGATGGCATATGTTCTGTATCAGAAACCAGAGCTGATGTGGTCTATCCAATGCAATTTTCTGAATCAGTACCCCAAGTAACCAAACCGAAAGATTACTATTTTCACATCAGCTCTATATTATTAAATATGGTTTTCTGTGGGCGAGGAGATGGTGACAACTGGATGGCATTTGTTCTGTATCTGAAACCAGAGTTGAAGTGGTCTATCCAATGCAATTTTTAGAATCAGTACCTCAAATAACCAAACCGAAAGATTACTACTACCACATCAGCTCTAGATGATTAAATATGGTTTTCTGTGCGTGAGGACATGGTGACTACTGGATGGCATATGCTCCGTATCTGAAACCAGAGCTGATGTGGTCTATCCAATGCAATTTTCAGAATCAGCACCCCAAGTAACCAAACCAAATCTAAAGTTGATCAAAAACTGATTTAGAACTCTTGGAGAGTGGTTCCTGGTCAAAATAGGCCTGGGAACCACTGCCTAGGAACTGAGATTTGGAGCCTGAGAGCCATCACTAACACTGGATCTACACTGCCATGTAATCCAGTTCGATACCGTTAATCCACATTCTGAAACTGCTTTCAAAAGCCATTCCTGTATTCCCACCATATGAATCTGTGATGGACCTGGGAGAGAAAGAAGGCCAGTCTCAAGATCTCAAAAGGAGAACATGGTCCATCACATAATCCGGACCAATGTTTGGCTCCAGGGTGAGACAGGTGTCTTGCAGGGACAACGCGCAACATGAATGTTGAGGAAGCACACACATGGAAGACAGCCCCCCTTCCCCGTCGCTGCTACCGTCGCTGCTGTGGCCCGGGAACTGTCAAGAGAACACGAGCAAAAGCTGTTTCTTGACAGCGAGTCATTTATATTTTAGCTCCGTTCCATTATCCTAACGAAGCCTTCATCAGCAGATGCAATATTAACAGCAGAAAACCAGCTCATTACATCCGGGGGGAATTCATCAAGCCGACAATCACGCACGCCAACGCCCCCCCCCCCCCCACCCCAAACAAGCCCTGGAAGGGACCAATGGCTCCGTTATTTATTTATTTCGGCAGACATTTTTGCAGCCCACCGCTTTCCCCCAAGAGCACCCATCCCAACGCAAGCCAGCCAGCAGCACAACTTCAACCAGCTTCCTCCTGAATCGCTCCCATAACATCTTGGAGAGCGCGGATGATGCACGTGGGATCTCGCAGATACAACTGAGATCACAGATGGAAGTGAAAGGTGTTTTTCCCCTTCAGATGACTTCCTTCATGGGGCACTCGAATCTAAGTTCCTGCTCTGTCGTGGCCCCTGAATGTGCAATTACTTCCACGAGGTCAACATTGCAGATTTGCCGTTTTGTCCTCCTCCACCACAGACACTCCAGTGCTTCTTACTCTCTCAATTGGTATGACATTTGTATGATCCTGCCCACTGCCTCTCCCTTAACCTTTACCTATTCTTTGGTACATACCAAACAGAGGAATTGATCAGAATGTGAACATACTAGAGAGCTTTGGGGAGAATTTACCATAATTTATAGGAGTTGTAGGTACTGGGATGTATAGTTCACCTGCAATCTAAGAGCACTCTGAACTCCACCAACGATGGACCTGGAATCCACTTGGCACACAGAACTCCCATGACCAACAGACATACTGGAGGTCTTTGGAGAGATTTAAAGGAGTTGTAGTTTACCTAGATCCAGAGCACACTATGAACTCAAAAAGTGTTGGATCTGGACCAAACTTGGCATGCATATATGATATGCCCAAATTGGAATATTGACAGTTTTTGAGGGGAATTGACCTGGACATTTTGGAGTTGTGGGTACTGGGATTTATAGTTCACCTGCAATCAATGAGCACTCTGAACTCCACCAAAGATGGAATTGGACCAAAGATGGCACACAGAGCCCCCATGACCAGCAAACAAAACTGGAGGTCTTTGGGGAAAATTCATCTTGATTTGAGGGAGTTGTAGTCCACCTACATCCAGAGAGCACTGTGAACCCAAACACCAATGGATCTGGACAAAACTTGGCACACATACCTAATATGCCAAAATTTGATTACTGGAGAGGTTTGGGGGGAACTGACCCTAATTTCTGGGAGTTGTAGTTCACCCACAACCCAAGAAACGGTGACCACTTATAATGGACCTGGACCAAACTTGGCACACTAAACTCCCATGACGAACTCAACCTACTGGAGAGGCTGGAGGGGACTGACTCACCATAGGGGAAGTTGTAGTTCACCCTGTAGCCAGAGCACACACTGAACTCCACTGATGATGCATCTAGACCAAACTTGCCCAACATAACAAACTTGAAGTATTGATGGAGTTTCAGGGGGTTAACCTGACATGATGTGAATTGTAGTTCACCCACAACCAGCGAAACTGTGACTCCCACCTTTGATGGACCTGGACCAAACTTGGCACACAGAACCCCCATGACTAACTCAACCTATTGGAGGGGTTTGAGGGGACTGACTCACCATAGTGGGAATTGTAGTTAACTTGAAGCTAGAGATCACACTGAACCCCACTGATGATACATTTGTGGCAAACTCGCCCAACATAACAAACTTGAAGTACTGATGGAGCTTCTCAGGGTTAACCTGGCATGATGGGAGTTGTAGTTCACCCAAAATTGGGTACCCAAGCGAGTAGGAAAATAAGATGTTGTTTCTCTGACTCTGCCAGGAACGGGTTCCCAGGCTGCCAGCTCCAGTTTCCCTGCAATTTGGTGGAATTCATGAAGATCCCGTTGGTCTGGCGACATCCAAGGCGGGCAGGGAGGGCAGGCTCTCTCCTCGGCCGCAGGGACCAAAGCCTCGGCTGACCCTGTCTCCTCCGCTTACTCCTGCTGCCCATCTCCCTGCCCACATCTGGGCTAATCCGGCTCCTCCAGCGCACAGCGCCAATCCTCCTCCAGAGTAAACCCACCCTGGGAATGGTTTTTTTTTATTAGATTACCAAAGACGGCCAAGCTCCGGGCTCCATGGATTAATCCTAATCAGGACTGATTCCTATTAGCCAGCTTCATCAGAGATGCTAAACTGTCCCAAGGACCCATTTCCCCCCCTCCCTCCCTCCCTCACCCCACCAACCTACGCATGCCCCAATTTCACGCAAGGGACAGCAAGAGAGGGAAAAAGAGCTCCTGGCTTTGCTTTTCCTGGATTTGAAACCCAACGCTCAGTTATTTATTGTGTCAGAAGCGACTTGAGAATACAGTTCGAATGTATTTAAAAACACAAACTTGGCATTCTACTAGATTTCCTCTGCCCACTTGAGAATCGCTGTGAGAAGGTCCTGCACTGTGCATGTGGCAGGGCTCAGGCTGCATTGTAGTACGTGGTCTGTGGTTTGCTCTTCTCCGCACTCGCATGTCGTGGACTCCACTTGGTGCCCCCATTTCTTAAGGTTGGCTCTGCATCTCGTGGGGCCAGGGCGCAGTCTGTTTAGTGCCTTCCAAATCGCCCAGGAGGAAGTTTCTCATTCAGTCTCAGGCACTGATTGAGTTTCTGGGTTTTAGCCTGCCACTTTTGGACTCTTGCTTGCTGAGGTGTTTTTGTGAGTAGATCTTAGGAAGCTATTTCTTGATTTAAGACGTTGGCATGCTGGCTGATATCCTAACAGAGGATGGGCCGGAAAATAATAATAATAATAATAATAATCATCATCATCATCATCATCATCATCACCATCATCATCATGTAAGCTGCACCATCTCCCCAAGGGACTCGGTGTGGCTTACATGAGGCCGAGCCCACAATACATCAATACAAGCAATAACAACAACAGTAAAACAATTAAATAAAACTCAAAAGTCACTGTCATGGTCCTTTCATTATTGGCTGCTACTTCTTGGCGGATGTCAGGTGGTACGATAGCGGCTAAATTTCCCCAATTTTGTAAGGCATAGACATCCTGTGACAATGTGGCATGTCTCATTAAGAGCCACATCCACAGTGTCAAGAAGTATTCCACACTGGGCATGCATACTCTGCAGCCGAGCAAAGAAGTGCAAAGGCAGATGCCTTCACTGTGTCTGGTTGTGATCCCCAGGTTGTGCCAGTCACCTTTCATTTGATGTTATTTCTAGCACTCACTTTTTGCTTGATAGTCAAGCAGTGCTTCTTGTAAGTCAGAGCACGGTCCAGGGAACACCCAAGTATTTTGGTGTGTTATAATGCTCCAGTGGGATTCCGTTCCAGGTCATCCTCAGAGCTCAAGATGCTTGTCTGTTCTTAAGGTGAAAAGCACACGTCTGCATTTTAGACGGAATGGGAATCAGCTGGTTTTCCCTGTAATAGGCAGTAAGAGCACCTAAAGCTTCAGAGAGCTTCTGTTCAACCATTTCAAAGCTCCCAGCTTGAGCGGTGATGGCACAATCATCAGCATAGATGAAACTCTTTGACCATTCTGGCATTGACTGGTCATTTCTGTAGATGTTAAACATTAATGGTGCAAGCTGGTTTTCCCTGTAATACGCAGTAAGAGCACTTAAAGCTTTGGAGAGCTTCTGTTCAACTATCACAGAGCTCCCTGATTGAGAAGTGATGGCATGGTCATCAGCATAGATGAAACTCTCTGTCCTTTTTGGCACTGGCTGATCATTTGTGTAGATGTTAAACATTAACGGTGCCAGCTGGTTTTTCCTGTAATAGGCAATAAGAGCACCTAAAGCTTCGGAGAGCTTTTGTTCAACTATTACAGAGCTCCCTGCTTGAGCAGTGATGGCATGATTGTCAGCATATATGAAACTCTGTCCCTTCTGGCAGTGGCTGGTCATTTATGTAGATGTTAAACATTAATGGTGCAAGCTGGTTTTTCCTGTAATAGGCAGTAAGAGCACCTAAAGCTTTGGAGAGCTTCTGTTCAACTGTCACAGAGCTCCCAGCTTGAGAAGTGATGGCATGATCGTCAGCATAGATGAAACTCTCTGTCCCTTCTGGCAGTGGGACACTAGACGTGACTTGTAACTGACAGACCCTCTCTGGCCTTCTCCTTCATTCCAAATTGGCCAGCAATCCTACCAAGAGGAAATATTGATTCCCCCCCCCCCTCGCAATAGTGTATCTCTGTTGTGATTCAAAGGATAAGGCTTGCTCTCGAGTGAGCAACTAAGAGCCGTTAGATCTTCTTGATGGTGTTTGCTCACATCCTTGTGTCTTCCTCAGAAAGTATCTCATGCTCAGAGCAATGTTACGTTCTCAGTCTGTTGGATGTGAAGATTATAGACCCTAACTGTGAATCCTTGTTGTAATTGTCTGCCAAGACATTCCTCCCTCTTTTCCGTGATGAATGCTGATGGCTGTGTTGAGATTACAGTCAAGAAGGATCTGGGCCCCTTGAGATGGTGCCCGCCTCGTGGCTCAGGCAACCCACTCCCTTGGGATTGGCAGTGTGGAGAAGGGTGGCCGAAGGGCAAGCGGAGAGAGAGAGAGAGAGGCGCTGCCTTCTGCCAACGCCGGTGGGGAAGGCGCCGCCAGCCGGCTTCCGCTGCCAGCCATCCATCTCCCCGGTTATTTTATGGAGTCCTCGGACGTCCGGAGTTCTGCGGTGTTTTGTTAAGCGCCGTAACGCAGAGTTTATTTAATGTGGGTTTAACTGCCTCGCGCTTTTATAAATCAAAATAATTAAAAATAATAAATTTGAAGGTTAAACAACAGCTTGCGCGGTGGCTGGGAGGGAAGGGCCTGACAAGGGGAGAGAGATTGAGAGAGAGAGAGTGAAAGAGAGGCTTTCAGGAATTCTTCTTTGGAGTTGCCTTCCATTTTTGAACTTGACCAAGGCGGCAGGTGAAGACGGGCAGAGATCTCGCTGACCTATAACTGGTAGCAGGCCCAGGATGAATTGCAACTCCCACCATGGTGGATCCGTCCCGATCCTTCATTGTCCAGATCCTTCATTGTTTGAGTCCACAGTGCTCTCTGGATGTAGGTGAACTACAACTCCCAAACTCAAAGTCAATGCCCACCAAAACCTTTCAGTATATTCTGTTGGTCATGGGGGCTCTGTGAGCCAAGGTTGGTTCAATTCCATCGTAGGTGCAGTTCAGAATGCACTTTGATTGTAGGTGAACTATAAATCCCAGCAATGACAACTCCCAAATGTTAAGGTCTATTTTCCCCAAACTCTTCCAGTGTTGACATCTGGGCATATTGAGTATTGGTGCCAGGTTTGGTCCAGATCCATCATTGTTTGAGTCCACAATGCTCTCTGGGTGTAGGTGAACTACAACTCCCAAACTCAAGGTCAATGCCCACCAAACCCTTCCAGTATTTTCAGTTGGTCATGGGAATTCTGTGAGCCAAGATTGGCTCAATCCCATCATGGGTGGAGTTCAGAATGCTCTTTGATTGAATGTGAACTATAAATCCTAGCAACTGCAACTCCCAAATGTCAAGGTCTATTTTCCCCAAACTCCACCAGTGTTCACATTTCGGCATACTGAGTATTTGTGCCGAGTCTGGTCCAGATCCATTATTGCTTGAGTCCACAGTTTTCTCTGGATGAACTACAACTCCCAAACTGCCCACCAAACCCTTCCAGTATTTTCTGTAGGTTGTGGGAGTTCTGTGTGCTGTTATTGGCAGAGTTCAGAAAGATCTGTGGTTGTAGGTGAACTATAAATCCCAGCAACAAGACCTGCATTAGGAAGGTTGGAAAACACTGTATTGACCCGAATAGAGCCTGAGAGTGACATAGTTTTGGACTACAAGTGCCAGAACCTTGGTTAGTTTGGCCTTAGCAATTAGGGAAGCTGTCGACATCAGAGGAGCTTTCCCAGCTCTCGCTCGAAAGAGGGTGTGCGCTCCCACTTCTCTCCCTTCCTCTCTCTAAATGTTGTTTTTTAGAGTCCCTTTGATAAGGCACTTTATCAGAGATGCCAATGCCGTATTTAGCCGGGCCTTTCGTCTGAGCCCCATCTCTTGATAAATGGCAAGCGAAAAGGGGGGAGAGAGGGGTGCCATCCCGAAAGCTGGGGGAAAATGCGCTTGACGCTTCAAGAAAACCGATAACGGGACTCTGGCTTTTCCTATTTTTATTCCTGGAGGGAAGGGCAAATCTTGAAAAGATATGTGAGAGAGAACATTCGTTCCTCACATTCCCCCCTCCCCAGTTCCTTCTCCTCTTTTACTTTTTCCCAGTTGTTTATGTAAGCGCTACCACTGATCCCCATTCGATCTATCAGAATGATTTGGGACAATTCTTCTTTGGAGTTGCCTTCCATTTTTGATAGCGTGGGACTCGACCAAGGCGGGAGGTGAAGATGGGCAGAGGTCTCGCTGACCTATAACTGGTAGCAGGTCCAGCATTGATGAGTGGCATCCTTGGGCATTTTGATCCCTAACCCATCTAAAACACAGACATGTGCTTTTCATCTCAAGAACAGACAAGTATCCCGAGTTCTGAGGATGACCTGGGAAGGAATCCCACTGGAGTATTGCAGCACACCCAACATACCTGGGAAGGAGTCACTTGTAGGTGCTCTAACCTACAAGAAGCACTGCCTGAACATCAAGCAAAAAGTGAGTGCTAGAAATAATATCATACAAAAGCTGACTGGCACAACCTGGGGATCACAACCAGACACAGTGAAGACATCTGCCCTTGCACTGTGCTACTCTGCTGCTGAGTACGCATGTCCAGTGTGGAACACATCTCACCACGCTAAAACAGTAGATGAGGCTCTTAATGAGACATGCCTCATTATCACGGGGTGTCTGCACCCTACACCACTGGAGAAATTATACTGTCTAGCCAGTATTGCACCACCTGACATCCGCCGGGAAGTAGCAGCCAATAGTGAAAGGACCAAGGCAGAGACATCTCCAGCTCATCCCCTGTTTGGGTATCAGCCAGCACGTCAATGACTTAAATCAAGAATTAGTTTTCTAAGATCTACAGAGACACTCGCTGGAACACCTCAGCAAGCGAGAGTCCAAAAGTGGCAGGCTCAAACCCAGAACCTCAACCAATGGCTGATACCAAATGAGAGACTCCCCCCTGGGCACACAGAGGACTGGGTGGCTTGGAAGGCGCTGAACAGACTGTGCTCTGGCACCACGAGATGCAGAAATGGGGCCACAAAGTGGAATCCGCGACATGCGAGTGTGGAGAAGAGCAAACCACTGACCACCTGCTGCAATGCATCCTGAGCCCTGCCACATGCACAATGGAGGACCTCCTTGCAGCAACACCAGAGGCACTCCAAGTGGCCAGATACTGGTCAAAGGACATTTAATCAACTACCAAGCTTGCAAATTTTGTGTTTTGTCTGTTTGATTGTTTGTTTTGTTCTGTTAGAAATGTAATACAATTGACACGACAAATAAATAAATCCTTGGGCACCTGCCCATTGCTATGTCTTCAGGGATCTCCTCCTTTCAGTCCTCTCCATAGTGGTCAAGGCTTCAGCTGTGAGTAGTGAATGTGAGAAGGGAAATGAGGCCTAGGGAGATCTTTGGTCTAATTGTTATATTATTACGATGAGAGCAAAAGCCAAGATTGCACAACGGCTTTCAGCATAGACCCAGTATGGCTGATGACATGATCATCAGCATAGATGAAACTCTCTGTCCATTCTGGCAGTGGCTGATGATTGAGACATGCCACATTATCACTATGCCCTATACCACTTGAGAAATTATGTTGTTTAGCCAGTATGGTACCACCTGACATCCACTGAGAAGTAGCAGCTAATAATGGATGGACCAAGACAGTGACATCTCTGGCCCATCCTCTGTTAGGATATCAGGCAGCACACCAATGTCTTAAACCAAGAAACAGCTTCCTAAGATCTCACAGGAAGACCTCAGCAATCGAGAGTCCAAAAGTGGCAGGCTAATACCCGGAACCTCGGACAGTGGCCAATACCGGATGAGAAACTCCCTCCTGGGCACATAGAAGACTTGGAAGGCACTGAATAGACTGTGCTCTGGGACCACGAGATGTAGAAATGGGGCCACAAAGTGGAGTCCACGATGTGCAAGTGGGAAGAAGAGCAAACCACAGACCACGTACTACAATGTGGTCTGAGCCCTGCAACATACACAATGGAGGACCTTCTTATAGCAACACCAGAGGCACTCCAAGTGCTCAAAGGACATTTAGTTTTTAACTTGATGTTTTTAAATACAATCTAACTGTACCCTCGCTTTGCTTCTGACACAATAAAGAAATAGTAAGCATCCCGGGAGCTTCCTGGTTGTTGACATTGCTCCAGATGTGCAGAGGATCCTGCCTTGGCATGCGTGGCAAGGCTGGTCCCGATGAGCGCCAGGACCTTTTTTGATGGCCAAGGAAGCCAAGGGAGGGATGTCGCCAATCCCTCGTTTCCTTTTGCATTTGCCATTACAAAAAGGAGGAGAAGAAAAAAACTTAAGTGATTTACACAGGAAATAGGTAAAGAGCAATTATAATTGATTGGGAATCATTTCCTGATGGTGCGGGCGCATGATTGATAGCGCCAGCTGGCTGCTAAGTGAGCGGTGGTGTGCTTGCAACAGGGAGGCCATTTTTAGCTTCGGTCCATCCCAAGCCAAGCGGGCCACAAATCACCACATCCTCCTTCTTGTGGCAAAGCAGGGCCTTCAAGCGCAGCTTCAACCACGGGTGGAGACAAAGCAGAAGGTGGTCCTTCCACTGGAGCAGCTCCGCCTGAAACACAAACAACACTACGACTTCCATTAGACCTCAAGAAGCAGAACCAATGAGAAGTAGTATGTCAAGTGGTACTCTAGATCCATCTGTGGAAGACCGAATGTTCAAGGTAGGTCAAGCTATGCCAGTGGATCCCCACCTGTGGTCCGTGGACAACCAGTGGTCCGCAATAATGAAAATATGGTCCGCGGCCTCACTATTACTACACCGTTGCCTCGAAAACACACAGCAATAACTACCCACGAAATATTACTACTACCACATGAGCTCTAGATTATTTAATGTCGATTTCTGTGGGCAAGCAGATGGAGACTACTGGATGGCATATGTTCTGTATCAGAAACTAGAGCTGATGTGGCCTATCCAATGCAATTTTCTGAATCAGCTGATGGGGTCTATCCAAGGGAATTTTCTGAATCAGCTGATGTGGTCTACCCAATGCAATATTCTGAATCAGCTGATGTGGTCTATCCAAGGCAATTTTCTGAATCAGCTGATGTGGTCTACCCAATGCAATTTTCTGAATCAGCTGATGTGGTCTATCCAATGCAATTTTCTGAATCAGCTGATGTGGGCAATCTAATCCAATTTTCTGAATCAGCTGATGTGGTCTATCCAATGCAATTTCCTGAACCAGCTGATGTGGTCTATCCAATGCAAATTTCTGAATCAGCACTCCAAATAACCAAACAGAATATAAAGTTGACCAAAAACCGATTCATATCCCTTTTGGTACTAATGTTGGAGAGTGGTCCCTAGTCAAAGTGGTCTCTAGTCACTGGGATCTGATGAAGTGGTCCCAGGTCAAAGAGGTCCCTGATCAAAGCAGTCCCTGGTCAAAGCGGTATCTGGTCAAAGAGGTCCCTGGTCAAAGGGGTCCCTGGTCAAAGAGGTCCCTGGTCAAAGTGGTTCCTGGTCAAAGTGGTTCCTGGTCAAAGGGGTCCCTGGTCAAAGTGGTCCCTGGACAAGTGGTCCCTGTTCAAAAACAGGTAGGAAACCACTGGACTATGCCCTTGCAAACCTCCAGGAAGGCCTTCAAAACATTATCTGCTTCTGATGGCTCTTTCTGAAATGGCTTTATTTGGCCGCTCCCTGGTAATGACGCTTGATGCAGCCGTTATTGGATTAAACATGTGTATTAAAGCAGGATGCTCTAAAATTAAATTGCTCTTTCTTGTTCATTATTAATGGTATTCTGAAGTTTTCTGCTATTGATGTTTCATCAATGATTGGAAGCCACTGCGAGAGAGTTTCCATCCTTAAAAGGGGACCAATGGATTTTTAGACTAATAAATAAATACATGAAGATAAGGCCAGCTTTTTCCAAGGTGGGAGCATCTAGCTGCCACTGTCCAAATGGGGCAGGGTTGGTAGCAAAATAACAGTTATGATGTAGTAACGAAAATAATGTTAGGGTTGGGGGGTCACCACATCATGAGGAACTGTTCAAAGGGGTCGCGGCATTAGGAAGGTCGAAAACCATTGACCTATAATCAAAGGAACCCCACCAATGATAGAACTTGAAGAGACCTACTGGCGTGAACCTCCCTCCAGCCTCGCATGCTCTTCCTCACCCGCACATGCATACCATGCTGAGGAACTGTATTAAAGGGTTGCAGCATTAGGAAGGTTGAAAACCACTGATCTACAATCAAAGGAACCCTGCCAGTGATAGAATTGGGCCAAACTTCCCACACAGAACCCCCATGCTTTGAAGAAATGGCTGGTGCGAGTCTCTCTCCAGCCTCACACGCTCTCCCTTGCCCACACATGCGAACCACACTGAGGAACTGTACCAAGGGGTCGCAGCATTAGGAAGGTTGAGGACTACTGACCTACAATCAAAGGAACCCCACCAACTATAGAACTGGGCCACACAGAACCCCATGCCTTGAAGAGACTTGTTGGCGCGAGCCTCCCTCCAGCCTCACATGCTCTCCTTCGCCCGCATATTGCCATCACGCTGAGGAACTGTATTAAGGGATCGCAGCATTAGGAAGGTTGAGAACCACTGACCTACAATCAAAGGAACTCCACCAACTATAGAACTGGGCCAAACCGAGCCTCCCTCCAGCCTCACATGCTCTCCTCCTGCATATAATCATACTGAGGAACTGTATTAAGGGATCGCAGCATTAGGAAGGTTGAGAACCACTGACCTACAATCAAAGCAACCTCACCAATTATAGAACTGGGCCAAACTTTCCACACATAACCCCCATACCTTGAAGAGATTTGTTGGCATGAGCCTCCCTCCAGCCTCATACACTCTCCTTTGCCTGCACTTGCTCAGGAACTGTATTAAGGGATCGTAGCATTAGGAAGGTTGAGAATCACTGACCTACAATCAAAAGAACACCACCAACTATAGAACTGGGCCAAACTGAGCCTCCCTCCAGCCTCACACGCTCTCCTTCGACCGCACATGCTCAGGAACTGTATTAAGGGATTGTAGCATTAGGAGGGTGAGAACCACTGACCTACACCCAAAGGAACCCCACCAACTATAGAATTGGGCCAAACTTCCCACACAGAACCCCCATACCATGAAGAGACCTGCTGGTGCAAGCCTCCCTCCAGCCTCACACGCTCTCCTTCACCCGCACATGCTCACCATGCTGAGGAAGTATATTAAGGGGGGAAAACAAGGCCATTGCAAACCTCTTTTGAATAGATCTTGCTGTGAGAGGCTTTCCCCAAGTTGGAGTTGACTTTCAGGCATGTAACAGCAGCAGCTAAGAAACCTTTCAGTGAGTAGGAAGTTGGGAAAAGGCAACAGCACAATACCAGGAGCAACCTTGCACTAAGGGAGGGAAAAAAGAGTGTATCTTGGGGGGAAGGCCGAGATTACAAAACGAAAACAGACCCCGAGAGAGCAAAGAACACACGTGCGAAAGGGTGCAAGGCGTGCTTGAGGAAAGGCTGGGAGAAGCCCTCCAAGAAGGGGTCGCGTTTGTGAAGCGAGGACAGGCAAATCCCGTGTAAACACTGGCAGCAGCCGAGGCAAGGGTACCTTGAAACGTGGCGGAACGGGAAGGCGTTCCTCCTCCTCCTCCTCCTCCTTGGTTCCAGCGATGGCTGCCGGCTGTTGGCATGAGGAGCCCGGGGAGGGGAGGCCGAGAGACCCGAGCTGCCGACAGTCACACCAGCCTGTCAATAAACGGTGCCTTCCCATTCCTCCGCCGTCGGGGATTCATTCCCTAATAAGGGATTGGCAGCTTTCTGGGTTATTTCGAGGGTGTGCGATAATGTTCCCTGGATACCAAGGGCTTCCCAGGATCGGGCAGAAAGGAAAAAGTATACATACATATATATTTATCTCCCCAACTTGGCGTGAAAGTGCAGAATGAGGAGGCTGCCGACGGGAAGAAACCACCCCAGGAAGATCAACTGACACAAGTCGGTCCGAATGCAAAGGTCCTTCTTCGGTCAAGAGGGAAATCTCTTCGGGAGATTTCATGCCAGGAATGCGGCACTGTCACCAGCTGCTTTCGATCACTCAAGACCAGTTTGCGGCGATTTGGGCTCCCGGGCACCCAAAATGGAAGCCAGAATAAGGATATCTGACCCTCACAAGCTCCGAGCTTCAAAGCCAGTGCTGCGGCGGCCCAAGCTGGCCACACAATTGGGCAAAACAAGCACACATATCATATACATGGGCATGTGTTTTGGCCATGCTCTAATTTTGCAGAGAGTTCGCCAAGCACAGTAACCATTGGAAGTTGACTATTGGTCTATGGAGCACAAGGAGAAGCCTCCAAAGGCACTCCCTCCACTGACATTGCAGGTTACAGCGAGCGCCATGAACATGTTGCCCAAACACTGCCCATGCCCTCCCCAAACACTATAGCCTACCACCCAAGGAATGCTTTCATTCGGGAAGAATTTCATCCTAGATTTCATGTGTTTCCTCCACCACAGGCAGGCATCCCAGGACTCTTTGTGTGGAATTTGCATGACCCTGCCCACTGCCTCTCCCTTAACCCTTTTCTACCCTTTCCTAAACAAGAATTGATCAGCAACTGAACAGACTGGAGGGGTCCAACAATGGAGAAGCCTTCCTCCATATCAAGGTGGGCTTCTCCCAAAGTAACACCCATGTCCACAGCTCTCCAGTGAGGAACCCTTCCATATTTAACTTTGTGAGATGGTACCACTTATGGGCATCCCTTTTGTACAACGTAAGGACCTTCTTCCCTGTAGAAGTGAGAATATATCTCTGCTTGTCATAGTTCAGAACAACACTTCTTGAATCCCTGCAGATCTTTTCACTGGGCCATCAGACCACTTCTGGTGACATTAGTTATTTGCGTCTTATGGAGAAGCCTTCCTTTATGTCAAGGTGGGCTTCTCCCAACGTAAACCTCATATCCACAGCTCTCCAGTGAGGAACCCTTTGGACCACTTCTGGTGACGTTAGTGGTTTGCGTCTTATGGAGAAGCCTTCCTCCATGTCAAGTGGGTTTCTCCCAAAGTAAACCCATATCCACAGCTCTCGGGTGAAGGACCCTTTGGACCACTTCTGGTGACATTAGTGGTTTGTGTCTTATGTGTCTTAAAGACCTTCTTCCCTGTAGTGGTGGGAATATATCTCTGCTTGTCGTAGTTCAGAATGGCAGCTCTTGAATCCCTGTAGATCTTCTCATTGGGCCATCAAACCATTTCTGGTGACATTAGTGGTTTGCGTCTTATGGAGAAGCCTTCCTCCATGTCAAGGTGGGCTTCTCCCAACGTAAACCCCATGTCCACAGCTCTCCAATGAGGAACCCTTCCATATTTAACTTTGTGAGATGATACCACTTATGCACATCCCTGTTGTACAAGGTAAGGACCTTCTTCCCTATAGTGGTGGGAAGATATATCTGCTTGTCATAGTTCAGAATGGCAGCTCTTGAATCCCTGTAGATCTTCTCACTGGGCCATCAAGCCACTTCTGGTGACATTAGTGGTTTGTGTCTTATGGAGAAGCCTTCCTCCATGTCAAGGTGGGCTTCTCCCAACGTAAACCCCATGTCCACAGCTCTCTAGCGAGGAACCCTTCCATATTTAACTTTGTGAGATGGTACCACTTATGTGCATCCCTGTTGTACAAGGTAAGGACCTTCTTCCCTGTAGTGGTGGGAATATGTCTCTGCTTGTCGTAGCTCAGAATGGCAGCTCTTGAATCCCTGTAGATCTTCTCACTGGGCCATCAGACCACTTCTGGTGACGTTAGTGGTTTGCGTCTTATGGAGAAGCCTTCCTCCATGTCAAGGTGGGCTTCTCCCAACGTGAACCCCATGTCCACAGCTCTCCAGTGAGGAACCTTTCCATATTTGTTTACGCCGATGCTCCTGTGCCCAGTGGCAGGCTTGCGCCAGGCCCTGAGGGGTTAAGCTCGCCCAGATGCTTTTTCCTGCCTTCACTCCACCTCAATTTCCACTGCTCCCATCACCTTCCTCCCCCGTCCCCTGATCTTACAGGGAGGGGAGAAAAAAACCCATCAAAATAACTATTTTATGTCTCCAAATATGCAGATCATTTTCTTTAATGAAAGATGCTTGACGTCTCCGATCCAATTAATATGCAAATGCAGGCGAGGATTTATTTGTGACATTCTGTCTGGGTGAGAGAAAACAAAAAAGGCCTGTTAACCAAAACACTAATTGCTGTGACTGATTGTCACATATCATCATTTTCATAGGGTCTCCTCCATCCCCGGCGCGCGGGAAGCTGTGATCCAGGACGCGGAGATTAGCAGACAACCAAGGAGAAACAGGGCAAGGCTGGCGCTACCTGCCTGGCACGCTCCGATGGGCCCGCACACCCGGCGCCACGGCTGCCAAACCCGGCAGGGAAGATGCCGCTCCTCTCCAAAACTGGTGACCCTCACATGGTGGCATGGCGCACAGAGAAAGACATGTCGCCGTCTCTTCTGCAAGGAACTCTGACTCTCTTTGTGGGATGCGTTTGCAAGAGAAGCCAAGCCAGAGGGATCCTGCCACCATATTCAACAGCTAGTCCAAACCAATCCAACCAAACCATGGCAGATGAACCCCTTAAATCAGTGTTTCTCAACCTTCTTAATGCCGCAACCCCTTAATACAGTTCCTCATGTTGTGGTGACCCCCAACCATAAGATTATATTGGTTGAAGGTTCAGCAGGCCAACAACATCTAGAAGGCCATTGGTTGTCTGCACCATCCTTCATTGCCTACATGGAGTATTGGGAAGTGTTTGCATATCCTCGAAATCTGTGGATTCTGGTCCATAGCATGTCCAGATTCTGTAAATTAAAGGATAGATCCTGAAAGGGTTCCTGGTCAAAGTGGTCCCTGGTCAACTTGTTCCTGTTCAACATGGTCCCTGGTCAACATGGTCCCTGGTCAAAGTGGTCCCTGGTTAACTGGTCCCTGGCCAACTGGTCCCTGGTCAACTAGTCCCTGGTCAAGTGGTCCCTGGTCAACTAGTCCCTGATCAAAGTGGTCCATGGTCAAAGGGCTCCCTGGTTAACTGGTCCTGGTCAACTAGTCTCTGGTCAAAGTGGTCCCTGGTCAACTGGTACCTGGTCAACTGGTCCCTGGTCAAAGTGCTCCCTAATGAAAGTGATCCCTGGTCAACTGGTCCCTGGTTAAAGTGGTCCCTGGTCAAAGTATTCATAGTCAAAGTGGTCCTTGGTCAACTAGTCCCTGGTTATAGTAGTCCCTGGTCAAAGTGGTCCCTGATCAAGGTGGTCCCTGGTCAAGTGGTCCCTGGTTCAAAGTGGTCACTGGTCAAGTGGTCCCTGGTCAAGTGTTCTCTGGTCAAGTGCTTCCTGGTCAAAGTGCTCCCTGGTCAACTGGTCCTGGTCAACTAGTCCCAGGTCAAAGTGGTCCCTGGTCAACTGGTCCTGGTCAACTAGTCCCAGGTCAAAGTGCTCCCTGGTCAACTGGTCCTGGTCAACTAGTCCCAGGTCAAAGTGGTCCCTGGTCAAAGTGATCCCTGGTAACCTGTCCCTGGTCAAAGTGGTCCCTGGTCAACTGGTCCATGGTCAAAGTGGTCACTGGTCAAAGTATTCCTGGTCAAAGTGGTCCTTGGTCAACTAGTCCCTGGTTAAAGTAGACCCTGGTCAAAGTGGTCCCTAATCAAGGTGGTTCTTGGTCAACTGGTCCCTGGTCAAAAAAAGGTTGGGAACCTCTGGTCTACTGGGAATGGTGACTAGCAGAGAAAGGCTGTGTCTCTCACCAGCTCCTATTTTAACTGGTTAGAATGGAGCAGCTGCAGAGGATTGAATTTGGGGCAAAGCAGGTGCTCTGCCACCTTCTGCTCCACCTGGCAGCCTCGACACCCCACAACATCATGCGTCGATTCCTGGGTCAGACGGAGAAAACCGGGTGGCAGCGGAGGCCCAAGAAACCTCCTCCCTTTCTCCCCAAGCCGTTGAGAAACTGTGTGTTTTGAATTTTGTCTTGATTTTTTCTCGACTTCAGCAGATTAAAGTTGAAATAACCTACAAATTACTTAATGTGTTGTAAATCTTCCGAAATTAAGGCCTAATAGGGAACACATGTCAGCAGGCGGAAGACAGAGCAGCGGCAGAGCGGGGTTTCCCTCGCAGCAAGGGAGGCAAGCCAGAAAGCGGGGAGGAGGCGCCAAAAAGAGCAAGCCAGCGGGAAAGTTTGGCACTGCACCCCTCTTTCGTGCTCTTTTTCTGCACCCCAGAAGCATCCCTCAAGATTTGGCAGATGAGTGAGATAGAAGCAGGCAGCAATACGGCAGAAGGGAAGGCGAGGCACACAAAACTATCCTCCATTGCACTTTTAGCAGGATGTGTGCCCCTATGTCTTCCACCTGTACTTCTCTGCAAACTTTGTCACTTGGGGGCTGCATGCTAGCACTGCCTTCCAGGAGAACTGGAAGGAAGGAAAGGAAGGAGGAAGGAAAGAGAGAAAGAAGGAAGGATGGAATGAGGAAAAGGGAAAGAGGGAGGAAACAGCAAAGGAAGGAAGGGAAGGAGAAAGGAAGAAGAGAAGGAACGATGAAAGAGGGGAAGGGAAGGAAGGATGGAGGCAGAAAAGGGGAAGAGGGAAGGAAGAAGGAAACAAGGAAGGAAGGGAAGGAGAAAGGAAAGATAGAAGGAAGGAAGGCCGAAAGAGAGGAAGGGAAGGAAGGATGGAAGGAGAAAAAGGGAGAGAGGGAAGGAGGGAGGAAAGAGGGAAGGAAGGGAAAAAGGGATAGAAGGAAAAGAGAGGGGGGAGGAAGGATGAAAGAAAGGAAGGAAAGGAACGATGGAAGGAGAAAAGGGGAAAGAGGGAAGGAGAGAGGAAACAAGGAAGGAATGAAGGAAGGAATGAAGGAAGGAAGGGAAGGAGAAAGGAAAGACGGAAGGAAGGAAGGAAGGAAGGAAGGAAGGAAGGAAGGAAGGAAGGAAAGACAGACAGACAAAGGAGAAGGAAGGCAGGAGAAAGAGAGAGAGGGAATGAAGGATTTGAAAGAGAGGAAGGGAAGGAAGGATGGAAGGGGATAAAGGGGAAAAGGGAAAGAAAGGGGAAAGAGGGAAGGAAGGGAAAAAGGAAAGGAAGGAAGGAAGAAAAAAGAGGGAGAGGGAGGGAAGGAAGGATGAAAGGGTGGAAGGGGAAAATGGAAGAAGAAAGAGGGAAAGGGGGAGAGAGGTAAGGAGGAAGGAAAAGAAAAGGGTGTGAAGGATGGAAGGGTGAATGAATGGAAGGGAATTTGGAAGGAAAGAGAGAAGGAAGGATTGAAGAAAGTGTGGAAAGGAATGGAGGGATGGAGAAAGAGGGGGGAAAGGGAGGGAGGAAAGAGAGAAGGAAGGAAAGACAAAAGGGAAGAAAGGAAGGAGAAAGAGGGAGACAGGGAAGAGAGGAAGGACGAAAAGGAAAGAAGGAGGGAGTGAGAAAGAGAGAAGGGAGGAAGGAAGGGCAAAAGGATGGAAAGGAAGGAGATAGAGGGCGGGAAGGAGGACGGAAAGAGAGAAGAAAGGATAGGATGGTGAGAGAGACAGGAGGGCCTGAGAAAAGAGCCCAAGGGGCCACATCCTCCCCCCGGGCCTGGGTTTACCCAGAATTGCTGTAGAAGGATTCCTTCAAATCTTCCAAGATGATTGAATACAGGGAGAATGTAGTAGAGAACTGCTTCTTCCCCATCCAATAGCAACGATTCGTCCTTGCATATGAGGACAAAACAATCAAGGATTTACATCCCTGGACTGGTAATTTGGCTTGACAGGACAGCGGGATCTTTGGAGACAATCCGCAGAAATAATGGGCAGCATGCACGCGTGAACCCAACACAGCAACGGCCAGGATAAAGTTCACATTTATTGGAAGGGCCATAAAATTATGGACAGGAAAAGGGCACAGCCCATAAGATGCTCTGGAGCAAGTCCCAAGCAATGGCTCTTGATGCCTCCGGTTCTGGAGAGGCTATTTCAAGCAGTCGGGAAACTTGCCCTGTAGAGCAGAGCTTCCCACGAGAAGGTGAAGCTGATCCTATTTGTTTTTAGATAACTCTAGGTTTAATTCTATTTCAATGTTTAGAGCAGGTACGGGCAAACCCAGGCCCACGGGCCACATGCGGCCCCTTGGGCTCTTTTCTCAGGCCCTCCTCTCTCTCACCATCCTACCCTTCCTTCCTTCTCTCTTTCCTTCCTCCTTCTCGCCCTCTATCTCCTTCTCCCTTTCTCTCTTTAATCCTCCTCCCTCCCTTATCTCCCTCTTTCTCCTTCCCTACTTCCTTCCCCTCCACCCTTTCGTCCTTCCTTCCTTCTCTCACTCTTTCTTCTTTCTTCCCTTTTGTCCTTCCTTCTCTATTTTCTTCCTCCTTCACTTCCTTCCTTCCTTTCATCCTTCCCTTTCACCCTTTTGTCCTTCCTTCCTTCTCTCTTTTCTTCCTCCTTCCCTTCCTTCCTTCCTTCCTTCCTTCCTTCCTTCCTTCCTTCCTTCCTTCCTACCATCCTTCCCTTCCACCCGTTCGTTCATCCTTCCCTCCTTCTTGCTTTCCTTCCTTCTCTTTTTACTTCTTCCTTACCTCCCTCTTTCCATCCTTCCCTTCCACCCTTTCATCCTTTTTTCCTTCCCTCTTTCCTCCTTCTCTCCATCTTTCTCTTTTCTTCCTTCCCTTTTATCTTTCCTTCCTTCTCTCTTTTCTCCCTCCCTCTCTTCCTCTCCTCCCTTTCTCCCTTCTTCCATTCCTTTCCACCCTTTCATCCTTCTTTCCTTCTCTCTTTTCTTCTTCCTTCCTTCCCAATCTATCCATCCATCCATCCATCCCTTTCACCCTTTCGTCCTTCTCTCCTTCCCTCCCATTTGCTTTTCCTTCCTTCTCTCTTTCCTTCCTTCTTACCTCTCTTTCCTCCCTCTTTCAACTTTCCCTTCCACCCTTTCATCCTTCTTTCCTTCCATCTCTCTATCTTTCTCCTTCAGTCCTTCCCTTAGATCTTTCCTTCCATCTCTTTCCTTTATCCTTCCATTCATCCTTCTCCCTCCCTTCCTTCCTTCCTTCTCTTTTCCCTTCCTCCTTCGCTTCCTTGCTTCTATTCTTCTCTTCCACCACTTCGTCCTTCCTTCCCTTTTGTCTTTCTTTCCTTCCCTCTATTCTTCTTTCTCTTTCCTTCCATTTTGTCTTTCCTTCATTCTCTCTTTTCTCCCTCTCTCCCTTCCTTACCTCCCTGTTTCTCCCTCTCTCCCTTCCTTCTTTCCGACCATCCTTCCCTTCCACTCTTTTGTCCTTCCCTCCTTGTCTTTCCTTCCTCCTTAGCTCCCTTTCCTTCCTCTTTCTCTTTCTATCCTTCCCTTCCACCCTTTTGTCCTTCTTTCCACCTTCTCTCCATCTTTCTCCTCCATCCCTTCCCTTTTGTCTTTCCTCTCCTCTCTTTCCTTTATCCTTCCATTCATCCTTCTCTTCCTCCCTCTCTTCCTCCCTTCTCTTTTTCTTTCCTTCCTTCCTTCCTTCCTTCCTTCCTTCCGCCCCAAGCCCAGCGATGCCTGCCTGTTGCCTCTGCCCCTCCTTCCCTCCGCCTCGGCTCCTCTCCCTTTCCCATTTCAGCAGATTTCTCTCAAGTGCGCTGCCATATGGTTCCAGTTAAGGCCCATATTTTCTCCCCTTCGCCAATTGAAAAGGCACACTTTCGTCCACAGATTGCTCCGCCGGCTGGCTCGGCTTCTCCTTGGATTCCCCAAGAAGGGGGGGGGGGGGGGGGAAGGAAACCACACGCACCAAACCAAAACCAAAGCTTTGACATTTTAAATTAATTTACAGCCCCAAACAGCAGAAAAAGAAAAGAATCCAGAGAGTTGTAATAGGGTTGGAAGTAATGTTTTGGGGGGTAATCTTCTCCAGATTTTCACATTAACCTTTGGAACAGAGTTCACCCTGCTACTATGTTACTGGGTTTTTGTGAGACTGGCCTGGAAGCAACACATGAAAGGGGAAAGGAAGGAAACGGAGCACCAAAGGCAGTTTTTACACAGATGGGGAAAACGTGGAAGGGTTGGAAGCATCAAGCATCGAGACGACACTTATTAGAAATGCCTGCATATAAGGGACACCATAAAGACAAAAGTACGTCTGCACATGTACAAAGTGCACTTCCATTCCCCTCTTACTGTCACATACTCAAGCGTTCTGTGACATTGAGTAATACAGATTGGAAGATCAGTAGCATAGGCACGCTTGCTCCACCAATGTTTAACATCTACACAAATGACCAGCCACTGCCAAAAAAAGGAAAGAGAGTTTCATCTATGCTGATGATCGTGTCATCACCACTCAAGCTTTGAAATGGTTGAACTGAAGCTCTCTGAAGCTTTACGTGTTCTTACTGCCAATTACAAGGAAAACAAGCTTGCAATATCAATGTTTAACATCTAGACAAATGACCAGCCACTGCCAGAAGGGATAAAGAGTTTCATCTATGCTGACGATCATGCCATCACCACTCAAGCTTTGAAATGGTTGAACTGGAGCTCTCTGAAGATTTAGCTGTTCTTACTGCCAATTACAAGGAAATCAAGCTTGCAACCTCAATGTTTGACATTTACACAAATGACCAGCCACTGCCAGAAGGGATAAAGAGTTTCATCTATGCTGATGATCGTGTCATCACCACTCAAGCTTTGAAATGGTTGAACTGAAGCTCTCTGAAGATTTAGCTGTTCTTACTCCCCATTACAAAGAAAACAAACTTGCACTCTCAACGTTTGACATTTACACAAATGATCAGCCACTGCCAGAAGGGACAGAGAGTTTTATCTATGCTGACGATCGTGTCATCACCACTCAAGCTTTGAAATGATTGAACTGAAGTTCTCTGAAGCTTTACGTGTTCTTACTGCCAATTACAAGGAAAACCAACTTGCATTCTCAATGTTTGACATTTACACAAATGATCAGCCACTGCCAGAAAGGACAGAGTTTCATCTATGCTGACGATTGTGTCATCATCACTCAAGCTTTGAAATGGTTGAATTGAAGCTCTCTGAAGCTTTAGGTGCTCTTACTGCCAATTACGAGGAAAACAAGCTTGCACCATCAATGCTTAACATTTACACAAATGACCAGCTACTGCCAGAAGGGATAAAGAGTTTCATCTATGCTGACGATCATGCCATCACTGCTCAAGCAGGGAGCTTTGAAATAGTTGAACAGAAGCTCTCTGAAGCTTTAGGTGCTCTTACTGCCTGTTACAGGGGAAACCAGCGGATTCCTAATCCATCTAACACAGAGACGTATGCTTTTCACCTTTAGAACAGACAAGCATTTTGAGCAATATCTTCAGAGATATCTAAAAGCAAAGGACACTTTTGCAAAACCAAAATATCCTTGCAAGACAACACGGACTGAATGTGTGCATCCTGTGATAATGCAGCGTGTCTCATTAAGAAGCACATCCACTGTTGTAGCATGGTATTCCACACTGGGCATGCCTACTCAGCAGCAGAGCAGCCAAGCACAAGGGCAGATGTAGTTGGTAGGTGTTCCTGCCACACTGAGGCCTACTCTCCATGGCACCCTACGCATTGATTTCAGATAACCCTTGGGCCTGATGCCAAGCTGACTGAAGGAAATACCCGCTTCCCGACCAGTGTTCCTGGGCAAGATGCCCAAGGACATTGAGGGAGGGAGAAAGAGGGTCCAAGATGCCTTCATGTCAGGGACTGATATGGAATCGAGATAGAGATACATTCCCCTTCCCTTTGCCAGTTTGCCAAGTGTGCCCAACTCTCTTTCCTAACCGAGCCGGAGGGATTCTTGTGTGTGCACCCGCCGGGCAATGGGCCAAGATGGCACACGGTGGAATTGAGGGGAAACGCACCATGTGCTTGGAGAGGTGAAGGTTAAGGAGGCCCACAGTGGCACCTCTGGGGCGTGTGCCAAAAGCAGAGCATTTTCCAGAGACGGGGATTTGTGAGTTGGGTTGTCGCCCAATGCCAAGCGGTGGTTGGAGTCTGTTTCCCTCCCAAGGACCCCTCTTATTAGGGAAATGTTTAGATTAGTTTGATTTCCTTCCAGGGAGAAGGTACGGGACGTCACTCACAGCCTCTCTGCCCGCCTCTTTGGCTCCAAACATGCAACCAGCTGGGCAAGTTGCCATGGGGACCACTGTTTTCTTTTTTTTGCCAAAGATACGTGTTGCGTGTCAGGTTTACAGCCGTGGCCAGCCCCTCGCGAAGCCAAGAGGCAGCTGGAGGCTGGATTGTGGAAGGGGGATGATGTGGTGGCGTGGCCGGCACAAAAGGCAAATGGCTTTTTAATAGAGTGCCCTGCCAGCCTTTGAGGACTCAATAAAGCGCGGCGGAAGGCCCCGTGCACGGCCCTTTGAAGTGCCGCCTCTGCCAGGCAAAGGATGGGAAAGTTTGGAAGCGGCCCAAAGCGAGGCACTGCATCAGGCATCCCACGAGGCACATGAAGGCTGGCTTTTGTGAGCGCCACAGGTTGGCATCGGCTTGGCTCCCAGAATGAACAGCGCAGCGCAGGATAAGGTTGCCCGCTTTGACACCAAGTAGCCAGAAGGATGCTCATCCTGGCAAAGAATGTAAGCAACGGAGGAGAAAGCCATCGGCCAAATTTCGAGGCAACAGGATGCCAACAAAAGGAGAGAAGCCTGATAGACAAATATAGCAAATACCCATCGAAAAGGGTATTTGCCCATTTCCCAATTGTGGTTGAAAATCAGTGCAAGAAAACTTGCAGGAACACTATACTACTTGCAGGAACACTTTAGCACAGCGAAACAAATTCCGACTTTCCTCACTTCCTGCACAAATTCTGACTTTCCTCACTTTCCGTACAAATTCTGACTTCCTTACTTTCCGTACAAATTCTGACTTTCCTCACTTTCTGCACAAATCCCGACTTTCCTCACTTCCTGCACAAATTCTGACTTTCCTCACTTTCCGTACAAATTCTGACTTTCCTCACTTTCCATACAAATTCTGACTTTCCTCACTTTCTGCACAAATCCCGACTTTCCTCACTTTCCGCACAAATTCCGACTTTCTGCACTTTCTGGCAAAATAAAGTTGAACCACTATCCTAAAAACTCTTGTATGCGCATCTTTCCTATTCAGGTTGTCATCTTTAGCTCTATTGTAGAGCAAGAATCAGCAATCAGCAGGGAAGAGCTCCTTGCCCCACCCCAGCCATTCCACAGATATATAAACCCATTTTTCCTACTTCCAACAGACCTCACAACCTCTGAGGATGCTTGCCATAGATGCAGGCGAAACATCAGGAGAAATGCCTCTAGAACATGGCTCTATAGCCCGAAAAAACCCACAAGAACCTAAGAATCAGCAATGTTTCACTCTCAAAATGTTGTTGTGCTACAGCTCCCATCATCCTGCATGGCAGAAGATTGGACTAGATCAGTGGTTCCCAACCTTCCTAATGCCGCAACCTCTTAATACGGTTCCTCATGTTGTGGTGACCCCACCATATCTCCAGAAGCGACAAAGAGTTTCATCTATGTTGACGATCATGCCATCACTGCTCAAGTAGGGAGCTTTGAAATGGTTGAACTGAAGCTCTCCGAAGCTCTAGGTCAGTGTTTCTCAACCTTCCTAATGCCGCAACCCCCTAATAGAGTTCCTCATATTGTGGTGACCCCTTCAAAGAGTTTCATCTATGCTGATGATCATGCCATCACTGCTCAAGTAGGGAGCTTTGAAATGGTTGAACAGAAGCTCTCCGAAGCTCTAGGTCAGTGTTTCTCAACCTTCCTAATGCTGAGACACCTTAATACAGTTCCTCATGTTGTGGTGACCCCGAACCATAACATTATTTTTGTTGCTACTTCATCACTGTCATTTTGCTACTGTTCTGAATTGACATGTAAATATCTGATATGCCGGATGTATTTTCATTCACTGGACCAAACTGAGCACAAATACCTAATATGCCCAAATATGAATACTGGTGGGGTTGGGGGGAATTTGATTTTGTATTTCGGAGTTGCAGTTGTTGGGATTTATAGTTCACCTAACAATCAAAGAGCATTCTGAACCCCACCAATGATGGAATTGAATCAAACTTGGCACACAGAACTCCCATAACCAAGAGAAAATACTGGAAGGGGTTGGTGGGCATTGACCTTGAGTTTAGGAGTTGTAGTTCACCTACATCCAGAGAGCTCTGTGGACTCCAACAATAATAGATCTGAACCAAACTTGGCACGAATACTCAGTATGCCCAAATGCAAACTTTGGTGGAGTTTGGGGAACATAAACCTTAACATTTGGGAGTTGTAGTTGTTGGGACTTATAGTTCACCTACAATCAAAGAGCATTTTGAATGCCACCAACAATAGAACTGGGCCAAACTTCCCACACATAACCCCCATGCCTTGGAGGGATTTGCTGGTGCAAGCCTTCCTCCCACCTCACATGCTCTCCCTCACCCATAGATGCGCACCACACTGCTATGTGTTGAGCATGCCTGCTCTCCCCTCCCCACTTGGAGTCTCAGAAACAGCCCTCCCCTTGCCTGAGAGGCCAGCCAATCACAGCAGAGGAGGGCCAATCACTGGCATGAGCCTCTTTCCAGCCTCACATGCTCTCCCTCGCCTGCAGATGCGCACCATGCTGCCATGTGTTGACCATGCCTGCTCTCCCCTCCCTGCTTGGAGTCTCAGAAACACCCTCCCCTTGGCTGAGAGGCCGGCCAATCACAGCAGAGGAGGACTTTTTTGGAAGGATTCCCTGTCTGTTTCCAAAAACCATTCTGCTCTGCAGGAGCCTTCACAAAACCCTCGGCTCGCCACCTTCTTCCTTGTTTTTGTCCCATTCCATCACCTGAACCGTAGCCCTTTGGTTCCTCTACTTCTGGCTTGAGCCTCTCCACTTGAGCAGGCACTCGCTTACTCCCAAGTTTGGAAATCCAATCAATACAACTGGGGGGGGGGGGGGGGAATGAGAGGGAGGGGCGGGGGAGGCGGTGCCAGTTTCCCCCTATTTTGACAAGACAAATAAATGATTTAAGCAGGGGCGCTAATTGAGGAACGCTTTCCAGGAAAGCGCGGGAAACGTACGGCTTTCGTACACACAAACACGCTTTTAAACATATATATGCAATCCTTCTTTTAATATATTTCTTTTTTTGCAGGAAAAATATCTATCTCAAGGAAAACATAACGCACTGACATCTTTGTATTTTTGTTTTTTTGGGGGGTAATTATACTAAAGATGAAAAACTCATAATAAACATCTCCCAGTCCCCACCTGCTAACAGTAATTATAATAGACTCAACAATAAATGGTAAAGCAGAACAGAGCTGCATCTCGGGAATTCTCCAGGGTCTGTGGATTAGCTCGGAAAGCCTGAATGATTAAAATACACTAATTAAAATTTTGTGTTCCTTAGTAACTCGTCTGCCTGGGCCCCTGGTGTTGGCAAAATGGGAATTAACGTGACAAAAGCAACACAGAGGGTTTTTGTTTTAAATACAGAAGGGGGGCAACGAAAGGAGAGAGAGAGAGAGAGGAAAAAAAACCCTATATAAACAAGTTCTAGATCTTTGAGCGTGGAAAAGAAAATAGAAAACACACACATCTATCTATCTAAAAGTGACAAATGTGTATGTGGCGGAGGGGTCCATAGTTCCAAGTGCTGAGAAGCCTCCAAAGGCACTTCCTCCACTGACATTGCGAGTTAGAGCGAGCGCCATGAGCATGTCGCCCAACCCTTGCCAATGTCCTCCCCAAACACCACACTGCCCAGCACCCAAGGAATGCTTTCATTCAGAGAGAATTTCATCCTAGGTTTGACATGTTTCCTCCACCACAGACATCCCAGTGTTCCTTACTCTCTGATGGTGTGGAATTTGCATGATCCCGCCCACTGCCACTCTCTTAACCCTTTCCTACTCTTGCACAACAAACAGAGCAGAATTAATCCTCAACTACACATCCTGAAGGAGTTTGGGGATGCTTTGATTCAGGGACCATTTCATCCTGGATGTGACGTGTTTCCTCCACCACAGACATCCCAGTGTTTCTCACTCTCCATTGGTGTGGAATTTGCATGATCCTGCCCACTGTCTCGCTCTTAACCCTTCCCTACTCTTGCACAACAGAATTAATCAGCAACTACACATCCTGGAGGAGTTTGGGGATACCTTCATTCAGGGACCATTTCATCCTAGATGTGATGTGTTTCCTCCACCACAGACATCCCAGTGTTCCTTACTCTTCGTTGGTGTGGAATTTGCATGATCCCGCCCCCTGCCACTCTCTTAACCCTTTCCTACTCTTTCACAACAAACAGAGCAGAATTAATCCTCAACTACACATCCTGGAGGCGTTTGGGGATGCTTTCATTCAGGGACCATTTCATCCTAGATTTGACGTGTTTCCTCCACCACAGGCAGGCATCCCAGGGTTCCTTGTGTGGAATTTGCATGACCCCGCCCACTGTCTCTATGGCAAACACAGAATAATTTATCCCCAACTGAACAGATTGGAGGGGTTTGGGGGACTGAGGCCAACTGTAAATACTGGCAGGATTTGGGGGTAATTGCCCTTGGCACATGGGAGTTGTAGTTCACCTATATTCAGAGAGCACTGAACTAAAATTCCCAGCTGACGACAGATCTGGATCACACTTGGCACACGGGCGCAACATGGCCAAGTGTGCATACAGGCCCAGTTTGGGAAGGATTGACACATGATTTTAGGAACTGTAGTTCACCCACATTGTTATGTATTCATAAAAGAATTCACATTCTGGTTTTTTCCTAATTAATAGTGTTGCTAATGAAGTAAATGATATTGCCTAATACCCCAAAACAAACAATGCCTTTTTCAAATATAGTATATAATACGATTCGTTCAGAGGGATCAAAGTCACTGGACAAACCAAGGTTGGGGATGGGAACGGAGCTACACAATCCTTCTTTTCTTTCACGGGAAAGCAGAAAAGAGGGAAGAAGTCAGGCTGGGACAAATGGAGGGTCATTCCCCCAACGGGGAGGAAAGCGTTTAAAAACAATTAGAGAAGCTAACAGAAAGAAGAGAGAGACGGAGCGAGCAAGCGAGCAAACAAGCGAGCAAGAGAAGAGAGAGGCACAATCTATGCAGTGGGCCTTCTCGCTCTTCCTTTTCCGGACTTTGCGGATTCGCAACCGCCCGGGTTCCCATTTTCCCAAAGCCAACTTTGGCCCAACCAACGGCCCCCGAAAAGGCTTCTGCCCCACTGCAGCCGCACAAAAGAGATGGAACACTTTTGGGTTGCCCTTAGCAACCTAATTGCATCAGTACATTGCACACAGGAGCCAAACTAACTGAATTTTGATGAAAAGACGGCAGTAATTTACGGCATCACGAAATTAGTTGTCATGGCGACGGGTTAATTACATCTCAAATTAACAATGCAAGTGTGGTGAAATTAAATATAAATCATATTTTCTGCATAAATTATAGGGGTTGATTAGACCGGGGCTCGGGGAGAGGGAAAGGTTGCGCCGCCATGGGCCTACGCAGCTTTTTCGAAGCCGACAAGAGCGCCTTGGAAACACTGGCGAGGAAGGGAGGGCAAGGAAAGGGGAGGAAGTCGCCGGGAAAACGCTCCTCCACGACGCTCCGTTTGTAGATTTCCTTGAACTCGCTATCCCAGGGCTCCCTACGTTTCATCTACTAGTGAATTTCAAGAGATCAAGGGCCTTGTTGTTCTCTAAATAAAGATGGGCTCATTCTGGTCCAAAGTATATTCTAAACCAGGACTAAACAACATCAGAGTGTGGTTAATATAGAAAAAAGTTATTTATGAGAAGCTTGGAGAGGCCACAGCAGTTTGGTTTTGCCAGAGCTGACTGGGAAGGACAAGATCTCGCCTCCTCTGCCGCTCTTGCCTTGTTGAGTCAATGGAATAGAAACTATATTTACACTTTTAATTGAGTTTGTGTGATGCAAGAAAATTACGATATATGGAATTGTATGAAAGTTGTATCAATGGGGTCTAACTGGGCTGAAGACACAATACTAAAATATCGAGGCCTGAGAAACAACTATAATTGAAAAGTGTTATAAGAACTGTGACAATGGTTAACTGTTGAACTTTTTGGGGAAAAGCATGTTTACATTATCAGAGACAATGGCTCTTTAAGTTAACGACATGTTTACAAGGTTCCTTACCTTAAGAAAGAAGTCAACACAAGGCTCCTTACGTTTATCAACACCAATTAAGAAGAGTCAACATCTGTCCAGGAACTGACATGAAGCCAGGAAAAACATCTATCATGCATTTACAACTTTGGAACAACATTAGCAAGAAATATTGCTATAAATAAGAGACCTTATTACAATCCAAAAATCATGACAGACAGCAGCGCTGTTCACCTGCTATGCTCTGTTTCTTGGGAAGGAAAGAGATGGTGTATCTTTGGAGAGTGTCAGATCTGCTATGGGAAAGTAGGATTCTGGACAATGTATTGTTGAAGGCCGGAATCACTGGGTTGTTGTAGGTTTTTCCGGGCTACATGGCCATGGTCTAGAGGCATTCTCTCCTGACGTATCGCCTGCATCTATGGCAAGCATCCTCACTACCTCCAAGGATGCTTGCCATAGATGCAGGCGAAATGTCAGGAGAGAATGCCTCTAGACCATGGCCATATAGCCCAAAAAAACCTACAACAACCCAGGATTCTGGACACTTGCCTCCTTTTCTCAAGGGAAGAGAAATGAGTGCAATTTTGGAGTCATGTATGTACAAAGTAGGCCAAGTCTACTGTCTGAACGATACAAGATCACTCATCTTAGCCTTCTCCGATCCTGTATCTGCTTACCAGGAAGCCAGCTCTAGGGAATGCAAAGCCTTAATTCTGAGTAAACATGAATAATCTTGCATGCTTATCAATGGGCCCGATTCTTTCAAGACCTGCCCTGATTGTCAGCTCTTGTTTTCTGAGAAAGAGCCAAGGCACTGACCAAGCTCTAATTATGGATGAAGGACCTCCAACCCTCTCAATGGCTGTGTCTTCAGCTCATATCAGATCTGTCGAACGAGAACAGTGTTAAAGGAGTACAAGGCACATAATCCAAAATTCCAGAAGGGGAAATTATTCACCTTTCCAATCCCTACATGACCTGACATTCTTTGTGTGAAAGGATGCCTTTCCACAAACATCACCTACTTGGCCCTTCAATGCACTGAGTTATCTCAGGACATCTTGTACATGCAAAATCTGTTAAATGCAGATTTTTAGGACTTTGTTCAACATATGTAAACATTGACACAGCAAGTGTCATCATAGTCCCGAACAATAGCAGATGTTGCCAAAGGCTAGGGCCTGGATTCTGGGACCTTCTCAGTGGTGGCATCTCAACTGAAAGCAAAGCTCTCTGTCTAGAGACAATCCACTACCCATAACCCTCTTGAATCTGGACTCCCATCCCATTATGCTGGGGATATGGAGCGTACGAGTCCCACACATTTGGAAGACTCCAAGTTGAGGGAGTCTGGAGTCTTGGACTGCTTATGGTCTGACAATCATCTGCTGGGGGATGCTCTACTTTGGATGTCCACCTCCAACTTCTATATATAAGAGAACTTATTACAATCCAAAAATTGTGACAGAGAGCGGCGCTGTTCATCTGCTATGCTCTGCTTCAATGGAAGGAGAGAGAGGGTGCATCTTTGAAGAGGGTCAGATCTGCTATGGGAAAGCAGGCTTCCACCTATTTTATGATATCATTACAACAAGATGAATAAAGTAACTGGTTGGCACTTAATGGGCAGCCAAAGTGACCACTCCAACCCAAGTTGTGTGCTCGGAGGCTGCAAAACACAGTCTGGAGGAACCTGTACTCATTGTGTTTTTTTAGAGGACCTACAAAGAAAAAGGTTGGGGAATTAATTATGCATTAAGGAAATTAATACAAGCCGTAGAAGACGGATAAATAACTAGTTAGCACTAAAAGTAAGAAGGAGTCGTGCCCAAAGTCAAATCTTCCGCTCACTGGGAGGTGAAAGGAACAGAGTGCTTCAAGGATCATATCCACAGGAATGATTTTCTTCAATGCGACCTTGGAGGAGGAAAGAGGAGGCGAAGGGTAAACAGGAAGCCGGGGAAATGTGCTGACCACACAAAAAGTGGAAGGGACAGTCAATAGAGATGAGGATCAGAAAATTATGCGGCATGATCCTGAAAATTCAGGGAAGTGCACCACCAAAATGGGATAGATATGGCGTCACTCAACACTTCTCTGACTTGGGTTGTCTAGAAATATCAGGGAAAGAGAGGGAGTGAGTAGTCCATCAAAGAGGCCACTACAAAGGGAGTCAGGGACCACTGGAAGGTGAGAGGCAATGGCACTTTGGCTTGGCTGATCCACGGGTCCTTGCTCTTCAAGAGATCCAATCTTTTTAGAACAGTGGTTCCCAGCCTGTGGACGTGGACCACCAGTGGTCCACAAGAACTAAAATATGGTCTGCGGACTCACCGTTACTACATCATTGCAACAATCTCCTGAAACCCTCTTCTAGTGCCGAAGTTTGCTAAATATGGTTTTCTCTGGGACAGCAGATGACGACTACTGTACTAATGTTGAAGAGTTGTCCCTGGTCAAAGTGGTCCCTGGTCAAGTGGTGCCTGGTTAATGTGGTCCCTGGTCAAGGTGGTCCCTGGTCAATGTGGTCCCTGGTTAATGTTGTCCCTGAACATAGTTGTCCCTGTTCAAGTGGTCCCTGATCAAGTGGTCCCTGATCAAGTGGTGCCTGGTTAATGTGGTCCCTGGTCAAGTGGTGCCTGGTCAAAGTGTTCCCTTATCAAGTGGTCCCTGATCAAAGTGGTCCCTGGTTAATGTGGTCCCTGATCATAGTTGTCCCTGTTCAAGTGGTCCCTGGTCAAGTGGTGCCTGGTCAAAGTAGTGCCTGGTCAAAATGGTCCCTGGTCATAGCGGTCCCTAGTCAAGTGGTCCCTGATCAAGTGGTCCCTGGTTAATGTGGTCCCTGATCATAGTTGTCCCTGTTCAAGTGGTCCCTGTTCAAATGGTCCCTGGTCAAGTGGTGCCTGGTCAAAGTAGTGCCTGGTCAAAATGGTCCCTGGTCATAGCGGTCCCTAGTCAAGTGGTCCCTGATCAAGTGGTCCATGGTTAATGTGGTCCCTGATCATAGTTGTCCCTGGTCTAATGGTCCCTGATCAAGTGGTCCATGGGCAAAGTGGTGCCTGGTCAAAATGGTCCCTGGTCATAGTGGTCCCTAGTCAAGTGGTCCTTGATCAAGTGGTGCCTGGTCAAAATGGTCCCAGGTCATAGTGGTCCCTGGTCAAGTGGTCCCAGGTCAAAAAAAGTTTGGGAATCACCGTTTTAGAAGAACATGAACCCAGTGAGTGTCCTACAAGGACACTGTCCTTCGAAGATATTGTTTTGCTTCTGCATCTCAAAAGCACACACTCCCTCCAAGCTAACGAAGAGCATCCCATGAATGACAAAGAGGTGAATCCCCCAGAAAAACAGGTCAATGCCATCCCAGCATCTTCCAAACAGTGCATCTCTTTCTAAGAATGGCCATCAGCTCCACCAGCGAAAGACAACAAACATCCAAAGCATTTGTGTGGCTTCCAGGTAGCACTTCTCTTGAGAAGGAGGGACCGCTTACATGGGAAATGCCATTTTCCGCAGGGGGTTCCCACCACAACGGGTCCTCTATGCCCTGCTCAATACTGGTGGCATTTCCAACACAGCAATAGGGAAACAAGGCAACCCTCTTGCATTTGAGAGATTCCAGAGGAGGCAGGGGAGAAGGTCAGCGGCCGTCCCAAACAAGGAGCGAATAGCTGCTCTATTAAACTCTTGGTGACCCTTCTGGAACGCAGGGGTGTTGCTGCTCCACAATGGGGCACAATTAACAGCAAGAAGGGAACGAGCTCCTAAAAATAAAGCAGCCACACCAGCGCTCCCTGAGATGTACAAAGGGCCCTCAATGCCTTTTGTGCCTGGACCATCCCAACTCCTTCCGCAGCTTTGAGAGATGGGCCACCAAGCTCAGAGTCCACACATGGCCAACGCAGAAAGCAATCCTTGCCAGGGATCCTCCATTCCTTTTACATTATGCATAGATCGGAGAGCACTGTCTGCTATAGGGCAATGTGCCATTTCCTCCTAAAAAGTTATCCAAATGGATCGGGAACACTCTGTTCTTCGGCCCTCTGACAGTTTGATATTAACGGCACATAAATATACCCGGGATGTAAATCCTCAATTATTTCACCCTTGGTTGCGGGGCTAATCATTTCATCATTTTCTCGCCACTGCGGTAGGAAACAAAACAGTCCTTCACGGAATTCTCCATTGCATCCAAACAATCTGAAGTATTCCAGAAAAATTGCTTGGCATAGGGAAAACCTGTGGACTTTCTGCACAGGAAACCATCTTTTATGGACAGAAAACAGGTTTTCTGGACAGAAAACACTGCTTTCTGAAAGAACACACTTTCTGCACAGAAAACAACACTTTTTGCATGAAAAAGCTTTCTGCACAGAAAGTAATGTTTTCTTCACAGAGAATGTTTTCTGCGCAGAAACAATGCTTTCGGCACAGAAAACAATATATTTTTTTGCACTGAAAATGCACACAAAGTAATGTTTTCTTCACAGAAAATAATGTTTTCCACACAGAAAACAATGTTTTCTGCACAGAAAACAATGGTTTTTGCACTGAAAAATGCTTTCTGTACAGAAAACAATGTTTTTTGCACTGAAAAATGCTTTCTGCACAGAAGATAATGTTTTCTGCACAGAAAATAATGCTTTCTGCACATAAAAATGTTTTCTGCACCAAAAACTATATTTTTTCTGCTCCGAAACCCTTATGTAATTCTTTGTGCAGAATAATAATTCTCCAACACTGAAAGACATCTAATTCATCTATTATTCTTCCCAATCACTGTGAACTTTATTTTTTGAATAATAATGTTCCTTCTGATCCTATATACTAGGCAATCTTTCTAGCTTGGGGGTCCCATGGTGAGCCCGAACAGGGTGGGTGGGCTGGGGGTGGGGGTTGATGGTAGATAGGAGAGGAAAAGCATATGCATTGTACATTGTCTTGTCTAGTCCTGATATAGAATCCTAGAGCTGGAAGAGGGAAGGATGGAAGGAAGGAGAAAGAAAGAGGGAAGGAGGGAGGGAAGAGGGAAGGAAGGAGGAAGGGAGAAAGAAGGAGGTAAGGAAGGAAGGAAGGAAGGGAAGAAAAAGTAGAAGGAGGAAGGATAGAAATTATAGTGTGGGGGTGAATTTAAATAGGGGAACAATTACTGCCTGGGTTTCCCTTCAGGAAGCACTCAGATTGCTAGACGTAGACTGATTTGGGGGACCTGTCATACTGTTGCCATGTTGCAGACGGGAAGGGTGGGAAAGAGACATTGCCAGAGGCCTCCCCATACATTCGTGGCAAATCCTAACCTGGGGCTTTCTGAGTGTGTCTCAGAATTAGTCACTACGCTTGGCATCCCATTTTCATTAGAGTGATGCAATTGATGGGTTCCCCACACAGAATACCGGGAATGGAAGGTTTATGAGGATGCCAGAGCATTCTCGGTTAAGCATTTGCACAATAATCCCTTCCCACTTGAAATGAGAGAGAGAACGGGTTTCTGTGAGGTTTCGGTGGATGACTACAGCCTCCATAGGAAAAAGGTAAAGGTTGAGTCAGACTCAGGTCGGTGGTGCTCATCTCCATTTCTAAGCCGAAGAGCCAGTGTTGTCCGTAGACACCTCCAAGGTCATGTGGCCGGCATGACTGCATGGAGCACTGTTACCTTCCCGCAGAAGTAGTACCTATTGATCTACTCACATTTGCATGTGAGGAGATCAATAGGTACCACTTCTGCAGGTTGCAGAAGCTGGAGTAACAGTGGGGGTTCACCTCACTCCCTGGTTTCAAACTGTCAATCTTTCGTTCAGGAAGTTCAGCATCTCAGCGGTTTAATCCGCTGCACTGCTACCGCAGCCTCTATGTTACATAGTGTTATTCAATTCTTGCTCATAGGAACAAAAACATCCAAAAGTTATCTCCATGCCCTATATCAGAGTTTCTCAACCTTCCTAATGCCGCAGCCCCTTAATACAGTCCCTCATGTTGTGGTGACCCCCAACCATAATATTATTTTCGTTACTGCTTCAGAACTGTAATTTTGCTCCTGTTATGAATTGTAATGTAAATATCTGATATGCAGGATGGATTTTCATTCCCTGGACCAAATTTGGCACAAATACCCAATACGCCCAAATTGGAATACTGGTGGGGTAGCGGGGGGATTGATTTTGTCATTTGGGAGGTGTAGTTGCTGGGATTTATAGTTTACCTACAATCACAGATCATTCTGAACGCTGCCAATGATAGCACACAGAACTCCCACGACCTACAGAAAATACTGGACGGGTTTGGTGGGCATTAACCTTGAGTTTGGGAGTTGTAGTTCATCTAGAAGAACTGTGGAATCAAGCAATGATGGATCTGGACCAGACTCGGCACAAATACTCAGTATGTCGAAATGTGGAGTTTGGGGAAAATAGACCTTGACATTTGGGAGTTGCATCTTTCCAAATTTCACACCCAAGATGCAATCGGTTTCGTGAGCCATTCCCCAACTTTCTTTTTCTTTCTAGAACTTTTCCCAGAAATCTTTCAAAAAATATATATATCAGGAGTTCGAAAGTGGGTTCGAAAAAAGGGGAGGAAAGACCACGCAATCCAGGCAGCCGTCGTGATCGATAGCGGTGGATTTGCGTGCCCATTTCATTAATTTTTCAGCATGCATTTTATTTATCTATGCGCCGTACATCTACTGAAGTTTATACACTCGATCATATATATAAATATAGACACGCAGCAATCAATACGACATCCGCTTCGACCGAAATGGCTTCCATTAGGCCCCCTCCGCCTCTCCTCGGCCGCCCCAACCCGCCCCCGGTTCCCACAACCTGATGGCAGAGCACCTTGCGCCGCTTAGTCAGTTCCGATCTTCATTAGCGTGGGCTCTATGCGCACCAGGAGGCATCCATGCACCGGCCTGGAGAAGGCTTCCATTTACCTCAAGCTAGGAAGGCTAAGAAGAACACCCCTTGGCAACCAAGAGCCAAAACAAGGGGAATCCATCTCATGCCATTATTCCGGGTCAATATGGTGGGCAGAGCTGGCACTGATGCCTTCCTTTCTTGGGCAAAGAACAAAGTTAGGCTGATAGAATCGTGTATGGAAGGGACCACAAGGACCATTTAGTCCAATTCCCATCACATGGGGTTGCGGTCCGGAACAACAGCACTCCAATCCCTTTCCAAAGAAGGAAAACGATATATGCTAATGATCGTGCCATCACCACCCAAGCAGAGTTGAAGCTCTCCGAAGCTTGAGGTGCTCTTACTGCCTATTACAGGGAAAACCAGCTTGCACCATCCATGTTTAACATTTACACAAATGTTCAGCCATTGCCAGAAGGGACAGAGAGTTTCATCTATGCTGACGATTGTGCCATCACCACGCAAGCAGGGTTGAACAGAAGCTCTCCAAAGCTTGAGGTACCTATCACAGGGAACACCAGCTTGCAATGTTCAAGATTTATACAAATGTTCAGCCACTGCCAGAAGGGACAGAGTTTCATCTATGCTGATGATCATGCCATCACCACCCAAGCAGAGTTGAGCAGAAGCTCTCCAAAGCTTTAGTTGCTCTTACTGCCTATTACAGAGAACACCAGCTTGCAACATCAATGTTCAACATTTACACAAATGTTCAGCCATTGCCAGAAGAGACAGCGAGTTTCATTTATGCTGATGATCATGCCATCACCACCCAAGCAGAAGCTCCACCCAAGCAGAAGCTCTCCAAAGATTGAGGTGCTCTTACTGCCTATCACAGGGAAAACCAGCTTGCAACATCCATGTTCAAGATTTACACAAATGTTCAGCTACTGCCAGAAGGGACAGAGTTTCATCTATGCTGACGATCATGCGATCACCACCCAAGCAGGGTTGAACAGAAGCTCTCTGAAGCTTGAGGTGCCCTTACTGCCTATCACAGGGAAAACCAGCTTGCAACATCAATGTTCAAGATTTACACAAATGTTCAGCCAATGCCAGAAGGGACAGAGATCTCCATCATCCAGCGTCCGGTCAAAGGAAATCTAAAAGTTTTGAACTTTGTTTGTGGATTTTCTACACATTATGGCTATATTCTTAATTTGCTTCTGACACAATAAATAAAATAAATGTATGAAACCATCATTTACAGTGAAGGTTTTTAAATAAATGTCTTCCTTTCTTTGAAATATCAATTTGTCCAAAGGGTTCAGGAAAATGTCAAGAAACGTTTGCCTCTTTGCCTTCCAACCCGTAGAATCGCACAACAACAACAACAAGAGAAAAGGGGGCGCTGGGGGCGGGGAAGCACTTCCTTCATGCATATGGAATTTTTGTGTGAAAAAATGGTATTTTAATGCTTTCTATTAAATTGGGACTAAAAGTGGTATCTTAATTTGCATGCATTAGCATATTTGCATATAGATCACCGCAATGGTGGGTGAGCAAAGAGTCTATAAATGAAAAATCTCTTAAAGGCACAGGCGCGTCGTCAAACCTACAGATCTCCTCCATCTCCAGATTCACTCTCTTTTGTGCATGTTTTGTGCAGTAGGTTGTCACAAGTTTTACATGCTGCTTTTGTAATGTGTGTGGGAGTCTTTATATAAGACCTCCCCCCCTCCACTTGTATTTTCCCAACACTGATTTGAATTTCTTTTGAAGGTTTTCCCATTCCTTTTGTCTTCTGCATTTATGGAGCTTCAAAGTTCCTGGTTGAAACTCGGTGTCTCAGTCCCCACTTCAGTCTCCAATCCATCCAATGGTGACAAAATGTCCTCCAGGTCAGTCTCCAGCTCACTCCTGCGTACAGTCTTGTTGAAGAATCCAAGAAGAGCCAGTTCAGTTAGTCAATTCCTTGTTGCCTGAGACACTCTCTGCTTCATTCAGGAAAATGCTGCACTCGCAGAGCTCAGGCGGTGTTGTATTTGAGTGTCAATGCTGACTTTGGTTTTCTGAATGTTAAATGAGAGGCCGAGCTTGTCAACAGTATACTGAAGTTCTATAATAGATGTTGTAGGCCTTCTTCTGAATGTGCACGGACTATGTTGTCATCAGCACACTGGAGTTCTAGGTCTTCTTCTGAATGTGCACAGACTAGGTTGTCATCAGCATACTGGAGTTCTATAACAAACAATGTAGGTCTTCTGAATGCACACAGACTACGTTATCATTAGCATATTGGAGTTTTATAACAGATGTTGCTGTGACCTTGGTTTTGGCTTTCAGTCTACAGAGACTAAAAAATTTGCCACCTGTCCAATAGATAATTTCCACTCCAGTGGGAAGCTTCTCATCAACACTGGAGGGAATCCAACCCCCTTTGAAACCAGCATCTCTTCTTACATTGGTCAGTCAGGTAGTCTACAAGTAGAACATCATCCTTCCACTCATTCACAACAGTGCTGCCCCTTGAACAGTTATACGGAGAACAGTGGCCATGTCCTGCCCTCAAAGAAGAAGCTTTCACTTGCCTATGGAGGGATAGCAAGGAAGAGATCACTCTGGCAATGAACTTCCAAAGCTTGGAAGCAGCCACCAAGAAGGTCCTCTCCTGGACTCCCAATAAAGGATCCCCCTCATGATCCCCCCCCCCCCCAGTGTTGAGAAATGCTGGGCTAGTGTAGCTTGACATGCCTTCCTCTTGGAATGTTTCTCCCTTATGTGATGTTCAAGTTCCACAGCACTGCTGGTCACAGCTGACCTCCAGGTAGAGTGCTCAAGGGGTCTCAATGTCTTTGACACAGTTTTTAAGGTTGGCTTTAAGCCCATTTTTCAATCTTTTTTTCCCCTGTCCACCAACATTACATTTCCCATTCTGGGCTAACGTAACTTGCTGTCCTGTCATGTTAAAGTTGCCTTAATCGTGGCATTACGATACCCCCAGTTTCCTCTCGCCAGCAAATATCTCCCACTAACTCGGAGGGCAGCAGGGGGAAAATACAAGAGGAGAAATTTCACTGCTGTGAACACTTAAAAGGTTGGAAACCTTCAGAGCAGCAACTTTTTTCCATTTGGAGGAAAGCTGGGCGCATGACAGACGGATGGAGGGAAGGGGAAAGAGGAGGAGGAGAAGGGAAGGTGTCTTCTGGGGGGGAGAATATGGATCAGGCTGTCATCTGGAGAGCCATCTTCATCCAGAATTAATGCACTCAAGTTCTTTTGTTTTCCCTCTAAATGGTTTTAAAGAGACAGCCGGGGCTCGGCTCCGGACGGCGCGGAGCGGCCTTGCTTTGCCAACTTCAGCTGGCTCAAGCGTTTTGGAAAATGAACAAGCAGCACATCGGAGGATGCAGGAGCTGAGACCGCAACAAAACACGGTCGGACCCCGAGCGAAAAGCGCCAAAGAAGGCAAGAGAGAGCCTGATGATGAGCCGAGCGGGAGAGATGGGCTGGTTATTTAGTGCCACGATGAAACCCACGCCGCAGCCGGGTGGGCTTGCAGATCGGCAATTTGCGGCTCCTTCCTGCGGGCAAAGCACTGGGGTGATTGGGAAGCGTGCAAGATAGCAGAGGGAGGAAAAGAAGGGAGCCCCTTGGTAGTGTCAGATTCGAAGTACTGCCCTTTGGATTGACAAGGAAGCCAACTTGATGCTGCTGGGGAAGGAGCGTCAAACTCATTTCCATCGAAGGTCACATCAGCCTTAGACCTGCCTTCGAAAGGATGCTGCATCCATGGACGGACAACCCATGTTTCCCTAAAAATAAGATTAATTTCTGCTCCCAAAGATGCACTAGATCTTACTTTCATCCTGAACAGACAATGGACCTGGACCACATTTGACACAAAAATCCCCCATGACCAACAATAAATACTGGAGAGGCTTGGGGTTGGGGAAGGGGGGAAATCACCATGATGTATAGGAGTTGTAGGTACTGGGATTTATAGTTCGCCTGGATTCAAAGAGCACTCTGAACCCCACCAATGATGGACCTGGAACTAACTCGGCACACAGATCCCCCATAACCAACAAACAATACTGGAGAAGCTTGAGGAGGGGGGATTGACCTTGATGTACAGGAGTTGTAGGTACTGGGATTTATAGTTTGCACTCTGAACCCCACCAACGATGTAACTGGATCTAGCTTGGCACATAGATCCCCCATGACCAACAAACAATACTGGAGAAGCTTGTTGGGGTCGGGGCGGAGATTGACCTTGATGTATAGGAGTTGTAGGTACTGGGATTTATAGTTTGCCTGGAATCAAAGAGCACTCTGAACCCCACCAACTATGGAACTGGAACTAACTCAGTACACAGACCACTATGACCAACAAATAATACTGGAGAAGCTTGGAGGGTGAGGTGGGGAATTGACCTTGATGTACAGGAGTTGTAGGTACTGGAATTTATAGTTTGCCTGGAATCAAAGAGCACTCTGAACTCCACCAACGAAAGATATAGAACTAACTTGGAGCACAGAACCCTCCCTCCTGCCCCATGACCAACAAAAAATACTGGAGGTCTTTGGAGGGATTTATAGGAGTTGTAGTTCACCTACATCCAGAGCGCACTATGAACCCAAACAATGATGGATCTGGACCAAGCATACCCAATATGCCCAAGTTTGAATACTGGTGGGTTTTGAGGGCAATTGGCCTGGACATTTTGGAGTTGTAGGTACTGAGATTTATAGTCCACCTGCAATCAATGAACACTTTGAACCCACCAATAATGGATCTGGAACTAACTCAGCACACAGATCCCCCACAACCAACAAAAAATATTGGAGGCCTTTAGGGGGATATATAGGAGTTGTAGTTCACCTACATCCAGAGAGGACTGTGAACCGAATCTGGACCAAACTTGGCACACAGACCCAATGTGACCAAGTTTGTTTTTTTGGGAACTGCAGTTCACCCACATCCTTATGCATTTTCTAACGGGAGCATTCATAACAAACAAGCTAGTAGCGAAAACTCAGGAATGTTCTCCTTCCTTGGTTGACTAAAGTGTATGAAGGCGCAGGTAATCTCCAGTGCCCTTCAATATCCAAATAGGTGCCTCTTACGGAGCGCTGAGTGGCATGTCAATGCATTTAAATTGGGCTGGCTGATCAACTCCGAGGCAGGTGATTAAAAACAACCGAATTAATTGGACATCCCCGCTCCAAGCTTCTAGCCCTCCTATTAAATAATTAAAGAGCAGCCACAACAAGTCCGGCTCAGGAAAAAAAAAAGAGGGTGAATGGCAGGGAGACGGGGGCTTTTGGAAGGTGGCTCCTCTATTTAATTCCCTCTGGCTTCTCTCGCCAACTTTTCAACTGTCGACCTCAGTATCTCCCTCTCACTTGAAATACTCCACCTTGTACATGGAGGATGTCGTTTTGGTGATCCTGAAGGTCGGCAGTTCGAATCTATGGGACCGGGTGAGCTCCCGCTGTTAGCCCTAGCTCTTGCTAACATAGCAGTTCAAAAACATGCAAATGTGAGTATATAAATAGGCACCACTTTGGGGGGAAGGGATAAGACACTGCAAGTAGTCGTGCAGGTAGCAAAAACACTCCCCCAGAGCCAGAAATGAGTACCGCCTCCAAAGCCAGAAATGAAAGGAGAAGCCTTTGCCTTTGTTTGTGTGTCTCACTGTATTATAGCAAGGCATTGAATACTTGCCAGATCACACAACCAGAAGGTGACAACGCAGGCTCCTCAGCTTGGAAATGGAGAACAGCACCTCCCATAGAGCCAGAGGTGAGCACTGCCTCCAAAGCCGGAAATGAAAGGAGAAGCCTTTGCCTTTGTTTGTGTGTCTCACTGTATTTTAGCAAGGCATTGAATACTTGCCGGTCTCTGTTCACACTGTAATCTGCTCTGAGTCTCCAAGGGGAAAAGGGTGGAATATAAATAAGGTGGTATTATTATTATTATTATTATTATTATTATTATTATTATTATAATTTTACTGCCACAAAAACACAGTATGTCACAACAAACAAGATATATATGCTGGATTTCGTATCACAAAAGCGTCTAGGACTGCGTTGTGTATTTTCAAATGATGCGCACAGATCCAAGTAAGGTGGCCTTTTGCAGTCATTATTATTATTATTATTATTATTATTATTATTATTATTATTACCAGGATGATTCTGGGTTTTCAGGAGTTGTAAGTCCAATGGATCTGGAGGACGTGTTGTTGGAGAAGGGTGATACAAGGAACCTTGACTTAAGAGTGTCCCAACTTAAGAGCATTATTTAAACCAAGATATTTTAAGGGAGAGTAGATTTTTTGGGGAAACTGAAAAGAACACTCCCCCAGAGCCAGAGATGAGTACCGACTCCAAAACTGGAAATGAAAGGAGAAGCCTTTGCCTTTGTTTGTGTTTGTGTGTCTTCATTGCATTGTGACAAGGCACTGAATGTTTGCCGGTATCTGTTTACACTGTAATCTGCTCTGAGTTTCCAAGGGGAGAAGGGTGGAATATAAATAAGGTGGTATTATTATTATTATTATTATTATTATTATTATTATTACCAGGATGACTCTGGGTTTTCAGAAGTTTGTTTAGCAAACAGTTCGTAAACAGATATAGACTCCTTATGCTCCGTGGGGTTAATCACAATACTGCTTTCAGGTTTTTGGGAGTTGTAAGTCCAACGGATCTGGAGGACGTGTTGTTGGGGAAGGGTGATACAAGGAACCTCAACTTAAGAGTGTCCCAACTTAAGAGCATTATTTAAACCAAGATGTTTTAAGGGAGAGTAGATGTTTTTTGGGCAACTGAAAAGAACACTCCCCCAGAACTTTTCCTTTCATTTCCAAAGCCGGAAATGAAAGGAGAAGCCTTTGCCTTTGTTTGTGTTTGTGTGTCTCACTGTATTAGATCAAGGCATTGAATAACTGCCAGTATCTGTTTATACTGTAATCTGCTCTGAGTCTCCAAGGGTAGAAGGGTGGAATATTAGGTATTATTATTATTATTATTATTATTATTATTATTATTACCAGGTTGACTCTGGGTTTTCAGGAGTTGTAAGTCCAATGGTCTGGAGGACATGTTGTTGGAGATGGGTATACAAGGAACCTTGACTTAAGAGTGTCCCAACTTAAGAGCATTATTTAAAGCAAGATGTTTTTTGGGCAACTGAAATTACTACTACTACTACTACTACTACTACTACCAGGATGACTCTGAGTTATAAGTCCAACGGATCTGGAGGACATGTTGTTGGGAAAGGGTGATACAAGGAACCTCGACTTAAGAGTGTCCCAACTTAAGAGCATTATTTAAACCAAGATGTTTTAAGGGAGAGTGGATTTTTTGGGCAACTGAAAAGAACACTTCCAAAACTCTGCTCTCTCTCTCTCCCTCTGTGTATGTGTATGTGTGTATATATACAGTATATATGTGTGTGTGTTTGTGCATAGGCATATCTCTGTCCCTAACAGTTCAAAGAGATATCTAGGTATATCAGTCTAACAGCCGAGAAACCTAAGTGCCTTGCATGAATGCTAGTGGATATTTACCACTGAGGAGAAGGGTTGACTCAAGCGAGTTTTTAACTCTTCTCAGGGAAATTCCTGATTTTCCCAAATAGTTCTGAATGCCATTATCCAAAAGGTTATGGAGATTTCCCTTTCCCAAAAGGTTATGGCATAATTTTTCCAAAACTTGCATTTTCCAGGGATATCACTTGTGATATTCAAACCTGGTCTCACCAAAGGGGAGAAAACTACAGAGCCCTCTCTTCCAAACCTATTCCAAAAGAATCGAGGCCCCCTTATGCTTGAGCCCTAGAGAAGTGGGGGGGGGGATTGTTAGCAAGGATGGGGTGAGACGGAGGAAGGACTGAGAGAGAACAGTAACAGGAATGGAGTTGAGCCGTTTTAATTATTCATTGGCCAGATGGATTCTTTTCCTGCCTTTCCCTTGTGTTTTTAAAGTGTGTGTGTGTGAGTGTGTGTATGTGTGTGTGTGACATTTTTTAAAGGGGGGAGAAAGAAAGAACATAGAAGGAAAGTGGGGTTTACCAAAAGGAGCCTCGAGGGAAAGTGCCAAAATTTGGTTTATTTGGTGCTTTCAAAACCAGAGTGAAGGAAGGAAGGAGGAAAGGATGGAGCGAGCAAGGGACAGAAAAGAGGAGGAGAGAGGCGGAGAAAGAGAACGAGAGAAGGGGGGCCAGGAGAAGAGGGCTTTGACCTTCTGTGAAGGAGATAAAAAATCCACCCGCCTCAGGGGACACCCAACTATCTAGCATATTGCTGTTAAAATGTCTGCAAAATTTAATACACTTGGCATGCCATCTAATCAGTCCTTGGAAACCAGAGGGTCTTTCTTTCTTTCTTTCTTTCGTTCCCCCCTCCTGCCTGCTCCTGCTCGCTCTCCCAGTGCCAGCTTTGGCAAAGGGGGTTCATCTCCCCCCACTTTGGGGCCTGCAAATGGCAAACTTAGTTCGTACGGGTTATTTCAATTTCAAAAAGAAAGGTGGAGGAACGTGTATGTGTGTGTATGTGTGTAAGAGAGAGAGGGAGAGAGACAGATGTTCCTTGTGCTTTCCAAAAAAATGGAAAAGTTTGTAGAGCGAACTTCATTGTTCAAGCAAATGGAGTTAAAGCGAGTGTGCGCTTCTAGAGCAGGTACGGCCCGCGGGCCACATGCGGCCCCTTGGGCTCATTTCTCAGTCCCTCCTTCTCTCTCGCCATCCTATCATTCCTTCCTTCTCTCTTGCCTAACTCTTTCCTTTCTTCCCTCTTTCTCTTTCTCTTCCACCCCTTCTTCCTTCCTTCCTTCCTTCCTTCCTTCCTTCCTTCCTTCCTTCCTTCCTTCCCTCCCTCCCTCCCTCCCTCCCTCCCTTTCTTTCGCTTTCTCCTTCCTTCCATCCTTCCCATCAATTCTTTCTTTCTTTCCTTTTCTCTTTCCTTCCCCCTTACTTCCCTCTCCTCCCTCTTTCTCCTTCCATCCTTCCTTTCCACTATTTCTTTCCTTCATTTTCTCTTTCCTTCCCTTCCCTCTCTCTTTTTCCTTTCATCCTTCCCTTCCACTCTTTCTTTCTTTCTTTCCTTTTCTCTTTCCTTCCTCCTTACTTCCCTCCCCTCCCTCTTTCTCCTTTCATCCTTCCCTTCCACTCTTTCTTTCCTTTTCTCTTTCCTTGCTCCTTACTTCCCTCCCTTCCCTCTTTCTCCTTTCATCCTTCCCTTCAACTCTTTCTTTCCTTCCTTTTCTCTTTACTTCCCTTCCCTCACTCTTTCTCCTTCCATCCTTCCCTTCCACTCTTTCTTTCCTTCCTTTTCTCTTTCCTTCCCCCTTACTTCCCTCTCCTCCCTCTTTCTCCTTCCATCCTTCCTTTCCACTATTTCTTTCCTTCATTTTCTCTTTCCTTTCCTTCCCTCTCTCTTTTTCCTTTCATCCTTCCCTTCCACTTTTCTTTCTTTCCTTTTCTCTTTCCTTCCTCCTTACTTCCCTCCCCTCCCTCTTTCTCCTTTCATCCTTCCCTTCCACTCTTTCTTTCCTTTTCTCTTTCCTTGCTCCTTACTTCCCTCCCTTCCCTCTTTCTCCTTTCATCCTTCCCTTCAACTCTTTCTTTCCTTCCTTTTCTCTTTACTTCCCTTCCCTCCCTCTTTCTCCTTCCATCCTTCCCTTTCCACTCTTTCTTTCCTTCCTTTTCTCTTTCCTTCCTCCCTACTTCCCTCCGCTCCCTCTTTCTCCTTCCATCCTCCCTTTCCACTTTCTTTCCTTCCTTTTCTCTTTCCCTTCTCCTTACTTCTCTCCCCTCCCTCTTTCTCCTTCCATCCTTCCTTTCCACTCTTCCTTTCCTTCCTTTTCTCTTTCCTTCCACCTTTTCCTCTTTACTTCATCCTTCCCCCCCCCTTTCCTTAACTCCATCTTTCTCCCTCCCTCCTTCCACACTTTTGTCCTTCCTTCCCTCTTCCCTCCTTCTTTCTCATTCCTTTCTTCTTTCTCCTTTTGTCATTTGGGAGTTGTAGTTGCTGGAATTTCTAGTCCGCCTACAATAAAAGAGCATTCTGAACTCCGCCAATGATGGAATTGAACCAATCTTGACACACTGAACTCACCTGACCAACATAAAATACTGGAAGGGTTTGGTGGGCATTGACCTTGAGTTTGGGAGTTGTAGTTCACCTACATCCAGAGAGTACTGTGGACTCAAACAACGATGGATCTGGACCAAACTTGGCACGAATACTCAATACGCCCAAATGTGAACATTGGTGGAGTTTGGGGACAATAGACCTTGACATTTGGGAGTTGTAGTTGCTGGGATGTATAGTTCACCTACAATCAAAGAGCATTCTGAACTCCACCAACGATGGAATTGAACCAATCTTAACACCAATGTGAACTCTCCTGACCAACAGAAAATACTGGAAGGGTTTGGTGGGCATTGACCTTGAGTTTGGGAGTTGTAGTTCACTTACATCCAGAGAGCACTATGGACTCAAACAATGATAGATCTGGACTAATCTTGGCATGAATACTCAATATACCTAATTATGAACACTGGTGGAGTTTGGGGAAAATAAACCTTGACATTTGGGAGTTGTAGTTGCTGGGATTTAGAGTTCACCTACAACCAAAGAGCCCCTTGGACCTCACCAACAATAGAATTGGGGAGTTGATTAAAGACTTGGAGGACTTTTCACCAATGGAGTGTTCTTGTTTTATTGGAACCCGGCGCAATTAAGTACAGAATGGAATTTCAGTGGAAGCGTGGTTGGTTGACTTTTCAAAATACCTAAAGATTCCCCACCTTGTGCCCCCCAGTTGCCTCTCCAAGTGAGTGGAGCAAAAGATAAACGCTGAGCGGAGGCGGTGTCAATGAAATGCTTCTCCGTAGCCTAAACTCCAGGTCAAGTAAAGGTAAATTTTGCCGTGATGCTGATTAAGGGCATTTGCTTAATTTGCATACATTATGCCGCTTCTCCTAATCATCGGGAAGTGGAAGCACTGAACCTCTGCACACCGCACACTCACATCCCAAACCATTGCTGATCTTACGATACTCTTCTAAGCGCCTGTCGGGATATCCATATCCTTTCCTATTGAGGGCTAGAAACTTACTGTATATACTCGAGTATAAGCCTAGTTTTTCAGCCCTTTTTTTAGGTTGAAAAAGTCCCCTTCGGCTTATACTCGAGTCAAGGTTATTTATAATTTTACTCTGTTATTATTATTATTACATTTATAATTTTACTCTATTATTATTATTATTATTATTATTATTACATTTATTATTTTATTCTATTTATTATTGTTACTACATGTATTATTTTATGATATTATTACTGGTATTATTATTATTATTACATTTATAATTTTTCTCTATTATTATTACATTTATAATTTTACTCTATTATTGTTATTATTATTATTATTGCATTTATTATTTTACTCTATTTATTCTTGTTACTACATGTATTATTTTCCTCTGTTATTATTTTTTATTACATTTATAATTTTACTCTATTATTATTACATTTATAATTTTACTCTATTATTATTATTATTATTACATGTATTATTTTATGATATTATTATTATTATTACTAGTATTATTTTCCTCTGTTATTATTTTTATTACATTTATAATTTTACTCTATTATTGTTATTATTATTATTATTACATTTATTATTTTACTCTATTTATTATTGTTACTACATGTATTATTTTATGATATTATTATTATTATTATTATTATTATTATTATTGGTTGTTGTAGGTTTTTTCGGGCTATATGTCCATGTTCTAGAGGCATTCTCTCCTGACATTTCACCTGCATCTGTGGCAAGCATCCTCAGTAGTGAGGTAGTGAGGTTTGTTGGAACTAGGAAAAAGGGGTTTATATATCTGTGGAATGACCAGGGTGGGACAAAGGACTCTTGTCTACTGGAGCTAGGTGTGAATGTTTCAACTGACCACCTTGATTAGCATTTGATGGCCTGGCAGTGCCTGGGGCAATCTTTTGTTGAGAGGTGATTAGATGTCCCTGATTGTTTTCCCTCTGTTGTTTTGATGTTGTAATTTTTGAGTTTTTTTAATACCGGTAGCCAGATTTTATTCATTTTCATGGTTTCCTCCTTTCTGTTGGAATTGTCCACATGCTTCTTGTGGATTTCAATGGCATCTCTGTGTAGCCTGACATATTGGTTGTGAGAGTTGTCCAGCATTTCTGTATTCTCCAATAAAATGCTGTGTCCAGGGAAAAAAACCTACAACAACCCACCTATTCCGGCCATGAAAGCCTTCGACAATACATTATTATTATTATTATTATTATTATTATTATTATTATTTTACTCTATCAATTATTGTTATTACATGTATTATTTTACAATATTATTACTGGTATTATTACATTTCCATTATTATTATTATTATTATTATTACATTTATAATTTTACTCTATTATTATTACATTTATTATCTTACTCTATCAATTATTGTTATTACATGTATTACTTTACAATATTATTACTGGTATTATTACATTTCCATTATTATTATTATTATTATTATTATTACATTTATTATTTTACTCTCTTTATTATTATTGGAAGGATACGTAAGCACATTTACATTGAAGAAGGTTAGAATAATGGTTTAATCAGAGTTGGGCAGTCTTATCTTAAATTACAGTTTTATGTAAATATTTAATCCACGGATGCCTCAATTAATGTAATTTTATTGGTATCTATTTCTATTTTGAAATTTCCCAGTAGATGCTGCATTTCCCATCCTCAGCTTATACTCGAGTCAATACATTTTCCCAGTTTTTTGCGATAAAATTAGGTGCCTTGGCTTATATTCGGGTCGGCTTATACTCGAGGATATACGGTACATGGTTTTTGTTTTCTAAAGAAAGTGCAGAGTGTGTCAGGATGCTGAATCTCACCGTCAATATTACAGAAGAACTACAAATTTACTTATTTTGTATCAAGATAACGTAATAGTCTAGTAGTTTTCAAGGTGTGGCTTCTTACTGCCTGGGGGAATCCTTTGTTGAGAGGTGATTAGCTGTCCCTGTGTCAAACAGGGATGTGTTATTGCCCCAACCTTATTTTCCATCTTCATCGCTATGATACTTCATTTTGTTGATGGGAAGCTTCCCACCGGAGTGGAAATCATCTTTCGGACAGATGGTAAGCTGTTTAACCTCAGCCAACTGAAAGTCAAATAATAATAATAATAATAATAATAATAATAATCTTTATTTATACCCCACCACCATCTCCCCAATGGGGACTTGGAGCAGCTTACATGAGGCCAAGCCCAAATGGCAATTACAATAAAGAAAAAACCAAAAACAAGGTTACAACAACATCTGTTATAGAACTCCAGTATGCTGATGACAACGCCGTCTGTGCGCATTCAGAAGAAGACCTACAAGCCACTCTAAACACCTTTGCAGAAGTATACGAGATGCTCGGCCTGTCATTGAACATCAAGAAAATCAAAGTGCACTTCCAGCAGTCACCAGCCAATCCCTCTCCAATGCCGGAAATACAGCTTAATGGTGTAACATTAGAAACGTTGACCATTTCCGCTCCCTTGGCAGCCACCTCTCCACAAAAGTCCAAATTGACACTGAAATGCAACACTGCCTGAGCTCTGCGAGTGCAGCATTTTTCCGAATGAAGCAGAGAGTGTTTGAAGACCGGGACATCCGTAGGGAGACCAAGGGGCTTGTTTATAAAGCTATTCCCCTCCCAACCCTGCTATACACCTGTGAAACGTGGACTGTCTACAGACGTTACACTCAACTCCTGGAACGATTCCATCAGCGTTGCCTCCGGAAAATCCTGCAAATCTCTTAGAAGCAAAGACCACCAGCATTGAAGCAATGCTCCTCTGCCATTAACTCCGCTGGACCAGCATGTTGTGCCTGACCACCATCTCCTAAAGCAGTTGCTCTACTCCGAACTCAAGAATGGAAAACAGAATGTGGGTGGGCAGGAAAAGAGATTTAAAAATGGGCTCAAAGCCAACCTTAAGAACTCTGGCATAGACACTGAGAACTGAGAAGCCCTGGTCCTTGAGCGCTCCAGCTGGAGGTCAGCTGTATCCAGCAGTGCTGCAGAATTTGAAGAGGCATGAATAGAGGGCAAAAGAGAGAAATGTGCCAAGAGGAAGGTGCGTCAAGTCAAACCCGACCGGGACCGTCTTCCACCTGGAAAGCAGTGACCTCACTGCAGGAGAACGTGCAGGTCACCTATGGACAATCTACCTCCCAAATCCATCAAGAGGGAAACCAGCAGTTGCTTTGTTTTGCTTTCTAAATATTCTGCCTCTGCAGATGTTAAATAGGACTCAGTGTCGAAAGTCTGCCAAATATCCCACCTGTGGATGCAGGTTTGGGCCGTGGTGGTCTCTCGTGGCGCACACGTCGCCTTGATCCAGCGCATCCACCCAGGCTGCCTTCATGGGGAGCAGAGAGAGGGAGAAGGCAACATCTGAGAAGGGGGAGCCCATCTCCTCTGATGCTCCTTATTGAGTCGGACAGCTGCCTCGGCTATGACATGGCATGAAAGGAAACGGCTCCCCGGAGAGCAAACACACCCAACAGTTGTTGTGGCGGCTGCGTGTGTCACGAGAGCTCAGCTGTTCAGAGCAGGAAGGACCTTCCAAACTGCGATCTGGGCTCAGACACAAGGTCCCCGTGTACCACTCCCAAACGGCTCCAAAGAGTGGACCAGCAATGGACTGGAGCCATATTTATGCCATCCGCTATGATGGTTTCTTTGGGGACATTTTTGGCAACCTGGAAGGGACCCACTCTGGTTCATGGGCCACCCCTCTTGCGGAACAACGGTCTAGAGAAACTGAGGCCATATTCACATTAGCATGTAACCAGATTTTGGCGTGACCGTGAAGCAGAACAGACAACTCCGCATCTGTATGCTTGTCCACAATGTCCTGCCTCTTGTACAGAGGAAGAATCGTATTGTCGAAGGCTTTCATGGCCAGAATCACTGGGGTGCTTTAAGTTTTTTGGGCTGTCTGGCCATGTTCCAGAAGCATTCTCTCCTGACTTTTCGCCTGCATCTATAGTAGGCATCCTCAGAGGTTGTGAGGACTGGGTTGTTGTAGGTTTTTCGGGCTATATGGCCATGTTCCAGAAGCATTCTCTTCTGATGTTTTGCCTCCATCTACGGCAGGCATCCTCAGAGGTTGTGAGAACTGGGTTGTTGTAGGTTTTTCGGGCTATATGGCCATGTCCCAGAAGCATTCTCTCCTGACGTTTGGCCTCCATCTATGGCAGGCATCCTCAGAGGTTGTGAGGACTGGGTTGTTGTAGGTTTTTCAGGCTCTATGGCCATGTCCCAGAAGCATTCTCTCCTGATGTTTTGCCTCCATCTATGGCAGGCATCCTCAGAGGTTGTGAGGTCTGTTGGAAACTTGGCAAGTGGGGTTTATATCCCTGTGGGATGATGTCCAGTGTGGGAGAAAGAACTCTTGTCTGCTTGAGGCAAGTGCGAATGTTGTAACTGGTTAGCACTGAATAGCCTTGCAGCTTCAAAGCCTGTCTCCTTCCTGATTTTGTCATTTGGGAGTTGTGGATGTCCAGGGTGGGAGAAAGAACTCTTGTCTGTAGGAGGCATGTGTGAATGTTTCAATTGGCCACCTTGATTCGCATTTAATAGCCTAGCAGTTTTCAAGGTCTGGCTTCTTACTGCCTGGGGGAATCCTTTATTGGGAGGCGATTATTGTTTTTTGTCCAGAAGAAATCATTTCTGCTTGAAGCAGGTGTGAATGTTTCAATTGGCCACCTTGATTAGCATTTAATGGCCTAGCAGTTTTCAAGGTCTGGCTTCTTACTGCCTGGGGGAATCCTTTGTTAGGAGGTGATTATTGTTTCTCATCTGGAACGAGCTCTTGTGTGTTTGAGGCAGGTGTGAATGTTTCAATTGGCCACCTTGATTCACATTTAATGGCCTAGCAGTTTTCAAGGTCTGGCTTCTTACTGCCTGGGGGAAATCCTTTGTTGAGAGGTGATTAGTTGAAAACTAGGAATGTCCAGGGTGGGAGAAAGAACTCTGGTCTGTTTGAGGTAGGTGTGAATGTTTCAATTGGTCACCTTGATTAGAATTTAATGGCCTAGCAGTTTTCAAGGTATGACTTCTTACTGCCTGGGGGAATCCTTTGTTGGGAGGTGATTATTGTTTTTTGCCTGGGAAGCAGTCTTTTTTGTTTGAGGCAGGTATGAATGTTGCAATTGGCCACCTTGATTCACATTTAATGGCCTAGCAATTTTCAAGGTGTGGCTTCTTACTGTCTGGGGGAATCCTTTGTTGAGAGATGATCAGTTGTAAACTAGGAATGTCCAGTGTGGGGGAAAGAACTCTGGTCTGTTCGAGATAGGTGTGAATGTAGCAATGGGCCACCTTGATTAGCATTTAATGGCCTAGTAGTTTTCAAGGGGTGGCTTCTTACCGCCTGGGGGAATCCTTTGTTGGGACATCCAACAGATATACAAACCCCATTTTCCTAGTTTCCTGGGACCAAGTGAGTGAGAATGGGCTCCAAATCTCCCAGGAGAAAAACATCTGTCATGACTGTTTTAAATCGCTCACAAGGGAGGAGAAGGGATTTCACTCCCTTGGCGGATACATGAACTCCCGGGAGAGAAGGAGTTTCCAGAAGGAGCCTCTTGACACCTACCCTGGCTTCCCTGAATCCCAGGCAGGTCTGTGCTAAGTCTCCCAAGGTGGAGACGAGGAAAGTGAGAGGAAAAACTCAATTACTGGCTTAAGACCCCCGAAAGGGGAGGCAGACCTGGGGGAGAAAAAGCGGAAGGAGGAGGGTAAACAACACAAGGGGATTTACGCAGGAAAAGGAGAAGGGAGACCTTCGGAGCAGACCATAAATTTGGATTTCTAATTACTTTCTCGTGTTTTTCAGCACTCCTCAGTCAGGTTTGATTAAAATTCCTTTCAAAAAGAAGGAGACATCATGTCAGGGGAGTCTCCTCTCTACCAGGTCAGAGAGTTGACAAAATGCATCTCGGGACAATGGAGTGTCAAGACAACAACAACAACAACAACAACAATGTCCAGGATGGGAGAAAGAACTCCCATCTTTCTTTCTCCCATCCTGGACATTCCACAGATATGCAAACCCCACTTGCTTAATTTCCAACAGACCTCACAACCTCTGAGGATGCCTGCCATAGATGTGGGTGAAACGTCAGGAGAGAATGCTTCTGCAACATGGCCAGACAGCCCGGAAAACTCGCAGCAACCCAGCGATTCCAGCCATGAAAGTCTTTGACAACACATTAAGGATGTATTGTTTCCCCCCGCTATCCAGAGATAGACACTCTTCCTCAACGGTATACTGAATGTCAATGTTGGAGCATTCTGGGAGTTGTAGTCCTTTTGATCTGCCTATCTTTCTGTCCATAAGATTTTGTTTAGCAGTTTCCCCCAAATAAACAAAAAAGTACAAATACAAAAAAGGACAGGAGAAGATAAACCAGTGTTTCTCAACTTTCCCAATGCCTCGACCCCTTAATCCAGTTCCTCATGTTGTGTTGATCCCTACAAATGCAGGAAGCGACAAAGAGTTTCATCTATGCTGACGATCATACCATCACCGCTCAAGTAGGGAGCAGTGAAATGGTTGAACAGAAGCTCTCCAAAGCTCTAGGTCAGTGTTTCTCAACTTTCCTAATGCCGCGACCCCTGAATACACTTCCTCATGTTGTGTTGACCCCCAACCATAACATTATTTCAGTTGCTACTTCATCACTGTCATTTTGCTCCTGTTATGAATCAGGTATGAATATCTGATATGCAGGATGTATTTTCATTAACTGGACTAAATTAGGCACAAATACCCAATAAATTTGAATACTGCTGAGGTTGGGGGAGGGGGACGACCACACTGATTTTGTTATTTGGGAGTTATAGTTGCTGGGATTTATAGTTCACCTACAATTAGAGAGCATTCTGATTCCCACCAACAATGGAATTGAACCAAGCTTGGCACACAGATCTCCCATGAACAACAGAAAGTACTTTGGTGGGCACTGACCTTGAGTTTTGGAGTTGTAGTTCACCTCCATACAGAGAGCACTGTGGACTCAAACAATGATGGATCTGGACCAAACTTGGCACGAATACTCAATATACCCAAATGTGAATACTGGTGGAGTTTGGGGAAAGTAGACCTTGACATTTGGGAGTCATAGTTGCTGGGATTTATAATTCACCTACAACCAAAGAGTATTCTAAGCCTGACCAATGATATAACTTCTCACACAGAACCCCCATGCCTTGAAGGAACTCGCTGGTGTGAGTCTCCCTCCAGCCTCGCATGCTCTCCCTCATCTGCACATGCACACCACACCGACATGTGTTGAGAATTCTGAACCCCACCAATGATGGAATTGAACCAAACTTGGCAGACAGAACCCCCCATGCCTTGAAGGGACTTGCTCGCACGAGCCTCCCTCCAGCCTTGCATGCTCTCCCTTGCCCATACGCAGAGGCGGCCATAGGTAATTTTCAACAGTAAGCAAACAGTATTTTGCCCCCCCCCCCCCACCCCACCCCACCAATCACTGATATATATTTTTTCTGTTCGTCGTGAGAGTTCTGTGTGCCATATTTGGTTCAATTCCATCATTGGTGGAGTTCAGAATGCTCTTTGATTGTAGGTGAACTATACATCCCAGTAACCACAACTCGCATATGTCAAGGTCTATTTTCCCCCAACAGCGCCTCAAGAGCGCCCCTGGGCAAAATCAATTCTATTGCAAATGCTTACTTTGCGTAATGGGTTGAGCCGCCCCTGCCCGTACGCAGACACCACGCTGCTATACACCGAGCATGCCTGCTCTCCCCTCCCCACTTAGAGTCTCATAAAGAGCCCTCCCCTTAGCTGAGAGGCCAGCCAATCACTGCAGAGGAGGGCTTTCGGTGGGAGGATTTGCCCTCTGTTTCCAAAATGGAAGAGCAGGACAGGTGGAGAGATCTTCAATCTTGTTTGCTAAGACCATCAGAAATATATGTTTTTTGATGGTCCTTGGCAACCCCTCTGAAACACTCTTGTGACCCACCCCCCAGGTACAGGTACGGCTGTACCAGGAGCTCCAACTTCTTTTCCTTTCTATTGAGTGTTTGCATATATTTCCAAGTTCCATGCATTTTGCAATAAGTTGGCTTCCCTTAGTTTGCAATAATAGGGCCAATGACCCATCAATTATCATTATGTTCTTTAGTTCTTTCCTGTTGGAAATCTACTAAAGGACTCTGTTTGGTAAGGACCACTCACGGCAGCCATAAAGCAATTTGGACCGAGTGTAGGGACCCACGCCAGCAGAGTTTAAGCCAGATTGCCCAAGGAGAGGTCAAGGATTTCCCTTGTAAAAGGAAGAAACAGTTTATGAAGAAAGTGACGTGTCCCTTGTGGACAAGATTTAAGCAAGCCACCAGTTGATTCAAAGCCTTGAAATATTTGTTTGATTTATTGAAGATTTCAGCAACAATAAAAACTTTGTTGAGCTTTCTAAGTCTTTAAAAGAACTTTGTGTGGGGAAATCCGAAAGGCCTCTCAGCCGAGGCACCCTGAGGCATTCAGAAAACACATCCTGTCTACAGACTCTTTCACAGGCCCAGCGCGTGACAGCACAGGTCTGAACCTCCAGGTTGAGAAACACTGAATTAGGAGCATTATGGGAGTTGTAGTCATATCGATCTGCCTTTTTAAGCATTTCTCTGAAATAAACAAAAAAGTACAAACACAAAACAAACAAACAAACAAAACGAGACACAGGAAAATACAGAGAAAGATGTACGGTGACTTCCAACTTCCTTCTCTGTAGTCATATTCAGTCCCAACATAATTCAACCCCTTTCATTATAGCCCCATATTGCGCCCCTTCCACAGATCCAGTCCTGAATATATATATTACACCTCTTCCACAGATCCACAATGCTTTGCAATGATCCAAACCCAACATTATCAAATCATTTATTTATTTATTTTTGCTGCAGCGGTTGCAAAAAGATTACAAAGGGCGTCTGTACAGCTCAACTCTTCGTGCTCGTTCCCATCGTCTCCCTTTCGACCCCGTTCCCAAGTGATGGAATCCGCTTCCCCTTTGGGACTCGGAGCCTCCTCCTTCCTGCCGATTGGCACAAAGGCACATCTCGGAGGGCTGCCGGAGCGCTCCTTATGCTCACACGCTGCCACCCACTTCCCTCTTTATTAATACGCTATTTATCACCAGCGCGGGCTTTTAATACCGTTTTGGCTTAATGTCGTTAATGAAACATAAATACCCAGCGCTAATGATGTTGGTCAGGAGGCAGGCCGGGCAATTGGCAAGATTGCAGGAGGCAGGCCAAACCACTTCGCCCGGCGCGCGTGCCGATGTGTGTGCGCAAAAGGATGCAAACGACAACAGGCTAACAGCTCCTGTTCCAGGAAGAGAAAACCTCGAGAAAGCCACAGCTGGAAAATGGGTGAAGCGCTTGAAAGGACTGCTGGTAGGTTTTTAGGTTTTAAGTCACACCTTAAAACCCACACCAAAAAAAAATTCCACACCAATGGAGAGAGTCAGAAACACTGGGATGCCTGTGGTGGAGGAAACTATCAATTCCTGTTTGCTGTGTGCCATAGGAAAGAGTAGGAAAGGGTTAGGGGAGAGGCAGTGGGCAGGGTCATGCAAATTCCACACCAATGGAGAGAGTCAGAAACACTGGGGTGTCTGGGGGGAGGAGAAACAGAAAATCTAGGATGGAATGGTCGCCGTATGAAACCCTTCACTTGGGTGGTGGGCAGTGTGGTGTTTGTGGAGGACACTGGCAGGGCTCTTAGACATGTTTACGGCACTCGCTATAACCTGCAATGTCATTGGAGGGAGGCCCTTTGTTGTCTCCTGAGTAATGAGAGCTTCCTACCTGCCCTTTTGCCTTTCCTTCTTTCTCTCTTCCCTCCCTCTTTCTCTCTCCCTACATTCTCTACTACCCTTTTTTCCTTCCATCCTTTCCTCCCTCCTTCTTTCTCCTTTCATCCTTCTCTCTTTTCCTTCCTCTTTCCATCCTTCCCTCTTTCCTCCCTCCTCCTTGTCTTTTCTTCCTTCCCTCTTTCCTCGCTCCTTCCCTCTCTTCCTCTTTCTCCTTCCATCCTTCCCTTCCACCTTGTCATCTTCCCTTCCTTCCCTTTTGTCTTTCATTCCTTCCCTCTTTCCTCCCTCCTACCCTCTCATCCTCTTTCTCCTTCCATCCTTCCCTTCCACCTTGTCATCTTCTCTTCCTTCCCTTTTGTCTTTCCTTCCTTCCCTCTTTCCTCCCTCCTTCCCTCTTTCTCCTTTCATCCTTTCCTTCCACCTTGTCTTCTTCTTTCCCTTCCCTTTTCTTTCATTCCTTCCCTCTTTCCTCCCTCCTTCCCTCTCTCCCTCTTTCGCCTTTCATCCTTTCCTTCCACCTTGTCATCTTTTCTTCCTCCCCTTTTGTCTTTCCTTCCTTCCCTCTTTCCTCGCTCCTTCCCTCTCTTCCTCTTTCACCTTCCATCCTTCCCTTCCACCTTGTCATCTTCTCTTCCTTCCCTTTTGTCTTTCCTTCCTTCCCTCTTTCCTCCCTCCTTCCCTCTCTCCCTCTTTCTCCTTCTATCCTTTCCTTCCACCTTGTCTTCTCTTCTTTCCCTTTTTTCATTCCTTCCCTCTTTCCTCGTTCCTTCCCTCTCTTCCTCTTTCCATCCTTCCCTTCCACCTTGTCATCTTATCTTCCTTCCCTTTTGTCTTTCATTCCTTCCCTCTTTCCTCTCTCCCTCCCTCTCTCCCTCTTTCTCCTTTCATCCTTCCCTTTCACCTTTTCTTCCTTCCTTCCTTTTGTCTTTCCTTCCCTCCCTTCTTCCCCCTCTCCCTCATTCTCCTTCCATCCTTCCTTCCTTTCCTCCCTTTCGTCCTTCTTTCCTTCTCTCTTTCCTTTCTTCTTCCCTTCCTTCCATCACTGGGTAGCCATTACTCCTAGCAGGGAATGCTAACATGGGACCCCTAAGTTAGAAAGCTTGCCCAGGGTGATACAATCTACACCTGTGGCTGCCAACTACGAGTGCTTGGTGGAGGTAAAGGATACAGGTGTGCCCCACCATCGTCTGAAAGGTGAAGACCACCTTGGCTTCTCTGGCTCTACAGATTATTCTCCCAGGCTGACCTATTCCTTGCCTGCTTGTAGGTATCTCCTCCTCCTCCTCCTCCTCCTCTTCCCAAGGGCTGTAAATCCCCTCCTGCGTTTCCCCGTCCCTGCCGCAGCCCCCTCTCTTTTCCCCCCAATGTCACCCCGCAGCCTCTCGGGAGCACGGGACTCATTTGCTGGGGGTTTGGCCTAACTCGTCTCAGCGGCTAATCCCTCGGGTGTCTCCTGTCAGATTATTAATTAGCTAAAGCGGATCGGCCCTGGAATAACATGCAGGGGGACCTCAGAGAAAACAGGACCGCGTGAGGCCGGGCATGTGGCGCTTGAAAGGAACCCGCCTGCATGCTCACAACCGCCGCCACCATTCGGGAAGAGCTCTTCCTCTTGGTGGGCCATCATTGCACCAACGCGACTCTGAAGAAAGTGAGGTCTTCACAGCTTTGCATCAGAGCCACATCAGAAGGCACTCAAGTCAAACAACCCCATTTGTTACTGTTGGGTTTCCCATCTTGAGCTTCACTTTTGGATCTTTGCCTTGTGCTCTTCCTCTTAAGGAAATGATGGGCATAAGCCTCCATTTTCATCAGGCTTCCAAAGCCTCTTGAACCCGCAAAACACAGCCCTGAAACCAGCACAATCCAAACCAATCCAACCAATCCAAAGGCAAAGAGTTTGCAAATTGTTCCAATTGTTTACACTGCTTTCAATTACAATTGGGTTATTCATGGATTATATTAGAGTCTCACGTATCCAACCTTCGCGTATCCGACATTCTGTCTTATCTGACGCTCTTATCCAACAACTCCAAGAAATCCCAGCCAGTTTATTGGGTTATTCGGGGATTATATTACAGTAGAGCTGGGGTCCACAAACTTTTTAAGCAGAGGGCCAGGTCATAATCCCTCAAACTGTTGGAGGGTCGGATTATAATTTGAAAAAAATAATGAATGAATTCCTATGCACAGCACACATATCTTATTTGTAGTGCACAAAAACCTTTAGAACAATACAATAATTAAAATTAAGAACAATTTTGACAAATATAAACTTATTAGTATTTCATTGGGAAGTGTGGGCCTGCTTTTGACTGATGAGATAAGATTGTTGTTGTTGTTGTGTGCTTTCAAGTCATTTCAGACAGGTTGACCCTGAGCGAGGGCCGGGTAAATGACCTAGGAGAGCCGTATTTGGCCCCCGGGCCATAGTTTGAGGACCCCTGCAGTAGAGTCTTGCATATCTGAACTTTGTTTATCCGACATTCTGACTTATCCAATGCTCTTATCCTGCAACTCCCAGAAATCCAGTCAGTTAGGATTTCTGGACGTTGAAGGCCAAAACATCTGGAGATCTTCAGGTTGAGAACCACTGATCTAGAGCAAACTTGATCTAGATCTGATCTAAAGCAAACCGATCTAGAGCAAACCCCACCATTGATGCACCAGTAGCTAAAGTTTGCCTAACATGGCAAAGTTTAGCTACTGATGGAGTTTCAGGGGATTCACCTGAAACAGATTAATCAATATATACATTGATATGGAGTTGATCAAAGGTAGAGAGTCAGGAGGTTGGAAGTACGCCCACCAGAGGCACGAGCAGCTTCAGCAGAAAAGCCAGGAAAGGAGATTCCACCTGAACATTAGGAAGAACTTTCCGACTGTGGGAGCTGTTCAACAGCGGAACTCTCTCCTCCAAAGTGTGCTGGAGGCTCCTTCTATGGAGGCTATTAAACAGAGGCTGGATGGCCATCTGTTGGGGGTGCTTTGAATGCAATTTTCCTGCTTCTTGGCAGGGGGTTGGACTGGATGGCCCACAAGGTCTCTTCCAATGGTATGATTCTTTTCTATGATATATGGTTCCTCTCTTTGTGCAAGAATATCCCCATGTTCCTATAAACACACAATGCATGCACGGGGCACTCTGAGGAACACTTGGGACACGAACTTCTCCAACCTCAATAACTGCAGTTCCTTCCGGGGACCCAAGCTTCACAACCTCCTCTCTCGCTCGCCTTGCTGTTGGGTTCCCCGTTTAGGATGGCTTTTGATTCAAGCCGTTGAAGCTGAAATATGGAGCTACAATGGCACTAAACCTTCATTACCAGCTCTTAACACAGATTACTTAGAAAAGGGGGAGGGGAAAGGGGGGCCCTTTAATTGCTTTTCCCCATTAGCATTTCCGGAGGAGAACACACTGATTAATCCAAAGAGGCGTTCTGCGGACGACAGATGCGACCACCGTCCCTGCCCTCCTCCTTCTCTGCGGTCCAGTTTGGGAATGACTGGGACAACCTCCTTTGGACACCTTAGTAACATTGAGGAGACAGGTAACAACATCCCAGGTGCATCCAAGGGGAGAAAAGTGTGGACGTATGAAGTGAAGCCAATTAAAGGAAGCGGGAAGAATCGGATTTCATTTCAAGTGAGTTCCCTGCAGAATGCGGAAGGAACGAGTGTCTAGTTATAAAAGGTAGAGCAGGGCGCAGTTTCAGGAAAGGTTATCTAGCAAGTTAAACTTATAAAGTGCCCAAGTGCTAAGGAATTGTAGGCGAACTCTCCAAGGATATTAAAGCGTGTTTGAGCTTGAGAGTAAACAATACTGAAAAAAACATAGTTGGTATATCTTGTACAGTAGAGTCTCGCCTATCCGACATAAACGGACTGACAGAACTATGGATAAACAAAAATGTCGGATGATACGGAGTCTCCTACTGTTACCTGTCTGACGAGGTGCTAGATATCTAGAATACTAACAACAGAGACTCAAAGAGTTAAGGTAAGGCAACACCCCGGGGCCAGAGAGGCCCAGATGAAAGAGGAGCATGGAAATCACTGAGGGAAAGAGGGAAGACGCATCTAGGCATCCTCCCTCTAGGAAGAGACTTAAGTCCGACCTGGAGGTATTTCTAACCAGGTTCTGGGTTCCAGGTACAGTAGAGTCTCGCTTATCCGACATAAACGGGCCAGCCGAACATCGGATAAACAGAAATGTTGGATAATATAGAGTCTCCTACTGCTACCTGTCTGATGCGGCACTAGACATGTAGAATACTAACAACAGGGACTCAAAGAGTTAAGGCAAGGCAACACCCCGGGGCCAGAGAGGCCCAGATGAAAGAGGAGCATGGAAATCACTGAGGGAAAGAGGGAAGACGCGTCTAGACATCCTCCCTCTAGGCAGAGACTTAAGTCTGACCTGGAGATATTTCTAACCAGGTTCTGGGTTCCAGGTACAGTAGAGTCTCGCTTATCTGACAAACGGGCTGGCAGAACATTGGATAAACGAAAATGTCGGATAATAAGGAGTCTCCTACTGTTGCCTGTCTGATGTGGCACTAGACATCTAGAATACTAACAGGGACTCAAAGAGTTAAGGCAAAGCAATGCCCCGGGGCCAGAGAGGCCCAGCAGGTAGTGCCCAGATGCGGAAGAGGAGCGTGGAAATCACAGAGGGAAGGAGGGAAGACACTTCCGCTTCTGGTCCTGCCTCTTTCCCCCCTTTCCTCCCTCCTCCTCCTTGTCTTGCCTTTTTCACTTATTGGGAATGGAGAGAGAGTTGGGAAGCGCTCCTTTAATTGAAGGGAAAATGCTGGGGGGAAAGGAGGCCGTCGGATAAGATCATTGGATAAGAAGGAATGTTGGATAAACGAAGGTCGGATAAGCGAGACTCAACTGTATAAGGCAACCAGTTTGAATTAGGCCAATATATGAAGATGATGATCATGATCATGATCATGATTGTGATGGTGTGTGTGTGTGTGTGTGTGTGTATGTATGTGCGTGTGTATGTATGTATGTATGTATGTATGTGTGTGTGTATATATATATATATATATATATATATATATACACATATATATATATAAGTAAAAATAAAAATAAATAAAAATGTAATGTTCGTTTGTGGGATTAACATAACTCAAAAACCACTGGGCGCATTGACACCAAATTTGGACACGAGACACTTATCAGGCCAATGAGTGACCATCACTCATAAAAACACTGAAAAACACATTAGAAGGGACTTAAAAGCCAAAAAAATAATAAAATAAAACATTACAATGCATGTGCAAAATCACATATATACACATATACACACACACACAACACATATACACAGACTGGACCACAGCAACGCGTGGCAGGGGACGGCTAGTGTGTGTGTGTGTGTGTACGCACTCTGTTTGTTTTTAGTGACATCATAGCTCAAAAACTGCTAGACGAATTGATGCCAAATTTGCCCACAACACACATAACCCAAGAGTGACCATCACTCAGAAAAACATCAAAAAACACAGCTACAGGGACTTAACCCCCCCCCCAACCTAGAATACACTACAGCGCATGTGTGCAAATGACTTACCTCCCCCCCCCCCCCACAGGAGGGAAAACTAACCAAACAGATGTCCCACCTCTCTCAAGGATGCAAACAAGCTAAGCAACGGGTCGTAAAGGAAACCCTTCACTCAGGTGAACTCTCAAACAAGGCTCAAGATCACTGGTTCAAATCTTCACTTGTTATTATTTAGAGGAAGAACTAAGAGCCAGAAAATGTATTAAAGAATAAAAATAATCCAAAAGAATTAGCAAAACTCAACAAGAGATCCCGAAGGAAGCTGCTCCTTTTCCAAAGACCTACCCAAACTAAGATGTTGGGAATGCGGCCATCTTCAACACTCAATCCCACCCCTTTAAATTGAGTCCTGCTGGCCAACGGCAGAGAAAGGAAGACATTAAAAGGCACATATAAATACACACTTCAAAGGTAAGTTCCCCCCCAGTTCTTTCAACAACAGACCACACTTTTAATAGGGCACCACGTCAGGGAAACATGCCTTGCACATTTTCCCTTCTCACTGGTCCAAATGTGGAAACCTTGTATGCTTATGTATTTCCTTCATTTTCAAAATATTTGGTGTAAGAATCCTTATGTTCAAATTATTTATTACTAGCTTGGGTATCCGGTGTTACCCAGGTTATTTCCATTGTATGAAATGCATAAGGTTGTTGGTGAACTACAACTCCCACCATGCCAGATTAACCCCAGAGAACAAGGTGGTGGGTGAACTACAACTCCCATCAGGCCAAGTTTAACCCCCAAGCCACTCCATCAGTACTTAAAGTTGCTTATGTTAGGCAAGTTTGCTCTACATGCACCATTGGTGGGGTTCAGTGTGCTCTCTGTCTGTAGGGCAAACTACAACTCCCACTATGCTAAGTCAGTCCACTGAGACCCTTCCAGTAGGTTGAGTTAGTTATGGGGGTTCTGTGTGCCAAGTTTGGTCCAGGTCCACCATCGACGGAGGTCACCATTTCGCTGGTTGTGGGTGAACTACAACTCCCAGAAAAAGTCAGTTCCTCTCAAACCCCTCTAGTAAATCAAATTTTGGCATATTGGGTACGTGTGCCAAGTTCGGCCCATGATCCATCGGTGTTTGGGTTCACAATGCTCGGTGGAGGCCACTGCTTCCCTGATTGTGGGTCAACTACAACTTCCAGAAAGGAAGATCAGTTCCCCCAAACTCCACCAGTAATCACATTTCCATATATTAGGCATGTGTGCCTAGTGTGATCCAGATCCATCAGTGTTCACAGGGCTCTCTGGATGTAGGTGAACTACAACTCCCTCAAATCAAGGTGAATTTTTTTACTGGTCATGGGGGCTCTGTGTGCCAAGTTTGGTCCAATTCCCTCTTTGGTGGAGAACAGAGTGCTCCTTGATTAAAGGTGAACTATAAATCCCAGTATCTACAACTCCAAAATGCCCAGGCCAATTCCCCTCAAAACCCACCAGTATTCAAATTTGGGTATATTACGTAAGCATGCCAAGTTTGGTCCTGATCCATCACTGTATGGTCTCATAGTGTGCTATGGATGTAGGTGAACTACAACTCCTTGAAATCCCTCTAAAGACCTCCAGTATGTTTTGTTGCTCATGGGGGTTCTGTGTGCCAAGTTAGTTGGTGGAGTTCAGAGACTCTGACATTTTCCTTTATCCGACATTATCCTTTATCCGACATTCTTGTATATGTCGGATGAGCGAGATTCTACATTATTATTATTATTATTATTATTAATAATAATAATAATAAATTATTTTGCTGCCACAAAAACACAGTATGCCACAGCAAATTGGATATTATTATTATTATTATTATTAATAAATAATAATATTTATAATAATAATAATATTAATAATATTAATAATAATAATAAATAATAATAATGTCAGGGGTGATTTGAATGCAATATTCCTGCTTCTTGGCAGGGGGTTGGACTGGATGGCCCATGAGGTCTCTTCCAACTCTTTGATTCTATGATTGATTCTATGATAATAATGTAGAGACTCGCTCATCCAACATATACAAGCCATCAAAATGTCGGATAAAGGAAAATAATAATAATATATTATTTTACTGACACAAAAACACAGTATGTCACAGCAAATGAGATATTATTATTATATTAATTATTATTGTTATTATTATTATTATTATTATTATTAATGTAGAGTCTTGCTCATCCAACATATACAAGCTGTCAGAATGTCGGATAAAGGAAAATAATAATAATAAATTATTTTACTGACAAAAAAACACAATATGTCACAGCAAATGAGATATTATTATTATTATTATTATTATTATTATTATTGTTGTTGTTGTTGTTGTTATTATGATCCCATCTTTCTCCCCATGGAGACTCAAGGTGACTATGTTGTGACCATTTGGGGAGGAAAACATAAGAATGTCCTGGACACCACAAAAATACACAAATATAATGCCCTACAAAATTTATACACCTTTACTAGCTCATAGTAATTACTGTAGGTAAGGACATTTATAAACGTGATAATAAACGATTGAATCCGAGTTACGCATTCCATTTTAAATGGCAATTTGATGTCGGGTGTTCAAATTGTGGCTCCTGCGCAGCAATTGCTCACATTGTTGAAACGCGGAGTTGCAAACCTCTTGCCTTATCTCCTATTGGGATCTTTAATCATAGTATGGGTGGATACAATTTTGGGGGGAAAATTGCCAAATAAAATTCCAGCATTATAAGCTGTTTGGGGTGTATACCTTTTTGGGACGAGAGGGAGGGAAGGAGATGTTTATCAAAAAGACGGATCCGATGCTAATGGTTCAGGTCATCTTCCGGTGGGTGGCATTCGGATGGGTGAGGCTCCCTGCTGTTTACAACTCCACAATCCCAGTTGGGATGGCTTGATAAATCTCACCATGGTCAACTCTTACGTGAGATTCCTTGACCCACAGCCCTTGGGGTAAAGCATGGATCACAACATACATTACACGATGTATCTTTCCCCCCAAAAAGGCACATATTTCGCTAAATTCTATTGTTAGTCCTGAGCTACTAATCCAAATAGGTTGATTCATCATTCAACAATTGGTTGTATGGCTCAACTCCAGTTCTGGACGAGACAAGAAGACTGAAGCCATCACAAGGAAAGGAAATGCAATGCAACGTGTAGAGAAAAACAGAAGTGTTCAGAAATAGACATCTTCAGTTGCACTCAATTTCAATCAAGGAAGAAAAGGATGGAAGGAGAAAGAGGGAGAGAGGGAAGGATGGAAGGAAGGAAGACGAGACGAAAGGAAGGAAGGGAAGGAGGAAGGAAAAAGAGATGGAAGGGAAGGAAGGATAAAGAGAGAAGGAAGGAAAGAGGGAGAGAGGGAAGGAAGGAAAGACAAAAGGGAAGGGAATGAGGGAAGGAGAAAGGAAAGAAAAAAGGGAGGAAAGACAAAAGGGAAGGGAGGAAGCAATAAGAGGTGGAGAGGAAAGAAAGGACAAAAGAGTGGAAGGAAGGATGAAAGGAGAAAGGGATGGGAGGGAGGGAGATATGGAGGAAGGAAAGAGAGAAGGGAGAGAAAAGGGAGGGAAGGATGAAAAGACAAAAGGGTGGAAGGGAATGGAGGAAGGGAAAGAAGGAAGGAAAGACAAAAGGGAAGGAAAGAAAAAGTAAGAGGGGAGAGGGAAGGAAGGATGAGAAGGCGGAGAGGAAGGATGGACGGAGAAAGGGGGATGGAAGGAAGAAAGGAAAGAGAGAAGGAAGGAAAAACAAAAGGGAGGGAAGGATGAAACGACAAAAAGGTGGGAATGGAGGGAGGGAGAAAGAGGGAGAAAGGAAGGGAGGGAGGGAGGAAAAAGAGAACGGAGGAAAGACAAAAGGGAAGGAAAAAAGGAGTAAGAGGGAGAGAGGGAAGGAAGGATGAAAGGGTGGAAGGGGAGAATGGAAGGAGACAGAGGGATGGAAGGGAGGGAGGGACAGAAGAAGGAAAGAGAAAAGGAAGAAAAAACAAAAAGGGAGGGAAGGATGGAAAGACAAAAGAGTGGAAGGGAATGGAGGAAAGGAGAAAAAGAGAGGGAAGGGAGGGAGGGATGGAAGAAGGAAAGAGAGAAGGAAGGAAAGACAAAAGGGAAGGAAGGAAGGAAGGAAGGAAGGAAGGAAGGAAGGAAGGAAGGAGAAAGAGGGAGAGAGGGAAGGAAGGAAAGTAAAAGAGTGGAAGGGAAAAGGGGACAGAGGAAAGAGAGAAGGAAGGATGAAAGGGGGGAAGGGAAAGAGAAAGAGGGAGGGAAGGAGGAAGGAAAGAGAGAAGAGAGCATAGGAGGTTGAGAGAGAGGAGGGCCTGAGAAAAGAGTCCAAGGGGCTGTATTTTGCCCACGGGCCTGGGATTACCCATATCTGCACTAAAGTCTATGAGGAATGGATAGCTCTTTCCATTCGAAAGGCTTTCCCGAGTCTGGTGCCCTTTGGACGTTAGCACTACAACGCTTACTGTTTCTAGCCCATCAAGACCAATGACGATGAGGCTTTAAGCCAACACATCTGATGGTAGAAGGCGAACCTTTTGGAGAAGGCAACCCTTGAAGACAACCATGTTGGAGAAGGAGACCTTTGAAACGATTGGTCTCACTCCTCAAAGTAGAAAGAACCGTGGGAGAATCGAGTCTTCCAACATGGAGCAGATGCCAAATTTGGTTCACCTGCAGCCATTCTGTTTTTGAGGCCCTCGACTTGTTATCAACAGGAAATCAGGAGTCTTGCCTCACCCGGGTTTGAAGCTCCCTTTTCAAGCATGCTCATTTCACAACAACTCGGGCAACCATTCAATACGCCATCAAACACCCAAGTACTAATATATGTGGGAAGGAGAGAATCTATAGATGTAGATAAGGTTCACGGGAACACACCCGGACAAGAGTAGTATGCAAACTACATGGTGAAAGATCTAGGACAAGCACAGAATTTGAGGGAAGGATCAATTTCATTAGCTTCTCAGAGACCTATTCTATAGCCAAACTGGAAACACATGGCAAACTCTGAACACTACAAGACAATCTCATGAAGGTGTCCACGCATTCCCCAGGACTTCGCGATTACCATTCAGGGCAGGACCTTTATCACGGTGGCAACCACCATGAAGATCTTCCCTCTGAGATCAGACAACCTTAGATTTTTAATGCAGGTTGAAAACCGAACCCTTTCCGGGAAGCCTTTCCATGAAGGCGTTGGATTCATGGGCAAAGAAAGTAACTTGTTATTTTGTGTGCTGTGCATCTTGTATATTTCATTATCACTGGACACCAATGGTTAAAATCCTTGACTTCAAGAGACCACAGCATTTGTATTTATCTATAACACAGTGACAGTAAATAAGTAAACAATGACTACATTCAATCATTGGTCTATATCAGTGGTTCTCAACCTGTTGTCTGTGGACCACCAGTGGTCTGCAAGAACTAAAATATGGTCCTTGGCCTCATTGGTGGTCCATGGACCACAGGTTGGGAACCACTCATGGAAGACCACCTTATGTAGTGATTGATTGAGAGCTCCATGTTAGTTACTGTTTTGTGCCTTCAAGTTCACTGTTCTTGACTTTCTGAAACCCAACTGTAGGGTCTTCCTAACTCTGAACACTAAGTTCACATCCCCACTCTGCATTGGAAATCCACAAAGGGACTTTGAGCAAGTCCCATTCTCTCCTCCTTAGAGCTGTGGTTCCCTGGTCAAGTGGTCCCTGGTCAAAGTGGTCCCTGGTCCCTGATCAGGTAGTCCCAACTTGAACAGGGACTACCTGATCAGGGACCACTTTGACCAGGGACCACTTTGACCAAGGACCACTTGACCAGGGACTACTTCACCAGGGACTATTTGACCAGGGATCACTTTGAGCAGGGACCACTTGGCCAGGGACTAGTTTGACCAGAGACCATTTGACCAGGGACCACTTTGACCAGAGACCACTCAACCAGGGACCACTTTGACCAAAGACCATTCAACCAGGACTACTTTGACCAGAGACCACTTTGGCCAGAGACCATATTGACCAGAGACCACTTGACCAGAGACCACTTTGACCAGAGACCACTTTGACCAAAGACCAGAGACCACTTTGGCCAAGGACCACTTTGACCAGGGACCACTTTGACCAGAGACCACTTGACCAGGGACCACTCTCCAACATTAGTACAAAAAGGGTTACGAATCAGTGTTTGGTCAACTTTTGATTCAGTTTGGGGTGCCCATTCAGAAAATTACATTGGATAGACCACATCAGCTCTAGCCTCTGACACAGAACATGGTCAGCGACTGGGAAGGAGTGGCAGGCGGCGTGAAAGGAGCGGAAATAAATTAAATGAAATAAATAAAGAGGGAGGAGGCTCACGGACCAGATTTTCGTCCTCGCGGCCCACTGGTGGTCCACGGCCCACAGGTTAAGGGCCTTGAAGAGGGGATGTGGGAGCAAAGAGGAATTGGGACATTGCGGGACAGGATTGATCCATATTGTCCCTGCCAAATTGGGACAACTGGGGACTGGCTTCCCTTCACCAATGGGTTGTCTCCTCTGCTTTTCCTTTCGCTCTCTCTGCTCAGCTCTCTGCAGCCGTCAAGCAAACATCTGATCGAAGGCCTGGGGGAGGGAGGTTAGAACTGTCTGGTCTTGTTATGAGTGAAGGTCATTGATCCAATACAGACCAGGAGATGGAAAAACAGGGATGGGAAGTTTGGAAGGAAGAGTGACAGAGAGCCAAGGCAAGCCGGCGCAAAGAGCGCGAGGGGAGGGGAGGACGGAGCGAGGAGCGTCTGGAGCCGGGTTTCACACTCCAAGACCCAAGGGCTGCTGTCAGGCCCGTCCTTCATGCTCACATCTTGTCACACTAGAGGTCAGGTCTCCCATGCGTTCCTGGAGAGCTGAGCTGATCCATATGGCAGGCAATATGTTAACAATATGGATTGGCCAAACATCAGGCCCGAGCAGATGGAGGCGACAACCCGGCTCTTTGCCCAGAGATGCCTTTCTTCCCTCCTCCCTCCTCCTCCTCCTCCTCCCGTGCAGAGAATTAAATAAAATATAAAATACATCTAGACACATCTCTAAAGTGGAAATACATATACGTGTTTGGCAGGGACGTCCACTTACACAGACAAGCATGTACAACCCCTGCCAGTGTCCTCCACCAACACAAGACTGCCCACCACCCAAGTGAAAGCTTTCATACAGGAGCAATTTCATCCTAGATTATATGTGTTTCCTCCACCACAGACATCCCAGTTCTATCTATCTATCTATCTATCTATCTATCTATCTATCCATCCACATAATATATGTGTATGTGGCTGTGACGTCCACTTACATAGACAAGCTCCTGCCTCCACACATAGCTATAGCTCCCATTACTTAGGAAACACCAAAGGCTCCCCCTCCAATGACATCGCAGGTTATAGTGAGTGCCATGAACGTGTCCAAGAGCCCTGCCAATGTCCTCCACAAACACCACATTGCCCACCACCCAAGTGAAAGCTTTCATACGGGGGCAATTTCATCCTAGATTATATGTGTTTCCTCCACCACAGACATCCCAGTTCTATCTATCTATCTATGCAGATAATATGTGTGTATGTGGCTGGGGTGTCCACTTACACAGACAAGCTTCTGCCTCCACACATAGCTATAGCTCCCACTACTCAGGAAACACCAAAGGCTCCCCCTCCAATGACATTTCAGGTTATAGGGAGTGCTATGAACATGTCCAAGAGCCCTATCAATGTCCTCCACAAACACCACACTGTCCACCACCCAAGTGAAGACTTTCATACGGGGGCCATATCATCCTAGATTTTCTGTGTTTCCTCCACCACAGACATCCCAGTGTTTATTTTATGTTTCCTCCACCACAGGCATCCCAGTGTTTCTGACTCTCTCCATTGGTGTGCAACTTGCATGACCCTGCCCAATGCCTCTCCCATAACCCTTTCCTACTCTTTCCTACGTCACACAGCAAATAGAGGAGTTGTAGTTCACCCACAACCAGGGAAACAGTTGTGAAACTTCCAACGATGACGGACCTGGACTAAAACTTGTCACACAGAACCCACATGACTAACTCAACTTACTGGAAAGGTTTGAGGGGACTGATTCACCATCATGGGAGTTGTAGTTTACCCTATAGCCAGAGAGCACACTGAACCCCACCGATTCATGCACTCAAAGCAAATTTGCTCAACATAACAAACTTGAAATACTTATGGAGTTTCCTAGGGTTATGCTGGCATGATCGGAGTTGTAGTTCACCCACTACCTTATCCATTGTGTACAATTAAAAGTTGACATTTTCAAACAACACCGGGTATGCAAGCTAATAATAACAAAAAGATAACACACCAAGGCCCAAAGAACTGGGTAAGTGAGAGTCCAATTTTGGGCATAGTTGTGTCCGTTTTTGGGGCAAACTAGTGTTGGATCCAATGAGAACCACCCACAGAGGAAGCTGTCAGGAGAATCTTCTTCTGGAGGCTCAAGACAAATGGGTAGTTAGGTCAAACAGCTCGGCAAAAGGACAACATCTTGCTTTGAATGAGCATGTGCCCAGGGCTCAAAGAGGATTGTATATGTTATCTGGCTAACCCTTATTACGAGCAGTATCTGTGGGGAGGGCTGCAGATTATTGGCCCAGCTTTCCCGTGTCTGAGAGCTCAGAGACCCCCCGCCTACCAACCCATACCCACAATGCCTAGGTTGATAATCTCAAAGGGTATAAGACTTTTCTATGGCACACAGCAGACAGAGGGATTGATCAGCAAGTGAACACACTAGAGACGTTAGGGGAGAATACACCATGATTGATAGGAGTTGGAGGTGCTGCGACATCCACTGATGATGGACCTGGACCAAACTTGGCACACAGAAACCCCATGACAAACTCAACCTACTGGAGGCTTTTGAGGGGACTGACTCACCATAGTGGGAGTTTTCAATTAAGCCAGGCATCACTGGGTACCCAAGCTAATTATTATTATTATTTGAAACATAACAAGATGAGTCCACAGCAGACACTCTGCTGGCTGTTGTCGAACACTTCCCAAGTGTCTAGGACTGTGTAATGTATCGGCGAATAATGCGTGCAGATCCCAGTAAGGTGGCCTTTTGCAGCTGAAAGATGGTAATTTTGTCTGCGCCGATTGTGTTTAAGTGCACGACAAGGTCTTGAGGCACTGCACCCAGTGTGCCGATCACTACTGGGACCACCTTGACTGGCTTATGGCAGAGTCTTGGCAGTCATTATTATTATTATTATTATTATTATTATTATTATGAAACTGAGAACCCTGGCCAGCTGCTCTTCCATGAAGCTAGAACTTCCATGAAGATAGAACTTTCATGAAGCTAAAACTTCCACAAAGCTAGAACTTCCACATAGCTAGAACTTCCACAAAACCAGGACTTCCACGAAGCCAGCACTTCCACAAAGCTAGAACTTCCATGAAGCTAAAATTTCCATGAAGCTAGAACTTCCATGAAACTAAAATTTCCATGAAGCTAGCTAGAACTTCCATGAAACTAGAATTTCCATGCAGCTAGATCTTCTATGAACCTAAAATTTCCATGAAGCTAGAACTTCCATGAAACTAGAACATCAGTGAAGCTAAAACTTCAATGAATCTAGAATTTACATGAAGCTAGAACTTCCATGAAACTTGAAGTTCCGTTAAGCTAGAATTTCCATGGAGCTAGAACTTCCATGAAACTAAAATTTCCATGAAGCTAAAACTTCAATGAAACTAGAACACCAATGAAGCTAGAACACCAGTGAAGCTAGAACATCAATGAAGCTAGAACTTCAATAAATCTAGAATTTCAATGAAGCTAGAATTTCCATGAATCTTGAAATTCCATGAAGCTAGAACTTCCATGAACCTAAAATTTCCATGAAGCTAGAACTTCCATGAAACTAGAAATCAGTGAAGCTAGAACTTCAATGAATCTAGAATTTCCATGAAGCTAGAACTTCCATGAATCTTGAAGTTCCATGAAGCTAGAATTTCCATGGAGCTAGAACTTCCATGAACCTAAAATTTCCATGAAGCTAGAACTTCCATGAAACGAGAACATCAATGAAGCTAGAATTTCCATGAAGCTAGAACTTCTATGAACCTTGAATCTATGAATCTTGGTTCCATGAAGATAGAACTTCCATGAACTTCCATAAAACTAGAATTTCCATGAAGCTAGAACTTCCATGAAAATAGAACTTCCATGAAGCTAAAACTTCCATGTACCTAGAACTTCAAGGCTTTTTGGGAATCAACAAGCCAGCAATCCAAGTTTGGACACAAAACGAAAGAAGGCAGAACAAGAAGGCAGCAGGCAAGGCCAGCTTGCTCATAAACTATGCATTCCCAATGATTTCAGTGTAGAGCTGCGCGACAGAAAGATCCATATGTCTCCCCCATGCCCTAAACAGGAAACCTCAAGGGATGGGGCAAGGGAGTCTACATTGCCAGGTCAGATATACATTTTCCAGCGGAGTGAGACAGATGTGTGGCACATCGTATCTATCGTCGAGCCTTGCGTAGCTCTCGGTGATTGGCAAACATTGTACACAATTTCGAGTAATGCAAACATTTCCTTTCTTAAGACAGCCATTAGATAGAGAAGAACACTCAAAGTGGTTGTCGTAAGGAGGCATTGAGGTTCGTACACACAATAGGGATCCATGTTGACCTTCAATGCAAGCCTAGGATCATCATCTATGTTGATTTGAGCATGACACAAGGAAACTCATACCTTGTATCCAAGATGCTGGGCTTGAAGTCCATGCCAAATCACACGTTGAGAAGGGACTGTCAGGATCTGCCAACTCTAATACGATCCCTAAACCTGGGGATGTCTCTTGGCCCTGAGGACAGAAGATACAAGAATTAAATACATATATCCCTTTCCATATCACGTTACATAGGAACAAAAGAAGCATTCAACAGTACCGTATATACTTGAGTATAAGCCGACCTAATTTTTGCACCTAATTTTCGCACAAAAATCTGAGAAAATGTATTGAGTCTAAGCCGAGGGTGGGAAATGCAGCAGATAGATACCAATAAAATTACATTAATTGAGGTATCTGTAGGTTAAATGTTTTTGAATGTTTGTATGTCAAAGAAAAACAGTAAACTAGCTCTTTAAGTGGAAAAGGAGAATCAACAAAAACAATATTAAATTAAATTGATTTAATGTATAAGTTGTTGTAACAGTTTATGCCCATGTTTTTGTTTTATATTGTATGTTTTTGTATTGTTTTGGATATGTGGAAACCGCTCTGAGTCCCCTAGGGGAGATTAGGCAATATATAAATAAAGATGATTATTATTATTATTATTATTATTATGGGAAAATAGACCTTGACATTTGAGAGTTGTAGTTGTTGAGGTTTATAGTTCACCTATAATCAAAGAGCATTCTGAACTCCGCCAACGATGGAATTGAACCAATCTGGACACACTGAATGAACTCCCCTGACCAACAGAAAATACTGGAAGGGTTTGGTGGGCACTGACCTTGAGTTTAGGAGTTGTAGTTCACCTACATCCAGAGAGCAATGTGGACTCAAACAATGATAGATCTGGACTAATCTTGGCATGAATGTTCAATATGCCCAATTGTGAACACTGGTGGAGTTTGGGGAAAATAGACCTTGACATTTGGGAGTTGTAGTTGCTGGGATTTATAGTTTACTTACAGTCAAAGAGCATTCTGAACCCCACCAATGATAAAATTGGGCCAAACTTCCCACAGAGAGCCCCCATGAATTGAAGGCACTTGCTGACATGAACCTCCCTCCAGCCTTGCATGCTCTCCCTCGCCCACACGAGTATCACGCTGCAATGCACCGAGCACGCCTGCTCTCCCCTCCCCCCTTGGCTGAGAGGCCAGCCAATCACAGCTGAGGAGGGCTTTTATTGGAAGGATTTGCCATCTGTTTCCAAAAAGGAAGAGAAGGATAGGTGGAGAGATCTTTAGCCTGAAGGGACTTGCTGGCGCTAGCCTCCCTCCAGCCTTGCACACTCTCCTTCGCTGACATGCGCAGTGCACACCTGCTCTCCCCTCTCCACTTGGGAGAGGGATTTGCTGGCGTGAGCCTCCCTCCAGCTAGTGCGAGCCTCCCTCCAGCCTTGCATACCCTCCCTCACTGACATGCACAATGCACGCCTGTTCGCCCCTCTCCTTGGGTAAGAGATTTGCTGGCGCGAGCCTCCCTCCAGCTGGTGTGAGCCTGCCTCCAGCTTTGCACACCCTCCCTCACTGACATGTGCAATGCACGCCTGCTCTCCCCTCTCCGCTTGGGAGAGGGATTTGCTGGCGTGAGCCTCCCTCCAGTTGGTGCGAGCCTCGCTCCAGCCTTGCACACCCTCCCTCGCTGACATACGCAGTGCACGCCAACTCTCCCCTCTCCGTTTGGGAGAGGAATTTTCTGGCGTGAGCCTCCCTCCAGCTGGTGTGAGCCTCCCTCCAGCCTTGCACACCTTCCCTTGCTGACATGTGCAGTGCACGCCTGCTCTCCCCTCTCCACTTGGGGAGGGATTTTCTGGTGTGAGCTTCCCTCCAGCTGGTGTGAACCTCCCTCCAGCCTTGCACACACCCCCTCACTGACATGCGCAATGCACGCCTGCTCTCCCTTCTCTTCTTGGGAGAGGTATTTGCTGGCGTGAGCTGGTGCGAGCCTCCCTCCAGTCTTGCACACCCTCCCTCACTGACATGCGCAATGCATGTCTGCTCTCCCTTCTCTTCTTGGCAGAGGGATTTGCTGGCGTGAGCTGGTGCGAGCCTCCCTCCAGCCTTGCACACCCTTCCTTGCTGACATGTGCAAAGCACGCCTGCTCTCCCCTCTCCGCTTGAGAGAGGGATTTGCTGGCGCGAGCCTCCCTCTGGCCTTGCACACCATCCCTCACTGACATGCGCAATGCACGCCTGCTCTCCCCTCTCCGCTTGGAGCCTCAGGAACAGCCCTCCCTTTGACTGACAGGACGACCAAAAGCAAGAGCAGGAGAGGCAGAGAAATCTTCATCCTTCTCTGCCAAAGGGGTTCCAAAGACCATCTTGGTCTTTGGTGACCCTCTGAAACCCCCCCAGGGGTCCCGACCCCCAGGTTGAGAAACGCTGACTTAGAAACAAAGTCCATGGAGATCATAGGGTTTACAACCAAAATGCCCGCGGGATCCCACTGCTTGGATTCTCTTGCCACCTTTGCCTCTCTCCAAAAAGCAAACATCAGGTGCAAATGTCAACTTTAGAAAGAAAAACAGAAAAATGCGTGCACATCCCTCACGCCAAGATAAGGTTTCTTTTTATTCCAGAGGGGAAAAAAAGAAAAGAAACGAAAAAGACACACACGGCGTTGCCAAGATTCGCTGGCGATAGGTGACGGGCCAAAGCAAATGCCGCCCGAAAGAAGCCGAAACCTTGCAACTAACAACCTCCTTTGTGTCAATTTAAGCAAATATTGTGGCGTTTCCATGGCAATCCCTGCTTTGAATATCCACAACACTCACTTTTTTTTTCAACATGAGAAAAAAGGGCTTTTCCTGTTTGTGCTTCAGCGATACAACCTGTAAATATTTTCTGCCTGAATGCACGTTCCCTGCAGAAGGCCTGGAAGGGAGGTACAAGGGAAAGCCCTTCCTCCTCAGGAAGGACTCTGATTTGGGGGATTTGTGGTTCTCCCTCACCTGCGGAACGAAATCTGGAAAGGTTTACGGAAGAAGCAGTGGGTGGGTTCATGCAAATTCCACACCAATGGAGAGAATAAGAAACACTGGGGTGTCTGTGGTGAAGGAAACACATAATAATAAAAAACATGCATGTGTGTGTGCAACTAGGGTGTCCACTTGCACAGACAAGCTGCATTCTCTACAAAAACTATAGCTCCCACTACTCAGGAGACACCAAAGGCCCTCCCTCCAATAACACTGCAGGTTATAGTGAGTGCCATGAATATGTTCAAGAGCCCTGCCAATGTCCTCTCCAAACACCACACTGCCCACCACCCAAGGAATGCTTTCATTCGGGGACCATTTCATCCTAGATTGTACGTGCTTCCTCCACCACAGACATGCCAGTGCTTCTTATTCTCTCTAGTGTTCCTTACTTTCTTCTGCTTCTCCCTTAACCCTTTCCTACTCTTATCAACTCTGTCTGCATAACAAACAAAGCAGAACTAACCAGCAACTCAACATACTGGGATTGGCTCCACATGATGGAAGTTGTAGTTCATGGTGAAACAAGTCAGAGCACTGTGACCGCCACTGACAATGGACCTGGACCACATTTGGCACACAGAACCCCCGTGACTAAAGAAAAATACTGGAGAAGTTTGGGGGGAATTCACTTTGATTTATAGCCATTGTACATACTGGGATATATAGTTCACCTGCAATCAAAGACCACTCTAGACCCCACCATCAATGGCCCTGGACCTCACTTGGCACACAGAACCTCCATGACCAACTAAAAATGCTGGAGGGTCTGAGGGGAACTGACCTTCATTTCTGGGAGTTGTAGTTCACCTAAATCTAGAGATACTATGACCACCACTGATGACGGATCTGGACCAAACTTGGCACACAGAACCCCTATGACGAACTGAAAATACTGGAGGGGTTTGAGGGGAACTGACCTTTATTTCTGGGAGTTGTAGTTCACCTATATCTAGTGATACTATGACCACCACTGATGACGGATCTGGACCAAACTTGGCACACAGAACCCCTACGACCAACTGAACCTACTGGAGGGAATTGAGGGGACTAACCCACCACCCAACAGGGAGCTGTAGTTTATCCTGCAGCCAGAGATCACACTGATCTTGAGTAAACTTGCCCAACATGACAAATTTTAAGTACTGATGGAGTTTCAGGGGGCTAACCCAGCATCATGGGAGTTGTAGTTCACCCACGACCTTATGCATTTTGTAAAATTAAAAAATTTACGTTTTCGAATAACCTGGACTACCTACAGACAGTGAACCAAAAGACCGGCTCGTTCCTTCTCGGCAGAGCCCCTTCCCATAAGATTCCCACAAGATTGCCCTAGACTTCCACTGTGGCCAAGCAGTGGTTAATTGCATTTTCTGGATTTCCTGGCAGCAACGGCCTGACGCCAGGCTCCAAACATCAGCCTGCCCTGGAACTTTGGGGAAGTCCACTTCCTGTGGGATTTTCGCATGCTCTGGAAAGGTTGGCTCATCCAACAGGAAGTGTTTGTCCGGAACGCAGCAATCTCCATCAGAGCTCCAAACGTCAGAGGACGCAGCTTTCAAGGAACTCAAACATGTGGATACGCACCAGCAGGTACACATGCACACATCTACACACATATACACTCTGGAGTCATTCATGTAATTCAATGACCCAATGATGAAAAATAGAAGCTTGGAATAAAATGCTACAAACCACACAGGTTACTTGCAATGAGTTACTTTTTTCTATACCAGTGGTTCCCAACCTTCTTCTGACCACTCTCCAACATTAGTACCAAAAGGGTTATGAATCGGTTCGGTCAACATTGTCAAAAATATTAAATATTATCTAAGCACTGAAAGGGTTAAATGGATGCAACGCCTCTGCAAAAGCTGCAGTTCAATATAAGCAGCCATCAGTCAGTGTGAGAGATCGCTGTGTGAGAAGGCCTCAGTGTGAGGTAGGCCTCAGTGTGTGAAGGCCTAGTATGAGGATGCCTCATTGGGAGAGACAGCTCCAGTGTGAAGGCTGCTGTGTGTAAAATGCTACTGTGTGGAGCTCCTGTATAACTTTAGTGTGGTAACTGGGAGGCCGGGGACCATATTTTAGTTCTTGCGGACCACTGGTGGTTCATTGAGAAGGCCTCAGTGTGAGGTAGGCTCAGTGTGTGAAGGCCTAGTATGAGGATGCCTCAGTGGGGGAGAGAGCTCCAATGTGAAGGCTGCTGTGTGTAAAAAGCTACTGTGTGGAGCTCCTGTATAACTTTGGTGTAGTAACTTGGAGGCCGGGGACCATATTTTAGTTCTTGCAGACCACTGGTGGTTCATCGAGAAGGCCTCAGTGTGAGGTAGGCTCAGTGTGTGGAGGCCTAGTATGAGGATGCCTCAGTGGGGGAGAGAGCTCCAGTGTGAAGGCTGCTGTGTGTAAAAAGCTACTATGGGGAACTCCTCTATAACTTGATGTAGTAACTGGCAGGCCGGGGACCATATTTTAGTTCTTGCAGACCACTGGTGGTTTATGGACCACAGGTTGGAAACCACTACTCTAAGGAGAAGAGAGCAGGACTTGCTCAAAGCCCCTTTGTGGATTTTCAAGGCAGAGTTAACCAAGGTGACCAATGGCAACATTCACACTTGCCTCCAACAGGCAAGAAATCTTTCTTCCACCCTGGACATTCCAAAGATATATAATCCAGCCTCAATGCCTGGCTGCTTCCTGCCTGGGGGAATCCTTTGTTGGGATGCTAATCAAGGTGGCAAGTTGCAACATTCACACGTGTCTCAAGCAGACAAGAGTTCTTTCTCCCACCCTGGACATTCCACAGATATATAATCTAGCCTCAATGCCTGGCTGCTTCCTGCCTGGGGGAATCCTTTGTTGGGATGCTAATCAAGGTGGTAAACTGCAACATTCACATGTGTCTCAAACAGACAAGAGTTCCTTCTCCCACCCTGGACATTCCACAGATATATAATCCAGCCTCAATGCCTGGCTGCTTCCTGCCTGGAGGAATCCTTTGTTGGGATGCTAATCAAGGTGGCAAATTGCAACATTCACATGTATAAACCTCACTTACTTGGTTTCCAACAGACCTCACAACCCCTGAGGATGCCTGCCATAGATGTGGGCCAAATGCCAGGAGATAATGCTTCTGGAACATGGCCAGGAAGCCCAGAAAACTCACAACAACCCACACTTGAAAAATTCAGGGTACAATGAAGTCACTCCACAGGATCCGAAGACCCTTTTCAAAGTCACAGTACTATAGGATAGCATTACATGAGCTTTGCAGGCCCAACACGGCTCTCTTAGGTCTTTATTATCCCGCTTTTCCTACAGCGCAGGCCTCGTATGAATGGAAAGAGAGCACTCTGCAGCTCAAAGGCAATCCATCATAGCCCCAAAGGACAATGACAAACAAATAAGATTCATGTGAAAACCAAACACTGGACTGAGGTAGTTTGAAAGCCTTTAAAGACCTAATAAAAGAAGAAGACAGGGATGCAATAGGGTCCATTAAAAGACCCTTCCGAAGCAGTCAGTTAGTGGCCAAATACACAACAGAAGGAGAACAACGAGGGAAGAGATCGCCCAACCTGAAGATTTCGATATGTGGAACCGTTTTTGCACACAGGGTCCTCGCTGAGCCGCATTTCCTCCTTCTCCGCAATGTTTGATCTGCAAAGCGGCTCCTCCCCGTCACCTTTGTCAGGTGAGTCAAGGAATGGGGGCTGATGGAGGGGGCCGAGATAAATGTCAAAAGTTTACTCTGGACTCCCTCCATCTTCCCAGCAGACAATGGGCAGGAGGAAACGCGGTGAAAGAGTAGGATTTACTGTACCCACCCCCTGCGCTGTCCTGGGAGGGCCCGCCTCACCCAACACAACCTCTTCTATAGGAAAACAAATAGACCAGCCCAAAGCAGAATTAGAGAAATAAAGCAAAAAAAGAAAAGGTGGAGGGGAACTAGCCGGTGCTGTTGGTTCAGCCGAGCCTAAGCTGTTGTTATTTGTTAGGTTGGCACGCAATCACCTTGGCAATGCCCAGGAGGGAGGTTGGAAAAATGGCTCGCAATGAGAGCGGAAACAAGATGTCAACGTGACAATACCACTTTAGTGCTGCTAATAGCATTTTTTGGGACTTGGGGGGGGGGGGAGGGATTAGGATGACTTGACCCCCAAAACTAGTTGCTGTTGTTGGGAACAACTAATCCCCTGGTTTTCGTCTTTTCACTTGTTTCAAGAATGCGGGTTTGCTGGTCAAATTCACTCTCACTATGTCTCTTTCATAAGAAGGATGTGAAACATGTCAACAACTACGAAGGTTATCCATAAAGTAAGGTTACAAGACATGTAGCTCTCGCGGGGAATTTTCACAGGGGAAGTTGGTAGCACTACTGTGGGAAGCCAGCGGAAGCAAACGAGCAGTGCCGGTCGTCAGTAGCTCATCAACTGGCTCGTCGAGCAGTGCAAAGTTTGCGCTGTATGGGGGATATCGGGAAAGTATGATTACAAGGCACGTAGCTATCACGGGGAATTTTCGTGGAGTAAGTTGGTACCACTGCTGTGTAGCAGGAAGCCAGCGGAAGAGAAAAGCAGTGCCAGTTGTCAGTAGCTCACTGACTGGTTCATCAAACAGTGTGAAGTTCACACCATATGAGGGATATCCGGAAAGTAAGGTTACACGGGGAATTTTCCCTTCCCTTCCATCCTTTTCTCCTTCCTTCCTTCCCTCTCTCCCTTTCTCCTTCCTTCCTTCTCTCTTTCCTTCCCTCCTTGCTTCTATTCTTCCCTTCCACCCTTTTGTGCTTCCCCCCTTCCTTCCCTATTATCTTTCCTTCCTTCTCTATTCCCTTCCTCCTTCCCTTCCTTCCTTCCTTGCATCCTTCCCTTGTGCCCTTCCATCTTTCCTTCCTTTGCTTTTCCCTCCCTCCTTCCCTTTCCCCCTCTTTCTCCTACCATCCCTTCCTTTTGTCCTTCCTTCCTCCTTCCCTCCTTCCTTCTATCCTTCCCTTCCACCCTTTTGTGCTTCCTTCCTTCCCTTTGGCTTTTCTTCCTTCTCTCTTCCCTTCCTTTCTTCCTTCCCTTCCACCCTTCAACCCTTTCCTTTTGTCTTTCCTTCCTTCCCTCTTCCTCCTTCCCTCACTCCCTCTTTCTCCTTCCATCCCTTCCTCCCTTTTGTACTTTCTCCTTCCCTTCTTCCTTCTATCCTTCCCATCCACCTTTTTGTGCTTCCTTCCTTCCCTTTTGTCTTTCCTTCCTTCTCTCTTCCCTTCCTTCCTTGCCTTCCACCCTTTCAGCCTCCCTTTCTTTCCTTTTGTCTTCCCTTCCTTCCTGCTTTCCTCCCTCCTCCCCTCTCTCCTTCCTCCTTCCATCCCTTCTTCCCTTTCGTCCTTCCTTCCTTCTCTCTTCCCTTTCGCTTCCCCTTCCTTCCTTTCTTCCTTCCCTTCCCTCTTCCTTCCCTCCTTCCCTTTCTCTCCTTCCTTCCCTTTCATCCTTCCTTTCCTTACCTCTTCCCTTCCTTCTTTCTTCACTTCCTCCTTCCCTTTCTCCTGCTAAAGTTTGCCCATGCCTAATTTGTGGAAATGGGGCTAATTTTGAGACTCAAGTGACTATAGACACTAGCCCTCTTTCTTCCAGAGCGACTGGTCACACAAAGGCAACATCATTTGAGATCACCATCTTATTTTTATCTTGTCCTCAGAGGATTCGTTCTCAGCCTTATAGGAAATAACAATTGGGAAACCAACCATCCATGAAGCGATCTGACCTTCCCAAGGAGCCACCTGCGCTGCTGGCCAATGTAGTATTTTGTGGCCATTAATTCTTTACATTAACTATGCATTATGGGAACAAATAACTGGGCTGTGACAAGCCGTGTTTGTGAAGCTCTCACGTGTCGGAAAACGTGTCGTCCACCTTCTCCCAAGTCTTCAAAGGAGAAGATTATTTTAGCCCAACATGCTAAACTAGGATTATCTCCATACATTGGGGCGCATTTGGAAAACTCAGTCACCGCAAAAAAATAAAATAACGTATGATCAGTCTATCTGGAAACTTTGAAGAGAGCCGTGAAAACTTTGAAGGCGTAATTATTGGCAAGCCTGCTGGGTTCAGTTTTAATATTGAACAGTGGACACACCTTGCAGATAAGATGATAAAAAGCACAGATCCTGGGAATGAAGGCTCCAGAAGACTTCTAAGCTGGTGCTGCACCCAAAATTCATAGCAGGGTTTCATTTACTTATACATACTTTACCTTCTTCCCACCTTGTTTAAGGCCATTGTCTCAAAGGAGAAGCAACCATGAACATGGCCCACAGATCATTGAAAATAGGGAAAGGCAGGCTCACAATGAACAATGCATTTGGTTGCTTAGGGCAGTGGTTCTCAACCTGTGGGTCCCCAGGTGCTTTGGCCTACAACTCCCAGAAATCCCATCCAGTTTACCAACCATTAGGATTTCTGGGAATTGAAGGTCAAAGCATCCACAGGTCGAGAATCACTGATCTAGATGGTCCTTGAGGGCCTCCTATGGTCACTATATAGATCTAGATGGTCCTTGAAGGCCTCCTAAGGTCACTATATAGATCTAGATGGTCCTTGAGGGCCTCCTAAGGTCACTATATAGCTCTAGATGGTCCTAGAGGGCCTCCTAAGCTCACTATATAAATCTAGATGGTCCTTGAGGGCCTCTTAAGCTCACTATATAGATCTAGACCAGAGGTTCTCAACCTGTGGGTCCCCAGATGTTTTGGCCTACAACTCCCAGAAATCCCATGTAGTTTACCAACTATTAGGATTTCTGGGAGTTGAAGGCCAAAACGTCTGGGGACCCACAGGTTGAAAACCACTGGCTTACGGAAAGAACAAATGGTCACTCGGGAAGCAGGGGAAACAAGTTATTCCATTAGGACAGTGGTTCCCAACCTGTAGTCCATAGACAGCCAGTGGTCTGCAAGAACTAAAATATGGTCGCGGCCGTCACTGTTACTACATAGTTGCAACGAGAGCAACTGATCTCGTGAAAAGAATGGAACATCTCCTCCAAATACATCTGGCTACAAAAACTCCACGGTAGCTTCACTTTTGGTTTGCCATATGTAACAAATGACTTGAAGGTGTGCAACAATTTTAAGGACTTCTTTTAATCCTAACTATTTTTCTTTCTTGCTGCTGGTTTCACACCAACTTTATACAACAAAGCTCTTCCATTATTAGCTTTCTGAAGTGCTACCTTTAATTATCTCATTCATATATATATATATATATATATATATATATATATATATGCCATCTGGAAATTTGCAAAAACATTTGATCTCTGTCCCTCCTGCTCACAGGTTGAGACTATGTGATATTAAGGTCTTAGATCTATAGATATATATCTGCAATGAAAAAGAAGACAGCACAAGATGTGTACGTCTCTGCCACGACACTCAAGGAAAAGCAACCCTGGCATAAGGAAAACAAGCAACAGAGTGTGGCATTGGGCACTAGGGGACAACCTTTTTAGTAGGGTCAGAAATAGCCCCTTACCTGGTCTCCTGTAATAAAGCTGGATCACCTTCGGGCGATCAAGCTGGCAGACCTACCAGGGAAGCAGAGGTTTCCATCTTCCGTCCTCTGCTGCCAAAGAGCCCTCACCCATTAGCATAGCTATGTGCCAACACAGCGAAACTGTTTTTGGGTGGATTTATTTCCAAGGGTAGGGTGAGATATTTGAAACAACCTCAAAAGGTGAGCTAGAGACTTGGAATTGATCCCCAGGTTGGAGAGAAAGGAAGGAAAACCTCCTCCAGGCAGATTGGCTAGTGACCCCGACAATGCCTTTCCACCTCTCGTTCTTGCCATCATTGCACCCTAGCGTCTCTTGGGACAACATGTTATCCAGTGTCAACATCAGTGCCAACCCAATGCCTGCACTCTGGATGGGGAAGGGGACCTTTTGTTGTGGTGGTGGTGGTGCGGGGAGACTAATGGACTACATGGACAGTCCTGATTTCGGCTCTGGGCTGAGAGGGGCGGTATATAAATATCGTAAATAAATCTATCTATCTATATATAAATGCTCTGTGCATAATGAGTACCTTAAAAACAAAAGAACCAATGAACGAAATCACACCAAATTTGGCAACAAAACGTCTCACAACACAAGGAGTGTCCATCACTCAAAAAATTATGATTTTGTCATTTGGGAGTTGTAGTTGCTGGGATTTATAGTTCACCTATAATCAAAGAGCATTCCGAACCCCACCAACAATTGAATTGAACCAAACTTGGCACACGGAACTCCCATAACCAACAGAAAACACTAGAAGGGTTTGGTGGGTATTGACCTTGATATTTGGGAGTTGTAGTTACTGGAATTTATAGTTCCCCTACAATCAAAGAGCATTCTGAACTCCACCAACAATGGAATTGAACCAAACTTGGCACACAGAATTCCCATGACCCTCAGAAATACCAAAAGGGCTTGGTGGGCATTGACCTTGAGTTTTGGAAGTGTAATTCACCTCCATCCAGAGAACACTGTGGACTCAGACAATGATGGATCTGGACCAAACTTGACAGGAATACTCAATATGCCCAAATATGAACACATATGGAGTTTTGGGGAGATAGACTTTAACATTTAGGAGTTGTAGTTGCTGGGATTTATAGTTACCTACAATCAAAGAGAATTGTGAACGCCACCAATGATGGAATTGGGTCAAACATCCCACACAGAACCCCCATGACCAACAGAAAATACTGTGTTTTCTGGTGGTCTTTGGTGACCCTTCTGATATCCCCCTGGTGACCTCCCCTCTGGGGTTTTGACTTCCCAGGTTGAGAAATGCGGCCTTAAGGCCATCCAGTCCAACTCCCTTCACCAGAGTAAGAAAACATAATCAAAGCCCTCCTGACAAAGGACCATCCAGCCATTTACACACACACACACACGCACACACGCACACATGTATATGACAGATGCAGTATCAAAGACTTGAAAGGGACCCCTAAAGAAGGACAATGATATGTTGCATGTTCCAGAGTGGGCAAACCAGAGAATTTCCACATCAACACTGATAAAGAAACAACAAGAAATACTGTTTACCCACAAGAATAAAGACATTACATAGATTAGAAACCAACACTTTCTCATTACTTTATTTTCCAGTTGACCAGACTGGGCCACAGCAACGCGTGGCAGGGAACCGCTAGTAATAAATAAATAAATACATGAGAGGAACCTCCTGGGTATTGACTACGGATGTGTGATCTGTTAAAAATGGTTCAAAGGTCATGACAAAACTTGGGGCACTGGTGCTTCATTTCTAAAGTGTTTCTAAAGCAGTGGTTCTCAACCTTCCGAATGCCGCGACCCCTCAATACAGTTTCCTATGTTGTGGTGACTCCCAACCATTAAATTATTTTCATTGCTATTTCATCACTGTCATTTTGCTACTTTTCTGAATCATCATGTAAATATCTGATATGCAGGGTGTATTTTCATTCACTGGACTAAATATGGCACAAATACCCAATACGCCCAAATCTGAATAGCGGATTGGGGGGGGGGGGGGTGATTTCTCATTTGGGAATGGTAGTTGCTGGGATTTATAGTTCCCCTACAATCAAAGAGCATTCTGAACTCCACCAACGATGGAATTAAGCCAAACTTGGCACACAGAATTCTCATGACCAAAAATACTGGGTTTAGTGGGCATTGACCCTGAGTTTTGGAGTTGTAGTTCACCTACATCCAGAGCATACTGTGGACTCAAACAATGTTAGATCTGGACCAAACTTGGCACAAATACTTAATATTTCGAAATGTGAACATTAGTGGAATCTGGGAAATAGACTTTTGACATTAGGAATTCATAGTTCACCTGTGGGGGTTGCAAGGGGGTTTCAGAGGGGTCACCAAAGACCATCAGAAAACAGAGAAGGCTGAAGATCTCTCCGCCTGTCCTTCTCTTCCTTTTTGGAAACAAACAACAGCAATCCTCCCACCAAAAGCTGTCCTCCGCTGTGATTGTCCAACCTCTCTGCCAAGGAGAGGGCTGTTTCTGAGACTCCAAGCAGGGAGGGAAGAGCAGGCGTGCTCAGCACATGGCAGTGTGGTGTGCATGTGTGGGCAAGGGACAGCATGTGAGGCTGGAGGAAGGCTTACACCAGTGAGTCCCTTCAAGGCATGGCGGCTCTGTGTGGAATGTCTGGCCCAATTCTATCATGGGTAGGGTTCAGAATGCTCTTTGTAACTGAACCATAAATCCCAGCAACTACAACTCCCAAATGTCAACGTCTTTCCCCCAAACTCCACCAGTGTTCATATTTAGGTATATTGAGTGTTCGTGCCAAGTTTGGTCCATATCTATTAATGTTTGAGTCCACAATGCTCTCTGGATGGAGGTGAATGACAACTCCAAAACTCAAGGTCAATGCCCACCAAACCCTTCCAGTATTTTTTTGTTGGCCATGGGAGTTCTGTGTGCCAAGTTTGGTTCCATTCCATCATTGGTGGGCTTCAGCATGCTCTTTGACTGTAGGTGAACTATAAATCCCAGCAACTACAACTCCTAAATGTCAAGGTCTATTTTCCCCAAACTCCACCAGTGTTGACATTTGGGCATATTGAGTATTCATGCCAAGTTTAGTCCAGATCAACCTATATCCAGTGCTCTCTGGATACAGGTGAACTACAACTCCAAAATTCAAGGTCAATGCCCACCAAACCCTAGTTCTGGGAACCAAGTTTGATTGAATTTGGTCCAGTGAATGAAAATACATCCTGCATACCCAAACTTTACATTACAATTCATTACAGTTATGAAGCAGTGACGAAAATAATTTTAAGGTTGGGGTCACCACAACATGAGGATGAAATGATTGCGGCATTAGGGAAGTTGAGGAACACTGGGCTACATGCATTCGGGACACACTGTAGGCATAGCTTTTCTTAAAAGACAGGACTCTTGTCAAGGTGTGAAGGAGCTTCCCTCTCCTGGAGTATTCTATGCAAAGGCAGACTCGCAAACCTTTCCTTATCTCCTAATAAATATCAAGGCTGCCGAGAGATGCCTATCTTTTCCCCTCCTTCTTGAACCATGCTTGGTGACCCATTTTTCCAAAGCCGGGTACGATGCAATCCGGGCCCTGGAGTGCTGGAGCTTTCCCAAAAAAAGCCGGGAGATTTTGCAACGATTACAGCAACCGGGGAGAAGTAATAGAAAAGTAATAAGTGATCAAAGCGGCGGGTGGTGAAGCCGGAGACGTTGGGCAATTCGGCAGAAAGCCTTCCTACACAGCTGGGATCTTCCGGGGACGCTGCAAACAAACAGGACTGGCGAGGGTTGGCATGGCAAGCTGGCTTGCATTCCTCAACAAGAAACAGGGCAAAGTTGCGGCTTTTGCAACCGTTTGGTTCTAGAACCCAGAAAACACACCGAGGGAAGGAGGGTTAGGCACAACACTGGGCAATAGGAGGAAGGTGCTCCAGTTGGTCACTGAGAGGAGGCTATGGGACGATAGCATTGTGCCCCATACAAATGTTGCAATGGCCAGTATCACATCCACCGACACACCAGTCAGTTTTTATATATGCAATGTGTATACTTCTGTTTACTTATGGCCCAATCCTGGCTGTCCTGAGTCCCCTTGTGGGGAGAAGGGCGGGATAGAAATGTATGTAATAATAATAATAATAATAATAATAATAATAATATCACACAGTCCTAGACGCTTGGACTTGTGATTTTGTGATATGAAAACCAGCATATAGATCTCGTTTGCTGTAACATACTGTGCTTTTGTGTCAATAATAATAATAATACTGCGTGCATAATTCGAAAATACATCACATAGTCCTAGACGCTTGGGAAGTGTTCGACTTGTGATTTTGTGGTACGAAATCCAGCATATAGATCTCATTTGCTGTCACATACTGTGCTTTTGTGTCAATAATAATAATAATAATAATAATAATAATAATAATATGAATGTGACTGCAATGTATACACGCAATACGTATACTTCTGTTTACTTCTACTATACGAATGTGACCACATGCCACCGGAGATTGCTATTCAGCTGCTCCGGAAGCAAAATAGAGAGATTATCACAAAGGATTACCACATCACCCACTTCAGAGGAAATGTGCTACAAAACAGGAGCTTTTTTGTTGAGTTCCAGAGACAGAGAAGCAGATGGTGAAAACAGAAGATCTGCCTGCCTCAAGGGAGATTGCTTCCTCCATCAATGTTTAACATCTACACAAATGACCAGCCACTGCCAGAAGGAATGGAGATTTTAATCTATGCTGACGACTGTGCCATCGCCACTCAAGCAGGGAGCTTTGAAAGGGTTGAACAGAAGCTCTCCAAAGCTTTAGGTGCTCCTACTGCCTCTTACAGCGAAAACCAGGTTACACCATCAATGTTTCACATTTACACAAATGACCAGCCACTGCAAGAATGGACAGAGAGTTTAATCTATGCTGACAATCGGGTCATCACCGCCCAAGCAGGGAACTTTGAAATGGTTGAACAGAAGCTCTCCAAAGCTTTAGGTGCTCTTACTGCCTATCACAGGGAAAACCAGCTTGCAACTTCACATTTACACAAATGTTCATCCACTGCCAGAGGGGACAGAGAGTTTCATCTATGCTGATGATTGTGCTATCACCACTCAAGCAAGGAGCTTTGAAATGGTTGAACAGGAGCTTTCTGAAGCTTTACGTGCTCTTACTGCCTATTACAGGGAAAACCAGCTGATTCCTAATCCATCTAAAACTCAAACTTTTCACCTTAAGAACAGGCAAGCATCTCAAGCCCTGAGGATTACCTGGGAAGGAATCCCACTGGAGCATTGCAGCACATCAAAATATTTGGGAGTCACTCTGGACTGTGCTTTGACTTACAAGAAGCACTGGTTGACTATCAAGCAAAACGTGAGTGCTAGAAATAATATCATATGAAAGCTGACTGGCACAACCTGGGGATCACAAGCAGACACAGTGAAGACATCTTGCACTTTGCTACTCTGCTACTGAATACTGGGCAAACTTTGGCCCTCCAGGTGTTTTGGACTTCAGCTCCCACAATTCCTTCAATATATGGACGACATACTCATAACACACGCATGGGCCAACTTGGGCCTTCTATCCAGGTATTTTGGACTTCAACTCCTACAATTCCTTCAGTACGTGGACAACATCCTTCAATACGTGGATGACATACTCACAGCACAGGCATGGGTCAACTTGGGTCCTCCCTCCGGGTGTTTTGGACTTCAACTCCCACAATTCCTTCAGTACATGAACAATATCCTTCAATACATGGATGACATACTTAAAGCACACGCATGGGCCAACTTGGGTCCTCCATCCAGGTCTTTTGGACTCCAACTCCCACAACAGCCTAAGGTGCTTTCCTTTTCTCTCACAGTCGCTTATGTTGAAGTCCCAAAACACCTGGAGGGCCGAAGTTTGCCCATGCCTGCCCAAGAGTCTCAATGCACTGAGGCACCTTTTAAGAAAAGCGTAAGCCACAAAGCGCCTAAATCTGCAGGTCTGGAGGGAGTGGAAAGATGAAGGAGGTGATGAGGGAAGGGCCCAGCTGGAGTGTATAAAAGTTTATGGAAATCGTGATAAGATCTGGTAACACTACGATCCCAGGGGTTATCTGATGAAACCAACAGGTAGGAGATTCAGAGGAGATGAAATAAAAAATGTCCTGACAGGGTGCATCATTAACATGGGGAATTTGGTCCCAGAAACAGAGATTCAGGGGGGCTAAGTACCCTGAAGGCCATGAACAAGAGCCGCCAACCCCTGCCAAAGTCCTCCACAAACACAATCCTGCCCACCACCCAAGTGAAGCCTTTCATGAAGGCACAATTTCGTCCTAGGTTTTCTGTGTTTCCTCCACCACAGACATCCCAGTGTTTCTGTCTCTCTCCATTGTTGTGAATTTGCATGATCCCGCCCACTGCCTCTCCCTTAACCCTCTTCTGTGCGGCACAGCAAACAGAGCAGGATTAATCTGCAATTGGGGGTTGGGGGACTGACTCGACATGATGGAAGTTGTAGTTCACCCTGCATCAAGAGTACTGTGACCCCTACCAATAATGGACCTGAACCATATTTGGCACACAGAACATCCATGACCAACACAGAATACAAGAGAGCTTTGGGGGAATTGGTCTTGATATTTGATAGTTGTAGCTACTGGGATTTATAGTTCATCTGCAATCAAAAAGCACTCTGAACTTCACCAACAATGGGCGTGGGTCTAACACAGAACCTCCATGTCCAGCAAAAAACACTGGAGGGCTTTGCAGGGAAATCTCCTTGATTTGGGAAGTTTGGCTCAATTCTATCATTGGTGGTGTTCCTTTGATTGTAGGTGAACTATAAATCCCAGCAACTTCAACTCCCAAATGTCGAGGTCTATTTCCCTAAATTCCATTTGGGCATTTTAAGTATTCATGCCAAGTTTGGTCCAGATCTATCTTAGTCTGAGTCTGCAGTTCTCTCTGGATGTAGGTGAACTACAACTCCAAAACTCAAGGTCAAGGCTGACCAAAGCCTCCTAGTATTTGCTGTTGGTCATAGGAGTTCTGTGTGCCAAGTTTGGTTCAATTTCATCATTGGTGGAGTTCACAATGCTCTTTGATTATAGGGGAACTATAAATCCCAGCACCTACAATTCCCAAGTGACAAAATCAACCCCCCCCCCCCCCCCAACTCCACCAGTGTTCACATTTGGGCATATTGGGTATTTGTGACAAACTTGGCCCAGATCCATCATTGTTTAAGCCCACTGTGCTCTCTGGATGTAGGTGAACTACAACTCCCAAATTCAAGGTCAATACCCACCAAATCCTTCTAGTGTTTTCTGTTGGTCATGGGAGTTCTGTGTGCCAAGTTGGGTTCAATTTCATCGTTGGCGGAGTTCAGAATTCTCTTTGATTGTAGGGAACTATAAATCCCAGTAACTACAACTTCCCCAAACCCCACCAGTTTTCACATTTGGGTGTATTGAGGATTTGGTCCAGTAAATGAACATACATCCTGAATATAAGATACTTACAATTCAATTCATAACAGTAGTAAAATGATAGTTGTGAAGTAGTAACAAAAATAATGTTATGGTTGGGAGGTCAACACAACATGAGGCACTGCATGAAGGGTCGCGGCATTAGGAATGTGGAGAAAGACTACTCTAGGGACAAACAACTCTGGTGGCAACCAATTTCCAAAGTTGCCCAAGAGTAGGATGATAATGAAGAAAGACTTACCAAATGCAATAGTCAATCATTTTGGAAGAAACGTATAGACAGAGATATGTTGTGCTCAGCATATTAAGGGTGAGAAAAGAAAAAGAAAGGAAGAAACGATCTTCATCTTACTACAAAATCCCATTTGATGTGTTGTGGCACGAAAGTGTTTTTCACTGCATTTTTACAGCATGATCTCATGTACCCTGCAAAACGGGGTACGCCCAAAACAGCAGGTATTTTATGGGATCCACGCAGAGCAAATATATACACAATTAAGGAAAACACCACTCGCCGGGAGAGAGGCAGAGGCAGCAAGAAAAGAGTATTGGTAAATATTGAAATCAGCTGGCATCGGTGCCAGCTCCACTCCCAAAGAGAGAGGTTTGCAACATTAATATTGAGATATATCTGGAGATATATATACGTGTTTGCTCAAAGTCGAGAGCCAGCATAATTTTCCAGGAGCCAGTTAGTGGGAAAACTGGATTCTTGACCTCTGTTGTGCAGGTGGAAATCGCCCAGCCAGCATTTTTAGCGGGTCAGGTACATGGATTTCTGCATATTTGGATACATTTGTGTATTTAATGACCATTTTCCTGGAACCATGAGGCTGGAAACGCATTTAGGCCTCGGCCAAGGATGTGCCAACTATTAACTTAAAGAGTATCTATGCCCTGCTTAAAGTATACACATTAATCCAACTGGATAATTTATACAATCCATATATTTAGGGATATAAGCACATTAATTGCATGTTAATTAATCAGCACGGACAAGGCGAGTTGGGTAATCAAGCTGTTCGCTGCAATTCACAAACTCTACTTAGACCCTATTTAAATATCCAAGTAGGGTCTCGCTTAACTAACATAAACAAGCCGGCAGAACGTCAGATAACCGAAAATGTCGGACAATACGGAGTCTCCTAATGTTACCCATCTGGCACAGCACAAGACACCTAGAATACTAACAACAGGGACTCAAAGAGTTGAGGCAAGGCAACACCCCGGGACCAGAGAGGCCCAGATGGAAGAATAGCATGGAAATCAAAGAGGGAAAGAACGAAGACGCATCTAGGCATCTTCCCTCTAGGCAAAGACAAGTCCAACCTGGAGGTATTTCTAACCAGGTTCTGGGTTCCAGGTACAATGGAGTCTCGCTTATCTGACATAAATGGGACAACAGAACGTCAGATAAATGAAAATGTCAGATAATATGGAGTCTCCTACTGTTACCCATCTGAGGCGGCGCTAGACACCCAGAATACTAACAACAGGGACTCAAAGAGTTAAGGCAAGGCAATGCCCCGGAGCCAGAGAGGCCCAGACGGAAGAGGAGAATGGAAATCACCGAGAGAAAGAGGGAAGATGCTTCTAGGCATCCTCCCTCTAGGCAGAGATTTAAGTCTGACCAGGAGGTATTTCTAACCAGGTTCTGGGTTCCAGGTACAGTAGGATCTCACTTATCCAACATAAACAAGCCAGCGGAACGTCATATAAAAGAAAATGTCAGATAGGGAGTCTCCTACTCTTACTCATCTGACGCGGCACTAGACACCTAGAATACTAACAACAGGGACTCAAAGAGTTAAAGCAAGGCAAGGCAATGCCCCGAGGCCAGAGAGGCCCAGACGGAAGAGCTGCATGGAAATCACCGCGGGAAAGAGGGAAGACACATCTAGGCATCCTCCCTCTAGGCAAAGACTTAAGTCTGACCTGGAGGTATTTCTAACCAAGTTCTGGGTTCCAGGTACAGAGGAGTCCTGCTTATCTGACATAAACAGGCCAGCAGAACATCAGACAAATGAAAATGTCGGATAATACGGAGTCTCCTAGTGTTACCCATCTGACAAGGCACTAAACACCTAGAATACTAACAACAGGAACTCAAAGATTTAAGGCAAGGCAACACCCCAGGGCTAGAGAGGCCCAGATGGAAGAGGAGCATGGAAATCACCGAAGGAAAGAGGGAGATGCTTCCGCTTCCGGTCCTGCCTCTTTCCCCCCTTTCCTCTCTCTTCCTCCTCCTCCTTGGAAGATAAGCTTCCAGTCCACACAAGAGTGATACAAAGAGAAAATGCTTCCTTGGGATACAACCAGGATGACCCAGACTTTGCCGTGGTAATGGTTTTTTTTGTTTTTGTTTTACCTGCCTTCAGAGTCAGCACCGGCCCTGTTTTCCTTTCCTCCCAATCTCCTTTTTAACAGGCAAAATGTTTGGAGAAGTTTATGGAGCCTTTAAAAAAATCCGACAACAATCAAGTGGCTTAAACAAAAAAGGGCGTGTTGCCACAGGGAGGCCAGGCAGCCATAGAAACCACCAGTCCTTTGCGTTGGCCCAGGTGGAAACACGGGCGTTGCAGAAGACGCAATTCCCTCCCCAAAAAATTTAAAAGAGTCACTTAGAACTAAAAACAGTGGGAAGAAAAATGCAACATTCACCTTTCACACATATGTCAAGGCCAGTAAAAAGGGGGGGGGGGCGCCATACATCTCTGTTTCTTCCTGCTCACTTTGAGTGCAAACGAAATATAGTCCGTCAATGCACATCTCCGTGACTTCAGATCTATATCAGTGGTTCCCAACTTTTTATTTGACCAGGGATCACTTGACCAGGGTCCACTTGACCAGGGACCACTTTGTCCAGGGACCACTTTGACCAGGGACCGCTTTGTCCAGGGTCTACTTTGTCCAGGGACCACTTTGACCAGGGACCACTTTGTCCAGGGACCACTTTGACCAGGGACCACTTTGTCCAGGGACCACTTTGATGAGCAACCACTTTGACCAGGCACCACTTTGATCAGGAACCACTTTGTCCAGGGACCACTTTAACCAAGGGCCACTTTGACCAGGGACCACTTTGATGAGCAACCACTTTAACCAGGCACCACTTTGATCAGGAACCACTTTGACTAGGGACCACTTTGACCAGAGTGCACTTTGACCATGGACCACTTTGATGAGCAACCACTTTAACCAGGCACCACTTTGATCAGGAACCACTTTGACTAGGGACCACTTTGACCAGAGTGCACTTTGACCATGGACCACTTTGATGAGCAACCACTTTGACCAGGGACCACTTTGACCAGAGTGCACTTTGACCAGGGACCACTTTGACCAGGGACCACTTTGATGAGAGATCACTTTGACCAGAGACCACTTAGACCAGGGACCACTCTCCAAAATTAGTACCGAAAGTGTTACAAATCAGTTTTTGGTCACCTTTAGATTCGGTTTGGTTATTTGGGGTACTGATTCAGAAAACTGCGTTGAATAGACCACATCAGCTCTACTTTCTGATATACAAAACATATGCCATCCAGTAGTCACCATCTGCTTGCTTACAGGAAATCATATTTAATAATCTAGAGCTGATGTGGTAGTATTAATCTTGCATGGGTAGTCAGCCTCTCCACTCCTGACATCCCTGTTGCCTCGGGACTATAAGAGGGTTTTGTGAGACCAGACGTTTTCGTTGTCATGTTGTTTTAAGGCAATGGTGTAGTAATGGTGACCATATTTTTATTCTTGCAAACCACTGGAGGTCCATGGACCACAGGTTGGGAATGACATCTCCAGGACTTCCTATCTTTGCGCTATATGAATCAGCCAGAGCCTTATGCTCCTTGGGGAGAACTTTTTGGTCCTATCACTAACACAGGATGCAGGAGATAACCTTCTTAGTGGTGGTCCTCAAAGAAGGTTAAGCTGCCTTTCCTCCTTTCACCAGAAGCTAAAGACCTTTTCACTTCAACACAAACTGGTTTCCGAGGGTCATTTTATGCTAAAGATAATAATAATAATAATAATAATAATAATTATTATTATTATTATTTCAGGTATTTGTACCCCGCCCTTCTCACTCCCCCCCCCCCCCCCCGGACAGGGGGCTTCTGTTGTCAATTGTTTCCTTATGTGTTTGAAATTATTCCACGTGTCTTAAAATTCTACGGTATTTTGTTACAAAACGAGCCGGTTATTTTATTTCGGGGCTGTTTCACGCTTTCACGTTTTGGTAAGCTGAGGGAAAGACAGGGAATAAATAACACACAAAGTCAGTAATCCATTGCGGGAAGGAGAGGATTGAAAGGGTCAAGAGCAAGCCAGGGCACCCCCAAAAGTGTGCTCTTCTAATACAGATAATTGAGTTAAAGTGTGAGGATTTGCTGCCCTTAAGCCTCCCAAGAGTGAGGTCTTTCACCTTAAAGAAAGGAGAGGTGACACCAGCAGTGGATGTTTTTGTCCTGGACTGACTGTAGAAAACTCCAGGGAAATCCACCAATGAAAACAAGGAAACGCCTGACCAGGCAACACCAAGGTGTGGTCAAGATGGCAAAGGTTATTTATATGGAACAAGATGCAAGCAAGGAGAGGATGCGGCAGATTGCTTTTGTCTGAGCCCCCTAGGAAAAGGACAACACTCAGCCCCCTATTGTTGTATGTCAGCCTGTGATTGTGTCTGATATTCATCTTGATGTTCATGATGGGAATGATCTCCATGTTGATGTTCATGATGGGAATGGGAATGGTGTTCCTGATGATGGGCCTGGGAATGAGGGTTTGCTCGGGCCGGAGTTAAGTTCAGGAGAGAGTCCTGAGCAAGGCCACATTCCTGGGAGAAGCCTCTTACCACTTTTCTCAGAACAACTGTCTGAAAATGATGCAGAGATTGGTTTGCCAGTTGCAGGAGTTAATGAAGGAGAGGATAGTGAAACCGTGGACAGAAAGCAAAGTTTTAGTAAACAGAGGCAGAGCTTTCAAAGACTGAGGTGATCAGTTCGTCTACAACAAAAGAGAGATAACAAACCGTTATTTGGTGGGAAAGCCAAGAAAAATATTTTCCTTTCAGTTTTAGGGTTCTGGAAAAGGTTTATAGTGATTCATGAGAGACAGTTACCTCAGTCGAGTCAATGTTGTTATTTTATCACGGCCTTGCTTTCAAGTGCTCTGAGTTTCATGTACCAAGTTTTTGCCAAGCTTAAGTTTTGCCTATGGGATTTTCATGCTGTTTTGCTTCATAGTTTCAAGTGTCGTGCTTGGATTCCTATATACTAATGGATCTTGGTTCCCTTTGAAGCTTATGGGCTATCTTGGATTTTGGACTTTTACTGATTTGCTATTTTTTACTGTTTTGCCTATATAGATTCTACAATAAATTGCTGATTTTACCTAGCTGGTGTGGTGTTTAAGGTCAGAGGTGTTCCTGCTCTGGTGTACGACATCTATCTCCACTCCTTTGGTTGTAAGCAGAGGACAAAGGGGGAAAGTGGGAGGAGGAGAGAGAGATAGGCATTTTTAAAAAGTGGGTTGATGGGTTAATCAAGACGGTCCCTGCCCCATTGGGACGGTTGGAAAGAACACAATACAAAGAAGATTATGATCTAATCTGCTCTTGGGTTTACATTTCGATTTGAATGTTCTAAGAAGTGAGAAGGAGGGAGAGAAGGAGTGGTAAAGGAGTTGTTGTTGTTGATCATCATCTGTGTGGTACATTCTGTACAAAAGTTCAAAACAGGCAGTCCCGAGTTACAAACATCTGACTGACAATTGACTCCTAGTTAGGAACAGGGCTGAGGCAACAGGAAGTGAGAGAAATCTACCTTTCAGAAGGGAAATCTACTACTGGAAGAGTTATTATCATGAGGAGAAGGAGTCTCCACTGAAGCTTTATCTCCAATGTTTGTTTTCACAAGCCACATTTTTCAAAATCAAATTCTTACAGTGACAGAAAGTGAGAGGAAATCTTCTGAACAGGGGCATAAACAGTAAAACGAACACAGGAGTGTTCATCCTTCCCTATGCTATCCAAAGCTTACAGTAGAGTCTCACTTATCTGACATAAACGGGCCAGCAGAACGTGTGATAAATGAAAATGTCAGATAATACAGATTCTCCTATTGTTACCTGTCTAGACACCTAGAATACTAACAACAAGGACTTGAAGAGTTAAAGCAAGGTGACACCCCGGGACCAGAGAGGCCCAGATGGAAGACGAGCATGGAAATCATTGAGGAAAAGAAGGACACTTCTGCTTCCGGTCCTGCCTCTTTTCCCCTTTCCTCCTTCCTCTTCCTCCTTGTCTTGCCTATATATATATATATATATATATATATATATATATACACACACACACACACACATAATACATACATACACACACACACACTAGCTTGGAGACCTGGCGATGCCCAGGTTATTTGAGAAAGGCATTGTGTGCCAAGGTTGGTCTTTATCAGATATTTATGTGGCTCGCAGTGGTCTCAGGAAGGTACTGCGAGTTAGTGTTAGTGAAGTTAGTGAAGGTACTGCGAGTCCCATTGTCCATGGCCCATACTCCTTCAAACCGCAACAGGATGTAGAGTGGGTCATGGGTGCTCTGCGTGCGAATTTTGGTCTTGATCAGTCATTGCATGAGTATCGCAGAGGTCGGGAAGTGAGTGGAGGTACTTCAAGTCCAATCATCTGTGGTCCATCCTCCTCGAAACTGCACCAGGATGTAGAGTGGGTCATGGGGCCTCTGTGTGCAAAGTTTGATCTTGATCAGTCATTGGATGAGGGTTGTAGTGGTCTTGAGAAGTGAGTGGAGATACTTCAAGTCCCATCATCCATGGTCCGCCCTCCTCCAAACTACAGTAGGATGTAGAATGGGTCATGGGGGTTCTGTGTGCCAAGTTTGGTCTTTATTAGTCTTTGTTGGGGGCCACAGTGATCTGTGGGAACTGAAGGTTCGGTCACCCGTGCTGGTCACAGTGGCCTGTGAAAGTGGCAGCAAATCAGAAAGCTGCCACATACATACTGACATACAAACATTCACTTTTATAATATGTATATATGGAGTTACACTGTTCCAACTTACATACAAATTCAACTTACGAGCAAATCTACAGAGTTCATAACTCAGGGTGTTCGCTACCGATACGAAGCTGGTGAGATCTCTAGAAATATCAGAGACGGACACTTTGGGCAAGCCGAGCGCACCCGTTTCTCCTCGTCTTTGCCACATCAAGCAGAGAGTGGCGCAAGTCTCAGCTGTGGTGCCAGGGAAGTTTTGCTTACTCCACATTTCAGAGCGAAACAACCGAATTTGCACTTCCGAGCCAAATGTGTGGGTTAGAGCAGCGTGGATCTTTCAGCAGTGGAGTCCAAATTTTATGACAGTTCTCAGCTGAAAGAAAAAGGCACGCAATGCACCGATTTTGAAGAGAAATGCTCACAAAAATACACAATGTAGAGTGGCACAACATGAAAGGATCCAGACAACATTCCTCAACAATCTGACAAAAGACAACAGAAAATTCCTGAGAGCCAGCTTGACGGAACTGAATGGCTTAAAAAAACACACACAATAATTGAAAAGAAAAGGGATTTTTTGGTACCGGTTACTGGCCTCGCCAGTCGCCCATAAAAAATAAGTGGGAGAGTCACGTAAAGTGAGAGAAAAAAGGCTTAATTAGAGAGAGGGAGATGTTTTCCCACACCGGCTCAAACAGGGAGTACTTTTGATGTCAGGAGGGAAAGTATGATTCATGGGCATGTGTCTTTGCAGGGTAGGACCAGGTTTTGCAAAAGTTGCACTCTCTGAGCACCTGCATAGCTCAAGCCTGAACAATGTAACAGTATACAAAAGTCCCAGGCTCAGCCAGAGCTATCAGCATCATGCATCTTATTTTACAGTTGACACACACACGTTAACTGATCTCTTACAACCCCCAACAATATTATCCTGCATCAATAGGAGTCTAGTGTCTAGATCCAGGGAAGTCATGCTCTCCATGCTCTATTCTGCCTTGGTCAGACCACACCTGGAATCACACTGTGTCCAATTCTGGGCACCACCATTGAAGGGAGATGTTGACTTTAAGCTGAATTGTGTCGAGAGGAAGAGGGAAACTCAAAGGATCAAGGGTCTGGAGAACAAGCCCTATGAGGAGTGGCTTAAAGAGCTGGGCATGTTTAGCCTGCAGAAGAGAAGGCTGAGAGAAGACTCGAGAGCCATGGATCAAAATGTGAGGGGAAGTCCTAGGGAAAAGGGAGCAAGCTTGTTTTCTGCTGCCCTGGAGACTAGGACACGGAACAATATATAATAATATAATTCTAATATATATTATTAATTAAACAATAACTGATTAAAATAATAATAATATAAAAATAAATGTCGTAAAAATAAATAAATGGCTTCAAACTACAGAAAAGAGGATTCCACCTGAACATGAGAAGAACTTACTAATGATGAGAGCCGTTCAGCAGTGAAACTCTCTGCCCCGAAGGGTGGTGGAGGCTCCTTCTTTGTAAGCTTTGAAACAGAGGCTGGATGGCCATCTGTCAGGGGTGCTTTGAATGCGATTTTCCTGCTTCTTGGCAAATGGGGTTGGACTGGATGGCCCACCAGGTCTCTTCCAAGCCTTATGATTCTATGTTGTGAACTCCATGTTGTGGGGATCCTGGGCCCATAACTCAAACATGGGTCAACTTGGGACCTCCAGGTGCTTTGGACTTCAACTCCCACCATTCCTAACAGCCTAACAGTTGACTTATGTTTGGGTTATGAGCCCAGGATACCCACAACAAAGATCATACCTGGTGTAGAATGAAATAAGCCCATGAGGTCTCTTCCAACTCTATGAGTCTTTTATTCTAAGGAGGGTGGAGGTGGTGGAGGCTCCTTCTATGGAGGCTTTGAAACAGAGGCTGGATGGCCATCTGTTGGGGGTGCTTTGAATTTGATTTTCCTGCTTCTTGGCAGAATGGGATTGGACTGGATGGACCACGAGGGCTCGTCCAACTCTATGAGTCCATTATTCTAAGGAGGATGGAGGTGGTGGTAGCTCCTTCTATAGAGGCTTTGATACAGAGGCTGGATGGCCATCTGTTGGGGTGCTTTGAATTTGATTTTCCTGCTTCTTGGCAGAATGGGATTGGACTGGATGGCGCACAAGGGCTCATCCAACTCTATGAGTCTATTATTCTAAGGAGGGCAGAGGGGGTGGTATCTCCTTCTATAGAGGCTTTGAAACAGAGGCTGGATGGCCATCTGTTGGGGTGCTTTGAATTTGATTTTCCTGCTTCTTGGCAGAATGGGATTGGACTGGATGGCGCACAAGGGCTCATCCAACTCTATGAGTCTATTATTCTAAGGAGGGCAGAGGGGGTGGTATCTCCTTCTATAGAGGCTTTGAAACAGAGGCTGGATGGCTATCTGTTGGGGGTGCTTTGAATTTGATTTTCCTGCTTCTTGGCAGAATGGGATTGGACTGGATGGCCCACGAGGGCTTGTCCAACTCTATGAGTCTATTATTCTAAGGAGGATGGAGGTGGTGGTAGCTCCTTCTATAGAGGCTTTTAAGCAGAGGTTGGATGGCCATCTGTCAGTGGTGCTTTGAATTTGATTTTCTTGCTTTTTGGAAGACTGGATGCCCCACAAGGTCTCCTCCAACTCTAGGATTCTATGATTCTAAGAGAGAAGAGAGTGACCCAATCCACTCCCTGTAGGTTCTTCCTGCTTCCCAAGGTGGACATCTGTGGATGTCAGAGATACGCAGAGCGTCCAAGGACTCCCAGAGGCTGTGAGGGCTGGACGAGTGCGTCAACCATTCCGGCATCGACCTCTCCGGCTCATTCAAATATTTCCCTTTCTCTTCTTTTTTTTTTAATTTAATGTCCCCCATAATTCATCTGTCCCCAAAGATAATCAATAGAGGCTGTAATGAAAATTTGAGCCATATTTTACGATCCGCTTGCAGGAGAAAGGACCTCATCAGCAGGACCGGCCTTGGCTTGCGGCAGCGCTCCCAACTACAGGACCAGTCCCCCTCCCTCGCTCGCTACCTTCCTGGCCATCTATTTCTCCCCAGCACAAACCTCGTCTTACTGCTACATAGTCCTATGAGAAGGTATCTTGAGGATGGCTTCCCACAAAGGGCAGTGCAAGAGAGTTGTGAAAAGCCACAGCCTGATTCCACTGGTCCACCTGGGGGTGGAAACTCCCAACTTGGTGGAAAAACAACCCAATGATCACTTGCTAGGATGCAAAACAAGATCTTGCCATGTGTTGAAAGCAGACACAAAACAGATATCGAAAGCAGTGGTTCCCAACCTATGGTCTGTGGACCACCGGTGGTCCGCAAGAACGAAAATATGGTCCGCAGCCTCACCATTAGAACAACATTGCCTCAAAATCAAATGGCAACGAGAGCGACTGGTCTCGCAAAACCTGCTTATAGTGCCAACACTTATTAAATATGGTTTTCTGTGGGCGAGGAGATGGCGACTATTGCATGGCATATATTCTGGATCAGAAACTAGAGCTGATGTAGTCTATCCAATGCAATTTTCTGAATCAGCTGATGTGAGCAATTTTCTGAATTAGCTGATGTGGTCTATCCACTGCAATTTTCTAAATCAACTGATGTGGTCTATCCAATGCATTTTTTTTTGAATTAGCTGATGTGATCTATTTAATGCAATTTTCTGAATTAGCTGATGTGGTCTATCCAATGCAATTTTCAGAATCAGCTGATGTGGTCTATCTAATGCAATTTTCTGAATCAGCTGATGTGGTCTCTCCAATGCAATTTTCAGAATCAGCTGATGTGATCTATCCAGTGCAATTTTCTGAATCATCTGATATGGTCTATCCAATGCAATTTTCAGAATCCGCTGATGTGGTCTATCCAGTGCAATTTTCTGAATTCGCTGATGTGGTCTATCTAATGCAATTTTCTGAATTAGTTGATGTGGTCTACCCAATGCAATTTTCTGAATCAGCTGATGTGGTCTATCCAATGCAATTTTCTGAATCAGCTGATGTGGTCTATCCAATGCAATTTTCTGAATCAGCTGATGTGATGTATCCAATGCATTTTTCTGATTCAGCACCCCAAATAACCACACAGAATCTGATGTTCATTCGTTCAGTCGTCTCCGACTCTTCGTGACCTCATGGACCAGCCCACGCCAGAGCTCCCTGTCGGCCGTTACCACCCCCAGCTCCCTCAAGGTCAGTCCAGTCACTTCAAGGATGCCATCCATCCATCTTGCCCTTGGTCGGCCCCTCTTCCTTTTGCCTTCCACTTTCCCCAGCATAATTGTCTTCTCTAGGCTTTCCTGTCTCCTCATGATGTGGCCAAAGTACTTCAACTTTGTCTCTAGTATCTTTCCCTCCAGTGAGCAGTTGGGCTTTATTTCCTGGAGGATGGACTGGTTGGATCTTCTCGCAGTCCAAGGCACTCTCAGCACTTTCCTCCAACACCACAGCTCAAAAGCATCGATCTTCCTTCGCTCAGCCTTCCCTAATGTCCAGCTCTCACATCCGTAGGTGACTACAGGGAATACCATGGCTTTGACTAGGCGGATCTTTGTTGTCAGTCTGATGTCTCTACTCTTCACTATTTTATCGAGACTGGACATTGCTCTCCTCCCAAGAAGGAAGCGTCTTCTGATTTCCTGGCTACAGTCTGCATCTGCAGTAATCTTTGCCCCTAGAAATACAAAGTCTGTCACGGCCTCCACGGTTTCTCCTTCTATTTTCCAGTTGCCAATCATTCTTGTTGCCATAATCTTGGTTTTTTTGACGTTTAGCTGCAACCCGGCTTTTGCGCTTTCTTCTTTCACCTTGATTAGAAGGCTCCTCAGCTCCTCCTCGCTTTCGGCCATCAGAGTGGTGTCATCTGCATATCTGAGGTTGTTAATGTTTCTTCCAGCAATTTTCACCCCAGCCTTGCATTCATCAAGCCCCGCACATCGCATGATGTGTTCTGCATACAAGTTAAAAAGGTTGGGTGAGAGGATGCAGCCTTGCCGTACGCCTTTCCCAATCTTGAACCAGTCTGTTGTTCCATGGTCAGTTCTGACTGTTGCTACTTGGTCCTTGTACAGATTCCTCAGGAGAGAGACAAGGTGGCTTGGGATGCCCATCCCACTAAGAACTTGCCACAATTTATTATGATCCACACAGTCAAAGGCTTTAGAATAGTCAATGAAGCAGAAGTAGATGTTTTTCTGAAACTCCCTGCCTTTCTCCATTATCCAGCGGATATTGGCAATCTGGTCTCTCGTTCCTCTGCCTTTTCTAAACCCAGCTTGAACAGAATCTGAAGTTGACCCAAAACCAATTCATAACCCTTTTGGTACTAATGTTGGAGAGTGGTCCCTGGTCAAGTGGTCCCTGGTCAAAAAAGGTTGGGAACCACTGATCTAAAGGAAAGGAAGGATGTAAGTGAAAAACAAATGAAGGAACAAACAAACTACCTCCCTGGGGTGTAGCAAAGGGTGGCTTGGACGCATTAAAGTTTAATTGACCTGACTCCATTAGACACACTGAAAATATTAAAGAACACATTGTCTCTACCCAGACCTAGATGAAATAGGTTCGGCCTGGCATCCACCTGGGATCGTTCTCCTACTGGAGACGGTGGCTTATATTCCAAAGCGAGTGAAGCACAGTCTGACCTTCATGGCTATTTGTCAAACTGTACTTTCATCCTAAAGAGCTCCCTGTGTATGTGGCAGCTGAATATGAGACTTTCATTCTGTTTTGGACACTTTGGGGGATTATTCCGATGTTCTCCCTGCAGTTTCAAAAAGTCTCAGATATTATATTCAACTGCCTTAAATGAGTCGAAGACACTTGGACACCAACATCTGTGTCATTTTTGTAGCCCTGCAGACTGTGGGCCAGTTTGATGCCCCGAGTGTCAGACTGAAAACGGAAGACAGGACCCCCGGGAACTCTGTTCCTGGAACCTCTCCCCACCTGATTCCCAGAAGCAGGGCATATTTCACCTTCCGGAGCTGCCAGTGTCCGGAGGGAGTCGGACATTACACATCAGGGGCTTCATTTTGCTGAAATGCAATGACCAAAGCAAAGCAGGCAAACGTCGGGGATTTATGGCTGTAAGAGCCACGGCAGCAGAAACAACGGCAGCACATGGCAAATATGCTTCGTGAAACCCAACCATGTAGTTGGTATGGTGGTTTCCTCACAAGACCAATCATCTATCAGACAGATGGCAAGCTATTTGACCTCAGCAGACTGAAAGCCAAAACCAATGTCACAACAATATTAATTATAGAATTCCAATATGCAGATGATAATATAGCCTGTGCACACTCAGAAGATGACCTATAACGTCTGTTATAAAACTCCAATATGCTGACCCATTTAAGGTTGAATTGGGTGTCAAACAGGGATGTGTTATTGCCCCAACCTTATTTTCCATCTTCATCTCTATGATACGTCATCTCATTGATGGGAAGCTTCCCACCAGAGTGGAAATTATCTATCAGACAAATGGCAAGCTTTTTTTTTTTTTTTTTGCTGTGTCAGGAGCAACTTGAGAAACTGCAAGTCGCTTCTGGTGTGAGAGAATTGGCCGTCTGCAAGGACGTTGCCCAGGGGACGTCCGGATGATTTGATGTTTTTATCATCCTTGTGGGAGGCTTCTCTCATGTCCCTGTATGAGGAGCCGGAGCTGATAGAGGGAGCTCATCCGCCTCTCCCTGGATTCGAACCTGCGACCTGTCGGTCTTCAGTCCTGTCGGCATAGTGGTTTAACAGGGGCTCCCATGGCAAGCTATTAAACCTCAGCAGACTGAAAGCCAAAACCAAGGTCACAACAACATCTGTTATAGAACTCCAATATGCTGATGATAACATAGTCTGTGCGCATTCAGAAGAAGACCTACAAGCCACTCTAAACACCTCTCCAGAAGCATACAAGTAGCTTGGCTTCTGACTGAACATCGAGAAAACCAAAGTCCTCTTCTAGGAGTCACCAGCCAATCCCTCTGCAATGCCAGAAATACAGCTTAATGGTGTAACACTAAAAATGTTGGCTATTTCCGCTCCCTTGGCAGCTACCTCTCCATAAAAGTCAACATTTACACTGAAATACAACACCGCCTGAGCTCTATGGGTGCAGCATTTTTCTGAATGAAGCAGAGAGTGTTTGAGGATCGGGAGATCCATAGGAAGACCAAGGGGCTTGTTTATAAAGCTACTGTCCTCCCAAACCTGCTATACGACTGTGAAACATGGACTGCCTACAGACGTCACACTCAGCTCCTGGAACGATTCCTTCAGCATTGCCTCCGAAAACTCCTGCAAACCTCATGGGAAGACAGCCGGACAAATGTCAGCATGCTGGAAGAAGCAAAGACCATCAACACTGAAGCAATACTCCTATGCTATCAACTACGCTGGACTGGCCACGCTGTCCAAATACCCGATCACCATCTCCCAAAGGAGTTAGTACACTTGCAACTCAAGAATGGGAAACACAATGTTGGTGGACAGGAAAGAAGATTGAAAGATGCACTTAAATCTAACCTTAAAAACTGTGGCATAGACACTGAGAGAGCCCTCTACCGGAAGGTCAGCTGTGACTAGCACTGCTGCAGAATTGAAAGAGGCATGAATGGAGAAATGTGCCGAGAGAAAGAAGGCGCGTCAAGTCAACCCTGACCTGGACCACCTTCCACCTGGAAACTAATGTCTTCAGTGTGGAAGAAGGTCAAGAGTAGGGCTCCACCATCACCTACGTATCCACCACCAAGACACTACACTTGGAAGCCTGTCATTCTTGGACAACAAGAAATCGCTTAAGTAAGTAACTAGGAAGTTCACAGGCCAAGACAACAGCTCTGGTCTCTTGCCTCGATATACTCGGAATACAGGTTGTCATTTGATAGCGTTTCCCGTAGCACACTCCGCCATGAGACAGCCAGCCTCCAAGCACACCAGCCACGAGATCCATTGCCTAAAGTGACAACTTGGCCAGCTCTGGGTCCCCGGAGCCCACTAATTGCTTTTCCCCGTCTTAAAAGCCAGGCGGCATCTTCATCAAGACAGCGAGTCAGAACTCGAAAGCACAGAGATGTCATCACTTCCCTGGCAGATGACACCCAAGGAGGTCCACACCAGACACTCCTGGAGAAGGGACCTGATGCTGGAATCTTATGGTGTAACCTCTTGGTCCTGACACTGCTTACATATGTCGAACTCAGATGTGTTGGACTGTGGATGATGGAATTACAAAATATCTGGGTTGGGGAAGGCAGATCTGACCATTGGGTTGGAAGATCAGAGGAATCCAAGAATAAAATCAAAGAACAGATGAAGTTTTTGAATATCTACAACTCTGTCAACAATTTTTTTTGTGTCAGGAGCGACTTGAGAAACAACAAGTCGCTTCTGGTGTGAGAAAATTGATCGTCTGCAAGGACGTTGCCCAAGGGACGCCTGGATGTTTTACCATCCTGTGGGAGGCTTCTCTCATGTCCCCACATGAGAAGCTGGAGCTGACAGACAGGAGCTCACTTGGCTCCCCAGATTAGAACTGTCAACCTTTCGGTCAGCAGTCTTTCTGGTGTGAGAAAATTGGCTGTCTGCAAGGACATTGCCAAGGGGATGCCTGGATGTTTTACCATCCTGTGGGAGGCTTCTCTCATGCCCCCACATGAGAAGCTGGAGCTGACAGACAGGAGCTCACTTGGCTCCCCAGATTAGAACTGTCAACCTTTTGGTCAGCAGTCCTTCTGGTGTGAGAGAATTGGCTATCTGCAAGGATGTTGCCCAGGGGACGCCCGGATGTGTTATCCTGTGGGAGGCTTCTCTCATGTCCCTGCATGGGATGCTGGAGCTGACACACAGGAGCTCACCTGGCTCCCCAGATTCGAACTGTCAACCTTTCAGTGAGCAGTCTTTCTGCTTTCAGAAAACTGGCTGTCTGCAAGGACGTTGCCCAGGGGACGCCTGGATGTATTAACAGCATCACATGTCCCCGCATGCGATGCTGGAGTTGACAGATGGGAGCTCACACTGCTCTCCAGATTTGAACTACCAACCTTTTGATCAGCAGTCCTTCTGGTGTGAGAGAATTGGCCATTTGCAGGGACGTTGCCCAGGGAACGCCTGGATGAGTTACCATCCTGTGTGAGGCTTCTCTCATGTCCCCTGCATGGGATGCTGGAGCTGACAGACGGGAGCTCACACTGCTCTCCAGATTTGAATCACTGACCTTTCAGTCAGCAGTCCTGCTGGCACAAGGGTATAACCCATTGTGTCACCAGGGACTCCTGCTTGTATAAATCCAGGCTTCTTATTCCCACAGGAAGAAGAGTAAGAAATCTGCCCACCGCCCTGACTTCTCCACATTTGCCCTGGATGATCTCAGAATGGAAGAATGCACATAAACAGCCCGCTTGTGGCACTCCTGGCTGCCTCCTTCCACCTCCCCTCAGGCTTTGGCTTCAACAAGGGCCACCCAACGGAACGGCTCATCCCTTGCTTACCCGTTTGGGGGGCTTTGGTCCCTGGGAAGGAAGGGCGCAAAGGCATAGAAAGGGACACTCAAGCATTGGTGTGTCATGTGCGAGCAGAATCAAGGATGTTGCATCCAATCCAAAACTCTTCCAGGGGGAAAAACAAAGCATTCACAGGCTTTGGAAAGAGCGAGAGCGCACAATTTTGGGCACACAGGTGAGAGAGGCGCACGTGTGGGAACTGTGGGGCACACCCAAACGGAGCCCCAACTTTGCTGGCACCGACGCAAAGAGCCAGGCAGGAAATTCCAAGAAAATGGGCCTGCGTTGGTCTCTTCACCTGTTGGGAGGGACCCGGCCTGACCTCCTTCACCCCTTCATCCAGGTAAATCATCGCTGGGATGCTTGTTAAAGGCTGTTTTCACAGGGAAACATTTTCCCAATCTGATTCTTGATTTTGCCATTTGGGAGTTGTAGTTGCTGGGATATATAGTTCACCTACAATCAAATAATTCAACCAAACCTGGAGCACAGAATTTCCATGACCAAGAGAAAACACTGGTGGAATTTGGGGGAAATAGATTTGATATTTGGGAGTGGGAGTTGCTGGGATTTGTAGTTCACCTACAATCAAAGAGCCTTCTGAACTCCACCAGCAATGGAATTGAATCAAACATGGCACACAGAACTCCCATGACCAACAGAAAATACTGGTAGGGTTTGCTGGGCACTGACCTTGTGTTTTGGAGTTGTAGTTCACCTATATCCAGAGAGCACCGGATATAGGTGGATCTGGACTAAACTTGGCATGAATACTCAATATGCCCAAATGTCAACACTCGTGGACTTTGGGGAAAATATACCTTGACATTTAGGAGTTGCAGTTGCTGGGATTTATAGTTCACCTACAATCAAAGAGCATTATGAACTCCACCAATGATGGAATTGAACCAAATTGGGTACACAGAACTCCCACGACCAACAGAAAATACTGGAAGGGTTTGGTGGGCATTGACCTTGAGTTTTGGATTTGTAGTTCACCTACATTCAGAGAGCACTGTGGACTCAAACAATGATGGCTCTGGACCAAATTTGGCACCAATACTCAATATGCCCAAATGTGAACACTTGTGGAGTTTGGGGAAAATAGACCTTGACATTTGGGAGTTGTAGTTGCTGGGATGTATAGGTCACCTACAATCAAAGAATAGGAGTGTGGATGATGCTCCACATTCCTATTCAGATTGGAGGGAGTGGGAGAGAAGCGCCAAGGAAAATTTTGCAAAGTCTTACAAAAACCTTTGTATGGAGATGTCTAATCTTGATCTCCTGAAGATCAAGAGACGGAGATGTGGGAGAGAGATCTGTAGCCATAAGGAGCGCCTTTGAAAAAAAAATGTTGCATTGCCCATTTCTCCCCCTCCACTCCTCCGCTTCCTCACAAGCCACTATGATATCAGGCTCCTTGTTCCAATTCTAGGAGGAATCGCATCCGCTTCTAAAAAGACTTTGAGGATTTTGTGGCTTTCGCTGCTTGCCGCGGGGAAACGTATGGATCACTTTCTCCAATACGTAAAGCTAAATGTTTCCCCTTGACATTAAGTCTAGCCAAGTCCAACTCTGAGGGGTGGTGCTCATCTCCCGAAGATCTGGCTTTGCCCGTAGACACCTCCTAGGTCATTCCATGACTGCATGAAGTGCCGTTATCTTCCCTATTCTGCTATTGATGAAAACCCCATCCGGCAAGTGGAGGGCGTCATTTTGGAAAATCAGCACGTGACCATTTGCCACCTAGCCCAAAATGTGAAGATGAGTGTGGGGTCCTGTGTACCCAAGACCATCTTTGCTGGGTCTGTTGTCTGCTCACGTCTTTCCAGAAGCAGGAAGGAGTTGAATGCTCTCTGGCTCGCTTGGCAATGATGTGCCATGGAAACCAGGAGAACTTTGTCAACAGAATGATCACACAGGAGGAGAGCTGGGTCCATCCCTCTGATCCTGAGACTCAAGTCCGGTCTATGCCATGGAAGAATTCTGACCCACCGCCTCCAAAGAAGGCACGTGCCCAACTCTCGGCAGGCAAGGTCATGCTCACAGGATTTTGGGACCATCATGGAGGAGTATGGATGGATTTCCTAGCAAAGGGGACCAGGATCACTGGGACAGACTATGCTAAGGATATGGCAGGAGGCCATCAGAACCAAGAGACAGTGTGGCATGCTCTCCAAAAGTGTCCACCTTCTGCAAGGCAATGCACCAGTTGCCTAAATGGAAGAAGCATCCTCCTCTGGCTCTGAAGTTCTACCACATCCCCCTGATTCACCCGACCTCGCAACATTGGACTTCCACCTCTTTCCAACAAGGAAGTTGGTTTGGAAGGGCAAGCATTTCTCAGATAGTGAGACTCTGGTTTCTGAAGTCACAACATGGCTTTTGGAGCAACCTGCCAAGTTCTACAAGCGAGGTATTGGCAGTTGCTTCAAAAGATGGGAGAAGTGTGTGTCTCTAGGTGGCACCTATGGAGAGAAGGACTCAGAACCTTTCCAATATTTTTTTTCTTGGTCACGGGGTTTAAAATGCTCTATTTATAGGTGAACTATAAATCTCAGCAACTACAACTCCTAAATGTCAAGATCTATTCTCCCCAGACTACAGCAGTGTTTACATTTGGGCATATTGTGTATTTGTGCCAAGTTTGGTCCAGATCTATTATTATTTGAGTGCTCTCTGGATGTAGGTGAACTACAACTGCCAAATACAAGTTCAGTACCCACCACAACCTTCCAGTATTTTCTGTTGGTCCTGGGAGTTTTGTGTGCCAAGATTGGTTCAATTCCATCATTGGCGGAGTTCAGAATGCTCTTTGATTGTAGGTGAACTATAAATCCCAGCAACTACAACTCCCATATATCAAAATCTATTTCCTCCAAACTCCACCAGTGTTCACATTTGGGCATATTGAGCATTTGTGCCAAGATTGGTCCAGATCTATCATTGTTTGAGTCCAAGGTGCTCTCTGGATATAGGTGAACTACAACTCCCAAATTCAAGGTCAATACCCACCAAACCCTTCCAGTATTTTCCGTTGGTCATGGATGTTCTGTGTACCAAGTTTGGTTCAATTCCATCATTGGTGGAGTTCAGAACACTTTTTTAATGTAGGTGAACTATAAATCCCAAGTGACACAATCAATCCCTCCACCAACCCTCCCAGTATTCAAATTTGGATGTATTGGGAATCTGTGCCCAATTTGGTCCAGTGAATGAAAATCCATCCTGCATATCTGATATTGACATGACGATTCATAACAGTGGCAAAATGACAGTTATGAAGTAGCAACAAAAATAACGTTATGGTTGCGGGTCACCACAACATGAGGAACTGTATTAAGGGGTCTTGACATTGGAGGGGTTGAGAAACACTTCCTCCCAAGATCGCCTGGGAGGAAAAGCAATGCTTTTGGATTTGGTACTTTGGATAGATGGAGGAGGACAAAGAATGGTTTACCCCAAGGCAACATTCTTGCACAGACCTTGTTTAATATCTTTACTAAAGATCAGCCACAACCACCACTCACAAAGAGCTTTATATATGCCTAACAACACAAGCAAAAGACTCTGAAACAGCTGAAATCCAACTTATTAATGCCTTGGAAGATCTCTCCAGCTACTTCAAAGATAATCAGCTGAAGCCTAACCCTGCCAAGACACAAGTGTGTGCTTTCCACCTACGCAACTGTGAAGTCAACAGGAAATTGAAAGTCTCCTGGGAAGGTCAAGAACTTGAACATTGTTTCCATCCTAAATATCTTGGTGTCACCTTAGATCGAACATTAGCATATAGGAAACACTGCTTGAACACCAAGCACAAAGTAGCTGCACGCAATAGCATCCTGCAGAAACTCACTGGCAGCACATGGGGTGCAGACCCAAAATTAGTAAGAACATCAGCCCTGGTCTTGTCTTACTCAACTGCCCTGTTTGGCATAGGTCTGCCCATGCAGAGCAGGTGAACATAACATTGAATGAAACATGCAGAATAATCACAGGATGTTTTAAACCTACACCTGTTGATAAACTCTATAAGCTAGCTGGCATTGCCCCCCCCCCCCGATGTGTGATGGGAAGTTGCTACTAAATGTGAGAGAAATAAGGTTGAACACTGTGAAAGCCACCTACTACATGGCTACCAGCCTCCTCTCAGTAGACTCAAATCAAGGGAAAGCTTTACGAGAACTACCACTCCATGCAAACCAGGTGAACGTAGCATTGAATGAAACATGCAGAATAATCACAGGATGTCTTAAACCCACACCTGTTGATAAACTCTACAAGCTAGCTGGCATTGCCCCCTCCCCCCCCCCCCCCGATGTGTGACGGGAAGTTGCTACTAAATGTGAGAGAAATAAGGTTGAACACTGTGAAAGCCACCCACTACATGGCTACCAGCCTCCTCTCAGTAGACTCAAATCAAGGGAAAGCTTTACGAGAACTACCACTCCATGCAAACCAGGTGAACGTAGCATTGAATGAAACATGCAGAATAATCACAGGATGTCTTAAACCCACACCTGTTGATAAACTCTACAAGCTAACTGGCATTGCCCACTCCTCCGATGTGCAACGGGAAGTTGCTACTAAATGTGAGAAAAATAAGGTTGCACACTGTGAAAGCCACCCAGTACATGGCTACCAGCCTCCTTCCAATAGACTCAAATCAAGGAAAAGCTTTATGAGAACTACCACTCCATGCAAAGCAGGTGAACATAGCATTGAATGAAGCATACAGAATAATCACAGGATGTCTCAAACCTACACCTGTTGATAAATTCTACTCTACATGGAGAATAATCACAGGATGTCTCAAACCTACACCTGTTGATAAACTCTACAATCTAGCTGGCATTGTCCCCCTGATGTGCGATGGGAAGTTGTTGCTAAATGTGAGAGAAATAAGGTTGAACACTGTGAAAGCCACCCACTACATGGCTACCAGCCTCCTCCCAGTAGACGCAAATCAAGGGAAAGCTTTATGAGAACTACCACTCCTCTTGGCATCCCCCCAGCAACAGCAAGGGTATCCCTCTGGGCAGCTAAAGCAGGAAATCCTAACTGGATGGCTCCCCGCGAGGGTCTTCCTCCAGGGGCAAATGGGCAACTTGGAAGTCCCTGAACAGACTCAGAAGCGGAGTGGGCAGATCAAAAGACAACCTGGCAAAATGGCATGACCTAAAAGAATCCCACACCTTGTGTGACTGTGGAGCAGAACAGACAACTCCGCATCTGTATGCTTGTCCATTGTGCCCTGCCTCATGTACAGAGGAGGAATTGTTGGAGGCTACAGACAATGCCGTTGCCGTTGCCTGTTTTTGGTCAAAAGATATTTAGCCGCCTATTTAGCCGTCTATTTTTATCATTTTTATACTGATTTATGCAATGCTTTTGATACGAAATAAATACAACCTGGGAAGAAATCTACCTGGCTATGGACTGCTTCCTGATCGATTGAGCAAGAGATGCTTTTCGATATTCCGACCTGGCCCTGCTGGTTTTCGGAGGCCGAGAGGGGTGGAATCCATTCGGAAAACTTGTTTACAGCATTGCTTTAGTCACCGAGGTGCTCCCATTTTTTAAACTCGGCAGTAAGCTGCTCATTACAATAAAAATAAAATATGAAGCAACAGGTTGCGTTCAGCTTCTTCGTTTTTCCCCTCCCGTCTATGTTTTATAATTGCGTGATTTTTTTTTCATGGTGTAACTTCTGGAAACACCTGGCGTGGCTCTTGGATTTCTTTTTCCCAAACGTATTTTTGTGTGTTTTGTTTTTACGACATTTGAATTTGCGATTTGAGAAAACTGATGACTCAAGAAAGTCCCGGGATATACATATATATTAAAATAAAGCAAAGTAGAACAAGCCACCTAGGAGAGATCTCTGATAAGGGTGAACAGGGCATAGATACTGCTGTGATACTGGGACCTTTTCAGAAAACCACCACTTTCTCATTCGAAGGCTGGGATTTATAGTTCACCTACAATCAAAGAGCATTCTGAACTCCACCAGAATGCTGGACCCTTCACTGGACGCAATTTGGCACAAATACCCGATACACCAAAATTTGAATATTGGTGGGGATTGATTTTTTCATTTGGGAGTTATAGTTGCTGGGATTTATAGTTCACCTACAATCAAAGAGCACTTTGAACCCCACCTACAATGGAATTGAACCAATCTTGGCACACAGAACTCCCATGACCAATAGAAAATACTGGAAGAATTTGGTGGGCATTGACCTTGAGTTTTGAAGTTCTAGTTCATCTACATCAAGAGATGTAGACCTTGACATGTGAGAGTTGTAGTTGCTAGGATTCATAGTTCACCTACATCCAGAGAGCACCGTGGACTTCAACAATAATGGATCTGGACCAAACTTGGCGCAAATACTCAATATGCCCAAATGTGAACACTGGTGGAGTATGGGGAAAACAGATCTTGACATTTGGGGGTTGTTGCTTCTGAGATTTATAGTTCACCTACAACCGAAGAGCATTCTGAATTCCATGAACAATGAAATTGAACCAAACTTGGCAAAAAGAACTCCCATGACCAACAGAAAATACTGGAAGGATTTGGTGGAAATTGACCTTGAGTTTGGGAGTTGTAGTTCACCTACATCCAGAGAGCACTGTGGACTAAAACAATGATTGATCTGGACCAAACGTGGCACAAATACTCAATAGGCCCAAATGTGAACACTGGTGGCATTTGGGGAAAATAGACCTTGACATTTGAGCGTTGTCGTTGCTGGGATTTATAGTTCACCTACAATCGAAGAGCATTTTGAATTCCACCAATAATGGAATCGAACCAAAGAACTCCCATGACCAAAAAACAAAATACTGGAAATATTTGGTGGAAATTGAACTTGAGTTTTGGAGTTGTAGTTCACCTACATCTAGAGAGCACTGAGGACACAAACAATGATGGATCTCAACCAAATGTGAACATGGGGGTGGAGTTTGAGGAAAATAGACCATGACATTTGGGAGTTGTAGTTGCTGGGATTTATAGTTCACCTACAATCGAAGAGCACTCTGAACCCAGTCCACAATGGATCTGCACCAAATTTGGCACACTACCTACATGGCCAACACTGAATACTGGTGGAGTTGTGGGGAAGCCTGTTTTTGAATTCTGGGAGTTGTAGTTCACCAACACCAAAAAGGATGAGAAGGACAGGCGAAGAGATCTTCAGCCTTGTGGTTTCTGATGGTCTTTGGCGACCCCTCTGAAACCCCCCTCACGACCCCCAGATTGAGAAAAACGATGTGAACGATGTGAAAAGACGTATTGTAAATATGCAGGATGTATTTTCATTCACTGGACCAAATTATGACTTTTCACATCATTACGTCTTTTCACATCATTCACAACATAGTCACATCAACTCTTCTCTGAGTATGTATTCGTAAGACGTAAAAGATGGGGAAAGTCCAAACGCTGACGATATTTACAGGACTGCAAGCAGATTAAGGGTATTCTAGAAAGGCTTGTGGAAAGATGGATTTCTTTCCTTTCTGATGAAAACACTGCTTAACTTCTCCTGCACCCGTGCGGTTGGGCAAGCTATGATAAAGAGATTCTGAAGATAGGAAGGAGTGGGCGGGAGGGGCCTTACTGCACCAAGCGCGCATAATTAATACTGTGCTTAATACAAATATTAATCATTAACTCTGTTCATGGGAGTTTTATAATGCCTTGAGTTTTGCCCTCCATCCACCCTGAATGCATGGTTTCCTCACTCAATATGCCCAAATGTGAACACTGCTGGAGGAAATAGGCCTTGACATTTGGGAGTTGTAGTTGCTGGGATGTATAGTTCAGCTACAATCAAAGAGCATTCTGAACCCCACCAACAATGGAATTGAACCGAACTTGGCACACAGAACTCTCATGACCAACAGAAAATACTGGAAGGGTTTGGTGGGTTGTAGTTCACCTCCTTGAGTTTGGGAGTTGTAGTTCACCTACATCCAGAGAGCACTGTGGACACAAACAATGATGGATCTGGACCAAATTTGGCATGCATACCCAAAATGGCCAAATTTGAATACTAGTGAGTTTAGAGGGGAATTGGCCTGGAAATGTTTGAGTTGTAGGTACTGGGATGTATAGTTCACCTACAATCAAAGAGCATTCTGAACCCCACCAACAATGGAATTGAACCAAACTTGGCACACAGAACTCTCATGACCAACAGAAAATACTGGAAGGGTTTGGTGGGTTGTAGTTCACCTCCTTGAGTTTGGGAGTTGTAGTTCACCTACATCCAGAGAGCACTGTGGACACAAACAATGATGGATCTGGACCAAATTTGGCATGCATACCCAAAATGGCCAAATTTGAATACTAGTGAGTTTAGAGGGGAATTGGCCTGGAAATGTTTGAGTTGTAGGTACTGGGATGTATAGTTCACCTACAATCAAAGAGCATTCTGAACCCCACCAACAATGGAATTGAACCAAACTTGGCACACAGAACTCTCATGACCAACAGAAAATACTGGAAGGGTTTGGTGGGCATTGACCTTGCATTTGGGAGTTGTAGCTCACCTACATCCAGAGTGCACTGTGGACACAAACAATAATGGATCTGAACCAAACTTGGTATGCATACCCAATATGCCCAAATTTGAATACTAGTGAGTTTACAGGAGAATTGGCCTGGACATTTTTGAGATTTATAGTTCGCCTGCAATCAATGAGCACACTGAACTCCACCAATGATGGACCTGGAATTCGCTTGGCACACAGAAACCCCATGACCAACAACATGGATCTGGACCAAACTTGGCATGCATACCCAACTTGGCACAAATATTCAAGATGCCCACAACTCAAAAAGTTAAGGTCAATGCCCACCAAATCAACCAGTATTTTCTGTTGGTCTTGGGAGTTCTGTATGCCAAATTTGGTTCAATTCTATCATTGAGTTCAGAATGCTCTTTGATTTTAGGTCAACTAAAATCCCAGCAACTGCAGCTCCAAAATGTCAAGTCTATTTTCCCCAAACTCCACCAATGTTCACATTTGGGCATATGGAATATTCATGCCAAGTTTGGTCCAGATCGATCATTGTTTGATTCCACAGGGCTCTCTGGATATAGGTGAACTACAACTCCAAATATTAAGGTCAATATTGAAGGCAAAATTCAAATCCCAAAGCACCGGCTACATGTTAATAACACCCCCTTCCCCAATAAAGCATCGTTTATACATTCCACGTTCCTACTTTGCTGGGCCAAGGTCCACCCGTTGGGTTTCCAGCCTGCCTCCTTCCTCCAAACTCATGAGGACTAGCAACTTGGCTCTTCGGAGCAAACACGGAGATTATTATCATTTCCAGCTTTTCAAGTTTCATCTATAAAAAGGAACCACCCTAAAGAAAATAAATAAGTCACGAGCGGCAGGGTGAAACCGACCGGGTTGGCAAACGCCGGGTGAGAAAAATGAGTCATTGTGGAAACCGGGAGTTCGGCAACTGACTCAAGTTGACTTGACAGACCACCCCGTTGACCCCGAACTTTGCAGAAACTTGGGCGCATCCATGTTTCTGGAAAGTTTCAACTCTATCGTCACCGAGAAGTGCCATGTATGCTCTTCACAACTTGTAGCAGTTGAGAAAGAGCGTTGCCAGCTACAGAAACTCATCTTTTGCCTTCTTCTTTCAGCCTTGCTGCACTCAACGACTTGCCATCGTACTCGGCAGCCTCACCCAGGACTCAGTTGTCTGCGAGGTTTTCCCCTTTGGCCCTCCTGATCTCCTGCCAAATCCAGACGGTTAACCCCTTTGAAGAAACAGCTGGGAAGGCTGCCTTTTCCCGCCTCCGCCCCCACAACCATCCAGGGAAAACAGATGCTGAGCAAAGGAAGAGCACAGCCACGGAAAAAGAAAGGCTCGGGATTCGGATATCGCTTCGGAACATCCCAAGAAGGGAAAGGAGAGAGTCTTGGGATGTGTTTCAAAGGAAAAGGTCTACCTCCAAATCATGGACAAGCAGTCCCCGAGTTACAAACATCCAACTCATAGTTAAGAATGGGGCTGGGACAATTTTCCTTCTGAGGAATCTCCCACTTGGAAGGAAAATTGACTCTTGGAAGAGTTATTATCCTGGGGAAAGGGGACTCCACTGAAGCTTGTTTCCCAATCCTTGTTTCCACAACAAGCCACATTTTCCAAAATTTGCTACTCATGGGGGCTCTGTGTGCCAAGTTTGGTCCAATTCTATCTCTGGTGGAGTTCAGAGTGCTCTTAGGTTGCAGGTGAACTATACATCCCAGCAACTACAACTCCCAAATGCAAAGGTCTATTTTCCCCAAACTCTACCAGTGTTCACATTTGGGCATATTGAGTATCCGTGCCAGTAGCTACGACTCCTATAGCTCCATCAGTACTTAATGTTTGTTAGGTTGGGCAAGTTTGCTCTATATACATCATTGGTGAGGTTCAGTGTGCTCGCTGGCTGCTCGCTGGCTACAACTCCCACTATGGTGATTCAGTCCTTTCAAACATCTCCAGTGTGCTGAGTTAGTCTATGTGCCAAATTTGTTCCAGGTCCATCATGGGTGGAGGTCACAGTTTCTCTGGTTGTAGGTGAACTACAAATCGCAGAAAGGAAGGTCAGCCCCCCACAAGCCCCTCCAGTAATAAAATTTCAGCATATCAGCTTTTTTGTGCCAAGTTTAGTCCATATCCATCATAGATGGAGGTCACATTTTTCTGGTTGTGGGTGAACTACAACTCCCAGAAAGGAAGGTCGCCCCCCCCCCCCCCCCCAAACTCCTCCAGTAATTAAATTTTGGCATATCAGGTTTATGTGCCAAGTTTGGTCCAGATCCATCAGTGTTTGGGTGCACAGTGCTCTCTGGATGTAGGTGAACTACAACTTCCCCAAATCAAGGTACATTTCCCCCCAAGACTTCCAGTACTTTTTGATGTTCATGAGGACTCTGTGTGCCAAGTTTGGTCCAATTCCATCTTTGGTGGAGTTCAGAGTGCTCCTTGATTGCAGGTGAACTATACATCCCAGTACCTACAACTCCAAAATGTCCAGGCCAATTCCCCTCAAAACCCACCAGTATTCAAATTTGGGCATATTGGGTATGCATGCCAAGTTTGGTCAAGTTTCGATTCACCATGCACTCTGGATGTTGGAGAACTACAACTCCTAAAAATCCCTCCAAAGACCTCCAGTATTTTTTGTTGGTCATGGGGTTCTGTGTGCCAAGTTAGCTCCAGGCCCATCATTGGTGTAGTTCAGCGTACTCTTCTATTGCAGGTGAACTATACATCCCAGGACCTACAACTCCTCAAAATCATGGTGAATTCTCCCCAAACCTCTCCAGTATGTTCAGTTCCTGATCAATTCCTCTGTTTGCTGTGTGCCATAGAAAAAAAAATAGGAAAGGGTTAAGGGAGAGGAAGTGGGCGGGGTCATACAACTTTCACAACAATGGAGAGAGAAAGGAACACTGGGATGTCTATTGCTAATCAATTCCTCTGTGTGCTGTGTGCCATAGAAAGGAATAGGAAAGGGTTAAGAGAGAGACAGTGGGCAGAGTCATGCAATTGCTGCACCAATGGAGAGTGTCAGAACACTGGGATGTCTGTGGGGGAGGAAAACCAGAGGAAACAAAATTCCTCTGTTTGCTGTGTGCCATGGAAAAGAGTAGGAAAGGGTTAAGGGAGAGGCAGTGGACAGGGTCATGCAATTTCTGCACCAATGGAGAGATTCAGAACACTGGGATGTCTTCAATGGAGGAAAACCAGAGGAAACAAAATTCCTCTGTTTGCTGTGTGCCATAGAAAAAAATAGGAAAGGGTTAAGGGAGAGGCAATGGGTGAGGTCATGCAAATTCCATATCAATGAAGAGAGTCAGAAACACTGGGATGCCTGTGGTGGAGGAAACACATACAATCTAGAGTGGAATTGTTCCTGTATCAAAGCCTTCTCTTGGGTGGTGGGCAGTATGGTGTGTGTGGAGGACTTTGGCAGTGCTCTTGGGCATGTTCACGGCGCTCACTATAACCTGCAATGTCATTGGAAGGAGGGCCATTGGTGTCTCCGGAATAATGGGGCAATAGCTATATTTGTGGGGGTCGGAGCTTGTCTGTGTAAGTGGACATTCTAGCCACACACACACATAGCTTAATACACCTGATTTAGTTTTCCTTCGACAACTGTCCCCATTTCAGCAGCTTTTTCCCTTCCTTCTTGTGGAGGGCAGTGAGGACCGAAATAACCAATGGATTGTTGCTGGTGTTCAACCAATGGGTGCCCGGAGCCCTCCTTCAAAATGACCCACATGGCTGTGGAGTTGGAATGCTAAACCTTCCACTCTGACGACTATATATTAATTAGTAATACCAAATTTACTGCACAAGGCGGTCCATCACCTTCATGCGGAGGATCATCCGGCAACTTTGATTGATGGAAGATAAAATGTTATTATCGTGTATTGATATAGCAAGGTGTTTTACAAGGAAAAGAACGGCAAAACAAATAAAATATATTGATCTGATCAACACTGCTGAAGGAGAAAACTTTCATAAATTCCTCTGAAAGTATGCCACAAGCTAGGCCTTAATTCCACCTGACCTTGGAGGCGTCAACAGACAACACCGGCTCTTCAGCTCAGAAATGGAGATGAGCACCACACCCCAGAGTTGGACTCGACTAGATTTAATGTCATGGTGAAACCTTTACCTTTACCTAGGCCAGTGTTTCTGAACCTGGGGATTGGGACCCCTGGGCTTTCAGAGGGGTCACCAAAGACCATCTGATGGTCTTAGAAGCCCCTTTGGCAGAGAAGGCTGAAGATCTCTCCGCCTGTCCTTCTCTTCCTTTTTGGAAACAGAGGGCAAATCCACCAAAAGCCCTTCTCCGCTGTGGTTGGCCGGCCTCTCAGCCAAGGGAAGGGCTGTTTCTGAGATTCCACACGGGAAGGGGAGAGCATGCCAGGCTGGAGGGAGGCTCACACCAACAAGTCCCTTCAAGGTATGAGGGTTCTGTGTGGGACATTTGACCCAATTCTACAATTGATGGAGTTTGGAATGCTCTTTGGTTGTAAGTGAACTATAAATCCCAGCAACTACAACTCCCAAATGTCAAGGTCTATTTCCCCCAAACTCCACCAGTGTTCACATTTGGGCATATAGAGTATTTATATTTATCCATCATTGTTTGAGGCCACAGTGCTTTCTGGATGTAGGTGAACTGCAACTCCAAAACTCAAGGTCAATGCCCACCAAACCCTCCCATTCTTTTCTGTTAGTCATGGGAGCTCTGTGTGCCAAGTTTGGTTCAATTCCATTGTTAGTGGAGTTCAGAATACTCTTTGAATGTAGGTGAACTATAAATCCCAGCAACCACAGCTCCCAAATGACAACAATGAAACCCCCTGCCCCAACCCAACCAGTATTCAAATTTGGGTACATTGGGCATTTGCGCCAAATTTGATCCAGAGAATGAAAATACATCCTGCATATCAGATATTTACATGATGAGCAAAATGACAGTTGTGAAGTCGCAATGAAAATAATTTTATGGTTGGGGGTCACCACGACACGCGGATGGTGGAGGACCATTGGGCCAGACACTGCATTACAATGATTTCTAGGAATTGAAGGCCAAAACACCTGGTGACTCACAGGTTGAGAACCACTGGACTAGATGGCCATTGCAGCCCCTCTCAACTCTCAGACTTGAGTTCAAATGTCTTCCTCTTGGTTTCTCTCCATGCCTCTCATTCTCTGTCCCCCCCCCCCCCCCCCGGCCGTTCCCTTCCTTCCTGCCGTGGTCTCGCTGTGCCTCTACTTGTCCACCTGCGCGCCTGAGGTTCAGGATAGCTTTGGGACAGCGGAGCGCAGGTGTTTTCCCCTCCTCTCCTTCAGACGGCAGGGATAAGGCTCTAAATCCCTCACTTCTGTCTTCCCAGACCTGCTTCCTCTGATGGCTTTCCAAACCCATAATCCTGGAGCCCACAGTCTCGCTCAGCCCCCGTTTGATCCCTGTTTGATGCCGTCTTTGCTTCTCAATTGAAGTTCAGCAACGTGGAGGGACTACACCCATCCGTGTTTGCTGCCCCTCTAAGCATGTTATCTCATGAAGGATTGATATGCTTCCCGAATGGCTTCAGGGTAGGCCTTCATAGTTTTTGTTGCACCCAGATCAGGAAAAAAGCCCTCTGACTTTAAAACACACCACACGAAGAGTGAAGAAACAAATCTTCTTTTATTGAAGCTTAGTAAATAGCCAGAAGAAATAAATGCTTGTAAGAAAATAAGAAAGTTCCAAAAAGTAATGTCCATAAAAGGTGGTAACACAAAGTAATGTCCACACCAGATATAAAAGCAATCCAAGACAGCATATATCCAGACAGGAATCAAACAGGATGCAAAGACAATCCAAAAGGCTAAAAAAACTCCACAGGAACAAGACCCCTTGAACAGGATTTCCATGGCACATGAACTTGGTTTCCAAATGATGCCTGATCTAACAGGTTTCCCCTTGAGGCAAACCTTATATCCCAAAACTCAGAAATTGGTTTCGCTTTCCCCCACATTTACCCCTTATCAAACGAAGCCTTTCAGAGTGACACAAACACTGAGTTTGCTGTCTATCCTGGCTAATCTCCAGCCACCGATTCTTCAGCTCCCTATCTGGCTGCTCATTAAAATTCCCAGGTGTCAGATTGTTTTCCAAACCCAAATCTTGAGAGCTCACAGAGAGAGGGAGTGAACCATCATTGCTAGGCCCAGCAGGGATATTCTCATGAGAAACTGCCCTTTGCACTGGGGCCTCTCTGTCATTGTCTGTATGAAAATCATTGACCAAACCATCTCCATCTTGTACCTCAGCCTCGGCACCATCATTTCCTACATCAGGATCCTGAAACACAAACACAGGCTGATTCCTAACAGTTTTCAACCCAGATATGTCAACCTGAACCATTGGACCTAGTTGCTACGTTCCTCTGATGTTCCCACCCGATGATCAGATCTGCCTTCCCCAACTCAGGTATTTTGGAATTCTATCACCCACAGACCCACACATCTGAGAAGTACTGACTTTGGACAGATGTAAGCAGATAAGGTTCCTAATATGTGTTTTCTGATGGTCTTTGGTGACCTGTCTAACACCCCCTCGCAACCCCTCCAAGGATCCTGACTCCCAGGTCGAGGAATGCTGTACTAATGGATAACAGTGGTAAAGCATCATCAGTTCAGGTGAGAAGCCGTTCCAGTGGGTCAAAGTGGTGCTGCTTCGCATGATCCGAGCCAAGCGCTCTCTTTGCGACGGAAAGGGAAAGCGTTGTTCTGTGCCTAGGGAGAAGCCATCTTTCATGATAGCCGGTCCCGGATGCGAGGTCTGACTTGGGGAGAGTGATTCCGAAGCCACCAATGCAGAGATTAAGGGGGGACGAGAGTGTAAATCTTAAGTAAAAAGGTAATTGAATGTAATAGCAAACACGGCGCAGGCTATGTTAATTTTAGCTCTTCCCTTGGATACAAGGCAGCGTATTAGTGTTTTATTGCCATTTTGTTTGCTCTAATAAAAAAGTAAAATTTATTTCAAGGAAGTTGAACGATGGTTTTACAATGCAAATTTAAAGAAATTGGACTGGTGTTTTTTTTTTTTTCAACCCACTTTTTCCTTTCTTAAAAAAGGAATAGTAGGCCTCTGAAGGTGTAAATTAGTCCTTGGCCCCAAGTGAACATTTTCTCTCTTATTGTGCAGTGTTTGTGTAAACTGTGAAAGAAGGAACATTGAGCTCAACAAGCCCCCAAGGGGTATCAAATATGGCACCTTGCTGATGCGGGAACGGAAGCTAGAACATCCACAGAAGGGATCCATTGCCAAACCATGATTACTAGGCATGTGCAAAAAATTCGGAAGAGTCGGAAATTGTAAGAAAATCGGAAGTTTTGTACTTTGAAAGTCATATCTGAAGCGTTTACGTAGCTCACACCAAATATTTTAGAATCAAAACTGACCCCATACATTTTCTTTTAGTAAATCTCAGAAGGCTCCCTTCTGAGTCTGTTTCATATTCAGCACAAGGAAGCAAAGAGACCACTTGACCAGAGGCCACTCTCCAATATTAGCACCAAAAGGGTTACAAATCAGTTTTTGGTCAACTTTAGATTTGCTTTGGTTGTTTGGGGTGCTGACTCAGAGAACAGCGTTATTTATTTATTTATTTATTTATTTCCTATATTTTTACCCCGCCCTTCTTCCCCCGAAGGAGGACTCAGGGCGGCCTAACAAAAGCATCATACAATGTTAGCATCATCAAAACAACCACAGTACAATCAAAATATTAAAAAATTAAAACAACAATTAAAACAATTAATTAAGACACATCCACTAAAATCAAAATCCGAAAAACCAGTCCGGGTCAATTCTACAGGTTGGGAACCACTACTTTAGAGTATTTAAGCCTATGCTTTCACTTCACTAATTTGAATTGAGAGTGCAGGTTGATTTTCCAAAAATGTTTCAAAAAATGTACTTCGAAGGGTTGAGGTCCAACAGTCCCTCTTGTCCAGGTGCCGTTTTGGCCTTTTGGGATGGGATTTGAAAGCCCAGTGAAGACAAGGGGAAGCAACCCACTGCTCCCCCTCTGCTCTTTTCAGGCTTCCTCTACTGCCGGAGCCGAGGAAGTGTGGTGCGGCTGTGTGCCGAAGGATTTAGACGGGCCATTAAGCTAAAAAAGAGGTGACACTCCAGGTGGATTTCCATCCAAAACTATAATTACATCAAATAGTAAACGGAAATTGGGGCGGGGAAAGGGGGGGAAGGAAAGGGAGGGGAGGAGGATTAGATTCTCTCTCTCCAGAAGTCTTCTGGCGGCCCAGCCAACACCGTGCCTGGGTCCAGGGCTGCATGGGCATGCAGGCAACAATCTGCTCATGTCTTCATCCTCTCCTTTCGCTTTGATGTCCATGGAATGAGAGAGGAGAGGGGAAGCGGAGCAGCAAGGGGATGTGGTCCTAGGCTCAGTTGTTGATCTGGGAGCTGCACAACATTGTTCCACGTTTCTTCTATTTCACTTCTTCCCATTTTTCGTGAATATCAAGGAGTCATTGTCCTAGCGTTTCTCAACCTGGAGGTCAGGACCACTGGAGGAAGGGTCCCAAGGGATTTTCAAAGGGGTCACCAAAGACCATCAGAAAACACATATTTCCAATGGTTTTCGGCTGAAGATCTTTCTGCCCGTCCTTCTCTTCCTTTTTGGAAACAGATGGCATATCTTCTCACCAAAAGCTCCCTCCACTGTAATTGGTCAGCCTCTCAGCCAAGGGGAGGGATGTTTTTGAGACTAAGTGGGAGGGGAGAGCAGGTATGTTTGGCGCATGGCAATGTGGTGCGCATGTATGGGCAAGGGAGAGAGTGCAAGGCTGGAGGGAGGCTCACACCAGCAAGTCCCTTCAAGGCATGTGAGTTCTGTGTGGGAAGCTTGGTCCAAAATCCACCAGTTTTCACATTTGGGCATATTGCGTATTCGTGCCAAGTTTGGTCCAGATGCATCATTGCTTGAATCCACAGTGCTCTCCGGATGTAGGTGAACTACAACTCCCAAACTCAAGGTCAATGCCCACCAAACCCTTCTAGTATTTTCTGTTGGTCATAGGAGTTCTGTGTGCCAAGTGTCGTTCCATTTCATCGTTGGGGGAGTTCAAAATCAATCCTCCCCCTCCCCCAACTCCACCAGTGTTCACATTGGGGCATAATGGGTATTTGTGTCAAATTTGGTCCAGATCCATCACTGTTTAACTCCACTGTGCTCTCTGGATGTAGGTGAACTACAACTCCCAAATTTAAGATCGATGCCCACCAAACCCTTCCAGTATTTTCTGCTGGTCATGGGAGTTCGGTGTGCCAAATTTGGTTCAATTCCATCATTGGTGGAGTTCAGAATGCTCTTTGATTGTAGCTGAATTATAAATCCCATCAACTATAACTCCCGAATGACAAAATCAATCCCCCCAACCCCACCAGTATTCAAATTTGGGCGTATCGGGTATTTGTCCCAAATTTAGTCCAGTGAATGAAATCACATCCTGCATATCAGATATTGGCATTACAATTCATAACAGGAGCAAAATTACAGTTATGGAGTAGCAATGAAAATAATTTTATGGTTGGGGGTCAACACAACATGAGGAACTGGATTAAGGGGTCATGGCATTAGGAAGGTTGAGAAACACTGACCTAGAGCTTCGGAGAGCTTCTGTTCAACCATTTCAAAGCTCTCTGCTTGAGCGGTGATGGCCTGATCGTCAGCATAGATGAAACTCTTTGGCACTTCTGGCATTTGTAGGGGTCACCACAACATGAAGAACTGTATTAAGGGGTCGTGGCATTGGAAAGTTTGAGAAACACTGACCTAGACTCTTCCTACCCGCGTCTTCCTCCACCTTAACTTCCGAAGTATCACGAAACACTGCTGATATACAAGCAAACAAGTACATTTCTTGGGATTTGTCCGAGTTCCGCCTGGTTTTCCCTTCCCACCTCCCTGCCGTTATTTTTTCACTGCTCCACCTTTAATAAATAAAAGGGGGGGGGGGGAAACACACCTCATTCCACCTGAACAGGGCAAAGGAGGAAAGAAAGAAAAGGCACAGACAGCAGAATTTTATCTTTCGTTTTAACTGTTCGAAGGGTTTGGGCAAAGGACAACAGGTGCTCACAGGGACCCAGCCTTTCAGCAGAATAGGAGGATATAGGTAGATTGCAAACCATAATACAGTATCACGAGGGGAAAGAGTACAGATCTCAGCCCTCAACAAGCTAAAAATCTTTCCACACTTCCACGGTGTTGTTGTTGCTGCTGTTGTTGTGTGCCTTCAAGTCAAATCTCAGGATTTTCTCGAGCTTCAGAGCCTTCTATTTCTTTCTCAGTCCTGAAGACTCAAGGCTGGACTTCCCAAACACAAAGCATGTCCTTCTATTCCTCAGTTTTGGAAGTACAACCTTCTGGGGAAGGTCGTATATTAGGGCCACCACATTGGACACGATTGAAGCACTTCCAGACAACAGTGTGTTTCCACACCTAGATTGAGTTTATTTTATGGAGTATATTTTTGTTGTTTGGTTGCATGTTGCAAGTCTAAGCGACAAAACAGGAACTTTTTTATTGAGTTCCTGGGTCAGAGAAGCAGGTGGCGAAAACAGAAGAACTGTCTGCTGCAGGGGAGCGTGCTTGCTCCATCAATGTTTAACATTTACACAAATGACCAGCCACTGGCAGAAGGGACAGAGAGTTTTATCTATGCTGACGATCATGCCATCACCGCTCAAGCAGGGAGCATTGAAATGGTTGAACAGAAGCTCTCCGAAGATTTAGGTGCTCTTACCGCCTATTACAGGGGAAACCAGGTTGCTCTATCAATGTTTAACATTTACACAAACAATCAGCCACTGCCAGAAGGGACAAAGAGTTTCATCTATGCTGATGATCATGCCATCACTGCTCAAGAAGGGATGTTTGAAATGGTTGAACAGAAGTTCTCTGAAGATTTAGGTGCTCTTACTACATATTACTCTTTCTTTCTGTTGAAATTGTCCACATGCTTGTGGATTTTATTTGCTTCTCTATGTAGTCTGACATGGTAGTTCCACCCAGAGGCAACATGATGACAACCGTCTTGGACAGCAGTGGCTCCCAAAGTGACCCATTTAAGGTGGAGTCAGGGGTCAAACAGGGATGTGTTATTGCCCCAACTTTATTCTTTATCCTCCCAACCCTGCTATACACCTGCAAGACATGGACTGTCTATAGACGTCACATGCAACTCCCAGAACAATTCCCTCAGTGCTGCCTCTGGAAAATCCTGCAAATTTCTTGGGAAGACAAGCGGACAAATGTCAGCATGCTGGAAGAAGCAAAGACCACCAGCATTGAAGCAATGGTCCTCCACCATCAACTCTGCTGGACCGGCCACGTTGTCCGGATGCCCGACCACCGCCTCCCAAAGCAGTTGCTCTACTCCGAAATCAAGAACGGAAAACAGAATGTTAGAGGACAGGAAAAGAGATTTAAAGATGGGCTCAAAGCCAACCTTAAAAACTCTGGCATAGACACTGAGAACTTGGAAGTCTTGGCCTGTGAGCGCTCCAGCTGGAGGTCAGCTGTGACCAGCAGTGCTGCAGAATTTGAAGAGGCACGAATGGAGGGTGAAAGAGGGAAACATGCCAAGAGGAAGGTGTGTCAAGCCAACCCCGACCGGGACCGCCTTCCACCTGGAAACCAATGTCCTTACTGCAAGAGAAGATGCAGATCAAAAGTAGGGCTCCATAGTCACCTACGGACCCACCCTGGAGGATTATCCTACTCAGACCACCTAATGCAGCAGCATTGCCCAGGCGCGAATCAAGAAGCATGAAAGGCACTGCAGACTAATCCAACCAGAATCAGCCATAGCAGAGCACCTGATGAACCAACCTGGACACAGAATATTATTGGACAACACAGAAATGCTGGACCACTCGAACAACCACCATGTCAGACTACACAGAGAAGCCAGTGAAATCCGCAAGAATGTGGCAATTCCAACAGAAAGGAGGAAACCATGAAAATGAACAAAATATGACTACCAGTATTAAAAAAAACCCCTTTATAACAGTAAATAAATAACAACACTCAAAAACAGGGGAATTCCAGACAAGAAACAATCAGGGACAGCTAACACCTCCCAACAAAGGATTCCCCTGGGCGGTAAGAAGCTACACCTTGAAACTGCTAATTAAGGTGGCCAATGGCAACATTCACACTTGCCTCCAACAGACAAGAGTTCTTTCTCCCACCTTGGAGATCATTCCACAGATACATAAACCAGCTTCAAAGTCTGGCTGCTTCCTGCCTGGGGGAATCCTTTGTTGGGATGCTAATCAAGGTGGCCAATGGCAACATTCACACTTTTCTTCAACAGACAAGAGTTCTTCTTCTCACCCTGGACATTCCACAAATATATAAACCAGCTTCAAAGTCTGGCTGCTTCCTGCCTGGGGGAATCCTTTGTTGGGATGCTAATCAAGGTGGCCAATGGCAACATTCACACTTGCCTTCAACAGTCAAGAGTTCTTCTTCTCACCCTGGACATTCCACAAATATATAAACCAGCTTCAAAGTCTGGCTGCTTCCTGCCTGGGGGAATCCTTTGTTGGGATGCTAATCAAGGTGGCCAATGGCAACATTCACACTTGCCTTCAACAGACAAGAGTTCTTCTTCTCACCCTGGACATTCCACAAATATATAAACCAGCCTCAATGCCTGGCTGCTTCCTGCCTGGGGGAATCCTTTGTTAGGATGCTAATCAAGGTGGCCAATGGCAACATTCACACTTGTCTCCAGCAGACAAGAGTTCTTTCTCCCACCCTGGACATCATTCCACAGTTTTTTAAACCCACTTTTCCGAGTTTCCAAGAAGCCTCACAACCTCTGAGGATGTCTGCCATAGATGTGGGAGAAACATCAGGAGAGAATGTTTCTGTAACATGGCCATTCAGCCTGGAAAACTCACAACAACCTAGTGATTCCAGCCATGAAAGCCTTCGATAATACAGTACATATACCATTGTTGTCATATTCTACAGTTAGATGCTGGCAGTTTGTATCGGAGTGTTTTCAAGTAGTCAATGAATAAGAAATCAAAGAGAAAGAAGCGTTCCCATGCCCACAGGGTTTGTTTGCAAACTTAAATCTTGAAAAACAAAACATTTTAGCGGAGATACGTCTCTTTCAAAACAACCCATTTGCAGTAAGAACAAGGATTTTAAGGGAGAGAAAGCCAGCGGGAGTGCTTGGAAAGCGGTTGCCACCTTCGCCAAGGCAAACAGTGTGGTCCCGTCTTGATGGAGGCAAACTTCTGCCAGCGCCAACCGCACCAGCTGCCACGCTGTTTTAGAAAGGCTTAAGTCCCTCCAAAGGGGCAGCTTAATTTTCCTTTTTTAACAGAGAAAAGTGTCCGTCTAATGAGATCAATCCTGCGGGCACGTGGCCGGCCGCTCGTCATGGAAATTAACCTCTTTGAGAGATCACAGTGGCCGGAAGAAGAATGTGTGTTTTGGCACAAAGCGGAAAAACGGGACACACACCGGAGGCTGCGCTCTCATCGGAGGCTTCCTTGGTTTTCTCCCCTCTGACCCTTGCACCTCTTTCCACAAGACCAAGAGGAAGGGAGGCATCCAAGGGGAGGCTAGTGTACCGATGGATGCTCACCATTCGGGATGTTGCTTTACTACAGTGGTTCTCAAGCTGGGGTCCCCAGATGTTTTGGCCTTCAACTCCCAGAAGGCCAGTTTACCCTAACAGCTGGTAAACTGGCTGGGATTTCTGGGAGTTGTAGGCCAAAAACATCTGGGGACCCCAGCTTGAGAACCACTGCTTTACTACAAGAGGAAGGGAGGCATTCAAGCAGAGGCTTGTGTACCGTTGGATGCTCATAATTCAGGATGTTGCTTTACTACAGTGGTTCTCAACCTGGGGTCCCCAGATGTTTTTGGCCTTCAACTCCCAGAAATCCTAACAGCTGGTAAACTGGCTGGGAATTCTGGGAGTTGTAGGCCAGAAACATCTGGGGACCCCAGGTTGAGAACCACTGCTTTACTACAAGAGGAAGGCAGGCATTCAAGTGGAGACTTGTGTACCGTTGAATGCTCACCATTTGGGATGTTGCTTCACTACAAGAGAAAGGGAGGCATCCAAGTGGAGGCTTGTGTACCGTTGGATGCTCACCATTCGGGATGTTGCTTTACTACAAGAGAAAGGGAGGCATCCAAGTGGAGGCTTGTGTACCGTTGGATGCTCACTATTCGGGATGTTGCTTCACTACAAGAGAAAGGGAGGCATCCAAGCGGAGACTTGTGTACCGTTGAATGCTCACCATTCGGGATGTTGCTTCACTACAAGAGAAAGGGAGGCATCCAAGTGGAGGCTTGTGTACCGTTGAATGCTCACCATTCGGGATGTTGCTTCACTACAAGAGAAAGGGAGGCATCCAAGTGGAGGCTTGTGTACCGTTGGATGCTCACCATTCGGGATGTTGCTTCACTACAAGAGAAAGGGAGGCATCCAAGTGGAGGCTTGTGTACCGTTGGATGCTCACCATTCGGGATGTTGCTTTACTACAAGAGAAAGGGAGGCATCCAAGTGGAGGCTTGTGTACCGTTGGATGCTCACTATTCGGGATGTTGCTTTACTACAAGAGAAAGGGAGGCATCCAAGTGGAGGCTTGTGTACCGTTGGATGCTCACTATTCGGGATGTTGCTTCACTACAAGAGGAAGGGAGGCATCCAAGCAGAGGTTTGTGTACCGTTGGATGCTCACTATTCGGGATGTTGCTTTACTTTACTACAAGAGGAAGGGAGGCATTCAAGCAGAGGTTTGTGTACCGTTGGATGCTCACCATTCGGGATGTTGCTTCACTACAAGAGAAAGGGAGGCATCCAAGTGGAGGCTTGTGTACCGTTGGATGCTCCCCATTCGGGATGTTGCTTTACTACAAGAGGAAGGGAGGCATCCAAGTGGAGGCTTGTGTACCGTTGGATGCTTACCATTCGGGATGTTGCTTCACTACAAGAGAAAGGGAGGCATCCAAGTGGAGGCTTGTGTACCGTTGGATGCTCACTATTCGGGATGTTGCTTTACTACAAGAGGAAGGGAGGCATCCAAGCGGAGGCTTGTGTACCGTTGGATGCTCACCATTTGGGATGTTGCTTCACTACAAGAGAAAGGGAGGCATCCAAGTGGAGGCTTGTGTACCGTTGGATGCTCCCCATTCGGGATGTTGCTTTACTACAAGAGGAAGGGAGGCATCCAAGTGGAGGCTTGTGTACCGTTGGATGCTCACTATTCGGGATGTTGCTTTACTACAAGAGGAAGGGAGGCATCCAAGCGGAGGCTTGTGTACCGTTGGATGCTCACCATTTGGGATGTTGCTTCACTACAAGAGAAAGGGAGGCATCCAAGTGGAGGCTTGTGTACCGTTGGATGCTCACTATTCGGGATGTTGCTTTACTACAAGAGGAAGGGAGGCATCCAAGTGGAGGCTTGTGTACCGTTGGATGCTCCCCATTCAGGATGTTGCTTTACTACAAGAGGAAGGGAGGCATCCAAGTGGAGGCTTGTGTACCGTTGGATGCTCACCATTTGGGATGTTGCTTTACTACAAGAGAAAGGGAGGCATCCAAGTGGAGGCTTGTGTACCGTTGGATGCTCACTATTCGGGATGTTGCTTTACTACAAGAGGAAGGGAGGCATCCAAGCGGAGGCTTGTGTACCGTTGGATGCTCACCATTTGGGATGTTGCTTCACTACAAGAGAAAGGGAGGCATCCAAGTGGAGGCTTGTGTACCGTTGGATGCTCACTATTCGGGATGTTGCTTTACTACAAGAGGAAGGGAGGCATCCAAGTGGAGGCTTGTGTACCGTTGGATGCTCCCCATTCAGGATGTTGCTTTACTACAAGAGGAAGGGAGGCATCCAAGTGGAGGCTTGTGTACCGTTGGATGCTCACCATTTGGGATGTTGCTTCACTACAAGAGAAAGGGAGGCATCCAAGTGGAGGCTTGTGTACCGTTGGATGCTCACTATTCGGGATGTTGCTTTACTACAAGACACTTTACATATTAATTCACTGTATTCCAACACTTGGTCAGGGATTTGATTTTAAGGCATGTGCTTAGGGTGTTAAACCCCAATCCCTCCACATCACCCTAAGAAAACTATTCCTTCATTTCAGTGTTTCTCCACCTTCCTAATGCCGCCACCCCTTAATACAGTTCCTCATGTTGTGGTGATCCCCAACCATCACATTATTTTCGTTGCTACTTCACAAATGTTATGAATCGTCTTGTAAATATCGGATATGCAGGATGTATTTTCATTCCCTGGACCAAATTTGGCACAAATACCCCATACACCTGAATTTGAATACTGGTGGGGTTGTGGGGGGATTGATTTTGTCATTTGGGAGTTGTAGTTTCTGTCATTTACGTACAATCAAAGAGCATTCTGAATTCTACCAACGATGGAAACGAACCAAACTTGGCACACAGAACTCCCATGACCAATAGAAAATACTGGAAGGGTTTGGCGGGCATTGAGCTTGAGTTTGGGAGTTGTAGTTCACCTACATCCAGTGAGCACTGTGGACTCAAACAATGATGGATCTGGACCACGCTTGGAACAAATACTCAATATGCCCAAATGTGAACACTGGTGGAGTTTGGGGAAAATAGACCTTGACATTTAGGAGTTGTAGTTGTTGGGATTCATAGCTCGCCTACAATCCAAGAGCATTCGGGACTCCACCAAGGATGGAATTGAACCAAACTTGGCACACAGAACTCCCACAACCAACAGAAAATACTGGAAGGGTTTGGTGGGTATTGAACTTGAGTTTTGGAGTTGTAGTTCACCTACATCCAGAGAGCACTGTGTGGACTCAAACCATGAAGGATATGGACCATTCTTGGTATGAATACTCAATATGCCCAAATGTGAACACTGGCAGAGTTTGGGGGAAATAGACCTTGACATTAGGGAATTGTAGTTTCTGAGATTTATAGTTCACCTCCAATCAAAGAGTATTCTGAACCACACCAACGATAGGATTGGACCAAACTTACTGCACAGAAGGTCAATGACCAACAGATAATATTGTGTTTTCTGATGGTCTTTGGCGACCCCTCTGACACCTCCTCATGATTCCACCAGGAATCAGTGTGAGGGTAGAGAAGAGCAAACCACAGACCCCCTATTACAATGCATCCTGAGCCCTGCCACATTCACAATAGAGGACCTTCTCATCCAACACAATCAGGCTAAACCACTCTGTATTTAGGTTAGATGAGCATCACAACACTGCCAAGGCATGAGAGAATGGTAGGCTACAAGAGCTCGCTCTGCCTGCCGCTAGATTTCCTTTCTCAAGCCCCCCAGCTGAAGCAATGCACTCCTGTTCGTTCGGAACCCATTCCTATAACTTTAAGCCACCTAGTGTCCAAAACGGCATGTCTGAGCGGATGCCTCCTCTTCCGACCGTTTCAAAAGGCGGAGATAAAGTCTTTAGGAAGAGAAGACAGTGAGAGGAATGCAAACAATTGGATGTGGGCAGTGCTTATTGGGGGGTTGGGATAGCAGGCTTTAAAGCTGGAGGGAGCCTATGTGCCAAGGAATGGATAAGTCACAAGGATTTCAGTACGACAGGTTGTTAGGAATTGTGGAAGTTGAAGTCCAAAACACCTGGAGGGCCAAGGTTTGCCCATGCCTGCTCGTGACTAAGAATCAAGGTGATTCTTCTATGTTGACATGGGCATCTGCCACAGGAATTGTTTCATGGCTCTCCCATAAAGCAATACACATTACGGCACAAATAATATGGAGAGGTGGGCCTGCGTTCATCCCTAGTATGGATCTTTGGATGCTGACATCCACCTTCAGCACATTCACCCAACATAGAACACCTTTTTTGAGTAGGGACCACTTGATCAGGGACCACTTTGACCATGGACCACTTGATCAGGGACCACTTGATGAGAGACTACTTTGACCATGGGCCACTTTGACCATGGATCACTTGACCATGGATCACTTGACCAGGGTCCACTTTGACCATGGACCACTTTGACCAGGGACCACCTTGACCAGGGACCATTTGACCAGGGACCACTCTCCAACATGAATACCAAAAGGGTCACAAATCAGTTTTTTGTGAACTTTAGATTTGGTTTGGTTATTTGGGGTTTGGTTATTTGGACCATGTTTTAGTTCTTTCAGACCACTGGTGGCCCACTGCTCTAAGCAGGAGAGAGAAGGACTTGCTTAAAGTCCCTTTGTGGCTTTCCATGGCAGAGTGGGGATGTGAACATGGTGTTCAGAACCATGCCAGGAAGACCCTACAGTTGGGTTGCAGGAAGCTGGAGTCAACTTGAAGGCACATAACAGTACCAAACATGAAACTCTGAATCAATTACTACACAAGATGATCTTACATCAGTAGTTCCCAACCTGTGGTCCATGGGCCACCAATGAGGCCGTAGACCATATTTTAGTTCTTGTGGACCACTGGTGGTCCATGGACCACAGGTTGGGAACCACTGCTGTAAGCAGGAGAGAGAAGGGCCTTTGGTCTATGGGTTTTCATGGCAGAGTGTGAACTTGGTGTTCAGAACCATGACAAGAACACCCTACAGTTGGGTTGAAGGAAGTTGGAGTCAACTTGAAGGCACATAACAGTATCAAACATGGAGCTTTGAATCAATCACTACACAAGGTAGTAATGGTGAGGCTGTGGACCATATTTTAGGTCTTGTGGACCACTGGTGGTCCATGGACCACAGGTTGTAAGCAGGAGAGAAAAGGACTTGCTCAAATTCCCTTTGTGGGTTTCCATGGCAGTGTGGGGATGTGAACTTGGTGTCCAGAACCATGCCAGGAAGACCCTACAGTTGGATTGAAGGAAGTTGGAGTCAACTTGAAGGCACATAACAGTATCAAACATGGAGCTCTGAATCAATCACTACGCAAGGTAGTAATGGTGAGGCTGTGGACCATATTTTAGGTCTTGTGGACCACTGGTGGTCCATGAACCACAGGTTGTAAGCAGGAGAGAGAAGGACTTGCTCAAATTCCCTTTGTGGGTTCCCATGGCAGTGTGGGGATGAGAACTTGGTGTTCAGAACCATGCCAGGAAGACCCTACAGTTGGGTTACAGGAAGTTGGAGTCAACTTGAAGGCACATAACAGTAACAAACGTGGAGTTCTGAATCAATCACTACACAAGATGGTCTTACATCAGTAGTTCCCAACCTGTGGTCCATGGATGAGGCCGCAGACCATATTTTAGTTCTTGCGGACCACTGGTGGTCAATGGACCACAGGTTGGGAACCACTGAGGTAAACAGGAAAGAGAAGGACTTGCAGGAGGTTGGAGTTAACTTGAAGGCACATAACAGTATCAAACACGGAGCTCTGAATCAATCACTATGCAAGGTAGTAATGGTGAGGCTGTGGACCATATTTTAGGTCTTGTGGACCACTGGTAGTCCATGGACCACAGGTTGTAAGCAGGAGAGAGAAGGAATTGCTCAAAGTCCCTTTGTGGGTTTCCATGGCAGTATGGGGATGTGAACTTGGTGTTCAGAACCATGCCAGGAAGACCCTACAGTTGGATCGAAGAAAGTTGGAGTCAACTTGAAGGCACATAACAGTATCAAACATGGGGCTCTGAATCAATCACTACGCAAGGTAGTAATGGTGAGGCTGTGGACCATATTTTAGGTCTTGTGGATCCACGGACCACAGGTTGGGAACCACTGTTCTAACGAGGAGAGAGTGGAATTTGCTCCAAGTCCCTTTGTGGGTTGCCACCACAAGTTGAGCGCCACTGATATAGGGGCAATCAGTTGGACGAACTTTTGGGAAGAAGATACGAAGGAGACAGTTCAGACAATTTCCACCTCAAACTCAGCAAGAACTTTTCTGCAGCAGTTGAGGGGCTTCTCAACAGGGAAGAAGGGGGTCATGACTTATGGAGATGTCCTGGGAAGAGGCTCCCTTTCGTCCCCGTCCCTCTCGCCGCCCGTCTTCCTCCCCTCCTCTCTTCCTCCGGTGTCCTCAAGACTCCTCTCACCTTGAGGAGTGTTAGGATTACCCAGCATTTACACTCAATGCTTCTCTTTATTCCTTAAGACTTATTAAGAATGATAATGAGCTACAGAGCTGAGAACACGTTCCTCTCTCTCTTTCTCTCCTCTGTCGCTCTCTCTCTCTCTCTCTCTACGTGCCTTTTCCGTCAAAGGCACACAGGACAAATCAGACCAAAAAAAAAAAAAAAAGGACTGACAATATGGATCAAGGACACTTGAGGATTTATATTCTACCAATCCGGCCCCCGCCGTCTTCTTTTTTGGGAGGAGGGAGGGATGTTTTTATTATTTTGGTGCTAATTTCTCCTCTCCTTGCCCATTTCTGCCATCTTTTGCCTGGTCCTGGTCCCCTCCTCTTTCTCCTTCCTGGACTTTGGAAATAAAGTGGGGGGATAATATGGGGATGGCAAAGGGGGGAGACGGCTGCCTGCCTGCCTGGAAAGGCTCGTTAACACGGCGCTCTTAAACGGTTGATTAATTTTCGCAAAATTTACGACACACTCCTGCTTTCTCTTGGCCTTCTACTTGAGCTTTCAGAATCCCACCCCAAGCTGAGCCCAACACACGCCGGCTTTCTCTTCTCCGTCGGCTTGCAGCGTTCCAGCCCAAGAAGTCCCTCCTTCTTACTCATGGCCACATCCGTAGTTCTTATTCCTGGTCGCCTTCCTTCTCAACCTGGGGGCTAGGACCCCTAATGGGTCGTGAGAGGGGTCACTAACGACCACCAGAAAACACAGTATTGTCTCGTGGTCATGGGGGTTCTGTGTGGGAAGTTTGGCCCAATTCTATCATTGGTGGGGTTCACAATGCTCTTTGATTGTAGGTGAACTATGCATCCCAGCAACTACAGCTCCCAAATGTACAGGTCTATTTCCCCAAACTCCAGCAATGTTTGCATTTGGGTATATTGAGTATTCATGCCACGTTTGGTCCACATCCATCATTGTTTGAGTCCACAGGGCTCTCATCATGTAGGTGAACTATAAATCCCAGCAACTACAACTCCTTAATGCCAAGGTCTATTTCCCCCCAAACTCCAGCAGTGTTTACATTTGGGCATATTGAGTATTCATGCCAAGTTTGGTCCACATACATCATTGTTTGAGTCCACAGGGCTCTCTGAATGTAGGTGAACTATAAATCCCAGCAACTACAACTCCCAAATGTCAAGGTCTCCCCCCCCCCCCCCAATTCCACCAGTGTTTACATTTGGGCATACTGAGTATTCATGCCAAGTTTGGTCCAGATCCATCATTGTTTGAATCCGGGGGGCTCTCTGAATGTAGGTGAACTATAAGTCCCAGCAACTACAACTCCCAAATGTCAAGCTTTATTTCCCCAAACTCCAGCAGTGTTTACATTTGGGCATATTGAGTATTTCTGCTAAGTTTGGTCCCAATCCATAATTGTTTGAGTCTGCAATTGTCTTTGAATCTAGGTGAACTACAACTCCCAAAGTCAAGGTCAATACCCACCAAACCCTTCCAGTATTTTCTGTGGTCATGGGAGTACTGTGTGGGAAGTTTGGCCCAATTTCATTATTGGTGGAGTTCAGAATGTGCTTTGACTGTAGGTGAATTATAAATCCCAGCAACTACAACTCCCAAATGTCAAGATATATTTCCCCCAAACTCCACCAGTGCTTACATTTGGGCATATTGAGTATTCATGCCAAGTTTGGTCCAGATCTATCACTGAGTCCACAATGCTCTTTGGATGTAGGTGAACTACAACTCCCAAACTGAAGGTCAATACCCACCAAACAGAGTATTTTATGTGGTCATGAGAGTTCTGTGTGCCTAGTTTGGTTCAATTCCATCATTGGTGGAATTCAGAATGTTATTTGATTGTAGGTGAACTATACATCCCAGCAACTACAACTCCCAAATGACAAAAACAAAGTCCCCTGCCACAACCCCACCAGTATTCAAATTTGGGCATATCGGGTATTTGTGCCAAATTTGGTCCAGTGAATGAAACGACATCCTGTATATCAGATATTTATATTATGATTCATAATGGGAGCAAAATTAGAGTTATGGAAGTAGCAACGGAAATGATGTTATATTTGGGGGTCACCACAACATGAGGAACTGTATTAAGGGGCCGCAGCATTAGGAAGGTTAAAGACACACCTGTGCTTAGGGCGTTAAACCCAGTTCCCTCCACATCAATGGAAACCAACGCATAAGGTTGTGGGTGAACTACAACTCACATCATGCCATTAGAAAATGTTGACCATTTCGGCGCCCTTGTCAGCCACCTCTCCACAAAAGTCAACATTGACACTGAAAAACACCACCTGAGCTCTGCGAGTGCAGCATTTTTCTGAATGAAGCTGAGAGTGTTTGAGGACCGGGACATCCGTAGGGAGATCAAGGTGCTTGTTTATAAAGCCATTGCCCTCCCAACCCTGCTGTGGCAACCATCTCTCCACCAAAGTCAGCATTGACCCTGAAATACAACACCGCCTGAGCTCTGCGAGTACAGCATTTTTCTCAATGAAGCACCGAGTGTTTGAGTATCGGGACATCCGTAAGGAGACCAAGGTGCTTGTTTATAAAGCCACCGTCCTCCCAACCCTGCTGTGGCAGCCACCTCTCCACAAAAGTCAACATTGACACTGAAATACAACACCACCTGAGCTCTGCGAGTGCAGCATTTTTCTGAATGAAGCAGAGAGGGTTTGAGGACCGGGACATCCGTAGGGATACCAAGGTAATTGTTTATAAAGCCATTCTCCTCCCAACCCGGCTGTGGCAGCCACTTCTCCACAAAAGTCAACATTGACATTGAAATACAACATTGCATGAGCTCTGTGAGTGCAGCATTTTTCTGAATGAAGCACTGAGTGTTTGAGGACCGGGACATCCATAGTGAGACCAAGGTGCTTTTTTATAAAGCTACTCTCCTCCCAACCCTGCCATATGCCTGTGAAACATGGACTATCTACAGACGTCACATTCTACTCCTGGAACAAAGACCACCAGAGGTTGTGAGACAGGTGTGAATGTTGCAATTGGTCATCTTGATTAGCACTGAATAGCCTTGCACTTTCAAAGCCTGGCTGTTTCCTGCTTGGGGGAATCCTTTGTTGGGAGGTGTTAGCTGTTTCCAACAGACCTCACAACCTCTGAGGATGCATGCCATAGATGCAGGCAAAACGCCAGGAGAGAATGCTTCTAGAGAATGGCCGTATAGCCCGAAAAACCTACAACAACCCAGTGATTCCAGCCATGAAAGCCTTCGACAAAACAAGAGTGAAGCAAGAGATGAGGGCGCGAGAAGCCGAAGATGCAATGCAAGGTGAGAGAGAACGAGACCCAGTTCTTGCTTGAGCCGAAGATTAATTTCCGCACCGTCTGTTTGCTTGTTTATCTTTCCTCCTTGCTCCATTCCTCCGCTGGTAGTTCGAGGACAACAGCAGCAGAGAGATATCAACAGAGTCCTTGCCTCTGTACTCGGGAATTGTAAGAAATTCGGTATTTTCACCAACACCGACTGATTTGGGATTTCCCCGCTTGCTTTCCCTTTAGAGTCCTGAACTTAGGAGACCTTTGCAGAAAGGGAAGGACGGCAGACCAACTTTGCTTCAGTTGAGAACTATCTGTCAAAGCAAACCAGATACGGCTTGACCTCTGACCCATCCAAAAAGGATCTGGGCTATTCTGGGGGGAACGGAAAGGCAACTTTCCGAGCAAGTGCCGAAGCACGGCCTTTCACGGATGGACCTGCTTTCAGTCAAAGGCACAAGTCTTGTCTTTTTTTCCAAATCTGACCCCCAGCCAAGAAGCTTCTGTTTATGGCCGTCGGCAAAGCTTTTCTCCCTCCCCGAGTATTTCTAGAGATGGGTTGGATGTAAATCCTCCCGAAATGAAATTATAAGGGGCTGGGGATGAGGGATGTTGCGGAGAGCAGGGCCCCGGATCGGTGTAAATCACAGGGAACAAGCAGACCCTGCGGGAAGCAGATAGCGTATTCCTATCAGCAAAGAAGGGGAAACGGAGAGCACACACGTTTAGCAATGCATTTAAATATGACTCGGGAGACGCAAGCGCATCCGAACAATGGAGAGAAGGGCTGGTTTGGAACCGGACCCTAAAAGTTTGCCAGAGTCCAAATGCCATGCAGCTAAATCTCAATGTACCGTCAAAGGCTTTGATTGCCAGAATCACTGGGTTGTTGTGATTTTTCTGGTTTGTATGGCCATCTTCCAGAAGCATTCTCTCCTGACCTTTCACCTGGAAGTAGGCCTCACAACCTCTGAGGATGGCTGCCATAGATGGAGGTGAAACATCAGGAGAGAATGCTTCTATGGCTACACAGCCTGAAAAACTTACAGCAACCCAGTGATTCCAGCCATGAAAACCTTCGACAAGAACTCGCAACCTCTGAGGATGTGTGTCATAGATGTGGGTGAAATGTTAGGAGATAATGCTTCTGGAACATTGCTATACAGCCCCAAAAAACCACACAACAATCCAGTGATTCTGGCCATGAAAGCATTCGACAAGAACTCGCAACCTCTGAGGATGTGTGCCATAGATGTGGGTGAAACGTCAGGAGAGAATGCTTCTGGAACATCGCTATACAGCCCCTCCAAAAAACTCACAACAATCCAGTGATTATGGCCATGAAAGCATTCGACAAGACCTCACAACCTCTGAGGAAGTGTGCCATAGATGTGGATGAAATGTCAGGAGAGAATGCTTCCAGAACATCGCTATACAGCCCCAAAAACTCACACCAATCCAGTGATTATGGCCATGAAAGCATTTGACAAGACCTCACAAACATGGAGGATGGCTGCCATAAATGGAGGCGAAACGTCAGGAGATAATGCTTCTCGAACATCGCTATACAGTCCAAAAAAACTCAAAACAATCCAGTGATTCTGGCCATGAAAGCATTCAACAAGACCTCACAACCTCTGAGGATGGCTGCCATAGATGGAGGTGAAACATCAGGAGAGAGCGCTTCTGGAAACATGGCCAGACAGGCTACCCAGTAATTCCGGCCATGAAAGCCTTCAATAGCATAATAATAATAATAATAATAATAATAATAATAATAATAATAATAGAATTTACAGATTGAACTGCAAAGACTCTGGCACAAGCCAGTCAAGTTGGTGCCAGTGGTGATGGGCACATTGGGTGCAGTGCCTCAAGACCTTGGCCTGTACTTAAACACAATCGGCGCTGACAAAATTACAATCTGCCAGCTGCAGAAGGCCACCTTACTGGGATCTGCATGCATTATACATCACACATTCTAGTAGACACTTGGGAAGTGTCCAACATGGGATCCAATACAACAACCAGCAGAGTGATCTTGTTTGCTGTGTACTAATCTTGTTGTGTTTCAAATAATAATAATAATAATAATAATAATAATAAATCACACAGTCCTAGACGCTTGGGAAGTGTTCGACTTGTGATTTTGTGATACGAAATTCAGCATAGAGATCCCGTTTGCTGTGACATACTGTGTTTTTGTATCAGTAAAATAATAATAATATTTATTTTATTATTTATTTGCCGTAATTAAATACTGCCTTTCTCAGCCCAAAGGCAACTCAAGGCGGTTTACAGTCAGCACAATTCGATGCTCCCATAATATATATTATTATAAATATTTAATAAATATTTATTAATATTTATTCAATACTAGCTATCCCCTGCCATGCGTTGCTGTGGCCCAGTCTGTGTCTATGTGCTTTGCGTGTGTATGTGTGTGTGTATATATTTGTGAATATGTGTATATATGTGTGCTCTGTGTGTGTGTGTGTGTGTATAGGGTGTGTGTGTGAGAGAGAGTGTGAATGTGTGTAGTTTTGCGCATGCGTCGTAACGTAATTTTGTTTTTTTGCTTTTTAAGTCTCTTCTGCTGTGTTATTCAGTGTTTTTATGAGTGATGGTCACACGTTGGCCTGATATGAATATTGTGTCCAAATTTGGTGTCAATTCATCCAGTGTTTTTTGAGTTATGTTAATCCCACAAACGAACATTACATTTTTATTTATATAGATTTAATCAATATTTAATATTAATAATAATAATTTCTGAACAATAACAATTTCCACTTCTTTGTCCTCTTTCTCTTCTTCTTCCACTGATATATATAAACCTCACTCGCTTCGTTTCTAACAGACCTCCCAACTGGGTTGCTATAAGTTTTCTGGACATGTTCCAGAAGCATTCTCTCCTGACATTTTGCCTGCATCTATGGCAGGAATCCTCAGAGGTGGTGAGGTCTTGTCAAAGGCTTTCATGGCTGGAATCACTGGGTTGTTGTAGGTTTTTCGGGCTGTATGGCCATGTTCCAGAAGCATTCTCCCCTGACATTTTGCCTGCATCTATGGGAAAAATCCTCAGAGGTTGTGAGGTCTTGTTGAAAGCTTTCATGGCCGGAATCACTGGATTGTTGTGAGTTTTTTTGGGCTGTATAGCGATGTTTCAGAAGCATTATCTCCTGACGTTTTGCCTCCATCTATGGCAGCCATCCTCAGAGGTTTTTCAGGCTGTCTGGCCATGTTCCAGAAGCATTCTCCCCTGACATTTTGCCTGCATCTATGGCAGGAATCCTCAGAGGTTGTGAGGTCTTGTCGAAGGCTTTCATGGCTGGAATCGCTGGGTTGTTGTAGGTTTTTCGGGCTGTATGGCCATGTTCCAGAAGCATTCTCTCCTGAAGTTTCGCCTCACAACCTTTGAGGATGCCTGCCATAGATGTGGGCGAAATGTCAGGAGAGTGCTTCAGGAACATGGCCAGACAGCCCAGAAAACTCACAGCATATTCGACAACACATCCACGATTCATCTTGTGCAACGAAAGCCTTCCCTTTGATGAGGAATGACAATGTCAACTGCTTGGAAACTGATGCGAAGGGGCTTTGAAAAGCAATGTGTGTGTGTGTGGCATCTGCCTGACTTCTTGGTGAAAGTCTTTTCCTTGTTCTAACTCATGTTCTTATGTCACTGAGCTAAAAGAGAGAGAGAGAGAGAGAGAGAGGGAAAGAAAGAAAGAAAGAGGGGGAGAGATGACTTTCCTTGAATGATCTGTTTAACCTAAGCCAGAGGGAAAAAAAAGTCATTAATTACTTATGTGAGCTATTGCTTCTGAAAGACAATAAACCTGCCCGGTCGCCATGGATATGACATATTTGCTCTGAAAACAACACAATAATTAGCAAAGGGGAAAGATACAAGGGGAATATGCAAACTCCCCGGGTTTAAAGCCACAGCGTTGCTTTTTTTCCGCTGCCATGCCATGCCCGGCTTCTGGGCGGTTGCTTGTCAGTGGGTCTTTGCAATTCAATTAAATGCAAAAAGGGAAGGCCAGGAAAGGACCAAAAAACTACCCCAAAAGAAATATATTTCAAGGGGAGGAAGGGAAGGGTGATGAAACGGCACCAGGGCAGCCACGCAGAAGGGAGACAAACACAACACAACACACTGGAGAATTAGGAAGAGTCAAAGCAATCAAGGATGCCGATTTCGTCAGACAAGTTCGGCTTAGGGTTGCCTTGGTTTGGAAGTCTGTTTCGGGGAGTTTGGAGGCATGGGCTGCCTTGAAAGGAAAGCCAAAAGGCATCTGGAAATGGAACAGGTTGCAAGTAAAATAGCAATATAGTAATACTTAGACAAGAGCGAAAAGAGAGGGTTCAAGTAAAATAGCAATATAGTAATACTTAAGACGAGAGCAAAAAGAGAGGGCTCAAGTAAAATAGCATTATAGTAATACTTAGACGAGAGCGAAAAGATAGGTTTTAAGTAAGTAGTAATATAGTAATGCTTGATCCAGAGCGAAGTACATGGCAATATAGTAATGCTTGGTCCAGAGCAAAAAGAGAGGTTTCAAGTAAAATAGTACTATAGAAATACTAAGTCGAGAGCGAAAAGAGAGGTTTCAAGTAAAATAGCAATATAGAAATACTTAGTCGAGAGCGAAAAGAGAGGGTTCAAGTAAAATAGCAATATAGAAATACTAAGTTGAGAGGGAAAAGAGAGGGGTCAAGTAAAATAGCAATATAGTAATACTAAGTTGAGATCGAAAAGAGAGGGTTCAAGTAAAATAGCAATATAGTAATACTTAAGTTGAGATCGAAAAGAGAGGGGTCAAGTAAAATAGCAATATAGTAATACTTAGATGAGAGCAAAAAGAGAGGGTTCAAGTAAAATAGCAATATAGTAATACTAAGTCGAGAGGGGAAAAGAGAGGGTTCAAGTAAAATAGCAATATAGTAATACTAAGTCGAGAGGGGAAAAGAGAGGGTTCAAGTAAAATAGCAATATAGTAATACTAAGTCGAGAGGGGAAAAGAGAGGGTTCAAGTAAAATAGCAATATAGTAATACTTCGTCAAGAGCAAAAAGAGAGGTTGCAAGTAAAATAGCAATATAGTAATACTTCGTCGAGAGCGAAAAGAGAGGTTACAAGTAAATGGCAATATAGTAACATGCAATCCAGAGCAAAAAGAGATGTTTCAAGTAAGTGGCAATATAGTAATACTTGGTCCAAAGCAAAAAGAGAGGTTTTAAGTAAGTGGCAATATAGTAATGCTCAGTCCTGAGCAAAAACAAAAATTTCAGGTAAATGGCAACATAGTAATGCTCGGTCCAGAGCAAAAACAGAGGTTTTAAGTAAATAACAATATAGTAATTCTTGGTCTAGAGTGAAAAAAGAGGTTTTGCGTAAATAGCAATATAGTAATACTTAGCTGAGAGCGAAAAGAGATGTTTCAAGTAAATGGCAATATAGTAATACTCAGTCCAGAGTGAAAAGAGATACTACATCACGGATGTATTTTTAAACACACAACTTGGTCCATTCCTGTTAGAAGATAATGGCACGAACTTGGCACCGAGCGGAGTACAGAAAACCCAGAATATCTGCTCTGTCTTTCCCTGGGTCTGGGATAGCTTCCTAGGACTGTTAGGTATTCCTAAATGAGTTTTGGAGGCAATGAAACCTAAAGGAAAAGTTTTCTAGGAAACTCTGGAGTGAGAAGTCGACCCCAGCAAAAACAATGCCAGCACTGAAATTGAGACAAAGACAACATAAACTTCCCTAATTTCCTAAAATCCAAGCACAAACCATAAAGCACAACCACAGTTCCTTAAAAATAAAAGATTTTCCCTATTTATTTCAAAGGGAAAGACCACCCTGGTGTATCTCTATTTCGCAGCGAAGACAAGCATATGGAGATGAAGAGCTTTTCACAATGATCCCGACTTTCTGCTCTCGTATTTCGACAGAAGCGTTCAAGATCAGAGTCCGGTTCAAAGCACCGAAAAGCTTCACTTTCAGCCATTATTCCACACTTTCCCCCTCGGGCTTGATTAAGACATCAATTTGGAAACTTCCAAGTCGAGCAACAATATCATCATCATCATCATCATCATCATCATCATCATCTTTATTTATACTCCAGCACCATCTTGCTGAAGGGAGTCAGGGCAGCAGCAACAACAACAACAACAATATAACAATAATAAAGTATATTTATACCCCGCCACCATCTCCTCAAAGGGACTCAGGCAACAACAACAACAATAATAATAATATTGTAATAACACACTTTATTTATACCCTGCCACTATCTTCCCAAAGGGACTCACACAACAACAACAACAACAACAACAACAACAACAACAACAACAACAACAACCACATTTATTTAAACCCCACCACCATCTTCCCGAAGGGACCCAGGAAACAACAACAACAACAATAGCATAACAATAATAAAGTATATTTATACCCTGCCACTATCTCCTCAAAGGGACTCAGGCAACAACAACAACAACAACAATGTAATAATACACTTTATTCATACACTGCCACTATCTTCCCAAAGGGACGCACGCAACAACAACAACAACAACCACCTTTATTTATACCCCACCACCATCTTCCCGAAGGGACCCAGGCAACAACAACAACAACATAACAATAATAAAGTATATTTATACCCCGCCACCATCTCCTTAAAGGGACTCAGGCAACAACAACAATATAATAATACACTTTATTTATACCCTGCCACTATCTTCCCAAAGGGACTCACGCAACAACAACAATAATAATGTAATAATACACTTTATTTATACCCTGCCACTATCTTCCCAAAGGGACTCACGCAACAACAATAACAACAACAACAACAACCTTAATTTATACCCTGCTACCATCTTGCCGAAGGGACTCGGGGCAACAACAGCAATAATAATATAACAATAATAAACTTTATTTATACTCTGCCACCATCTCCCCAAAGGAACTTGGGACAACAACAACAACAACAACAACAACATTATAATAACACACTTTGTTTATACCCCACCACCATCTCCCCAAAGGAACTTGGGCAACAACAACAACGTAACAATAATCAACTTTATTTATACCCTGCTATCATCTTGTCGAAGGGACTCGGGGCAACAACAATCATAATAATATAACAATAATAAACTTTATTTATACCCTGCCACCATCTCACTAAAGGGACTCGGGGCAACAATAACAACAAAATAGAAAAGTGGAGTTTTTTTTGGGGGGGGGGAACCACACACACACACCCCAAAAAAGGCAAGAAAGACCTCCATGCCGCTTGTCTAAACACTTGGGCACCTATGGAGTTTGATTTCCCAAAGAGATCGGTTTAACATCTCCATAGAAACCTGCCCGCAGATTATGATCAACAGCATAAATAAGTCGCCTAATAAATTAAACAGGAGGCAGGAGATCTGGAAACTCGATGACCAAAGTTCACCAATATTCTTCCTGCCGCACACATACACACCCTGCATCCAGCTTTTTCTAGCCAGGGTATATGCACACATATCTCTCTATATATATTAGTGGCAATGGTAGGCTGATAAGGAAGCAAGGAAGTTCTTTGCCTGGCACAGTGAGGAAAGAGAGGGCGAAGGAGGCAGGCGGTAGGGTGGGAGGCAAGGATGCCCGAGGGGCGCATTGAGGCATTCCCAAATGGCCTGCAGGGAGAAAGAAGGGGCAAAGTCTTTAAAGGAAGGGGCACATGGCGTTGATCCTCTCCCCAGAGAGGTCCAGACCACACCAAATGCCTTCTTAGCAGAGGAACGAGGAAACCATGCTCTAAATAATAATAATAATAATAATAATAATAATAATAACTTCCTGATTGTACAAAGAGCTGTTCAGCAGTGGAACTCTCTGCCTTGGGGCCCTTCCAGGCAGGTTCGATATCCCAGGATCTGATCCCAGGTTTTCTGATTATTATCTGGCAGTGTAGACTCATATAATCCAGGTTAAAGCATAAAAGCTGGGATCAGATCCTGGGATATAGGACCTGCCTGGAAGGGCCCTTGGAGTGTGGTGGAAGCTCCTTCCTTAGAGGCTTTGAAGCAGACGCCAGATGGCCATCTGTTGGGGGGCTTTGATTGTGACAGTGGGTTGGACTAGATGGCCCATGTGATATTAGTATTATTTGTAGCCTCAGACCTCCAGCATCCAAAGCATTATTACTAGGAGTTTTACTATTATTATTAGCCTCAGCCCTCCAGCACCCAAAGCAGTATTAGTATTAGTATTATTAGCCTCAGCCTTCTGGCACCCAAAGCATTATTATTAGGAGTATTACTATTATTATTAGCCTCAGCCCTCCAGCACCCAAAGCATTATTATTAGGAGTATTAGTATTATTAGCCTCATCCCTTCAGCATCCAAAGCATTAGTATTAGTGTTAGCCTCAGTCCTTCAGTATCCAAAGCATTATTATTAGGAGTATTAGTATTATTATTACCCTCAACCTTCCAGCATCCAAAGCATTATTATTAGGAGTATTAGTATTATTATTACCCTCATCCGTCCAGCACCCAAAGCATTAGTATTAGTATTAGCCTCAGCCCTCCAGCATCCAAAGTATTATTATTAGGCGTATTAGTATTGTTATTAGCTTAATCCCTCCAGCATTGAAAACATTATTCTTAGTATTAGTATTATTAGCCTCAGTCCTCCAGCATCCAAAGCATTAATATTAATATTAGCCTCAGCCCTCCAGCTTCCTAAGTATTATTATTAGTATTAATATTAGCCTCGGCTTTCCAGCATCCAAAACATTATTATTAGGAGTATTAGCATTATTATTACTCTCAGCCTTCCAGCATCCAAAGCATTATTATTAGGAGTATTAGTATTATTATTACCTTCAGCCTCCCAGCATCCAAAGCATTATTATTAGTATTAGTATTATTATTACCCTCAGTCTTCCAGCATCCAAAACATTATTATGAGTATTAGTATTATTACCCTCAGCCTTCCAGCATCCAGAGCATTATTATTAGGAGTATTAGTATTATTATTACTCTCAGCCTTCCAACATCCAAAGCATTATTAGTATTATTATTAGCCTCAGCCCTCTGGCTTCCAAAACATTATTATTACGAGTATTCGTATTATTGTTACCCTCAGCCTTCCAGCATCCAAAACATTATTATTAGTATTATTATTACCCTCAGCATTCTAGCATCCAAAGCATTATTATTAGAAGTATTCGTATTATTAGTCTCAGCTTTCCAACATCCAAAGCATTATTATTAGGAGTATTAGTATTATTATTACCCTCAGCCTTCCAACATCCAAAGCATTATTATTAGTATTAGTATTATTATTACTCTTAGCCTTCCAGCATTGAGAGCATTATTATTAAGAGTATTTGTATTATTATTACCCTCAGCATTCCAACACCCAAAGCATTATTATTAGTATTAGTATCATTATTACCCTCAGCCTCCCAGCAGCCAAAGCATTATTATTATTAGTATTATTATTACTCTCAGCCTTCCAGCATCCAAAGCATTATTATTAGTATTAGTATTTTTATTACCCTCAACCTCCCAGCATCCAAAACATTATTATTAGGAGTATTTGTATTATTATTACCCTCAGCATTCTAGCATCCAAAGCATTAGTATTAGGAGTTTTGGTATTATTATTATCCTCAGCCTTCCAGCATCGAAAACATTATTATTAAGAGTATTAGTATTAGTACTAGCTTCAGCCTCCCAGCATCCAAAGCATTATTATTAGTATTAGTATTACTCTGAGCCTTCCAACATCCAAAGCATTATTAGTAGTATTAGTATTAGCCTCAGCCCTCCAGCTTCCAAAGCATTATTATTAGGAGTATTAGTATTATTATTGCCCTCAGCCTTCCAGCATTATTAGTATTGGTATTGGTAGCCTCCTCCCTCCATCCTGCAAGCCTTGGGAGCCCCAGTCTTTGGCTTCTTGGGCTGAGGCTGAGCATCCTCGAAGAGAGGAAGAGAGAGCCTTCCTTCCTTCCTTCCTTCCTTCCTTCCTTCCTTCCTTCCCCATCTCTCCATCCCAGGGAAAGAGTCCTGCACTTCCCAAGCAAGAGCAGGTCCTAATGTGGCTCCTGCTGGCTCCATCCTTGCCAACATTGGGGAAAGGGAGAGAATTTGGCCCCTTCCTGCCAAAGAGATCCAAGCAAGCAAGGGCGAAAGAAAGAGAATGAGAGAAAGAGAGCAAGAAGCCAGGGTCGGGAGGGGAGTGAGGCTTCCGTGCCTCTCTTCCCAAGTTCGGGAACTTTTTTGATTGACAGCTGGGCACCTGTTCCTGGGTCCAAACATGGAAGGGGACAAAAGGCAGCCAAAGAGGCTCCCCCAAAGAGGCGCAAACTTCCCGAGGCGGCTGCTCTGGCAACTTTCTCCCCGGCGGAGCCTCCCACTGCCCGGAGTTGCCCCTCACTCACTCAGCCCCTCACTCACGCCCTCACTCACTCACTCCCTTTGCTTACCTGCACTTGGGGCGCCTTGGGGTGACTTCCCAAGTCCAGGGCGACCGGGCGGTTGGGGATGAAGGCGCCCCGCGCGCATGCGCCATCCAAGTTGCCCTGATCCGGGATTTTTTTTTCCTTTCCCTTCCCTCTCTCTCTCTCTCCCTCTGCTTTGATTATTGAATTTTCCTCTCCAATCAAGGGAGTGGGGAAAACCCGGACCGGAGCGCCGCCTTGCCCCGGAGGAGGAGGGCAACGGCAAGGCGGAGAGGCAAAAGGGCCGGGCGGAGGCAAAACCCGGAATGGACTCCCGCTTCGCCTCCCTGCGCGCTCCTGCCCGTGGCCAAAGGAAGGCACCTGCCTTTGAGCTCTTGTTGGCTTGTGCTGAGTTTTCCGGGCTGCCTGGCCGTGTCCCAGAAGCATTCTCTCCTGACGTTTCGCCTGCATCTATAGATGCAGGCGAAACGTCAGGAGAGAATGCTTCTGGGGCACGGCCAGGCAGCCCGGAAAACTCAGCACTTATTGTTATGTGTGTGTGTGTGTGTATATATATATATATATATATATATATATTCTAAATCTTGCCGAGGTTTTTGTTCTTTGTGTGTTTGTTTGTTTGAGCTCTGGGCAGGAAGGAGAAGATAAGGGAAAAGGAGGAGGAGAAGAGAAGGAGGAAGTGGGAGGAAGAGGAGGAAGAGGAAGAAGTGAAAATAGGGGGAGGAAGAAGGGGGGGAGGAAAAGGAAGATGCGAAAGAAGAGGAGGAGAAGGAAGAAGAAGAGAAAGAGGAGAAGAAATAGTAGAATAAAGGGAGAAAGTAGAAGAGGAGAAGGAGGAAGAAGAAAAAAGGAGGAAGTAGAAGTAGAAAAGGAGGAAGTGGAGGAGAAGGAAGAAGAAGAGAAAGAGGAGGAGGAAGAAGAAGTAGTAGAATAAAGGAAGTAGGAGGAGGAGGAAGAAGAGAAAGAGGAGGAGGAGGAAGTAGTAGAACAAAGGGAGGAAGTGGAAGAGGAGAAGGAAAAAGAAGAGGAAGAGGAGGAAGAAGTAGTAAAAGAAAGGGAGGAGAATGGAAGAGAAGAAGGAAGAAGAAGAGAAAGGTGGAGGAAGTAGTAGAAGAAAAGGAGGAAGTGGAGGAGGAGAAGGAAGAAGAAGAGAAAGAGGAGGAGGAAGAAGTAGTAGAATAAAGGGAGGAAGTGGAAGAGAAGGAAGAAGAAGAGAAAGAGGAGGAGGAGGAAGAAGTAGTAGAACAAAGGGAGGAAGTAGGAGGAGGAGGAAGAAAAGAAAGAGGAGGATGAGGAAGTAGTAGAACAAAGGGAGGAAGTGGAAGAGGAGAAGGAAAAAAGAGAAAGGAGGAGGAAGTAGTGAAAGAAAGGGAGGAAGTGGAAGAGAAGAAGGAAGAAAAAGAGAAAGGAGGAGGAAGTAGTAGAAGAAAAGGAGGAAGTGGAGGAGGAGAAGGAAGAAGAAGAGAAAGAGGAGGAAGAAGAAGTAGTAGAATAAAGGAAGTGGAAGAGAAGGAAGAAGAAGAGAAAGAGGAGGAAGAAGAAGAATTAGAAGAAAAAGGAGGAAGTGGAGAAGGAGAAGGAAGAAAAAGAGGAAAAAGTGGGAAAGGGCAAAAAGAGGAAGAGGAAGAAGGGGAAGGAGGAAGAAGAAGGAGAGGAGGAAGGAAGAACATGTGGAAAAAGAGGAGGAAGGAAAAAATGGAAAAGGGGAGGAAGAGGGAGAAGGAGGAAGATGTAGAAGAGAAAGAAGAAGAGGGGAAGAGGAAGAAGAAGTGGAAGGAAGAAGAGGAAGAAATGAAGGAGGAGGAAGAAGGGGATGACGACCTGGAAGAAGGAGGGAGAGGAGGAAGAAGTTTAAGAGGAAGAAGAACAAGAAGAGGTGGGAGAGGAGAAAGAAGAGGAGGAAGGAAAAAGTGGAGGAAGGAGAGAAGGGGAGGAGAAATGGGAGAAGAAAAAGAGGAAGAAGAATGAGGTAGGAGAGGAAGAAGTAGAAGTGGAAGAAGGGGACTAGAGGAAGAAGAATAAGAGGAGTAAGAAGAAGAGGAAAAGCTAAAGAAGAAGAGGAAGAAAGAAGGAGAAGAGGAAGAGAAGGAAGAAGAAGAATCATCACAACATGCTACAGAAGGCCCTTTTCCCCTGTGCAGGTGGCCCACAAAGGCCTGCCAAAACCCAAAGGTCTTCCCCAGTCTCAACGCTCCAGGAAGGATGTCCTAGAGACTGGGAGCAACCACCAAGAAGGCCCTTCCTTCTCTTCCCATCTCCTAGTGGCAGGTTTTTCCCTGCCTGAAGATTACTGGATAAGATTACTGGAACAAAGCCTGATGTGATGGGAAGATTACAGAAGGCTTTGTGTGGAGAAGAAGGAGAGACCATCACCATCATCTTGAGAGAGAGGAGCATTTCTTCCTTCATTGCAAAGCACCCTCTATATACAGAGATGAGATGATAGTAGGCAGTGGCAAGAATAATAATCCTCTCCTCCTCCTCCTGTTGCTTCCAGAGCCTACCAGGTGTTGCTAACTTGAGTTTTGGACCATCTGTGTTTTGGATTCGGTCCAAGAATCGAGCAATCTGCGAGGTATCATTAGATCCGGCGGCGTGTTCACAGCAGCCTTGCTTGTTGTAATTGTGCTGTTGTGGTCCTCGCTCTGGCAACTGGATCCCAATGTTTTGTCAGTCCCTGCACACTCCTCACTACAGGAAACACCCTTCTTTTTGTTCCCTTCGTTGTTTTCGTAGGAGTCCCATCATCCTTTTTACCTTTTGGTCTTGCGGCCCTTCCACACAGCCCTATATCCCACAATCTCAAGGCAGAAAATCCCACAATATCTGCTTTGAACTGGGTTATCGGAGTCCACACTCGGATAATGTGGATTTTCTGCTTTGATAATCTGGATTATATGACAGTGTAGAAGGGGCACAAGTTTCACAGTCTACAGTCCCTTCTACACTACCATATAATCCAGATTATCAAAGCAGAAAATCCACATTATCCGAGTGTGGACTCCGATATAATCCGAGTGTGTACTCTGCCATATAATCCAGACTATCAAAGCAGAGAATCCACATCTGATTTGAACTGGATTATAGTACCCACACTGCCATATAATCCAGTTCAAAGCAGATAATCTCAATTTAATATTACACTGTAGATAGGGCCTGGGACTGGATCTACATTGCCATATAATCCAGATTATCAAAGCGGAGAATCCACATTCTCTGTTTTGAACAGGATTATACGAATCCACACTGCCATATAATCCAGTTCAAAGCAGATAATCTCGATTTAATATTACAGTGTAGATGGGGCCTGGGCCTGGATCTACACTGCCATATAATCCAGATTATCAAAGCGGAGAATCCACATTCTCTGTTTTGAACAGGATTATACAAATCTACACTGCCATATAATCCAGTTCAAAGCAGATAATCTCGATTTAATATCGCAGTGTAGATGGGGCCTGGGCCTGGATCTACACTGCCATATAATCCAGATGTTTGGAACTGGATTGTATGAGGCCCCTTCTACACTGGCATATAAAATCTAGATTATCTGCTTTGAACCAGATTATATGGCAGTGTAAACTCACATAATCCAGTTGGTGAGTGTGTTAACTGAAAATGCAAAGCATGAAGCTGATTGGTTGGGCTACACCTGAGATGCTAGCTGAGCCTGGGAGTTTTGGTAACAGTTACATGTTTAGCTGTGCAGGAGCTTAGAGAGACTGATCATCTGCATTGCATATCTTTTCTCTGGCAAGACAGTGTGTAGACTAATAAAAACATGAACTACGAGTGATTTTCATTCCGCTACATGGTGCACCTTGATTTTGCGTCAACAAGTATGCATTACACATCAAGGCTATCTACTATGTGAAAGGGAGGGGAAAGGGAGGAAAAAGGACACTGGGTGCACAAACATCTTGTTGGTTTCCTCCTCCTCGCCACCGCACCGCCATCCTCTGGAAAAGCCAAATAAATGACCTGCTCCAAAGCAGCAGCCATCGCTCCTCGGCATTAAATGTTGTCATATCTGCTTCCATCCCTCCCCTCCCGCCCCCCCCCCCTTTATTGTCAATTTACCAAAAGCAATTAGAGCATATCAGAGAGCCACTGTTTGCCAAGTGCCATTTTCTCACACGAAACTTTGGCTCTTGGGTTACACATTATTAAGAAAAAGGAAAAGGGAAGAGAAAAAAAGTCTTAATCAGGCAAATATTTACATGAAAGGCTAACCCGACCCCTCCCCTTCCCCATTGCGCATACACACATACACACACATGGATAGAAATACCAATCACGCGGCTGGAACAAAGCCAACTTGCACCAGATGTGACGCTGCAAACTTCACAAGTGACAACATTTGTGTTTCTTTGCTTCTTTGTTTGTTCAAAGCAAGCATGGGCCAAATTGGGCCCTCCTTCCATGTGTTTTGGACTTCAACTCCCACAATTGAGAGGTTGTGGGAGTTGCAGTCCAAAACACTGGAGGGAGGACCCAAACTGGCCCATACCTGTGATATGAGTATCTGTTTTGAACTGGATTATATGGCAGTGTAGATTCACATAATCCAGTTGGTGAGTGTGTTAACCAAAAATGCAAAGTATGAAGCTGATTGGTTGGGCTCTGCCTGAGAGGCTAGCTGAGCCTGGGAGTTTTGGCAACAGTTACATATTTAGGTATTTTGGACTTCAACTCCCATAATTGAAAGGGCCTGAGGCTGTTAGGAATTGTGGGAGTTGAAGTCCAAAACACTTGGAGGGAGGGCCCAAGTTGGCCCATACCTGTGCTATGTGGAAGTCATCCATGTATTGAAGGATGTTCCCAAGTTGGCCCATGCCTGTGCTACGAGTATGTCGCCTACGTATTGAAGGATGGTCCCAAGTTGGCCCATGCCTGTGCTATATGTCATCCACGTATTGAAGGATGTTGTCCACGTACTGAAGGAATTGTGGGAGTTGAAGTCCAAAACATGTGGAGGGATGCCAAAATTGGCCCATACCTGTGCTATGTGTATGTCATCCATGTATTGAAGGATGGTCCCAAGTTGGCCCATGCCTGTACTATGAGTATGTCGTCCACATATTGAAGGATGTTGTCCATGTACTGAAGGAATTGTGGAAGATGAAGTCCAAAACACCTGGAGGGAAGGCTGAAATTGCCCATACCTGTGCTATATGTATGTCATCCATGTATTGAAGGATTTTGTCCATGTACTAAAGGAATTGTGGGAGTTGCAGTCCAAAACACCTGGAGGGAGGACCCAAATTGGCCCATACCTGTGATATGAGTATCTGTTTTGAACTGGATTATATGGCAGTGTAGATTCACATAATCCAGTTGGTGAGTGTGTTAACCAAAAATGCAAAGTATGATGCTGATTGGTTGGGCTCTGCCTGAGAGGCTAGCTGAGCCTGGGAGTTTTGGCATGAGTTACATATTTAGGTGTTTTCAACTTCAACCCCCATAATTGAAAGGCCTGAGGTTGTTAGGAATTCTGGGAGCTGAAGTCCAAAACACCTGGAGGGAGGGCCCAAGATGGCCCATACCTGTGCTATGTGTAAGTCATCCATGTGTTGAAGGATGTTCCAAAGTTGGCCCATGCCTGTGCTAAGTGTATGTCGTCCACATATTGAAGGATGGTCCCAAGTTGGCCCATGCCTGTGCTATGAGTATGTCGTCCATGTATTGAAGGATGTTGTCCACGTACTAAAGGAATTGTGGGAGTTGAAGTCGAAAACACTTGGAGGGAGGGCCCAAGTTGGCCCATCCCTGTGCTAAGAGTATGTCATCCACGTATTGAAGGATGTTCCCTAGTTGGCCCATGCCTGTGCTATGAGTATGTTGTCATGTATTGAAGGATGTTGTCCGTGTACTAAAGGAATTATGGAAATTGCAATCCAAAGCACCAGGAGGGCCGAAGTTTGCCCATGACTCCTTTAAAGAATATCGAACCTGCCTTGAAGGTGGCAGTTCTGGGCAAAGCATTCACGCAAGCAAACAGCAACATTTTGAAACCAAAGTAGGTTTGGAGCTGGGATAATTGCTCCTAATTCTTTGGTGTCTTTATTTTATGATTACTGTACTGCATTTCACCTCAACGGTGTAGAAAGCTTGCAGCCGAGTAATTGTAATTAAACATAATTAAACAAATAAATCTGGCCATTGAAGCCTGGAATCTGATGAGAACTTAAGAACAGGTAGCAGGCTGCGAGAAAAAAAAACAACGGACTGCCCGAAACCCTCGGGAATGGCTTTCATCAGACAAGAGAGTAGGCTTGTGCAATCCGGGTAAACCTTGACCCGTGTTGTGCCCTGGCTTTTGTTGGGGGCCCTGATCCATTTTTTGGGAGCCTCTCAAAATCGGGAGGGCAGATTCCAGTTTTCGCTCTGGTAAGGAAGAGCAATGACTTCCTGAAAGAGGAGAGCAGTTTTCAGGAATGAGGGGTTTTTTTTTTGGTTTGCTAGGGGATTAATAAAAAAGATTGTGGTGCCGAAGAGCAGAGGATGAGCCGATCTCGGGTCCCGCTTGATTTTGTGTCGGGCGGGTTTTCTCCCAAAGTACCAAAGGTATCGAAAGAAATGGAAGAAACAAATTCCATGCACAAGTCGACCAGAGAGACCAAGCGGTCTGAATTCTTCCTGTGAATTTTTTCAGATGAGTGTGTTAACTGAAAATGCAAAGCATGAAACTGGTTAGTTGGGCTAGGCCCGAGAGGCTAGCTGAGCCTGGGAATTTTGGCAACAGTTACATATTTAGGTGTTTTGGACTTCAACTCCCATAATTGAAAGGGCCTGAGGCTGTTAGGAATTGTGGGAGTTGAAGTTCAAAACAACTGGATGGAGGGCCTAAGTTGGCCCATGCCTGTGCTAACAGTATGTCGTCCACGTATTGAAGGATGGTCCCAAGTTGGCCCAAGCCTGTGCTAAGAGTATGTTGTCCACATATTGAAGGTTGTTCTCAAGTTGGCCCATGCTTGTGCTAAGGGTATGTCGTCCACGTATTGAAGGATGTTCCCAAGCTGGCCCATGCTTGTGCTAAGGGTATGTCGTCCATGTATTGAAGGATGTTCCCAAGTTGACCCATGCCTGTGCTAAGGGTATGTCGTCCACGTATTGAAGGATGGTCCCAAGTTGGCCCATGCCTGTGCTAAGGATATGTTGTCCACGTATTGAAGGATAGTTGCAAGTTGGCCCATGCTTGTGCTAAGGGTATGTCGTCCACGTATTGAAGGATAGTCGCAAGTTGGCCCATGCTTGTGCTAAGGGTATGTCGTCCACGTATTGAAGGATGTTCCCAAGTTGGCCCATGCCTGTGCTAAGAGTATGTCATCCATGTATTGAAGGATTTTCAGAAATGTTCATTTCCTTTAAGCACTGGTGGTTGCTTAGAATTTTGCAGACCTCTTTTCTCCTCCTCCTCCACTTCTTCCTTCTCCTCCTCTTCCTCCTCCTCCTTCTCTTCTTCTTCTTCCTCCTCCTCCTCGCCTAATGATGACCGAGGTCTCTCATGAAATAGTTCCACAACCAGGGCTAGTTTCCCTTGTCCTTTTTAACTGGAGAGCTATCAAACGTGGTTTTGTTGGCTTCTGGGACGGCAAGCTTGCAAAGCTTCATCCGTTGACAATAGAGTCCTCTGAACCTCCAGTGCGTTGACACATCATGTTCTTTCTAATCGCTTCTTAATGAGGACTTTGCACCACCCAGTTGAGGCAGGTGTGCTTTTTATTGTTTGTTCCCATTTTGCAGGTTTAGAAAGCAACGCACAACGTTGCTCAAGGCCGCACCGTGAGTCAGGGCAGGAAGAGCTGGGAAGCGAACGGAGAGGAGGGAATCCAGAAAGGAAAGGTGCCCGGGTGCCACTCCTCGCCTCGAAGGCATCCAATCCAGCTCCAGCGCTCTCTATTCTTCCAACACTTTTGTCAACAAGAGCAAGGATTTCAGGAACAAATCATTCGAGAGCTGGGTGAATTCTGCCTCTGGAAACATTCCCTTGACCAGTGTTGGGGACAGTTGGGGCAAGCAAGGTATATGGTCCCGGATATCTGATTTCACGTTAGACGATAATAAATGTGGGAGGAAAGGATGGCTACCTGGAAAGCTAAATTGGAAGTGTTATTTATGGTCTGCACAATAAAGGAGTGGCAGGAGAGGAGAGCGAGAAAGAGTGCAGCCTATATCCAGACAAACCAATGTTAGGTAATGACAAAGTCATTTTTCTTTTATTATTTTTCAATAGGATACATATGTTGGATGCCTGCTCCGTTTTTCTTCACGGCTCTCCTCCTCCCGACGCCAATGCATGAGCCGATGAAGAGGTTGCAGGGCCTTCTGCATGTCAAACGCTTCTTCTGGGTTAATTGTTTTTGTGTAGAGAGGGTGAATGTCATGGAAGTGCTGCTTGATGTTCACTTGCGCCGTTTGCGTCGATTTAGCAAATCGTTGGAGGGGAATGATGGAGGGTTTTCTTTCCCTCAGCGTCTTCACGAGAACTTTCCCAATTTTGCCAAGTTCTTTGCAAATTAAGCGGGAAATCATTAAGGCATTTAAAAGTCATTGTGTGAAGAAAATGAAACTGATACATTGGCCTCCGCCAGACCTTGTTAGAAGTCAACCCTTTGAAAAAGTGATGTTCACAAACATTTATGTAATGGCACACAGGTAACTCAGCTGTTAAACTGATAAACCATGTGTTTGAACTGCCAGGGACAAAGGTATGCCACTGCACAAAAAACACAAAAAAATGACTCCTGAAATCTGGCTTTGAATCACATGTAGTTTCTGCTCAAGCCCAGTTGCTAGTCTCCACTAAATGGTAAGTCCATGTTTCTGTAAATATCACTGAATCGATGGATCCACGCTAGTCAGGGCTAGTGATTGGATTTGGGTCAAAACTGACAGCTTAAAGATACTTCAGCACCGGAGATAAGTCAAGCTCCATTGTATACAATGATATATAAATATAAGCCACTGCCAGAAAGGACAGAGAGTATCATCTACGTTTTTGTTTTGTTTTTTGTCGTGAAACTCCAAGTCATGTGAGAGAATTGGCCGTCTGCAAGGACGTTGCCCAGGGGACGCCCGGATGATTTGATGTTTTTAATCATTTTTGTGGGAGGCTTCTCTCATGTCCCCGTATGAGGAGCTGGAGTTGATAGAGGAAGCTCATCCACCTCTCCCTGGATTCGAACCTGCGACCTGTCAGTCTTCAGTCCTGCCGGCACAGGAGTTTAACCCACTGCACCACTGGGGGCATGATCGTCATCTAGGATGGCATGATCGTCATCTATGTTGACAATCATGCCATCACCACTCAAGCAAGGAGCTTTGAAACGTTGAACATTTCAATATAATATCACAAAGGATTACCCCAGTTGTAATGTATTTTAAAATACATCACAACTGTACCCTTGGTTCACTCCTGATATGGAAAAAAAACCCACCTCACCAACTTGCTAGGAAATCTGCTACAAAACAGGAGCTTTTTTGTTGAGTTCCAGGATCAGAGAAGCAGATGGCGAAAACAGAAGAATGCCCTGCCTCAAGGGAGAGTGCTTCCTCCAACAATGTTTAACATTTACGCACATGACCAGCCACTGTCAGAAGGGACAGAGAGTTTCATCTACGCTGACGATCGTGCCATCACCGCTCAAGCAGGGAATTTTGAAATGGTTGAATAGAATCTCTCCGAAGTTTAAGGTGCTCTTACTGCCTCTTACAGGGAAAACCAGCTTACTCCATCAATGTTTAACATTTATACAAATGACCAGCCACTGCCAGAAGGGTCGGAGTTTCATCTATGCCGACGATTGTGCCATCACCGCTCAAGCAAGGAGCTTTGAAATGTTGAAGATTTCAACATAATATCACAAAGGATTATCTCAGTTGTAATGTATTTTTAAATACATCACAACTGTACCCTTGGTTCACTCCTGATATGGAAAAAAATCACCTCACCCGCTTCATAGGAAATCTGCTACAAAAACAGGAGCTTTTTTGTTGAGTTTCAGGATAAGAGAAAGAGATGGCAAAAACAGAACACCCTGCCGCAGTGGAGGGTGCTTGCTCCATCAATGTTTAACATTTATACAAATGACCAACCACTGCCAGAAGAGACAGAATTTCATCTATGCTGACGATTCTGCCATCACCGCCCAAGCAGGGAGCTTTGAGATGGTTGAACAGAAGCTCTCCGAAGCTTGCTCTATCAACGTTGAATATTTACACAAATGACTAGCCACTGCCAGAAATTATGGAGAGTTTCATCTATGCTGATGATCGTGCCATCACCACTCAAGCAGGGAGCTTTGAAATCCTTGAACAGAAGCTCTCTGAAGCTTGCGCCATCAATGCTTAACATTTACACAAATGACTAGCCACTGCCAGAAAGGATGGAGAGCTTCATCTATGCTGACGATTGTGCTGTCACCACTCAAGCAGGGAGCTCTGGGATAGTTGAACTGAAGCTCTGCGAAGCTTTAGGTGCTCTTGCTGTTCATTATAGGGGAAAACAGCTCACACCGTCAATGTTTAACATGTACACCAGTGATTCCCAAAGTGGCCGTTACCACCCCTGGTGGGCGCTGCAGCTATCCGGGGGGGGGGGGGGCAGTAATGGCCACAGGTGCATTTGGGGGTGACAAATAACTGTAAGGTGGCGGTGGAAGCATAAAAGAAAGAAGAGAAGATTTAGAAAAATTGATTTCCAGGGGGTAGGCCAAACAAGTTTGGGAACCACTGATTTACACAAATGATCCTCCACTGCCAGAAGGGAGTTTCATATATGCTGATGATCGTGCCATCACCGCTCAAGCAGTGGAAATGTTAAATGATGGTTGAACAGAAGCTCTCCGAAGCTTTAGGTGCTCTTACTGCCTGTTACAGGTAAAACCAGCTTGCTCCATCAATATTTAACATTTTCACAAATGACCAGCCACTGCCAGAAGAGACAGAGAATTTCATCTATGCTGACGATTGTGCCATCACCGCCCAAGCAGGGAGCTTTGAGATGGTTGAACAGAAGCTCTCTGAAGCTTGCTCCATCAGTGTTTAACATTTACACAAATTACTAGCCACTGCCAGAAAGGATGGAGTTTCATCTATGCTGACGATTGCACCATCATTGCTCAAGCAGAGAGCTTTGAAATGGTTGAACAGAAGCTCTCCGAAGCTTTAGATGCTCTTACCTCCTGTTACAGGGAAAACCAGCTTGCTCCATCAAGGATTAACATTTATACAAATGGCCAGCCACTGCCAGAAGGGACAGAGAGTTTCCTCTATGCTGACGATCAGGCCATCACCGCTCAAGCAGGGAGCTCTGTGATAGCTGAACAGGCACTCTCTGAAGCATTAGGTGCTCTTACTGCCTATTTCAGGGAAAACCAGCATCCTAATTCTTAATTCCTAATGCATCTAAAATGACGAAATCAATTCCCCGTCTCCCCCCACCCCCAACACCACCAGTATTCGAATTTGGGCATTTCGGGTATTTCTGCCAAATTTGATGCAGTAAGTGGAAAAGACATCCCGCATATCTGATATTTACATCACAATTCATAACAGTAGCAAAATTACAGTTATGAGATAGCAACAAAAATAATTTTATGGTAGGGGGGTCACCACAAAATGAGGGGTCATGGAATTAGGAAGGTAAAGAAAGCTATTAGGAAGGTAAAGTTGCCAAGGAGGCAATCGAGTTCCCTAAAAAGCCTCAAGACTCTGGCTCTTCAATGTGGGAATGTAAAGTAAGCTGATCGCTTGAGCTGACTCAACTTCAACCCCACTCCCTGGGACAAGACACAGAGGAGGCAGCCCCTCTTGATCTTCTCCTTCCGACTTAGTTTTCATAGGTGACATCATTTGTCCTCCAACAACCCTGTTGCGAATTTTATTTCCATCTTGCTCCATTTGCTCACTTCATTGTTTTGTTTTGTTTGCCTTCTTGCAGACCCGGCTGGGGCGAAAAGAAGAGATTACTGGAGGCTCGGTCTCCCACTTTGCCACTCATTCACAACAAACAAAGCACAATGATTGATGATTAAAAATGCATTCTCTGGGCTTGTTTTCCTTTGTTTTACCATTATGGGGATATTATAAATGCAGAATACTAATCAAAACAGGCTTGACAGGACCTCCTAGACCTTCGTGCAATCAGAGGGCGCCGAGGAGCACAAAGTCTTTGTCCAAGGATACACAGGGTATTGCGCTCTTCGTACTGAATCTGAGAGAAGGTTTCTTGTGAACCAAAGGGAACATTGGGCTGGTTTTGGCTCATTCAGGAGGGCTTTGGACAGCAATAATAATAATAATAATAATAATAAGGCTCACAAATGGAACTCTGAAAAAGGAGACAAAGGAGGGCCTGATTCTGGCAGCCCAAGAACAAGCCATTCGAACCAATGCCATCAAAGCCAGGATTGAAAAGTCAACAACAAATCCCAAGTGCAGATTCTGCAAGGAAGCAGATGAAACAATAGATCCCATCCTGAGCTGCTGCAAGAAGATCAGGAGACAGACTACAAGCAGAGGCACAACACCGTTGCTCAGCCGATTCATTGGAACTTGTGCCTCAAACACCATCTGCCTGCGACAAAGAACTGGTGGGATCATAAGCCAGAAAGAGTTACAGAGAATGAACACGCCAAACTCCTCTGGGACTTCTGGATTCAGACAGACAGAGTTTTGGAGCATAATACTCCTGACCTCACAATCGTGTTAAAAAACAAAGTATGAATCATTGATGTCGCAATCCCAGGTGACAGCAGGATTGCAGAGAAACAACTGCAAAAGCTGACACGATACGAGGATATAAAAATCGAACTGCAAAGACTCTGGCACAAACCAGTAAAGGTGGTCCCAGTGGTGATTGGCACACTTGATGCAGTGCCTCAAGACCTTGGCCTGTACTTAAACACAAGCTGACAAAATTACCATCTGCCAGCTGCAGAAGGCCACCTTACTGGGATCTGCACGCATTATTCGCCGATACATCACACAGTCCTAGACACTTCGGAAGTGTACGACGTGTGATCCAATTCAACAGCCAGCAGAGTGTCTGCTGTGGACTCCTCTTGTTGTGTTTCAAATAATAATAATAATAATAATAATAATAATAATAATACTAATAATAATAGAGCACACAACTCCACCAAAGATGGAATTGGACATAACTTAGCAGGCAGAGCTTCCATGACCAGCAAAAAATACTGGAGGTCTTTGGGGAAAATTCACCTTGATTTGGGGGAGCTGCAGTTCACCTACATCCAGAAAGCACGGTGAACCTAAAAAACAATGGATCTGGACCAAATTTGGCACACAGATCTGATATGCCAAAATTTGATTACTGGAGGGGTTTGGGGAGAACTGACTTTCCTTTCTGGGAGTCGTAGTTTACCCACAACCAGAGAAATAGTGACGTCCACCAAACTTGGCACACAGTACCCCCATGACGCACTCAACCTACTGGAGGGGTTGGTGGGGAACGACAGTGGGAGTTGTAGTTTACTCTGCAACCAGAGAACCCCACCGATGATGTATCGAAAACAAACTGATGGAGATTCTTGGGGTTAACCTGGCATGATGAGAGCTGTAGTTCACCCACAAACTTAGGCATTCGGTGCAATTCAAAACTGACTTTTTCCAAATAACCTGGGCAACACTAGTGGAAAATAAAAATATGAAAAAGGGAAAGGAATGACAACAACAAATTGTCCTATCAGGGTGGGGAAGGCAATTCGCTGCTCTTTCAAACGGCCTTGCGTTCCATTTTGAGTGAATGTTATCATTCCCGATAAGCAAAATACATATACCTGTTCTTTTTCTCCAAATACAAAAAAGCAAAGTACAAGAAATAATTAAAAGACAACAAGAAAGGGCAATGTTCTCCAAGCTGGATTGCCGAAGAGATGAGGGTGAAGGGCATGAAAGGAGGGCTTGGCTCCTCATCCCGCCAAGGCTCCCCCTTCCCTTGGCCAAGGAGCTGGAGTTACTGTAAACACGGCCTTCTAAAGCCATCGAAAAAGTTCAGCACCCCATGCAGGACGGATCGTTTTACACCATCTAATTTTTCTTTGTGACTCAATACATTTGAGGTATCGCTTCCTACCCGGAGACCTGAGAAATCCCTTTATCCACCCAATCAAGTCCTTCGCTTGCTGCAAGACCCCTCTCCTTCGAAGCCTCTGCTCTCGCTGCGTTGCCCGCCGGCTTGTTATTGTTGATACCTTTCCTGCTCCTCCAAAATATGTATAGAGCCCCTTGCTGTGTTGATTCTGCAGTAACTGTTCCTATTATACAAATATTATCCTGGGAGCTGTAGTTCAAAACAGTACCTTCCCTAGTTCGCACTTCAATACCCATGACATAATTGGGAGCATTTATTGCTTTCTTACTTCTCAAAAACCTGAAAATTTCCAATGTGTTTAGAAGCGCTTTGTATATTAAAGTTTTAAATAACTTTAGGTGCTGAAATAGACCGTGGATAGTGAGATCTGGGCTGCAGATATAGAGCAATTTGAACTGACTGTGGATAGTGGTATCTTTGCGTGGATATAGAGCAATTTGAACCAACCACAGATAGTGAGATCTGGGCCGTGGATATAGAGCCATTTAAACTGACCGCAGATTGTGAGATCTGGGCCACGGATATAGAGCAGTTTGAACCGACCATGGATAGTGAGATCTGGGCTGTGGATATAGAGCAATTTGAACTGACTGCAGATAGTGAGATTTGGGCCGCGCATATAGAGCAATCTGAACCGACCGCGGATAGTGAGATCTGGGCCGTGGATATAGAGCAATTTGAACCGACCGCGGATAGTGAGATCTGGGCTGTGGATATAGAGCAATTTGACCCAAGCGCAGATAGTGAGAGCTTGGCTGCGGATATAGAGCAATTTGAACCGACCGCGGATAGTGAGATCTGGGCGGCAGATATAGAGCAATTTGAACCGACCGTGGATAGTGAGATCTGGGCCGTGGATATAGAGCAATTTGAACCGACCGCGGATAGTGAGATCTGGGCTGTGGATATAGAGCAATTTGACCCAAGCGCAGATAGTGAGAGCTTGGCTGCGGATATAGAGCAATTTGAACCGACCGCGGATAGTGAGATCTGGGCGGCAGATATAGAGCAATTTGAACCGACCGTGGATAGTGAGATCTGGGCCGTGGATATAGAGCAATTTGAACCAACCGCGAATAGTGAGATCTGGGCCATGGATATAGAGCAATTTGAACCGACCGCAGATAGTGAGATCTGGACTGCGGATAGCAGAACCTGAAGCATGGATACCAGCTTCCGAAAAGCGGATAACAGCACCGGCAGTGGGCTTTCCGTGGATCCGTACACCTGGCAAGATGAAGATGCTCCGCAATATTCCCAAATCAATCAATCCCACCAAGTTGAAGAAGAAGCCACTAATTTTATTCAAGTCAGCTGAAGTGGATGTCAGCTTGTGGTAAGCTGCCTAAGAAAGCTGAGTTGCCATACATTGAAAGATATACATTTTTACATAGTAAGACTCTTTGAAATTCCTGCTCCCACCCCAGTCGGAGCTAGCTCTGCCGTGATTGGCTGAGCCCCATTGATGTCATGATCCGTTGGGTGGGGTTCCCTGGTGAGGTGGGACTGCAGCACCCGCCAGTCAATTAGAGAGTGTTCGGTGCTTCCAATGCAGATTCCCGCTCTCCAATGGCTGACAGGGGACAGGATGGAAACTTCAAACTACAGGAAAGGAGATTCCACCTGAACATTAGGAAGAACTTTCTGACCATGAGAGCTGTTCAGCAGTGAAACTCCCTGCCCCGAAGTGTGATGGAGGCACCTTCTGTGGAGGCTTTTAAACAGAGGCTGGATGGCCATCTGTTGAGGGTGCTTTGAATGCAATTGTCCTACTTGGCAATATGGGGTTGGAGTGGATGGCCCATGAGATCTCTTACAATTCTATGATTTTATAATTCTACTAGGGTTGAATGAAAAGTAATGCCTCCACCTTCATAACTCCTCAACAGATGGCAGTACTGGTATGTGGCAGGTACTGGCTTGTTCAGTAGACTCTCCTCTACAGTTCCATTTTGGTGGGAAGCCTTAACTTTGAATGGTTGTGTTGTTAAAGTGCAAAGTATGGAACCCTGCACAGACAATTGGTCAATGTGACTTTGAATTCTGGACAGCAGAAGGGGTCACTTCAAAGGAGATTCATCAGAGAATGTAAGCTGTTTACAGGGATTGTGTTGATGTGAGTACTGTGTGTCGTTGGGCGAAAATGTTTAATGATGTTGAGGTGGGAACATATGACTTGCGTGACAAACAAAGAGTTAAATGTCCTGTGACAGCAACCACCGAGTTTCACGAGCAAAGGGTTGACAGATTGACTCAGGACAATCGTCATATCACTCAGAGAGAAATTTCAAAAATTATCGGCATTTCACAAGAACGTGTGGGTCACATTATTGCTTTATTTATTTATTTCAAATATTTGTACCCCGCCCTTCTCTACCCCAGAAGGGGGACTCAGGGCGGCTTATAGCCGGCAACAATTCAATTCAATGCCTGGCTTGGCCATCGAAAGATCTCTGCACAATGGATGGGTTGCAGAAACAGAATGTCGACTTCTTCTGTGACGGCTTCAGAAAACTTGTTCATCGTTGGCAGAAATGTATCCAATTGTTTGGTGATTATGTGGAAAAGTGAATAGTGGTAGTGAAAGAGCCCATTCTAAGGATTATTTTTGCGTTTGATTTATTAAAATATTCCCATCCAAGTAACGAAGGTAGAGGCATTACTTTTCATCCAACCCTCGTACAATTCAGACAAAGGAGAAATAGTTTTATGACTGGATTACATTGGCCCAATTCAGTGGGTAGGATCTGTGGATACCAGAGGTTCCCAACCTTGGCAACCAGGGCACCCACAGGGTTGGGAGCTGGCCAATAATAATAATAATAATAATAATAATAATAATAATAATAATAATCTTTATTTATACCCCGCCACAATCTCCCCAATGGGGACTCGGAGCGGCTTACATGGGGCCAAGCAGACAACATATTACAGCAATAAAATCAAAGCATAAACAACAAACAACAACAACATCATCAAAATTATATAAGGAAAAAGAAGCAGTCATAAAATAACATTCTAATAAACACAATCACAGTAACGATAACAATGGGCGGGCCACATGTAAAGGTTAAAACAATTAAAATACTGTAATGAGATAAAATAGGAGCAGGACCTTTACGGGGAATTCATAAAACACACAGAGTTGTGAGGCTAAACTTCCCATTTGGAGGGTGCGAGCTCCAGTAGCAAAAAATGTTGAGGAGTGCAAAATGTCATGGTGTGCACTTACTCACCAAAGGTGCAGCGGAAGAGCCAGGTTTTAAGGTCCTTTTTGAATGTTTCTAGTGAAGGGGCTTTCCTGATCTCTCCAGGTAAAGAGTTCCAAAGTCGAGGAGCCACAGAGGAGAAGGCTCTCTCCCTTGTACCCACAAGCATGGGAGATTGGTAGGGGTTAAAGGAGGACCTCCCCCGAAGAATGAAGGGCGATGAAAGGGTGGTTAATATGGGGGAGTGGGAGAGAAGAAGCCTTGCTCCAAGGGCCATGGAGGACCGTGGAAGCCGTGAGGGCCATGTAGTGACCATCGGGGCCGGCTGTGGGAGGTTACAGCAGGGGAAATAGACTTGGGAGGAGGAACGGGGGGTATAAACAAAACCTCATCACCCTCATCATAAACCACCTCTTCCTCATTAGCCCAAGGGTCCCATTCTGAAGCCATTTCTTGTAAACGTCTCAGCACGTGCCAAGAGGTAGGTGGTTGCCCCATTTTCTCAATGAGTCCCATTGCCGTCTCCTTTTGCTTCAAGGAGCCCAGGATGTATTTTATGGATCTCTTCCACAACTTAAGAGCTTTATGAGGTAGGACAAGCAGAACGATGGTGAGATGCCAAAAGCGATCCCCTAAGCTGCGTAAAGGAGAGAGGGTTTGAACCCAAGGCTCCTCCATCCGTCTTCCCATCCTGCTGTATATCCATGTCTCGAACATGCATCCACTTCTCCTTAAGTGGCATTTTGAAGGCCGGCATATTAAAATTCGGCCTGTCAGCGCAGGAAAGATGTTCTGATCAATGAACAGTATGGCTTTTAAGCAATTGCTCAATTAATCACTTCCATTTTGAGAGATGTCACAGCCTGCAAAACTCCGGCAAAAGTGCTTTTCGGGGTTCTTGAAGCAAACGAAGAGAGCAAAACAGCAAGGAACGGCCCCCTTTTTATCCCCTGGTTAAGTGAGACAAGAGGAAAGTTCTTCAGGAGCTCCCCAAAATCTCAGGATTGTTTCCTTTTTGTCAGTTTCACCAGTTACATGTGTTCTTGCTCGAAATGAATAAGGTTGTGGGTGAACTACAACTCCCATCATGACAGGTTAACCCTGAGAAACTCCATCAGTACTTAAAGTTTGTTATGCTGCACAAGTTCGCTCTTGATACATCATCGGTGGGGTTCAGTGTGCTCTCTGCCTGTAGGGTGAACTACAACTCCCACTATAGTGTGTCAGTCCACTCAAAAACCTCCAGTAGGTTGACTTGGTCATGGGGGTTCTGTGTGCTAAGTTTGGTCTACGTCCATCATCGGTGGAGATCATAGTTTATCTGGTTGTGGGTGAACTACAACTCCCAGAAAGGAAGGTCTATTCCTCCCCAACAGCCTCCTAAACTACAACTCCCACTATAGTATGTCAGTCCACTCAAACTCCTCCAGTAGGTTGACTTGGTCATGGGGGTTCTGTGTGGCAAGTTTGGTCCACGTCCATCATCGATGGAGATCATCATTTCTCTGGTTGTGGGTGAACTACAACTCCCAGAAAGGAAGGTCTATTCCCTCCCCAACAGGAACACTGGGATGTCTGTGGTGGAGGAAAACCAGAGGAAACAAAATTCCTCTGTTTGCTGTGTGCCATAGAAAAGAGTAGGAAAGGATTAAGGGAGAGGCAGTGGGCAGGGTCATGCAATTTCTGCACCAATGGAGAGAATCAGAAACACTGGGATGTCTGTGGTGGAGGAAAACCAGAAAATCTAGGAGGGAATTGTCCCTGAATGAAAGCCTTCACTTGGGTGGTGGGCAGTATGGTGTTTGTGAAGGACACACATACAGACATGCGAAGATCCGGATATTCGGTTAAAACCCATGATTTTCCCACACCTGGAAATCTTGTGTTTTTTGGCCTTTTGTTGCAATTTCTTCTGGGTTTACAGATAATGACGTCTGGTCACCATCCTGGGATAAAGGTACTGTCTGGACGGGTCCTGGGCTTCCCACAATAAGTCCTGCCCTGCTCCGTAACTCTCCCCTTGGTTCACAGGGTGGTTCGGAAAGGGCTCTTCTAGACTTAAGGAAGGGGTCAGAAGGCCTCTGATTCTCTCTCTCTCTCTCTCTCTCTCTCTCGGGAGGGGGCTGGAATTTTGCCCTTTCCAGGAAAAGCGGGTTGCAAAGTGCTCTCTGCACCCTCCGAACAATGCCTTAAAAAGGACTTCAAAAAGAGGGATTATTTGTCATCTGGAAGGGCTATAAAAAGAAACACTTCTCAAGTCCCGAGTGTGAATACCATTACTTTACAGATTTGAAGGGAAAAAAAGAGACAGATAACCTTGGGGAGACCTGACCTTCAAACAGGTCCGAATCACATTTTTTTTCCATTCCCTCTCTCTTCCTGCCTGCTCCCCTTGAGCTATATCCAGGGAAAAATATGAATAACATGCACTCAAGAGGGGTAACGTAAATTCACCACGTACATGATCATCCTTAGACAGTAACTTGAATGCTATATTCACACAAGTTTCTACAGTTTAAAGATATACTTGCACTCTAACCTGCCTGGCACAGCAATGCAACCGGTATGAGAAATTAAATTGCAATACAAAGTATTATTCAACCATTTGTTCTACTTGTATTTGCAGTGCATGGCTGGTGGGTCCTTCTCTAAGGCAACTACCTGTCCCAAAACATCCATCTATCAGACATTGTTCTAACTCAGTGGTTTGCAACCTTTCTTTGACCAGGGCCCACTCTCCAACATTAGTTCCAAAAGTTCCAAATCAGTTTTTGAATCAACTTTAGATTTGGTTTGGTTATTTAGGGTGCTGATTCAGAAAACTGCATTGGATAGATCATGTCAACTGATTCAGAAAATTACATTGGATAAACCACATCAACTGATTCAGAAATTGCACTGGATAGACCACATCAACTGATTCAGAAATTGCACTGGATAGACCACATCAACTGATTCAGAAATTACACTGGATAAACCACATCAACTGATTCAGAAATTGCACTGGATAGACCACATCAACCGATTCAGAAATTACACTGGATAAACCACATCAACTGATTCAGAAATTGCACTGAATAAACCACATTAGTTGATTCAGATATTGCACTGGATAGACCACTGCAGTAGATTCTGGAGTAAATGCTTCAGCTGTGCTTCATAAAAAAGAAAATCAGCATGTTTATCAAGCCTTGCAAATGCTGAGTATTATCAGTAAATGTTGATTTTTATACCTTTTTTACATACTTATATATCCAGAGCCGTATAAAAAAAATTTGGACAGAAAGGGGTCTTAAGTGGTATATTTGTCCGTTTACGCCACTCTTTAAAACAGCGGCTACTTTTTAAGGTATGTGGCGATAATAATTTCATTCTTTGCATTGTGACTTCGCAATTTTGCAAGCTACCCTTTGCAAAAAATAAAATGTGGATGCCAATGGTTTCATATCACATTTGTCTCCCTGGAGCAAAACCCAAAAGATTTGCCTAAACCACTGCCAGGGAAGGCACGGGGAGTGCCCAGAGAACAAGATTAGAAGTGGCACGCACGCTTCCTGGGCCAAGTTGCCTGTTGTCGTCTTTGGAGAAGCAAGCTGCAGCCTCTGAGGTAGAAGTCGGAGAGCCAGCAGCTGCCCAACGCAGGGTGAAAAACGCAGATTCCTTTCACCCCGTTGGAAGGGCTCAGCTGCTGGTACTTGCAGCTGCCGCCGCTCCTGCCCCTGACATCCTGGTGAGGAAAACCAGTCGCACTAGCCGAGAAAGCACTGAGGACGTGAACTCACAAGAATCTGTCTCAACCAGAGGAAGACTGTGATCGAGACAAGCTGAATGGTTCAGCCGTGCAAACGCTCAATGTACTTTCATAGGGCATCATGTGAATCATACTCGGGGTAAACCACTAGCTGCAGAAACACTGTTGACCGGAAGGTTGGTGGTTCAAATCTGTGGGTCGGGGTGAGCTCCCACTGTCAGCCCTAGCTCCTCCCAACCTAGCAGTTTGAAAACATGTAATGAGAGTAGATCAATAGGTACCGCCTTGGCGGGAAGGTAAAAGGTGCCCGTGCAGTCATGCAAGCAACACGACCAGAAGGGTCTAAGAACAACAGGCTTCTTGGAATGGAGAAATGGAACAAGATTACCTCCCCATGGCCAGAACATTAGTTGCAGAGGCACAAAATGAATTCTCATTTTGTCAGAGGGTCCAGGAGCTGTCTCCATAGTCCTCTCAGCAGTAAATCATAACCTTCTCCTGAGAAAAAGTTATAATATCACAAGGGACTACCACCTCACCCACTTCAGAGGAAATCTGCTACAACACAGGAGCTTTTTTGTTGAGTTCCAGGATCAGAGAAGCAGATGGCGAAAACAGAAGAACGGCCTGCCTCAGAGGAGCGTGATTGCTTCATGTATGTTTAACATTTACACACATGACCAGCCACGGCCAGAAGGGATAGAGAGTTTCATCTATGCTGACGATCGTGCCATCACCGCTCAAGAAGGGAGCTTTGAAATGGTGGAACAGATGCTCTCTGAAGTTTGAGGTGCTCTTACTGCCTCTTACAGGGAAAATCAACTGATTCCTAATGTTTTACATTTACACAAATGACCAGCCACTGCCAGAAGGGACAGAGAGTTTCATCTATGCTGACAATCGTGCCATCACCACTCAAGCAGGGAGCTCTGAAATGGTTGAACAGAAGCTCTCTGAAGTTTTAGGTGCTCTTACTGCCTATTACAGGGGAAAACAGCTTGCACCATTTATGTTTAACATTTACACACATGACCAGCCACTGTCAGAAGGGACAGAGAGTTTCATCTATGCTGACAATTGTGCCATCACCGCTCAAGAAGGGAGCGTTGAAATGGTTGAACAGATGCTCTCTGAAGCTTGAGGTGCTCTTACTGTCTCTTACAGGGAAAACCAACTCATTTCTAATTTTTAACATTTACACAAATGATCAGTCACTGCCAGAAGGGACAGAGTTTCATCTATGCTGACGATCGTGCCATCACTGCTCAAGAAGAGAGCTCTGAAATGGTTGAACAGAAGTTCTCCAAAGCTTTAGGTGCTCTTACTGCCTATTACAGGGAAAACCAGCTTGCACCATCACTGTTCAACATTTATTTACAATGTTTATAGCCCACATTTCTCAGCCATATGACGACTCAAGGCAGGTTACAGATTGGCACAATTCAATGTCAGATATTCATAAAAGTGCCATTAAAAACAATCAACACTTACACAAATGATCCTCCACTGCCATAAGGGACAGAGAGTTTCATCTATGCCAATGATCATGCCATCACCACGCAAGCAGGGAGCTTTGGAATGGTTGAACAGAAGCTCTCTGAAGCTTTAGGTGCTCTTACTGCCTATTACAGGGGAACCCAGCTGATTCCTAATCCATCCAAAATGCAGACGTGTTATTTTCACCTTAAGAACATACAAACATCTTGAGATCTGAGGATGACCTGGGATTCAGAAAATTGAACTGGATAGACCACATCAGCTGATTCAGAAATTGCTCAAAGGACATTTAGTCGATTTTAAACTTTGTTTGTGGTTTTTCTATATGTTATAACGGTATTCTCAATTTGCTTCTGAGACGATAAATACCATTTCAGACGGGAAGCAATGCCCTTTTGAAGGGGAAACGTTTCTATTTGAGCAGAACTTCTATCCTTGGGTGGCGGGAGGGAGAGGAGGGTGGGGGAGACCAAGCCATTGTCGTTCCAAGATGGGGTCAGCCTCGCAGCCTTTTCCTTTCTTCCCTTTTCTACTAGAAGCACTTACAAGACAATTAATGGAAGGGACTCTCATCAAACGAGGGACAAATCATAAAATTAGGGCGATGGGAATGAGGCATGGACAAGTGGCCCAGGTGCAGGGGGAGGGGGCCGAGATTTATGGGGGAGGTTGTATTACAGCTAATGATTTCTGCTAATGAGCCTCCAAAGTATAAAGTGGCACCGAGCCCACTCTCGGTGGGACAAGAGAGAAAGTCCTGCACGCGGGTGAAGGGCATTCCTCCAAAGAGGGGCCCCCCTCCACGAAAAGGAGTCCTCTCCCCCCCCACCCACCCCAGTTACGCTGTGTATGCAGTTTGCTCATTAAGAGTTAGACTTTCTCTTCTTGGCTCACAAAGGCTTGCCATCCTCTATTGCAGATCTTTCTCCCGCCTTGCTTAAGAGGACTCGTTTTTCGTGCCATTTTTGCGTTTTTCTGATTTGTCCCTCATCACTTTGGGTTGTTTTTTTGTTCGTTTGTTTTGCTTACTTCCATATTTCAAAAGTTTGAATATCTTTCTACTGCAGGCTTTCTAACTTGTGGGCCACATGGCCGAGAAGAAGGTAGGGGGTTCTCCCCAAGCCCCCTCCCTGCCCTTTCCTCCCCTTCCTCTTCTCTTTCGAAGGCAGAAAGCAAAGCAAAGATGGGAAACGATTGGATCCCAAAGGGGTTCAGTGTGAGAGGCCTCAGTGTGGGAATGTCTCAGTGTTCGTAGGCCTCAGTGTCAAGTAAGCCTCAGAGTTTCGTAGGCTTCAGTGTGTGAAAAAGATCTTGGAGTCCTCGTGGACAAAGTTAAACATGAGCCAACAATGTGAAGTGGTGGCAAAAAAAGCCAATGGGATTTTGGCCTGCATCAATAGGAGCATAGTGTCTAGATCTAGGGAAGTCATGCTCCCCATGCTCTATTCCGCCTTGGTTAGACCACACCTCAAATATTGTGTCCAATTCTGGGCACCACAATTGAAGAGAGATGTTGACAAGCTGGAATGTGTCCAGAGGAGGGCAACTAAAATGATCAAGGGTCTGGAGAACAAGCCCTATGAGGAGCGGCTTAAGGATCTGGGCATGTTTAGCCTGAAGAAGAGAAGGCTGAGAAGAGATATGATACCCATGTATAAATGTGAAAGGAAGTCACAGGGAGGAGGGAGCAAGCTTGTTTTCTGCTTCCCTGGAGACTAGGACGCGGAACAATGGCTTCAAACTACAAAAGAGGAGATTCCATCTGAACATGAGGAAGAACTTCCTGACTGTGAGAGCCGTTCGGCAGTGGAACTTTCTGCCCCGGAGTGTGGTGGAGGCTCCTTCTTTGGAGGTTTTTAAAAAGAGGCTGGATGGCCATCTGTCAGGGGTGCTTTGAATGCAATATTCCTGCTTCTTGGCAGGGGTTGAACTGGATGGCCCATGAGGTCTCTTCCAACTCTATGATTCTATGATTCTATGTGAGGATCCCAAAAGGGTTGGTCGTGGTCAGGATGAGATGGTGGAAGGGAGAGAAGAAGTGTTTCCATGAGACCCCGTATTGCCTCCTCCTGCTATAGAATCCTAAAGCTGGAAGAGACCCCCAAGGGCCATCCAGTCCAACCCCCTGCCATGCAGGAAGGCACAATCAAAGAACTCCCTATAGAAAAGCCTCCAGAGAAGGAGACTCCGCCATACTCCCAGACAGCCTATGCCATTCTCCTACAGTCTTACTCTCAGGAAGTTCTTCCTAATCTTATCAGTTGCCTCTCTTTGCTTCTGACCCCCTCTGCTTCTCAATGGGTCCAAACTCTGGCACACAAAATTATTAAAAATCTTGTGGATATACCTTCAGAATATGTATACAAAGGTATATATGGAATAAATGTCGCATGTAGACTCAGTTCCCATCTCCCAGGTGAAGGAGACTCCACCACACTCCCAGGCAGCCTATGCCACTCTCCAGCAGCTCTGACTCTAAAGAAGTTCTTCCTAATCTTTTCAGTAGAATCTCTTTCCCTGGCACTTGAACCCATTGCTCTCTTGTGCCCTGATCCCCACCCTCCTCCTCCTCAATGGGACACCCGTGGAAATCTTGGAACATGGTTTTCGTGTTCCCTACCAATGTTTTTTTTTCTCCCAGGTAAACATCCCCCAGAGGAAAAGAGGGAGGAAGGAAGGAAGGAAGAGTGGAAGTGAATGGAGGGAGGGAAGGAAACAGGAAGGAAAGAGAAAAGAGAAGGAAGGAAGGAAGGAAGGAAGGAGAAAGAGAGAGGGATGGAAGGAAGTAGGGAAGGAGAAAGAGGAGATAAGGAAGGAAGGGAAGGAAGGATGAAAGGAGGAAGGAAAGAGAAGGAATAAAGGGAGGAAGAGAAGGATGAAAGGAAGGAAGGGTGAAAAAGAATTGAGGAACGGAAGGAATCAGGAAGGAAAGAGAAAAGAGAAGGAAGGAAGGAAGAAAGGAAGGAAGGAGAAAGAGAGCGGGATGGAAGGAAGTAGGGAAGGAGAAAGAGGGAGGTAAGGAAAGAAGGGAAGGATGAAAGGAAGGAAGGGTGAAAGAGAATGGAGGGAGGGAAGGGAGCAGGAAGGAAAGAGAAAAGAGAAGGAAGGAAGGAAGGAAGGAAGGAAGGAAGGAGAAAGAGAGAAGGAGGAGGAAGGATAGAGGGAAGGAAGGAAGGATGAAAGGGTGGAAGGGAAAGAAGAAGGGAGGGAAAAGAGGCAGGTAATGTAGAAAGGGAAGGAGGGAAAGAAGGAAGGGTGAAAGGGAATGGAGGGAGAGGAGAGAGGGAGGAAAGACAAAAGGGAAGGATGGGAGGAGAAAAAGAGAGAGGAATGGAGGGAAGAAAGAGAAAAGGAAGGAAGGACAAAGGGTGGAAGGGAAAGAGGAAGGGAAGGAAAAAAGGCAGGTAAGAAAGGAAGGGAAGGAGCAAGAAAAGAGAGAAGGAAAGACAAAAAGGAGGGAGGGAGGGAAGGAAGGGTGGAAAGGAATGGAGGGAAGGGAGGAAGGAGAAAGAAAGAGGGGGAGGAAGGATGAAAGAGGGACTGAAGGAAGGAAAGAAGGGTGGAAGGGAAAGGAGGAGGGAGGGAGAAAGAGAGAGGTAAGGAAGGAAGGAAAGGAGGGAAGGAAAAAGGAAAGAGAGAAGGAAGAAAGGATAGGATGGTGAGGGGGGGGGGGGGGTTGAGAAAAGAGCCTGGGTTTGCCTGTGACTGTTCTACCTGTTTCTGAAGAAATTCCAAAGAACCCAATGAAATGTATCTTCACCAGTTAAATTCAACAAGGCCACCTGTTCCCAACATAAAAAATACTGTTCTATGCCAGTCTATTTGGTCAAAAACTGCTCTGTACTTCAAAAATGCATGCCTACTTTGGTAGATGAATTATCGTAACATATACAATCATATCTTTTCCCTCTAACATACTTATTTTTGTCATTATCTTTCCTTGACATGTACAATATGCAAACAGATAATATCAAAGTATTCAGAGAAGCAGGCAATCCAAAATACAATTGTGTTCCGATTTTCATATTCGTGGTGTATTCATTGCGGTGTGTTCAGTTAGTTCATCGGAAACCAAGACCAGGGAAGGAAATACTCTCTTCCCTCTTGTGAGACGGAACACAGACACAAAATTGTCCACAAACATACCTGGGAAACGGTTGAGGCAGTCCCTGAGCTGTGTGGATCTAGAACAAAAGTGTGGGGAATCTATAATAAAGAAACAACAACAAAACAATTAATGGCTTTTAAAAACACATAGTGATAGACTCTATAAGCTAGCCGGCATCCCTCCCCCCCTCCCGATGTGCAATGGGAAGTTGCTGCCAGTTACGAGAGAAATAAGGTTGAACAAACTGTCAGAAATATTAAAAATTAACAAGGTATTTTTAATTACAAAAAATGTGAGTCAAGCACCAAGTCAGCAAAAACTACAAATCAATATAAGCCAGTGTGTCTGTAGCTTAGTAGCCTTCGGTTTGTGAGAGGTCTCTGTGAAGGAAGGGCCTCAGTGCGTTAGTAGGCCTCAGTGTTAGTTCACCTCAGTGGGAGAAAGGCCTCAGTGTGAGGTAGGCTTCAGTGTTAGTAGGCCTGGTGTGAGAAGCTTCAGTGAGAAGAAGCACCAGTGTGAAGGCTGCTGTGTGTAGCTCCTGTGTAACTTTGGTGTGAGAAGAGGCACTGTGAGAGCAAAGCTGTTTATCTGCATGAGAAAAAAGCCCAGCATGGAAGCAAAGAAGGAAGTATAAAGAACTTTCTTTGTGTCATGGAAACCTTGTCCCCTGGACAACGTCCTTGCAGACGGCCAATTCTCTCACACCAGAAGCGACTTGCAGTTTCTCAAGTCACTCCTGACACGACAAAAAAAATGAAACCTTGTTCTTGTCAATAGTGCAAGCATATTATTTTGATATAAAGAAAAGCCTCCTATGGAAGAGATAACATCTGTGTGTTTTTGTTCTTTTTATCACTTTGGGCTCCTGGTGCTGGATCACACTGCTAAAAACAAGTTACTTTGCTGTACATTTATGAGGAGGGTCTTTTGTTATTAAGCACACTCGCCCAACACAAACAACTCTGCATATGCATGTTTGCCCACCATGCCTTGCCTCATGCACAGAGGAAGAACTGTTGAAGGCTTTCATGGCCGGAATCACTGGGTGGTTGTAGGTTTTTTTGGGCTATATGGCCATGTTCTAGAGGCATTCTCTCCTGACATTTCACCTGCATCTATGGCAAGCATCCTCACTACCTCTGAAGATGCTTGCCATAGATGCTGGTGAAACGTCAGGAGAGAATGCCTCTAGAACATGGCCATATAGCCCGAAAAAAACTACAACAACCCAGAGGAAGAACTGTTTGAAGCTACAGACAGTTCAGTTGCTGTTGGCCATTTTTGGTCTAAAGTTATTTAGCCACTTGTGATCCCTTTATTTTATCACTTGTGTACTTGTTTGTTTGCCTCAGTGGGAGAAAGGCCTCAGTGTGAGGTAGGCCTCCGTTTGAGAAGGCCTCTGTGTGAGAAGTTTCAGTGAGAGGAAGCTCCAGTGTGAAGGCTGCCATGTGTAAAGCTCCTGTGTAACTTCGGTGTGAGAAGACACAAAATAAGTAAAACCTCCAAGTTCTGGGTGGCTCAGAATTTCTGATGTACATTACATAAATGTGGCGGTTTCAAGTTTTTCCACAGAGTATGCTGCGAAACAGAAATGTAGCCGTATCCCGAAACCCACATTTTCACCCCTTATGATGATGTTACGAAAAGAAAACGGGTTTTGATAGGCTGAAAGTGCCTAGAAGAGTCGGGAAGGCTCTTTTCTGTGACGGAACCCTCGGAGACAATTAAAGCTGCGCTGCTCTCAAGTCTCAAGAGAGTCCCCTCCTGCCTGCCAGCTTGATTGGTAGGTTGGACCATTACTTCTCTGTTCTTGGAGTAATAAAGATTCCTTGCAAGTTTCATTTGGAGCACTCATCGGGAGTGGGAAATGGACAATGATTCACAGAAAGAGGAGCTGGGTTGCATGCCAAAAAACCAGGGCTGGCAGATTTTGCTGAGTTGGGATCTTGGATGTCATTGTCCTCCGCCTCCTCTCTTCGTTCCAGAAGCCCCCTTTGCAGGAGCTGAACGTCTTTGACACGGCAGGAAGAGTCGAGTGCCTGAAACACTCCGAGCGTGAAGGGAATGGGAGGAGGAGAGCAAGATGGGGCCATAAAGAATGGGAGGCAATGCGGGGAAATTGGGAAAGGGGTGCCAAGCAAGCACCAAGGACAGGTACAGGAAGGAAGAACCTGCAGAGGAGAGTCAGAGATCCGAGCACAAATTGTGAAAAATTGTGGAGCTGATGTTAAGAAAAGCCAAATCCGCATATTCTGCCTTGACACACATTGCAAAATATTTGAGTGTATTGAAATTCAAATACATTCTATAAGAGTAGTTGTAGTTTTTTCCAATATGATTCTTATTCCTGATGCTTTAGAGCAGGGGTCCCCAAACTATGGCACGCGGGCCGAATACAGCCCTCCGAGGTCATTTACCCGCCCCTCGCTCAGGGTCAACCTAAGTCTGAAACGACTTGAAAGCAATGCAACAACAACAATCCTATCTCATGAGCCAAAAGCAGGCCCACACTTCCCATTGAAATACTAATAAGTTAAAATTGTTCTTCATTTTAATTATTGTATTGTTTTTAAGAGGGTTTTTTTGCACTACAAATAAGATATGTGCAGTGTGCATTGGAATTCATTCATGTTTTTTTCAAATTATAATCGGCCCTCCTACAGTTTGAGGGACTGTGACCTGGCCCTCTGTTTAAAAAGATTGAGGACCCCTGTTTTATAGACTGGGATATAGGTCCATGGAGTCAAACTATGGGGAAAGAGACTCCATCTAAAGTTAGAAAGTACTTCTCAACAACAAGGATATAGGGGAGTCTGCTTCTTTAGACCAGTGTTTTTCAACCTGGGAGCCGGAAACCCCGGGCTGTGTGACAAGGTGGTTTCAGAGGGGTTGCCATAGACCAAAAGAAAACATATATTTCTGATGGTCTTAGGAATCGCTTTGGCAGAGAAGGATGAAGATCTCTCCACCTGTCCTTCTCTTCTTTTTTGGAAACAGGCTGCAAATCCTCCCACCAAAAGCCCTTATATGATGTGATTGGCTGGCCTCTCAGTCAAGAGGAGGGCTGTTTCTGAGACTCCAAGCAGGGAGAGCAGGTGTGCGCGGTGCATGGCAGCGTGGTGTGCATGTGCGGGAGAGCGTGTGAGGCTGGAGGAAGACTCGTGCCAGTGAGCCCCTTCAAGGCGTGAGGGTTCTGTGTGGAAAGTTTGGCCCAATTCTATTGTTGGTGGGGTTCAGCATGCTCTTTGATAATAGGTGAACTATATATCCCAGCAACTACAACTCCCAAATGTCAAGTTCTATTTTCCCCAAATTCCACTGGTGTTCACATTTGGGCATATTGAGTATTCATGCCAAGTTTATGCCAAGACACTACACTTGGAAAGCCATCATACTCGGTTTGGTCCAAATCCATCATTGTTTGAGTCCACAGTGCTCTCTGGTTGTAGGTGAACTACAACTCCAAAACTCAAGGTCAATGCCCACCAAACCCTTCCAGTCTCTTTTGTTGGTCATGGGTCAATTCCATTGTTGGTGGAGTTCAGAACACTCTTTGGTTGTAGGCGAACTATAAATCCCTGCAACTACAACTCCCAAGTGACAAAATCAATCCCTCCAATCAACCTCACCAGTACTCAAATTTGGGCATATCCGTTATTTTTACCAAATGTGGTCCAGTAAATGAAAATGCATCCTGCCTGTCAGATATTTACATTATGATTCATAACAGGAGCAAAATCACAGTTATGAAGTAAAAACGAAAATACCTTTATGGTTGGGGGTCACCACAGCATGAAGAACTGGATTAAGGGGTTGTGGCATTAGGAAGGTTGAGAAACACTGATCTAGAAGGTTCCGAAGCTGTCTGCTCAGGTACAGAAATGTGAGATTCACAGTTGACCATGATGGAGAAAGAATGTTATGATTGAAGGGTTACCACAACATGTGGAACTGTATTAAGGGGTTGCAGCATTAGAAACAGTTGAGAAACACTGGTGTAGACGCACCTTTTGGAGCCACTACAACCTCTTTGTGTCCTGCTGATTTATTGGCACCATATTTTAGTTCTTGCAGACCACTGGTGATCCGCGGACCACAGGTTGGGAACTACTACTGAATTTGTCAGCATTGTTTTCTTTTGCATCCAATTTTGGAAAATTCTTTTGGCCAACTTTAGGAAGAACGTTGTCCATTTTGGGGAACGTTACATGTTTTTAAAACGTCAAGCCCATTCTCCTCCATCTCCTTTTGCTCAGACCATAAAAGTCTCAGGGGTGAGCTCTGTGGACCAGTTCCAACCCCATTAAGGAAGCCCACTTCTTCTGTTTCCCCCTCTCTCCCTTTCTTTCCAAATTGGTCGCCTCACTCTGGGCAAAGATCTGGATCTGAAAGCTGGAGCTTGTCAAGATGACGCTAAACGCTAAAGAAAGTACAAGTGATGGATGAGTGGAGCAGATGGTTTTGTGTCTGGTCGGAGGAAGAGAAAGTGTCACTCAGGTCCAATAGAGAATAGCATCGGATGCAGATCTTGGTTAATTAGTACATCAGAAAATTGGGGAAGGAGGAGGAGGAATAGTGCATCTTTTTAACAGGGGCTTTTAAAGAGGGCCATGAATTATTAAGGAGGGAAACTACTTTCTTTTGTTTTAGTGGAGTTAACCTTGGGAGAGTTACCGGCAGGATGGTTTTTGGGCATATGTTCTGAGTTAATAAGCAGTGGATGGCAGGGCCAGGCAGATTGTAGGGAAACTCTGGTGAGGTGCCAACTCTTGTGCCTGACCCCTTTCGGCGATTGCCTTTTGTCACCGTCTGCATAGGCATGCATAGGGCCCCCCTCTTCAGTGCAGAACACAGTCAAGGGAGCTGGTGAGGCTGCCTTGTAGAAAATGCAATAATTAGTCCAATAGCATCTGCCAAGTTGGTAGAGGATGGATGTGGTTGTAACCCAACCAATTTGGAAGGTGCCGGCCCAGGGAAAGCTGGCTTTCTTGATTTATTTATTTATCATGTCAGAAGCAATATGTTAAATTTCCTTTGACCACAAGCTGGCACTTGGAGTTCCTCTCATGTCGCTGTAAGGAGGTCCTACATTGTGCAAGTGGCCGGGTTCAGGTTGCAATGTAATAAGTGGTCTCCTCTGCACTCGCATGTTGTGGACTTCACTTTGTGGCCCCATTTCTTAAGGTTGGCTCTGCATCTCATGGTGCACAAGTTTTAGATGGATTAGGAATTAGCTGGTTTTCCCTATAATAGGCAGCAAGAGCACCTCAAGCTTCGGAGAGCTTCTGTCCAAGCATTTCAAAGTTCCCTGCTTGAGCGGTAATGGCATAGATGAAATTCTGTCCCTTCTGACAGTGGCTGGTCATTTGTGTAAATGTTAAACATTGATGGTGCAACCTGGTTTTCCCTATAACAGGCAGTAAGAGCACCTAAAGCTTCAGAGAGCTTCTGTTCAACAATTTCAAAGCTCCCTGCTTGAGCAGTGATAGCCAATCGTCAACATAGATGAAACTCTCTGTCCCTTCTGACAGTGGCTGATAATTTGTGTAAATGTGAAATATTGATGGTGCAACCTGGTTTTCCCTGTAACAGGCAGTACGAGCATCTAAAACTTTGGAGAGCTTCTGTTCAATCATTTCAGAGCTCCCTGCTTGGGCGGTGATGGCACGATCAACAGCATAGATGAAACTCTCTGTCCCTTCTGACAGTGGTTGGTCATTTGTGTAAATGTGAAACATTGATGGAGCAAGCCCACTCCCCTGAGGCAGGCCATTTTTCTGTTTTTTTTGTGTATCTTAGTAATAGATATCTGTGTTCTATATATTACACTCTTCTGTTTTTGCCATCTGCTTCTCTGGCCCTGAAAATCAACAAAAAAGTTCCTGTTTTGTAGCAGATTTTCTATGAAGTGACCAGAAGCGACTTGCAATATCTGATGGGATATAGGTTGATACCAGCTAAAGAGGATAGCCTTTTAAAAACTATTTCATTAAATTGGATGAAATGTCCATCCCTCTCACATAAAGGGGTTTGGAGAGAACTATGCTGGAGTGAACTATGGCATGGGGAAAACAGTATCCCACCTCCTCTCATTTGGAAAGATAGATTGTATATCCGTCTGATATGTATACCTAATATTCTGGAAAGCAGGCTGCCCTCTCGGCAATTTCCTTGAATTCCCCCATTGCTTGGCTTTGAAAACTTATTCAACTCATCTGCTGAGGCCTGACAGAAAGGTAAAAGGCTGAGAAAGCAGAGAAGCAAAAGCAAGGAGCTGCAGAGGGAGAGGAGGCCATGATTTCCCGTGTGCTGGGATGGATGATTTTGTGATTATTTCCCCCCACCCCAACACACACACACATGCACACGCTACCTTCTCAGCCTGCCAAAGCTTCCAACCAGACAGTTCTGCTAAGAGATGAAAGGGCAAACAGTCTCTCTGCTTCCCTTTCTCCCCGCTCTCCTCCTCCCCCCGCCTTTTTATGGTTTTCCAGAGATCCCATTGGCTGCTGCCGGAGATATCCTGAGAGATGCAGCAATTAATTTTCTTTTAATCAAGGTCGGATGAAGTAAATTGGTGCGGCTCTGCAGCCCCTCATTTTCTGTTTTTGCAGTGATGCAAAACAAATATGATCAAATTATGCTCCTTCTCACCTTATTGAATTAGGAAGCGTGACTGATCCAGAAGAGCTGAGATGTTATATACTGTACCAAACCCACACCCTCTCCCTCCCTTCTGCCACCTATCCACCTAATGCCTCCGTGACCAAGGCCACGGAAAAGCCACCCTCCGCAAGAAAACTAGTTGGCTTTGTTTTATTTTCCCATGGAATTGTCTCCGGTTGACTCTCACTGAGCTAGAAAAGGTATTAGAATAGGACATAGACAGGCAAGGCTGGAATATATTCAACAAACAACGCTTCAAAAGTTTATTTTCAAGCTAAGATACTTCACAGACCTAGTCTAAGAAGTCCCCCCTCATAGGAAATCTGCTACCAAACAGGAGCTTTTTTGTTGAGTTCCATGGCCAAAGAAGCAGATGGCGGAAACAGAAGAACGGCCTGCCTCAGGGGAGTGTACTCACTCCATCACTATGCTCCCTCACTATGAGGGCTGAATGAAAAGTAATGCTTCCACCTTCGTAACTCCTTGTAACTCCTTAACATATGGCAGTACTGGTATGCGGCAGGTACTGGCTTGTTCAGGAGACTCTCCTCTACAGTTCCATTTTGGCAGGAAACCTTAGCGCAAGCTGGTTTTCCCTGTAGTAGGCAGTAAGAACACCTAAAGCTTTGGAGAGCTTCTGTTCAACCATTTCAGAGCTCCCTGCTTGAGTGGTGATGGCATGATCGTCAGCATAGATGAAACTCTCTGTCCCCTCTGGCAGTGGCTGATCATTTGTGTAAATGTTAAACATTGATGGAGCAAGCTGGGTTTCCCTGTAATAGGCAGTAAGAGCAGCTAAAGCTTCGGAGAGCTTCTCTTCAGCCATTTCAAAGCTCCCTCTTGGGCAGTGATGGCACGATCGTCAGCGTAAATGAAACTCTCTGTCCCTTCTGGCAGTGGCTGGTCATGTGCATAAATGTTAAACATAAATGGAGCAATCACGCTCCTCTGAGGCAGGCCCTTCTTCTGTTTCCGCCATCTGCTTCTCTGACTCTGAAACTCAACAAAAAAGCTCCTGTCTTGTAGCAGATTTCCTATGAAGCGAGTGATATGGTCATCCGTTGTGATATTATAATTTTTTTCTCAGGAGAAGGCGATGATTTGCAGTGTCATAAGCTGCTAACAGGTCTATGAAGACAGCTTTTGTAATCTGCTGCCTTTCAAAACCATCTTCTGTTTGCTAAGTCAGGTTCAAAACTTGTGATGTGCAGCTTTTGCGTTTCGTAATGCATCCAGGCATCCCCTGGGCAACATCTCTGTAGACAGCTGATTCTCTCACACCAGAAGCGACTTTGTGGAAATTCTGATGATATTTCTACCACTGCTCTCAGGACTCTTTCCTCTAAAAAAATCACTTTCTTATGCTAGGAAATGGTGATCTGTAGTCCAAAGAGTGTCACTATTGTGATTTGCTTGTAGTCCCATTGTGTCCCAGGCAAAATCCAGGCCCCAGCTGGTCATCTGGAAGCAGGGAAGAGTCTCAGACCCAGAAGCCGCCATAAGGGCAACATGCCCACTGCCCAGTGGAGACGGTGCATATTGTTATCATGTTCCCTTAATCTAAAACGAATGTTATCTGACTGACAGCATCTGTCTGCTTGTTGTCTCTGGAAAATATAACACAGGCCAAAATCATTGCGAGCTGAAATCAATGATTATAGACAGGGCCATATGTATCCTGCAATTCCACAGCTGCAAGCCCTGGCTGTAGAAATCGGGAGCTGGCGCACCGAATCCTAGAGTTCCGCCTGGCAGAAATACACAATTCAAGCCCTCCCAATAGACGACCATACAACCTCTGCTTTAAAACCTCTAAAGCAGTGTTTCCCAACCTTCCTAATGCCACGACCCCTTAATATAGTTCCTCAGATTGTGATGCCCCCAACCATTAAGTTATTTTTGTTGCTGCTTCATAATTGTAATGTTGTTACTGTTGTGAATCATCATGTAAATATTTCATATGCATTTTCCTTCACTGGACCAAAGTCGATACAAATATCCTATATGCCCAAATTTGAATACTGGTTATTTATTTATCATGCCAGGAGCGAACCAAACAGTTGTACTGTATTTTTTAAAAACAAAACAAAACGAAAACACAAAGTTTGCAAACTATGAAGCTCTCTTTATAGACCTGTCAGCGGCTTATGATACTGTAAACCATCACCTCCTCCAGAGAAAAATGTATAATATCACAACGGATTACCACCTCACCCACCTCATAGGAAATCTGCTACTAAACAGGAGCTTTTTTGTTGAGTTCCAGAGCCAAAGAAGCAGATGGCGGAAACAGAAGAACAGCCTGCCTCAGGGGAGTATGCTTGCTCCATCAATGTTTAACATTTACAAAAATGACCAGCCAGTGCCAAAAGGGACAGAGAATTTCATCTATGCTGACGATCATGCCATCACCACCCAAGCAAGGAGCTCTCTGAAGCTTTAGGGCTCTTACTGCCTATTACAGGGAAAACCAGCTGATTCCCAATCCATCTAAAATGCAGACATGTACTTTTCAGGGGAGTGTGCTTGCTCCATCAATGAATACTGGTGGGGTTGGGGGATTCATTTTGTCATTTTGGAGATGTAGTTGCTGGGATTTATAGTTCACTTACAATCAAAGAGCATTTCTAGGAGACTCCATATTATCCGACATTTTTGTTTATCCAACATTTTGCCAGCCCATTTATGTCGGATCAGCGAGACTCCACTGTAATAGTACTCTTAATTCATGTTACTATTAAGTTAAATGTTTTGATTAAAGTTTATTTTTAGATTAACACAGTTTATTATTCTTGAACTTTGTGGTCCCTGCTAACAACATGAAAATTATATTTAAAAAAGTTGGGAACCACTGTGAAAAGAAGAGGACGAAGAAGGATAAAAGGAAGGATAGAGAACGACAAAACAGTCACAGCCATGTGCTTTGTGTTGATTGCCTCCAAAACAAAACCCTCCAGCCGTGTCTGTTTGGGTTTGGCCAAGTGGCCACTCGTGGCAGCAGCTGTCTACACATGCCTCCACATCCCAATCCAAATGGTCAACAGAAAGTGTCACAGACGTGTGGGGGGAAAAAGACACAGCACAGGGTTAAAATGGCTTCCAAAATTTTACAGAAGGAAAAGGTCAGCACGCATTTTCAAAGGTTAGTGTTTCCATGCCTCCTACCTGTGATTTACCCCTCGCAGATCTAAAAGAGACCAGAGCTCGAAGTCAAGCGGACTTGATCTCAGGTGATCTTCTAAACATTTCCAAGGAATCGCACACCCTGTGTTCTTTTCCGCGCAAAACGGAAGGGCGTATTCGGAGGCACACTTGTGCATTGCACAAGACGAGTGTGCAGCGGGTGGGTGACAAAACTGCCTGTGTATGTGTACAGTAGGGATGTGTGTGTGTGTGCGTGCGTGCATCCTTGGGCACACAGCTAAAAAGTACAGCATGTGTTTGGGAGTTACTGGGAGTTGGGGATGTTTAGTAATTAAATCCCTTTTCATCCATCTGCACCTGTCTCCTTCTGAAAACTGAGAGAACAGACGTCAACCGGGACAAGGGCTGGACTGAATACAGCCAATTCTGAAATATTTATTAGCTTGTGACACCACTCAATAGAGGAGAAGGAATGCCGCCTAATCCGCCCGGCAAATGCTCGCTTGGTGGAGGGGCATTTCTCGACAAGCGCCTCATTATATTGCAACCACTGCCTCGGACTTGGTCAAAAGTGGTAACATTTAAAATTGAATTGAAATTATCTGTATTTGGTTGCCAAAGACTTAGGAGTGTGATGTTTCAGAATATAAATTCATTTCACTAAAAAGTGGCCTGATCGGTTGCTGAGATGCAGCTTCAGAGCCAAGGTCCTCCACTCTGGAAGGATGGTGGCTGCTGTTGGTGAGAAGACAACCCAGCTCCTTCCATTGGACTCCTATTCTTGCTACTTAGCTCACATTTATTGAAAAAATGAGTGAGGGGAAGATACAGTGGTCCCTTGCCACTTCGACATTTGCTTTTTGCGGACTCGCTGTTCCACGGTTTTTCAATATGGGCTTAAGAGTATTTGTCTGCATGGAGAGGCTGCCTCTGTGAATAAAGCCAGAGCCCAGAATTACATAAACAACACGTTCAAGGAGGGTTATGTAGTGTATAAGTTATGTAGTGTATAACTCAGGGGTCCTCAAACTTTTTAAACAGAGGGTCAGGTCACAGTCCCTCAAAGTTTTGGAGGGCCGGATTATAATTTGAAAAAAACATGAATTAATTCCTATGCACATTGCAGATATCTTATTTGTAGCGCAAAAAATACTTTAAAAAAATACAATATTTAAAATTAAGAACAATTTTAACAAATGTAAACTTATAAATATTTCAATGGGAAGTGTGGACCTGCTTGTTGCTGATGAGATAGGATTGTTATTGTTGTTGTGTGCTTTCAAGTCGTTTAAGACTTACGTTGACCTTGACTGAGGGCTGGCTAAATGACCTTGGAGGACCGTATCCAGCCCTCGGGCCTTAGTTTGAGGACCCCTGGTATAACTACTAAAATAATGTGTAAATATTAAAATAAATATAGCGTCCCTACTTTGCGGATTTTCACTTTTTGCGGGTGGTCCTGGAACGTAACACCAGTGATAAGTTAGGGAATACTGTATTTGGATGTCTTGCTCTATCTTGTACCCCACACATTTTGTTTATACCACTCTACTTATGCAAGTGAACCGGACTGCCATTTGCAACTTCCTTGAACTTTGGCAATGAATATTGTTGAGGATAGTTGTTGTTTTTAACTTTTTAAATACCCTGATCTTTCCCCAAAATTAGAAGTTCTTTCATACTACACAGGTAGTAGTATCATTCTGAAACAGAGCTATTTAAAATGGCTGGGGATAGTGAGATCTGAGCAGAACCTGGAGCATGGATACTGAGTCCCAATAAGCGGATACCGGTACCTGCCACAGGTCATCCTGTGAATCCGTGCACCTAGTGAGCGAAGAAGCTATCCAATGTTCCCAAATAAAGCTCATCAAGTTGATGTTTGATGAGCTGGTGTTTTATTCAATCAGTTGAAAGTGATGCCAGCTCGTGGTTATCCACCAAAGTAAGCTGAGATACCATACACAGCAAAAACCAGGCATTTAATAAACAGAAATCCTTTTTAAATACCTCGATCGTTCTCCAAAATTGGAAGCCCTTTCATAGTACACTGGTAGTAGTATCATTCTGAATTAGAGCAATTTCAAACGGCTGTGGATAGTGAGATCCGAGCTGTGGACAGCAGAACCTGGAGCATGGATACCGAGTCCCATGGATACCGAGCGACAAAGCTATCCAGTGTTCCCAAATAAAGCTCACCAAGTTGAAGAAGAAGCCACCGTGCTGTTTTATTCAATCAGTTGAAAGTGATGCCAGCTTGTGGTTATCCACCAAAGTAAGCTGAGATACCATACATAGCAAAAACAGGACATTTTATACACAGAAATCCATTGAATTCCCCATGCCCGCCCCAGCTAGAGCAAGCTTCACCATGATTGGCTGGGCGGGCTCCATTGCCCTTCAGAGGTGGGGACCCTCTGTGCCCACCAGTCAATCATAAAACATCCCTTGCTCTTGATGCAAATTCCCACTGTCCAATGGTTGACAGGGGTTCCACTGTAATTGACTGCCATACACCAGAGCAGAAACACCTCTGACCTTAAACACCACACCAGCTTTGTAAAATCAGCAAGCAGTTTATTGTAGAATATATGTAGGCAAAACAGTGAAAAAATATCAAAACAGTAAAAGTCCAAAATCCAAAAGAGTCCATAAGCTATAAAGAGAATCAAGATCCAGGAGTACATAGAAATCCATGAAACAAGGCACTTAAAACAATGAAACAAAACAGCAGGAAAATCCAAGACAAAACTTACACTTGGCAAAAACTTGGTGCATGAAACTCAGAGCACTTGAAAGCAAGACCATGATAAAATGACAAAGTTGCCTCGACTTGTTGATGGGAAGCTTCCCACCAGAGTGGAAATCATCTGTCGGGCAGATGGCAAGCTCTTTAACCTCAGCAGACTGAAAGCCAAAACCAAGGTTACAACAACGTCTGTTATAGAACTCCAGTATGCTGATGACAACGTCGTCTGTGCACATTAAGAAGAAGACCTACAAGCCAGTCTAAACACCTTAGCAGAAGCTTGGCCTGTCATTAAACATAGAGAAAACCAAGGTGCTCTTCTAGCAGTCACCAGCCAATCCCTCTCAATGCCAGAAATACAACTTAATGGCATAACATTAGAAAATGTTGACCATTTCCACTACCTTGGCAACCACCTCTCCACAAAAGTCAACATTGACACTGAAATTCAACACCTCCTGAGCTCTACGAGTGCAGCTTTTTCCGAATGAAACAGAGAGTGTTTGAGAACCGGAGCATCCGTAGGGCTACTAAGGCGCTTGTTTATAAAGCTATTGTCCTCCCAACCTTGCTATATGCCTGCGAGATGTGGACAGTCTACAGACGTCACATACAACTCCTGGAATGATTCCATCAGCACTGCCTCCGAAAAATCCTGCAAATGTCTTGGGAAGACAAGCGGACAAATGTCAGCGTGCTGGAAGAAGCAAGACCACCAGCATTGAAACAATGGTCCTCCGCCACCAACTCTGCTGGACTGGCCACATTGTCCGGATACCTGACCAAAGCAATTGCTCTACTCCGAACTCAAGAACAGAAAATGGAATTTTGGAGAACAGGAAAAGAGTTTTAAAGACGGGCTCAAAGCCAACCTTTAAAACTCTGGCATAGACACCGAGAACTAGGAAGCCATGGCCCTTGAGTGCTCCAGTTGGAGGTCAGCTGTGACCAGCTGTGCTGCAGAATTTGAAGAGGCACGAGTGGAGGGCAAAAGAGAGAAACATGCCAAGAGGAAGGCGCGTCAAGCCAACCCCGACCAGGACCGCCTTCCACCTGGAAAACAATGCCCTCACTGCGGGAGACGATGCAGATCAAGAATAGGGCTCCACAGTCACCTACGGACCCACCGCCAGGATACTACACTTGGAGGACCATCATCCTCAGACTATGAGGGATTGCCTAAGTGAGTAAATAAGTAAGTAAGTAAGGGCCTTGGGACTCAAGTAGCTTGCAAGTTAAAACGGTTACACTATAGTTAAAGCAAACAAACAGATGCAACAAAACTAGAATCCAACCATTAACAATATTGAAGTATAAAATTGAATTAAAATTTGCATTAAAATTGTTTTAAAAATGCAACATAATACAGAAACTATGTTGGTAGCCTGGTCATTTCACATCCTCAATAGAGCCCTGGATTTTGTGTTAGGTCTTGGCTGCATGGAACAAGAAGTGATTGGCACACATGGTGGAAAATTCTCCCACCGTGGGCAGGTCACACACTCTCAGTTGAAGAGAAGGGCAATGACCAACATCCCCTGAACAAGACTTGCCAAGAAAGTCCTATGAGGAGGTCGCTATAAGTTAGAGCCAACTTGAAGGCAGCTAAGGCATCATCTCAAGAGGTTTCTTCAAAGGCTTTTGAGATTGGCAAGTGTTTTCCATTTTTTCCCCCACGTCCCTCAGTGAGAGATGAAATGACTTTGGAATCCAGTCACCAGAAGGAGGGAAAGGGACTAAAACCTTTTCTTGTAAGCTTGGCTAAAAACAGCAACAATCAAAACAAGACGTAATCACCTGATGGATGATGGATCCCATCGAGTGGCGCTGGTTCGGGATGGTTTTGGCATGATGTATCCGTTGTTGCAAGTTCCTGTGTTGGAGAAGTCATTAGATGCCTCCCGGGAGGGAGACAGCAAGTACATTAAGAGGGACGAGGACTTGCCATGAGCCAAATGGCTGCTCTTATTGTTCTCAGAAGGCCACTTAGGAGGTTCTTAGGACCAAAATCCCTGCCACGGCATGTCAGAAATGGGGCCGCGATTTGAGAGCGACAGGAACACTTGACTCTCATCTTTTTGAAGGATTTTTCTCTACATTTACAGACCCAGAATTCTCCAGCTGAGGTTCAATCAGGGCAATTTGAGGAACTACTACATTTGCATAACTTCCACTACTCAGGAGACCCCAAAGGTTCTCCCTCCAATGACATTAAAAGTTATAGCGACCACCATGAACATGTACAAGTGCATTGCCAATGTCCTCCACAAACACCCTACTACCCATCACCCAAGGAATGCTTTCATTTGAGGACAATTTCCTCCTAGATTTTACATGTTTCCTCCACCACAGACATCTCAGTGTTTCTTACTCTCTCTATTGGTGTGGAATTTGCATAATCCCAACCATTGCCTCTCCCTTAACCCGTTCCTACTTTTTTCAACTCTGCACAACAAACAAAGCAGAATTAAACACCAACTACTCATACTGTGTGTGTATGTCTGTGTCCAGTGTGTGTATGTCTGTGTCCACCAGTCAGTACTCAGGAGACACCAATGGCCCTCCCTCCAATGACATGGCAGGTTATAGTGAGCGCCATGAACACATCCAAGATCCCTGCCAATGTCCTCCACAAACAATACTGCCCACCCCTAAAGTGAGGGCTTTCATATGGGGACAATTCATATCCAAGATTTGATATGTTTCCTCCACCACAGACACCCCAGTGTTTCTTACTCTCTCAATTGGTGTAGAATTTGCATGACCCCATCCACTGCCTTTCCCTTAACCCTTTCCTATTCTTTTCCATGGCACACAGCAAACAGAGGAATTAATCAGGAACTGAACATACTAGAGAGGTTTGGGAAGAAGTCACCATGATTTATAGGAGTTGAAGGTACTGGGATGTATAGTTCACCTGCAATCTAAGAACACTCTGATCTCCACCAATGATGGACCTAGAACTAACTTTACACACAGAACCCCCATGACCAACAAAATGTATTGGAGTTCTTCAGAGGGATTCATAGGAGTTGTAGTTCACCTACAACCAGAGCGTACTATGAACCCAAACAATGATGGATCTGGACCAAACTTGGCATGCATACCAGATATGCCCAAATTTGAATACTGGTGGGTTTGAAGGAGAATTGGCCTGGACATTTTGGAATTGTAAGTACTTATATATAGGTAGGATTTATAGTTCGCCTGCAATCAATGAGCATTCTGAACTCCACCAAAAATGGAATTGGACCAAACTTGGCACACACAGCCTCCATGATCAGCAAAATATACTGGAGGTCTTTGGGGAAAATTCACCTTAATTTGGGGCAGTTGTAGTTCACCTACATCCAGAGAGCAATGAGAACCCAAACAATGATGGATCTGGACCAACTCTTAGCATGCATACCTGATATTCCAAGATTTGATTACTGGTGGGTTTGGGGGTAACTGACTTTCCTTTCTGGGAGTTGTAGTTTACCTACAGTTTACCCCAAGCATAACATTATTTTTGTTGCTACTTCATTACTGTAATTTTGCTACTGTTATGAATCATAATGTAAATATCTGATATGCAGGATGTATTTTCATTCACTGAATTCCACCAACAATGGGATTGAACCAAACTTGGCACATGGAACTCCCATGACCAACAGAAAATAGTTGAAGGGTTTGGTGGGCATTGACCTTGAGTTTGAGAGTTGTAGTTCACCTACATCCAGAGAGCACTGTGGACTCAAACAATGATAGATCTGGACCAAACTTGGCACAAATACTCAATATACCCAAATGTGAACACTGGTGGAATTTGGGGAAAATAGACTTGATATTTGGGAGTTGTAGTTGCTGGGATTTATAGTTCACTTACAATCAAAAAGCATTTTGAACTCCACCAGTGATGGAATTGAACCAAATTTGGCACACAGAACGCCCATGACTAACAGAAAATACTGGAAGGCTTTGGTGGGTATTGACCTTGAGTTTTAGAGTTGTAGTTCACCTACATCCAGAGAGCATTGAGGACTCAAACAATGATAGATCTGGACCAAACTTGGCATGAATACCCAATATACCCAAATGTGAATACTGGTGGAATTTGGGGAAAATATATATTTGGGAGTTGGAGTAGCTGGGATTTATAGTTCACCTACAATCAAAGAACATTCTAAACCCCACCAACGATAGAACTGGGCCAAACTTCCCACACAGAACCCCCATGACCAACAGAACATACTTGAGTCATATAATCTTTGATAAATTGTCATTTCTTATCTGGGTATTGGGGAATGCACACTTTTATGTTTTACCCGAAGTGTCCGTTGCCTAACGCATGGAGATTTATTGTCTATTTTGGAACAAATGTTGTTGTCATTGAGCAAGCCGGAGAATTTCTAAATATTGCTGCATCTCATAAATCCCAGTTAATTGACTGGTTGTTGTATCTGGGGAAGTCAAATATTCTTTCCACAAATTTTAACAGGCTGGTTTTCTCTTTTTGCTCTGTTATTCTAATGGTTGGTTGGAAATAAATGGATGTTTCCCTCTTTCAAGCTGCCCGCCTCCCTTGAGGACACTCCCTGAGCATCTTTGCCCAGGCCTTGAGTTCAGGGTCAGTGCCCCGGAGCCTGGCCCTGGACTTTTCTCTGGGTACGCTTCCCCTTTAAGGCCCGGACTGCGCTAGTGCGCTGTCTTTATTTGCTTGTTGAAACTGTTCAGTTTTAGGACATGGGGGGAGGTCACACCTGTTGTGGAACTTGATAGAAGGCTTATTTATAAACTTTCAGAGCTTGAGATTCTTGCAGAGCTGAAAACGCTGATGTCCGGAGGGGAAGGTCACTGAAATGCTTGTTTATAAAAGCAGCACCAACTGGAAAAACCATAAAAGTCTGAAATGATGAAATTAACAAGCTATTTGATCAGGCGTGTTGGGCCATGTGCCCCCGTGCCTGGCCGAGGAAGGCTCGCACGGAAAACACGGCTCCCTCAGCCACTCCTCGGCCATTTTCCCTCGAGAAATTCGCCCAGGACCCAAGTCCACAAGCACGCGCCCTCCTCCCCAAAAGAGGAAAGGAGAAGTGGGCAAAGCTTAGGCACACACTCCCTCTGGCTTAATATAGTCAACTTTGGAGAACAGCAGCCCCTTCCAGTCTTCATTTGACCTTGGTTGGTGAGGAGGAAAGGCATCCTCAGCAAAGGGACACTAGCTGATACAGATCTATGCTCCAGTTGTGAGATTTCAAAGAGTGGTACCACTTCTTCTTAGACCAGTAGCTCCCAACCTTTTTTTGACAAGGGACCACTTGACTAGGGACCATTTTGACCAGGAACCACTTTGACCAGGGACCCCTTGACCAAGGACCATTTTATTAGGGACCACTTGACCAGGGACTTTGACCAGGAACCGCTTTGACCAGGGACCACTTTGACCAGGGATTACTTGACCATGGACCACTTGACCAGGGACCACTTGAAAAGGGAACATTTTGACCAGGAACCACTTTGACAAGGAACCACTTTGTCCTGGGACCACTTGACTAGAGGCCACTTGATCAGGGACCACTTGACCAGGGACCACTTTGACCAGGAACCACTTTGTCCAGGAACCACTTTGTCCAGGGAACACTTGACCAGGGAACACTTTGACCAGGGACCACTTTGACCAGGGACCAGATTGACCAGGAACCACTTGGACCAAGGACCACTTTGATCAGGGACCACTTTGACCAGCAACCACTTGACCAGGGACCACTTTGACCAGCAACCACTTGACCAGGGACCACTTTGACCAGGGACCACTTAATTAGAGACCACTTGACCAGGAACCACTTTGTCCAGGGACCACTTGACCAGGGACCACTTTGTCCAGGGACCACTTGACCAGGGATAACTTGACCAGGGACCACTTTAACCAAGGAGTAGTTCACCAGGGAGCACTTTGACCAGGGACTACTTTGACCAGGGACCACTTGACCAAGGACCACCTTGACCAATATTAGTACCAAAAGGGTTATGAATCAGTTTTTGGGAAACTTTAGATTCGATTTGAGTATTTGGGGCATAGTAATTGGCGAGGCTGCAGACCACATTTGAGTTCTTGTGGACCACTGGTGGTCTACAGACCACAGATTGGGAACCACTGGCTTAGACACAAGCAAAGGGCAATCTTAAAAAAGGATAAAAGTCCACTGGTTTTGAGCCATTCGGCCATGCCTTCCAGGGCAATCCAACCTTTGCCTTACAGTGTGTGCGAATCTGGAAAATCTCCTAGCTTTCCTATGAGAACTGTACTACGTTAGGGTTCTTCTTGAAAAGAGATCCGAGCCCTAATCCTAGCAATTTAATCCTAAATCTGTGGCGACAGTGTATGACTAAACAGCAGTTTGGGGGAAGGCACTCTACATATGCTCAGAGATACAGTTGTTGCAATATTCTAGGTATATTCCTGTAATAATAATAAGCATCATCATCATCATCATCATCATCATCATCATCATCTCAGGGCAGATTACAGTACACATGTATGGCCAACATACAATGCCGTTATACAAATAACAAACACAGACAATACATAAACAGAGCAAAGGCATGCCATCTTTTTCCATCTCCGGCATCTGGAGGTTGTGCTCAACTCTGACCACGGGAGGTGCTGTCACTCCATCTTCCATGCCGAGGAGCTTTGTTGTCATTAGAAGCTCTCCTAGTCCTCATGGCTGCCTTTTATTACCTCCTTGCCAAAGCGGTACCTATGTATCTACTCACATTGCTGTTTTTGAACTGCTAGGTGAGCAGAAGCTGGGCAGATGGTTGGGAGCCCACCCCAACCCACGCCTGAACTGTCAACCTTTCAATCAGCAAGATTTTCTGCAACTGGCAGAAAACCCGCTGTGCTGAAGCCCGGCACCTTGGTTTGTGTACTGGTTTGAGTGCATTGTTTGAGTAATGGGCCCAGTTTGGAAAACCCTTGCTTGGCTGTGGAAACCCTGTGGTGACAGTAAGTCAGAAATGAATTCAAGGTGCACACACAACACAACCGTTTCTATGGGTAGGCCTACTCATGGATAAAAAGGCTAGATCCAATAGTATGAGAAACCAAAACCACAATATAACTTCACCGTTCTCACTATTCCGCATGCCTTGATCTAGGCAAAGTCAAGGACCTGGCATTATAAAAAGACATCCAGAACATTTTCTGGATCAGTCAGAATCTTCCTTTATAGGAAAGCTTCATTTTCCCCTCTCGGTGACTGATGGCTGAACAGGTGGCCTGTGAATCTGCGAGTGTCATATGAACACGTCCTTTTAGAAATGGACAATTTGCAGCTCACTTTCTCTGGCTGACAGGCCCGTTTTCTGCTGACACATTCTTGCCCCTTCCAGCCAAAATAATTCACAGTACATCTGCCCCCAGTCCTCTCTGGCAGCTGAAAAAAAATTCTTTCGGCGGTGGAGGAAGGGAATGGAGAAAAGGACTGTGTATAGAAGGAGTTGTAAGGATTGCTATCTGCGAAATGAAGAGCAGAATTGGGTTTTCAAATATTCCCTCTTGGGAAATTGGTCTTTTTTTTCTAGTGGGTTTTGTAGATATCCCTCTTCCCCATCTTTCTTATGAGACTGACCAACTTGGGTATTTTGATTGGATCATGACCTACGCATCGTGATACACAGACATACCACTCTTAGAGTGGTACAGTAGAGTCTCACTTATCTGACACAAATGGGCCAGAGGAACGTCGGATAAACAAAAACGTCGGATAATAGGGAGTCTCCTACTGTTACTTGTACAACGCAGTGCTAGACACTTAGAATACTAAAAACAGGGACTCAAAGAGTTATGGCAAGGCAACGCCCCAGGGCCAGAGAAGGCTAACAGGAAGTGCCTGGAGGCGGAAGAGGACCATAGTAATCACAGAGGGAGGGTAGGAGGGAGGATGCTTCCGCTTCCGGTCCTGCCTCTTTTCCCCCTTTCCTCCCTCCTCCTCCTCCTCCTCCTCTTTGCCTTGCCTTTTACACTAATTGGGAATAGAGAGAGAGAGAGTTGGGGAAATGCTGGAGGAAAGAGGGGCATTGGATAAGAGCGTAGGATAAGACAGAATGTCGGATAAGCGAAGGTTGGATAAGCGAGACTCTACAGTATTGGGAATGGAGAGAGAGTTGGGGTACACTCCTTTAATTAAACAGGAAATGCTGGAGGAAAGGGGGTGTCGGATATGAGCGTCGGATAAGACAGAATGTTGGATAAGAGCATTGGATAAGATGGAATGTTGGATAAGCGAAGGTCGTGTAAGCGAGACTCTATGGTATCATGCAGAACTACTGACAACCTCGTGGATATGACTGCAAGTGGGTTCAGCTCTTCAAATGAACAGTCAAGAACCACTTGCCATTATAGAGGTCTGCTCCTGCTGAATAGACTAGAATTAGTGGTAGCTATGGATCCACAACCGGCATGTTTGCATTCCTCTTCCAGGCAGAGTGAAGGGAAAGATCATACCTGAAGGACAATCCACTGAAGGCTTGAAAGCACAGAGATGAGATGTCTTTTTTCCCCCTGAAAGCATCGCCTGGTTTTATTCTCTGCATTGGTGATGAAATATGGTTGCACTACTCCATTATGGCCTTTGCTCAATAATGTCATTCTAGAGCTGATGCATTAGCAAGAAGTGCAACTCCGAGATGTGGAAATGTTTTTCTATCATGGGCTGTGTGGCAGTGAATGGGGCAGAATTCAATAGGAGGGAGGGGCTGAGCCAAAAGGGGATGTGGCTATCTCTTATTTCTATTCGGGTTGTCCGCAGATCCCGATTCCTTCGGTACTTGTGGCATCTCCGGCACCTTCAGGAGCATGTAACGGGAAGGGGGTACCCAGCACAAAACCCCGCTTGATACGAAAGCAAGCAGGAACCGATCACCGGCTCCCCCTCTGCTTTTGTGAGCACGTGTGGCTCCATGCCTCCTTCCCTTGGAAAGAAAGTGTGTGTGTGTGGCATGCAGATCCAGTGTACGTGCCTGCCAGCAGCTGAGTGCCTCCTCTAGAGTAAGAAGGTCAGAACTTGCCTCCTTGCCTTAGAGTGTGTGTGGCATGGAGATCCAGCACACATGCCTGCCTACAACTGAGTACTTCCCCTAGAGTAAGAAAGTCAGAATTTGCCTCCTTGCCTTACAGTATGTATATGGCGTGGAGGCCCAGCACACATGCCTGCCTAGAGCCGAGTACTTCCCCTAGAGTAAGAAAGTCAGAATTTGCCTCCTTGCCTTAGAGTGTGTCTGTGGCGTGGAGGCCCAGCACGCATGCCTGCCTACAGCCGAGTATTTCCCCTAGAGTAAGAAAGTCCGAACTTGCCTTCTTGCCTTAAGAGTGTGTGTGTGGCGTGGAAGCCCAGCAAGCATGCCTACCTACAGCCGAGTACTTCCCCTAGAGTAAGAAAGTCAGAACTTGCCTTCTTGCCTTAGAGTGTGTGTGTGGCATGGAGGCCCAGCACGCATGCCTGCCTAGAGCCGAGTACTTCCCCTAGAGTAAGAAGGTCAGAACTTGTCTCCTTTCCTTAGATTGTGTGTGTGGCATGGAGGCCCAGGACACATGCCTGCCTAGAGCCGAGTGCTTCCCCTAGAGTAAGCAAGTCAGAACTTGTCTCCTTGCCTTTTAAAGAGAGAGAGTGTGTGTGGCATGCAGGCCCAGCGCACATGCGCCTCCTCTAGAGTAAGACAGTTAGAGCTTGCCTCCTTGCCTTGAAAAGAGAGAGTGTGTGTGATGTGCAGGTCCAGCGTGCCTACAGCCAAACACCATCCTCTAGAGTAGAAACAGGTAAGAAGGCGCATGCCTGCCTGCAGCTGAGTGCCTCTCCTCTAGAGTAAAACAGTTTAAATGCCTAAAATGATGGGAAGAGGAGCCTGGGGAGCTCTCCCCCCAATAATGGGCCAATAGAAAATGGATCTTTCTGCGCCCCAGAGCAAAAACAGATACCTGCCCTCCTTTTTTCAGGAGGTTCTCAAAAAATGGATCTGGGTTCACACTGAAAGCCAGGACATGAAACAGATCAAGGTTTACCCCGAATGCACAAGCCTACTTTCTATATCTGTCTCCAGGCTCTTTCACACTTCAGAATTATAGTGTTTTCATTCCACGTTGACAGCCACCATCGCATCCTGAGCTCTTTGGGTAAGAACCAGAAGCATCATAGACTCTTGTGCGTCATCAAATCCATCGCTCTGCCCAATTGGTATGCAATACACACTCAAAGCATTCCCAACAGATGGCCATCAAGACTCCAAAGAAAGAGGCTCGACCACACTCTGCACCCAGCTTAGTCTTTGCAGCAATGTTTCCTCTGCGGCTGTACGGAAAGAGATGGCTTGTCCAAGCCTGTCAGGAACCAACCTTGTTGCAACACATTGTAATTTGGGGTACCTTGAGCTTCAATGGGCAATTAAGACCTAATTTTGAGAAATTAATCCAAATTTTAAAACTTCACTTCTCTTGATAGTATAATTACACATTTAATTTTGTATGTTTTTGCCTGATGTGAGCTTTTGTTTACATCCATTTTCAGTGTTGCAAGTTGCCTCAAATTCAAGGGCTGAGAAGTAGGTGGATTACACATCCATAGATACATAGATACGGCCAGTTTGCTGATATGGATCTGCACAATTGTCGATGATTTGGGGTGAGACTATGGCCTGGTTACAGGGACCGTTGTGATGCATGCCTGCAGTTCAATGCTGACTGCCCCATTAGTGTTAAACAATGACTCCACTGGGTTTCTGGACTGGACCGTGCCAGCTTTTCCTGGGACACATCCAAGGGGATGATGCAAACATGTCTCCCGTCTCTCCAGGTAGCCATCTGTGTTTGTCCCCAGCGCATCCCTATGTTGCCATCTTGCCTGCAGAGAAATTATAGTCGTTTATGAATGGCTGGGCTCAACTGCCTCCACTTATCCTGTGCCAACTTGGGTTTTGTGAATGGGCCTTCGCCACATGTACCAAAGCCATTTGCTCGGGTGGCAAGGGAGAGCTTTATTTCACGGGCTTTGACAACGGACTGGGCATAACCATGTTGCAAGGCTTGCAGGGTTTGACGCAACGCCAAGGCTGTTGTGTGCCTCTGTTGCGGTCATCTCTCCGTGTTTGGCAGAGATAAGGAAGTGCTTTCTCGTGTTGTGCCACTTTTGTGTTTTGCTCTGGAAGTCGCTTCCCGGGTGTTTTCTGCGTCAGGAAACGTGCCCAGCTCCTGTCTTCTTCACGTCTGTTTGGGATTGTGTGTCATCCGATCTCACATTTTCGTCTCTTGTCCCCCTTTGTGAATGATGTTTTCTTGGGTGCATCTTAATGCTCCGGCTCCCTCGCAGCCCCTCCTCCTCCCTCTAGTATATGGATATAAGGAGAGGGAGAGAAAGAGGAGGAGGGAATTGTTTGTCATTTCACTTTGTATTTATCTCTGGATGTTTTCCTTATGTTTGCATAAACTAGATGGCGGCTACAATTTGGTGATGAATTCTATGAATACTAATCTCAGACTCCCCTTGACCTTGGGGTCAGCGAAAGATCAAAACCAAACCATTTAATATTTTCCTTTTGCAGATCAATAGAAGCATAAATTCACTCTCAATGACAACTATAATTTCAAACAGATCTATAGGGCTCCGGCTGCCGTTTTCCAGGACCAGCTTGCCAGTTGGGGAGCAGGAGAAAAGTGACTTTCTGCCTCCTTTTTCCCCCCTTTACCATTGAATCGCTTTTGCCTCTTTTTTTTATGGCTCTGAAATGCTATTTTCAGCAGCTGCTGTCATATAAATATCTCTTGTTTTTCTTCTCCTCTTTCCCTCCTGGTGAAAAGGGCAGGGGACCCATTGAAAATTCTGCTTTATCTCTTTCAGGCGAGTTCAAGTGCGGGTCGAACAATCGATTCCTCCTCCTTTTCTTTTTTAAAGTTTCCTGTCGTTCTTTTGCGCAGATCAGCACTGCGAGAAAATAGGAAGGGCAGGTTCCAGTACATAGAAATATCCGGGCGGATTAGTCCTCCCCATGCGTGCCGGATCCGACACACAACAAAAACACTCCCAAAAAATACTCCAAAAGCGGAAAAGGGGGCTCAAGTGCATGGTTTGTTATATGTTTATCCTCGGCACTGAATGTTTGCCATTGTGTTTTATTTTGTTGTGAGCTGCCCTGAGTCCCTCAAGGTGAGTCAAAAAGTAATGCCTCCATCGCTCTAACTTTTCTTTCTTTCACAGCTACTGGACTATCTATGCATGACATGATAGAGGGAACATTACTCTACTAATAGAGTCTTTTCTGTTTCTGATTGACTGATTAGAACCACAAATCTGAAGCTCAAAGAAAGAGTCGTCATTGCATTTCTTAGATGGGTGCACCTAAGGAAATCCATCATCGTTTCCAGAATGTTTGATTTGGCCCCTTTTGACCTGTTTGGACCTTCGAAAGGCAACCTACGTGGTTTCAGATTCAATGACTTCAATGATGTTCAAACAGCTTTAGAATCATGGCTCACGAAGCAAAACCCTGGTTTGGATGCCTGGGTTCAACGATGGCGCAAATGTGTCCAAATTGATGGCAACTATGTTGAATGGTAATTTTGAGTAGAGGACCATTCAGGCTACGATCTGTAGCAATTTCTGCAGTTATAGGTTCATTCATAATGTTTTTATGACACAGGAGGCAAAACCTTTTGACCACCCTCGTATATTGTCTATAACAGGAGTCCTCAAACTACGGCCCAGGGGGCGGATACGGCCCTCCAAGGTCATTTACCTGGCCCTCGCTCAGGGTCAACCTAAGTCTGAAATGACTTGAAAGCACACAACAACAACAACAACAACAACAATCCTATCTCACTAGCCAAAAGCAGGCCCACACTTCCCACTGAAATACTAATAAGTTTATAGTTGTTAAAGTTGTTCTTCATTGTAATTATTGTATTGTTTTTAAGTGTTTTTGCACTACAAATAAGATATGTGCAGTGTGCATAGGAATTCATTCATTTTTTTTTCAAATTATAATTCGGCCCTCCAACAGTTTGAGGGACTATGACCTGGCCCTCTGCTTAAAAAGTTTGAAGACCCCTGGTCTATAAAACTGATTATAATATTATAATGTATATAATATAATACTAATAATAATCTATATATTTAATTTAATGTTGCCTTGTGAGATTAACATAACTCAGAAAACCTCTGGATGAATTAACACCGAATTTTGACACAATACACCTAACAGTTCAACAAGTGTCCATCACCCCTAAAAACACACACACAAAAATCCAGTGGAACAGCTTGAAAAAGCCCAAAAATACACCATATATATACACATTCGTGCATATAAATATACACATGCACACATTCATACACACACACACACACACACACATATATATATATGCACACACAAATACGCACACACACATATATAAACATGCACACATACATGCATGCATGTATACATACACATATACATATACACATACGTACACACAAATATGCATATAGACAAGCACACACAAATACACAATATATATACAAATAAACACACAAGTAGATACACATACACACACACACATATATATGCAAACACACATATATACACATATACATAAATATATATACATATATACAAACACAAAGCACATATACACAGACTGGGCCGCAGAAGTGCGTAGCAGGGGACGGCTATTACAATATAATAAAATAATAATTATATATTACATGTAATATTACTAATAATACTGCAATATTGTGGTATACAATATAGTAATATATAATACTAATATTGTGCTATGCTAATAATATAATGAGCCCCCTGGTGGTGCAGTGGGCTAAACTGCTGAGCTGCTGAACTTGCTGACCGAAAGGTTGGCGGTTTGCATCCGGGGAGCGGGGAGAGCTCCCACTGTTAGGCCCAGCTTCCACCAACCTAGCAGTTCGAAAACAGGCAAATCTGAGTAGATCAATAGATACCGCTTCTGCAGGAGGGGAACAGTGCTCCAATGCCGCCACATGACCTTGGAGGTGTCTGCGGACAACGCCTGCTTAGAAGTGGAGATGAGCCCCCTTCGATGGACTGTCACCTTGTCGTGGTGAGGGGGCTTGCGTGTTCCAATGAACCTGTGGGCACCTAGCTCCAACAGACAAGAGTTCTTAATCCCACCTTGGACTTTCCACAGATATATAAATCCAATTTTCCTAGCTTCCAACAGACCTCATAACCTCTGAGGATGCCTACCATAGATGCAGGCGAAATGTCAGGAGAGTATGCTTCTAGAACATGGCCATACAGCCCGAAAAGCCTTCAACAACCCAGTGATTCCAGCCGTGAAAGCCTACAACAGCGGTTCTCAACCTGGGGGGTCACCTGGCCATTTCAGAGGGGTTGCGAGGCCACCTCCGTTGGCCCTGCCCCAAAGGCGCAGGCTAGGTGAGGGGTCCTCCATGTAAGGCCTGGCCTTGCGCAACTCCCACCTCGCCTGCCTCGCGTTCTTGCCATCCGGGAGTTCTGTGTGGAGGTCTGTGGAAGTCAGCGCTGAATCGGTTGAAGGTACTGCAAATCCATATTTTTTTCTGATTAATCGTAATGCTTTAATTATGTTGAATTTGTAACAATTAAAACACATCCTTCATATCGGATATTTACATTACGATTTGTAACAGTAGCAAAATTACAGTTATAAAGGAGTAACAAAAATAATTTTATGGTTGGGGGTCACCACAACATGCGGAAGCATATTTAGAAAGGTTGAGAATCACCGGCCTACGACAATGCATTAAATAGAATATATCAATTTGGGGGGAAAGATATCCCCTGAAAATAAGCCCTAACACATCTGTTGGAGCAAAAATGACTATTATTTTCAGGGAAACAGGGTATTTATCGTCTTAGCCTCTCGTCTCTTTAGTCCAACTATGTTTTGGGGATATAAAATAAAGCGCAGGCTTGATCTACTTGGACTTCTTCTCCCAAAATGTGTGGCTTACTGAAAAACAGTGGAAACGGATGCAGAAACGGATGCCTCTCCCTCCCTCCCTCCCACCTACCCAATGCAACACGCAGTATTAAGTATTGAGAAGGAAGGAGGGGGGATTTGCTTTGTGCAGGAATAAAGGCTGTGTAACGTGAGGACTTTTATTGCTGGCAATCAGAGTATTGCTTCTGGCAGTGGCTAAAGGTGGAAAGGAAAGATGATTTAATTTATAGAAAGGACAAAGATGTCATGTAACAGATTTAATCATCGAAAAGGGAAAAAAATTAAAGAAAACGGGCTAATGTCGTAATTTACATTTCGGGATAATAATAAACGGAGGAGGGGAAACTATTGGAAAACACTGAGAGGGCGAAAAAAAAATAAATGAGGGGAAATAAATAGATTTGCCTGTAAAACTAATAAATTTTAAAGCAAAACCAGAAAGCAAAACACAACCCTGGGAAGTGCTGGTAAAATGGACCATCGATTTTGGAGTTCATCTGCATTTTGTATTTTAATAATGCTTACTCTCTCTCCCTCTTTTGCAAAATATAAAAGCTGATCTGATAAATATTAATTTGAACCATCATAATGTATTTGAAAATTCCAGCTAAAATGTCACCACATGGAACATTAATGTAATATTTCAAGGCCCTGAGAGCAATACTCATATTGATTGCATTTATTCCACTCTAGGGAGGAGAAATAACTCTTCAATGTGGGACACATCTGGTAGCCAAAGATGTAAAGAGCTGAGGGTAGAAATGCAAAAAGGGAAAAAAGAAGGGGAAGGGAAGGGGAAGGGGGGGGGGGCTGGAAAGAAACAGATTGACTTTCTCTCTTTTGATACCCAGACGCACAAAATATGTCCAAGATTGAGGCAAAAATTGCATTTGAGTGGCTGTTTTAGCCTTTGAATATGGTTCTGAATTATCCTTTTGCTAGAAATTATTCGGTAGAGTGATACTCATCACCATCGTTCTATACACACACACAGAGAAAAAACACACACGGGGTTCAGATTGTCAGAATGAGAAAAGAAAAAATAGTACGAGGATGGGTCAAAAAGTTTCGCCTCCTTGGTCATCTAAATGCTATGAATGAATCTATAACAGCAGAAGTTGCTACAGATTGTACCTTGAGCTGTCCTCTACATAAAACTACTATTCGGCATAGTCACAAAGTTCAAGTTGTCAGAATGAGAAAAGAACGAATAGTACGAGGACGGGTCAAAAAGTTTCGCCTCGTTGGTCATCAAATTTTATGAATGAACCCATAACAGCAGAAGTTGCTACAGATTGTACCTTTAGCTGTCCTCTACACAAAACTACCATTTGGCATAGTCACAAAGTTCAGGTTGCCACAATGGGAAAAGAACGAATAGTACAAGGACGTGTCAAAAAGTTTCGTCTCCTTGGTCATCAAAATGTTATGAATGAACCCACAACAGCAGAACTTGCTACAGATTGTACCCTGAGCTGTCCTCTACACATTCGGCACAGTCACAAAGTTCAGGTTGTCAGAATGAGAAAAGAACGAATAGCACGAGGACTGGTCAAAAAGTTTTGCCTCCTGGGTCATAAAAACGTTATAAATGAACTCATAACAGCAGAAGCTGCTACAGATCGTAGCCTGAACTGTCCTCTACACAAAACTACAATTTGGCATAGTCATAATCAATTTTGTACACATTTGCACCATCATTTAATCCAGGCACCAAAACCTCAGAATAAGAAAAGAAAGAAAAGTACAAGGGTGGGTCAAAAAGTTTTGCCTCCTGTGTCATCAAAAGATTATGAATGAACACATATGAGCAGAAGTTGCTACAGACCATAACCTGAACTGTCCTCTACACAAAACTCCATTCGGCATAGTCACAGAGTTCAGGTTGTCAGAATGAGAAAAGAACAAATAGTATGAGGACGGGTCAAAAAATTTTGCCTCCTGGGTCATCAAATGTGATGAATGAACCCATAACAGCAGAAGTTGCTACAGATTGTAGTCTGAACCGTCCTCTACTCAAAACTACTATTCAGCATAATCACAGAGTACAGGTTGTTGGAATGAGAAATGAAAGACCAGTACAAGAGTGGGTCAAAAAGTTTCACCTCTCACTTCCTGCATCACCACAACATTATGAATGAACCCATAACAGCAGAAGTTGCTACAGATTGTAGCGTGAACTGTCCTCTGTCCAAAACTACAATTCAGAATAATCATGCATAGATAGTCCAGGAGCTTTGGAGAAGGGCTTCCTCAAAAGAGCATCTCCTTCTGGTGTCCAAAGGTTTAGGCTGAGAACCCGATGCACATCCTTTCTTATCTGTAATCTCTAAATCTTTTCAAGTCTGCAGGTCACACATGTGCGAGAGTGGGTCAAAAACGTTTGCCTCCTGTGTCATCAAAATGTTATGTATGAACCTATAACAGCAGAACTTGCTACAGATCATAGTCTGAACTGTCATCTACACAAAACTAGAGTTCAACATAGTCACCATCAATTTTATACACATTTGCACCATTTTAATCCAGGCATTAAAACCTCAGAATGAGAAAAGAAAGAATAGTACTAGGCAGGTAAAAAAAGTTTTGCCTCCTGGACCATCACAACATTCTGAATGAACCTATAACAGCAGAAGTTGCTACAGCTCGTAGCCTCTACACAAAACTACCATTTGGCATAGTCACAGAGTTCAGGTTGTCATAATGCAAAAAGAAAGAAATAGTATGAGGGAGGGTCAAAAAGTTTTGCCTCCTGGGTCACAAAAACATGGTGAATGAACATATTAACAGCCCCTGGTGGCACAAGGGTTTAAACCCTTGTGCCGGCAGGACTGCTGACCAATAAGTCAGCGGTTTGAATCCAGGGAGAGTGGGTTGAGCTCCTTTATCAGCTCCAGCTCCCCATGCAGGGACATGAGAGAAGCCTTCCACATGGATGGTAAGACATCAAACATCCTGGGCAACATTCCCCGGGGCAACATCCTTGCAGACGACCAATTCTCTCACACAAGAAGCGACTTGCAGTTTCTCAAGTTGCTCCTGACACGATAAAAAAGAACAGAAGTTGCTCCAGATCACAGCGAGAGTCAGTCAAAAGGTTTCACCTCCTGGGTTATTAAAATGTTATAAATGAACTACAGATCGTAGCCTGAACTGTCCTCTACACAAAACTGCCGTTCAACATAGTCGCCATCAATTTTGTACACAATTGCACCATCGTTTGATCCAGGCATCAAAACCTCAGAATGAGAAAGAAAAGAATGAGAGTGGGTCAAAACGTTTTGCCTCCTGTGTCATCACAACGTTCTGAATGACCACATAACAGCAGAAGTTGCTACAGATGGTAACCTGAACTGTCCTCTACACAAAACTTCCATTTGGCATAGTCACAGAGTTCAGGTTGTCAGAATGAGAAAAGAAAGAAAAGTACACGGGCAGGTCAAAAAGTTTTGCCTCCTGGGTCATAAAAACATTATGAATGAACCTATTAACACCCTCCGGTGGTGCAATGGGTTGTTTTAAAGCCCTGATTTGGCCCCTTCTGTCTTTGACCTGTTTGGACTTCCGAAAGACAACCTATGTGGTTTCAGATTCAGTGACTTGAACAACATTAAAACAGCTTTATAATCATGGGTCATGAAGCAAAACGCTGATTTTATCCAAAACGGTTTTGGTGCCTGGGTTCAACGATGGCAGAAATATGTCCAAATAGATGGTGACTACGCTGAGCGGTAGTTTTGCTTAGAGGATAGTTCAGACTACGATCTGGAGCAACTTCTGCTGTTATATGTTCATTTATAATGTTTTTATGACCCAGGAGGCAAAACTTTTTGACTTTTTGATTCGCGTACATGTGGGACCTGCATACCGGAAAAAATTCAGAGATCACCGGAAAGAAACAACGTGCAATGCGTTCTCTGCCTAAACCTTTGGAAACCAGAAGGAGCTGCTCTTTTGAGCAAGCCCTTCTCAAAAGCCATGGCTTTCGACTTCGCCAGAGCAGAAGTCTGTGCAAAGCGACAGTGCACATTTCCCTGCGATTCCGCAGGAGGAGCCGGGAGACGCGCTGCCTGCCTGGAACCCCATAAAAGAGATCTTTTCCTCGTCGTGAAGAATATTGATGTTCATTAGGCTCGGGCGTCAATGTGTCTTTGTGCAAATGATACGAAATCCGACTCAAATTGTGACCCTGAATCCAAGAATGGAACTGCAGAAGGGCTGCTATCGGGGAGGATAATAAGCCAGCCCTCCCTACGCCATTGAGAGTCACTGAACTGTCACTACCCTTCCGAAATATGGCAAAAAAGGAGCCACTGTTTCAAGTTGTGTGAGGTCGAATGATTTGTGTCGTCCAAAGGTGTGGGAAAAGAATAGCGCCCTGGGAGGGATTTGTAAACAATGAGGATCGCCTTGCTAACAAATGGGATTGTCTTTGAAGTTGAGAAGTGGTTTTTGGTTGTTGCAAAACTGAGCTGAATATAAAGAAAATATTTGTTGCCCTCCAGGTCAGGAAAAAGCCCTCTGACTTTAAAACACACCACATGAAGAGTGAAGAAACCAATCTTCTTTTATTGAAACTTAGTAAATAGCCAGAAGAAATAAATGCTTGTAAGAAAATAAGAAGGTTCCAAAAAGTAATAAATCCATAAAAAGCAGTAACGCAAAGCAATGTCCACACAAGGAATAAAAGCAACCCAAGACAGCATTAATCCAGACAGGAATCAAACAGGATGCAAAGACAATCCAAAAGGCTTAAAAACTCCAACTTATGTTCTTTTTTATCATGTCAGGAACAGGATTTCCATGGCACATGAACTTGGTTTCCAAACGATGCCTGATCTAACATGTTTCCCCTTGAAGCAAACCTTATATCCCAAAACTCAGAAATTGGTTTCGCTTTCCCCCAAATTTACCCCTTATCAGACGAAGCCTTTCAGAGCGACGCAAACACTGAGTTTGCTGTCGATCCTGGCTGATCTCCAACTGCCTATTCTTCAGCTCCCTATCTGGCTACTCATTAAAATTCCCAGGTGTCAGATTGTTTTCCAAACCCAAATCTTGAGAGCTCACAGAGAGAGGGAGTGAACCATCATTGCTAGCCCAGCAGGGATATTCTCATGAGAAACTGCCCTTTGCACTGGGGCCTCTCTGTCATTGTCTGTATGAAAATCATTGACCAAACCATCTCCATCTTGTACCTCAGCCTCGGCACCATCATTTCCCACATCAGGATCCTGAAACACAACCACAGGCTGACTCCCAGCAATATTACTATTTGATCAAATCCCACATTAAGGTGGTCTCCTTAATCTCCAGTGAGGAAATAATGTTTAGTCATTTGTCTTTCAGAGGTCCAAACAGAACAAAGTCAGAAGGGGCCAAATCATAAACATTATCCAGCTTTGGCCAGAAATTCAATGACGACTCTTTCTTTGAGCTTCGGATTCCTGGTTCTAATCAGTCAATCAGAAATAGAAAAAGACCCTATCAGTAGAGTAAGGTTACCTCTGTCTAATCATCATCATCATCATCATCTTTATTTATACCCCGCCACCATCTCTCCAAAGGGGACTCGGGACGGCCAACATGAGGCCAAGCCCAAAATTACAACAAAATACAATACAAAAAGAAAAATACCACCACAGTAAATACATAACATGCATAGTTAGTCCAGTAGCTGGGAAAGAAAGAAAAGTTAGAGCAATGGAGGCATTACTTTTTGACCCACCCTCAAATAATAATAATAATATTAATTATTATTATTATTATTATTATTATTTCTTACCCGCCTCTCTTTGTGGCTTGAGGTGAGTCACAGCATAGTCACAGCACACAAACATATTATTATATGACAGAGATAACCTTACTCTACAGGTAGGAGAGAACAGGCGTGCTTGGTGCATGGCAGCGTGGTGCGCAGGTGTGGATGAAGAAGAGCATGCAAGGCTGGAGGGAGGCTCGCTCCAGTGAATCCTTTCAAAGCATGTGTCCAATTATATTGTTGGTGGGCTTCAGAATGCTCTTTGATTGTAGGTGAACTATAAATCCCAGCAAGTACAACTCTCAAATATCAAGGTCTATTTTCCCCAAACGCCACCAGTGATCACATCTGGGCATATTGAGTATTCATGCCAAGTGTGGTCCGGATCCATCATTGTTTGAGTCTTACACTGCAGAGTGCTCTTTGATTGCAGGTGAACTATAAATCCCAGAAAGTACAACTCCAAAATATCAAGGTCTATTTTCCCCAAACGCCACCAGTGTCTACATTTGGGCATATTTTCATGCCAAGTCTAGTCCAGATCCATCATTGTTTGAGTCTTACAGGGCAGAGTGCTCTTAGATTGCATGTGGACTATAAATCCCAGAAAGTGCAACTCCAAAATATCAAGGTCTATTTTCCCCAAACACCACCAGTGTCTACGTTTGGGCATATTTTCATGCCAAGTTTGGTCCAGATCCATAATTGTTTGAGTCTTACAGGGCAGAGTGCTCTTTGATTGCAGGTAAACTATAAATCCCAGCAAGTACAACTCCCAAATATCAAAGTCTATTTTCCCCAAATGCCACCAGTGTCTACGTTTGGGCATATTTTCATGCCAAGTTTGGTCCAGACCCATCATTGTTTGAGTCTTACAGTGCAGAGTGCTCTTTGATTGCATGTGGACTATAAATCCCAGAAAGTGCAACTCCAAAATATCAAGGTCTATTTTCCCCAACGCCACCAGTGTCTACATTTGGGCATATTTTCATGCCAAGTTTGGTCCAGATCCATAATTGTTTGATTGCAGGTGAACTATAAATCCAAGTACAACTCCCAGATGACAAACTCAAACAACCCCACCAGTGATTCCGGCCATGAAAGCCTTCGACAATATATTCAGGCACCCACAACTTTGCTCCCTCCATACGCTTGTGCTATCCCTTTTGGCCCTTACATGGTTAAACACCCTCTTGTGTTCGTTTAAACTGTCACTTTGCAGGGCTGCCAAAATATTTTGATGGCTCGTACCAGATCTCCTTGGCAGACTGTTCTTTCCCTTGAATGAGAGAGAGAGAGAGAGAGAGAGGAGGGGAAGTCGGCAAGGGGGAGGAAGCGGAGACTGTCTGGAAGAATGAATAATGCATAACCAAGGTGCCCCCTGCCGGCCACTGAAGCCTCCAAGCCACATTTGCGGGCCTTGAGTAAAGCTCTAAAGCAGTCTTTCTCCGCCTTCCCAATGCCGTGACCCCTTAATCCAGTTCCTCCTGTTGTGGTGACCCCCAAACATAACATCATTTTCGTTGCGACTTCCATAATTCTCATTTTGCTCCTGTTATGAATCATCATGTAAATATCTGATATGCAGGATGTACTTTCATTCACTGGACCAAATTTGGCACAAATACCTGATACACCCAAATCTGAACACTCGTGGGGTCGATTTTGTCATTTGGGAGTTGTAGTTGCTGGGATTTATAGTTCATCTACAATCAAAGAGCATTCTGAACTCCACCAGTGATGGAATTGAACCCTGAACTCTCACGACCAACAGAAAATACTGGAAGGGTGTTGGTGTGCATTGACCTTGAGTTTTGGAGTTGTAGTTCACCTACATCCAGAGAGCACTGTGGACTCAAACAATGATAGATCTGGACCAAACTTGGCATGAATACTCAAGATGCCCAAATGTGAACACTAGTGGAGTTTGGGGGAAATAGACCTTGACATTTGGGAGTTGTAGTTGCTTATAGTTGTTGTTTATAGTAGTTGTAGTTTATAGTTCACCTACAATCAAAGAGCATTCTGAACTTCACCAATGATGGAATTGATGGAATTGAACCAAGCTTGCACATAGAGTTCCCATGACCAACAGATTTATAGTTCATCTACAATCAAAGAGCATTCTGAACTCCGCCAGTGATGGAATTGAACCCTGAACTCTCATGACCAACAGAAAATACTGGAAGGGTTTGGTGGGCATTGATCTTGGATTTGGGAGTTGTAGTTCACCTACACCAGAGAGCACTGTGGACTCAAACAATGATAGATCTGGACCAAACTCTACACGAATACTCAATATGCCCAAATACGAATACTGGTGGAGTTTGGGGAAAATACACCTTGACATTCAGGAGTTGTAGTTGCCAGGATTTATAGTTCTCCTACAATCAAAGAGCATTCTGAACCCCACCAACGATGGAATTGAACCAAACTTGGCACACAGAATTCCTATGACTAGCTAAAAAAAATACTGGATATCTTTGGGGGTAATTCGCTTTGATTTGGGGAAATTGTAGTTCACCTACATCCAGAGAGCATTGTGAATCTTTTTGTACAATTACAAAAATGACTATTTTAATTTCAATGTCGGGTACCCAAGCTAGTGTATAACAAAAAGGAAAATCCCTCCAATCTCAGGTCGAGAACAAGTGGCCACCATGACACCAAGCAAGCAGGACATGTCCCCGCATGGGCGAGAGATCAAAGAGAGTGGTGAGGAAATTGTGTTTTGAGAGTTCCAGCACGGATGAGCCTGGGAGACAACTGTAAATGCTGGGTTGGAGGAAGGTGACCAAGGAGAGGAGAGTAAGCCTGGGTGGGGCAGGGCATCGGGAGATGATCAGGGCGTTGCTCCCAGGAGTGGGCGAGAACGGCACTCCAGTGAGTGGGGATATGGAGCCGGCTTTGGGATTATCCCAGGAGAGAAGGAGAAAAACCATCACCAAAACATGGCATATCTTCCAACTGTCCTCAATTGAAAGGGCCATCCCCCTGTCATGCAGGAAAAGCATAATCAAAGCATCCCTGACAGATGGCCATCTAGCCTCAGTCCCAATATGCCTTTACTCAACTGTCGGGAGTGTTTGAATTGCCTCTCCTTACATTGAGGTTGGTCTAGGTGACCTTTGGGGTCCCCTTGCAACTTTATTTGCATATAGACTCCCTTAGAGTTTGCAGCACTCTCTTTATTTAAACAGACTTGATGAACAACTGTCAGGAGTGTTTGAATTGTGTATCCTTGCATTGGGGTCAGTCTAGATGACTTTTGGGTTCGCCTTCCAACTCTAATGGCTTATAGACTCGCACAGATTTTGCTGGGCTCTCTTTATTTCAACAGAGACTCAATGAACATCTGTCAGGGGTGTTTGAATTGTGTATCCTTGCACTGGGGTCAGTCTATACGACCTTTGGGATCCCCTTCCCACTTTATTTGCATATAGACTTCCTTAGAGCTTGGCGGACTCTCTTTATGCAAATAGAGACCCGATGAACATCCGTTGGGAGTGTTTGAATTGTGTACCCTTGCACTGTGGTCAGTCTAGATGATCTTTGGTGCCCCCTTCCAACTTTATTTGTATGAGTTTGGTGGACTCTCTTTATGCAAATAGAAACTTGATGAACATCTGTCAGGAGTGTTTAAATTGTGTACGCTTGCATTGGGGTCAGTCTAGAAGACCTTTGGTGCCCCATTCCAACTTTATCTGCATGGGCTTGGTGGACTCTCTTTATGTAAATAGAGGCTTGATGAACAACTGCCAGGAGTGTTTGGCTGGTGACTATTATAATGTTGGCAATACGTACAATCTCCAGGTCATGGGACATTGCGTGTGGGAAGGTGAGCTAAGAGTGCAAAACAGTCAAATACAGAAAATGTGGTTGTTGAAATATTTTTGCTATTTATCTTATTTTTGCCAGATGATGTATTCAGTTTCCCACTTCTTTGACCCAGGGTTACATCCATGCCAATGGAAGCCCGTGAGGTTGGCTCTTTTGCTGGTGTGAGCACTTCTCCAAGGGGGAAAATTGTCTAATTCTGGACCGATCCCAAAGGGCCATTCATTTCCTTTCTGCCGCTTCCACTTGGCAAGAGTGGTTTGCCAACCCTCTTCGACTCTGGAGCTGTTTCCCATTCATCCCTCTTCTCTCCGAGCTGTAGGAATGGACGAGAATAGATTACCTCCCAATCTGATTTGGCCCCGGTCACCCTGACATTATATTAATCAGGGTGTAGATTCCTGCAAAGGACTGGTTGATCGGCCTCGATTTGGGTGTTTCTGCAAATGAGGCCACAAACAGGATCTCGATTTCCGGTGTGTACAAATCAAACGTGACACACTGATCTAGAACATTGTTTTTGGATGACCATGCCAGGATCCCAGGGATGCTCCATCTGGTCTGGTTTTAAGGGTTCCCTTACATTTTATTACCATATGCAGAGTACCTTGGGTACCCAGCGTTGTAACTGTACCAAATCCATACGGTTGTGGGTGAACTACAACTCCCATCATGCCAGGTTAACCCTGAGAAACTCCATCAGTACTGAAAGTTTGTTATGTTGGGAAAGTTTGCTCTAGATGCATCATTGGAGACGTTCAGTGTGCTCTCTGGCTGCAGGGTAAACTACAACTCCCACCTTGGTGAGTCAGTCTCCTCAAACCCCTCCAGTAGGTTGAGTCATGGGGGTTCTGTGTGCCAAGTTTGGTCCAGGTCCATCATCGATGGAGGTCACAGTTTCTCTGGTTGTGGGTGAACTACAACTCCCACTATGGTGAGTCAGTCCCCTCAAACCCCTCCAGTAGATTGAGTTAGTCATGGGGGTTATGTGTGCCAAGTTTGGTCCAGGTCCATCATCGATGGAGGTCAGTTTCTCTGGTTGTGGGTGAACTACAACTCCCACTATGGTGAGTCAGTTCCCTCAAACCCCTCCAGAAGGTTGAGTTAGTCATGGTGCCAGGTTTGGTCCAGGTCCAGCATCAGTGGAGGTCATGGTTTTCCAGGTTGTGGGAGAACTATAACTCCCATTATGGCAAGTCAAGTCCCTCAAACCCCTCCAGTAGATTGAGTTAGTCATGGGGATTCTGTGTGCCAAGTTTGGTCCAGGTCCATCATCGGTGGAGGTCACAGTTTCTCTGGTTGTGGGTGAACTACAACTCCCACTATGGTGAGTCAGTTCCCTCAAAGCCCTCCAGAAGGTTTACTTAGTCATAGGGGTTGTGTGCCTCTTAGATTGCAGGTGAACTGTACATCCCAGGACCTACAACTATAAATCATGATGAATTCTCCCTAAACCTCTCCAGTATGTTCCATTGCTGATCTTTTCCTCTGTTTGCTGTGTGCTATACAAAGGGTTAGGGGAGGGGCAGTGGGTGGGGCCATGCAAATTCCACAACAATGGAGAAAGCAAAAAACACTGGGATGTCTGTGGTGGAGGAAAAACAGAAACACAATGGTGAAATGGTACCTATATGAACGCCTTCACTTGGGTGGTTGGCAGTATTGTATTTGTGGAGGACATTGGCGGGACTCTTGGACATGTTCATGGTGCTCATGGACAGTATGTGGAGAGCATTGGCAGGACTCTTGGACATGTTCATGGTGCTCATGGGCAGTATGTGGAGGGCATTGGCCAGTCTCTTGGACAAGTTCATTGTGCTCATGGACAGTATGTGGAAGACATTGGCAGGACTCTTGGACATGTTCATGGTGCTCATGGGCCGTATGTGGAGGACATTGGCCGGTCTCTTGGACAAGTTCATTGTGCTCATGGACAGTATGTGGAAGACATTGGCAGGACTCTTGGACATGTTCATGATGCTACATGGGCAGTATGTGGAGGACATTGGCAGGCCTCTTGGACATGTTCATGGTGCTCATGGGCCGTATGTGGAGGACATTGGCTGGTCTCTTGGACAAGTTCATTGTGCTCATGGACAGTATGTGGAAGACATTGGCAGGACTCTTGGACATGTTCATGATGCTACATGGGCAGTATGTGGAGGACATTGGCAGGCCTCTTGGACATGTTCATGGTTCTCAGGGACAGTATGTGGAGTACATTGGCAGGACTCTTGGACATGTTCATGGTGCTCACTATAACCTGCAATGTCATTGGAGGGAGGGCCATTTGTGTCTCCTGAGTAGTGGGAGTTATAGCCGTTTGTGGAAGTGACACACACACATTCATATTTTCACTTTTATTATGTGTACAGATTGTATGATGCACCTTTACTTTGTGTAGCATGCCTTGCATCTATTGGCATTCATTCCAACCATAAGCCTTTCTTTCCCTATCCTGGGGCGAGGGCTCCTAAGCCACTGTGGCATGACATCCTCCATTTCACCTCATTGGCCATCTTCACATTACAGCACTCATAGCAAAGGTTCAGATAATGAGCACCTCCCGTATTGCTGGCATAATAAATAATAAAGAATGGACATAATGTATTTTTAAAAGTTTCTCTTAATGCAATACCGGCATAGTGCTCCACCCAAATAAATGAAATTATTGCCATCTACTAAAAAGCAAAACAATGGGGAGAAAATGAATGGATCATCATCGCTGGGAGGAAAGTATTGCCGTGGAACTCTTATGCAACCGGGAGCTTTTCTTGCGGATCATGAAGTTCTCTGATTGAGATCTTCATCCTTTACCAAGAAATCCTTAAATGGCCTCCAGCAAGCTAGTATCTTTGGGTTTTTGCGATGGAAAAGTGGAGGAGGACGAGATAAAACACTGTCAAAGGGTTGGATCCAGATTTAGTGAAGCTTATCGATGGGGCAATGTCTGAAACCATTGTTTCAGTGAGTCTGAGCTAAAAGCATGCCCAATATGCAGCTTGTATGGTACAGTCTCGCTTATCCAACAATAATGGGAGCTTCTATGTGGAGTTTCAAGGCAGCAAAAGTAGATGGAGGAGAACAAAGAATGGTTTACCCCAAGGCAGCGTTCTTGCACCGACCTTGTTTAATATCTTTACTAACAATCAGCCACAACCACCACTCACAAAAAGCTTTATATATGCTGATGACCTTGGCGTAATGGCACAAACAAAAGACTCTGAAACAGCTGAAATCCAACTTACTAAATCCTTGGAAGATCTCTCCAGCTACTCCAAAGATAACCACCTGAAGCCTAACCCTGCCAAGACACAAGTGTGTACTTTCCACCTACGCAACCGTGAAGCCAAGAGGAAATTGAAAGTCACCTGGGAAGGTCAAGAGCTTGAACACTGTTTCCATCCTAAATATCTTGATGTCACCTTAGATCGAACACTAGCATATAGGAAACACTGCTTGAACACCAAGCACAAAGTAGCTGCACGCAATACGGAAACTGACTGGCAGCGCATGGGGTGCAGACCCAAAATTAGTAAGAACATCAGCCCTGGCCTTGTCTTACTCAACTGCCGAGTATGCCTACCCTGTCTGGCATAGGTCTGCCCATGCAAAGCAGGTGAACATAATATTGAACGAAACATGCAGAATAATCACAGGATGTCTTAAACCTACACCTGTTGATAAACTCTACAAGCTAGCTGGCATTGCCCCCCGCCCCCATGCACCATGGGAAGCTGCTGCTAAATGTGAGAGAAATACGGTTGCACACTGTGTAAGCCATCATCCACTACATGGCTACCAGCCTCCTCCCAGTAGACTCAAATCAAGGAAATCTTTATGAGAACTAACACTCCATGCAAACTAGGTGAACATAGAATTGAATGAAACATGCAGAATAATCACAGGATGTCTTAAACCTACACTTTCTGATAAACTCTATAAGCTAGCTGGCATTGCCCGCCCGCCCCCCCCCCCCCCCGATGCGCGATGGGAAGCTGCTGCTAAATGTGAGAGAAATAAGGTTGCACACTGTGAAAGCCACCCACTACATGGCTATCAGCCTCCTCCCAGCAGACTCTTGATTCTTTCACAGCTTGGACACCCCACCCAACTGCCTCAGCTCGAGCCAACTTTGCAGCGTTTTTCTCCCTAAATAGAGCTAAATCCCTTTGTGTAAATGTGTAAAAAGATGAGTGATTAACAAGAAGAGGCTCTGTTGCTACTGTTGTGCCCTGGCTTGCCTCTCTCTCGTACAGGCTCCTCGGGGCAGAAACTTGGAACTATTCCGGTAAGAAGACAAAGCAACACAGTATTGTCGCTGGAAAGATGTGGGTCTGGCCCCACTAAGAGCAGAAGGTTCCAACCTTTCTGTAGCTCCAGTTTTTTGAAGCAGAGAGAAAGAGAAGGGAAGACAGCAGGAAAGAGTATAGGCCCGAGCCACTCTTCCTGTGAGGTCGGCAAATCACAGCAGAGGACTATTGGTGCTAGCATGAGCCTCCCACCAGCCTCACGTGCTCTCCCTCGCCTGCACATGTGCACCATGCTGCTATCCGGCGAGCACACTTGGAGTCTCAGAAACAGCCCTCCCCTTGGAAGAGAAAGACAGGTGGAGAGATCTTCAGATTTTTCTGCCAAAGGTGTTCCCAAGACCATCAGAAATATATGTTTTCTGATGGTCTTTGGCGACCCCTCTGATACCTCCTCATGACCCCCCCAGGTCTCCCGAACTCCAGGTTGAGAAACACTGCCTTAGGCTACTGCGAGCCTCCCTCCAGCCTCACATGCTCTCCCTTCCCACTATGCTACCATGCACAGAGCACGCCTGCTCTTCCCTCACCACTTGAAGTCTCAGAAACAGCCCTCCCCTTGGGCGAGAGGCCAGCCAATCAGTACGGAAGAAGGCATTTGGTGGGAGGATTCGCCGTCTGTTTCCAAAAAGGAAAAGAAGGACAGCCGGAGAGAGCTTCAGATTTCTCTGCCAAAGGGGTTCCTGAGACCATCAGAAATATATGCTGCCATGCCCTGAGCATGCCTGCTCTCCCCTTCCCATTTGGAGTCTCAGAAACAGCCTTCCCCTTGGCTGAGAGGTCAGCCAATCACAGCAGAGGAGGGCTTTTGGGGAGAGGATTCACCGTGGGTTTCCAAAAAGGAAGAGAAAGACAGGTGGAGAGATAAGGGATGTGCTGCTTCACCTTGGCCAAGTGCTAAAACGGAGTGAAACAAAATGTGTCCTGACCCAGCTGGAAGCTCGGACTGTCCGCAGGGATGTTAATGATCTCTGTTGACATGAACATCACTTCTTTTATATCGTGAAGGGCTCTAACTGAGCAGCTCATCAGTAGCGGCCTTCCCAGTCAGCATTTACTGACAGGATAATCTCGGCTCAAGGAACGTTACGTGGTATTGGCTTCGGCTGCCATGCTGTCTCCCGGGCCGGAGGACAGGAGAAAGTACACCTGGCGTACAGCTATAATAGAAGGGGACATCACCTTAATTCCACCTCCATTAGACCTCGCCGGGTTGACGGTGACCCTTCTCACCTCATCAATATTCAAAAGCTCCCCCACCCCGGCTGCCAAAAAAGCTATAACCAGGGAAGTCAGAAATAATGGAATGCGGTATTGATTATTTTATGGTACGATTAGGTGTAATTACATCTCTCAAATTTTATTTTAATGCCACTTTCTACTACTTTTAAGCCTTTTAAAATGATCCAAAACATCTCCTTTTAATGGAAAGAACATGGCTTCCATTTAATCGCAAAAGACTCCCCCCCCCCCCCCCCAGTTAAAGAGTGACCTCAATCTATTTGAAAACATAAATTACCACTATGTATAAAACCATAAAAAATGAATGATGAATTTAATTCGGGCAAAGTGAGTGGGATTTATGCAGAGGAAGAAGGAAATAAGGAAGAGGGTGGCAGGAGTAAGAAACGCTGTTTATCCAGACGAAAAGGGACAGTTGAGGTGAAGAGAGAGAAGAAGGGCGTCGGGAAATGTGACTTTCACCACAATGCAAAGGAGCAGTGAAGGACTTTTCTGATAAGAAAGAAAGAAGCCGTGAAGGTGGCGGAAACTCTATTTTCAGTTCATTCTAAATTCAAAATAGAGTGATCTTGCTTTATTCTGGTTGAGAAAGTGCTCCTTAATTCCTGTTCAAGCTCAAGTATGCAAAAAGCAGCAAACAAATAGGTGGACTTGTGCGTGGAATTCGTTTCCTATGTTTCTTTCGCTACTTTTGGTACTTTGGGAGCCCATAACGGTAAAGACACTTCCGGTACAAAAACCCACCCAACACGAAAGCAAGCAGGAGCCAGTCTCGGCTTCTCCTTTGCTTTTCGGTATCACAGTTTAACCTTTTTATTAATCCCCAGCAAACAAAAAGAAAGTCTTCTGTAGCAAATTTGGCTTGCTTTAGAAAGTTAGTAAGTGACCTAACTTAAAGGGCTGGTGGAAGTAGCTGAGGAGGAGCTGGAAAATTGGTTAAAGAAACAAGTTAAAGATAGTGTGAAACCTGTTCTTATGTATTCGCATAACAGTCCTTTTGGAAGAAAAGAATAGTTTGAGAGAAACTCGTATTGAAACATTGTTCTGTAAGCAGCAAACATTTGATCCTATGTAACCACTATGCTTATGCCATAATACAAATAAACTAAGTAACTGTTTCACCTTCAAACAAACTCTCTCTCTCCATGTATCACTTCCGGCTTGAAGAGTCTTGAGGAGGAGGAGAAGATAAACCTTTACTCCTTAGTGTCATATTTTGCCCAGACTCAGCCTATCCCCTTCCTGACCCTTTTGCATTTCTGGTTAAATAAGCAAATAAGAGATCCCTTCAGCCAGGCCACGAGACCAGAGAGTGCTTTGCACTCTCATTTCCTGAAAACTACTGTCCTCTTCCCACTTGGAAGTGGGAAACCTCCTTAAAATGCCTTGGAAAGAGTGTGTGGCTGCTGGCATGGACAGCTCCAGAGATAAAGCACGCACATGCCTGCAACCGAGCACCTCTTCTCTAGAGTAAGAAACAGAACTTGCCTCCTTGCCTTGGAAAGTGTGTGTGGTGTGTGCAGGCCTGGGAGAGAAAGCACGGTTGCTTGCCCACAGACGAGCACCTCTCCTCTAGAGTAGAAACAAGTAAGAAGCCTCCGCAAAGCACATGCCTGCCTGCAGGTGAGCACCTCTCCTCTAGAGTAGAAACAGATTAAATGCCTAAAATGATGGGGAGTCTGGGAAGCCCCCCCCCCCTCATAACGGACCAATAGAAAATGAATCTTTCGGCACCCCAGAGCAAAAACAGATGTTTGTCCTCCCAAATTCGGGAGGCTCCTGACACACGGATCAGGGCCCCAAACAAAAGCCGGAACACAAAACAGGTCAAGGTTTAACCAAATTACACAAGCCTAACAGGTGGGAATGGCCTCCTCTTTGTACAAAGTAGAACTTCCACCACTGGACCAACCTGTTACTATTTGACATCATCCTCCTCATCATCACCATCACTATCAAATAATTCGCTCCACTGCTATCTCACCCCCTGTTTTTATCTTTAGTATTTTATTCTATTCATGCAGCCCGCTCACTGTTTTGTGTTATGAATGATCTTATTGCAAATGTATATTGGTTGTTGTATTCTTATAATTTATGTTTTATATAATGGATTATGTTGTTTATGTTTGGATTTTATTTTATTTTATTGCATTGTTGGGCTTGGCCTCATGTAAGCCGCCCCGAGTCCTGTTGGGGAGATGGTGGCGGGGTACAAATAAAATTTATTATTGTTATTATTATTATTAGAAACACAACATAGAATCATAGAATCATAGAATCATAGAATCAAAGAGTTGGAAGAGACCTCATGGGCCATCCAGTCCAACCCCCTGCCAAGAAGCAGGAATATTGCATTCAAATCACCCCTGACAGATGGCCATCCAGCCTCTGTTTAAAAGCTTCCAAAGAAGGAGCCTCCACCACACTCCGGGGCAGAGAGTTCCACTGCTGAATGGCTCTCACAGTCAGGAAGTTCTTCCTCATGTTCAGATGGAATCTCCTCTCTTGTAGTTTGAAGCCATTGTTCCGCGTCCTAGTCTCCAAGGAAGCAGAAAACAAGCTTGCTCCCTCCTCCCTGTGGCTTCCTCTCACATATTTATACATGGCTATCATATCCCCTCTCAGCCTTCTCTTCTTCAGGCTAAACATGCCCAGCTCCTTAAGCCGCTCCTCATGGGGTTTGTTCTCCAGACCCTTGATCATTTTAGTCGCCCTCCTCTGGACACATTCCAGCTTGTCAATATCTCTCTTGAATTGTGGTGCCCAGAATTGGACACAATATTCCAGGTGTGGTCTAACCAAAGCAGAATAGAGCATGGGGAGCAGGACTTCCCTAGATCTAGACACTATGCTCCTCTTGATGCAGGCCAAAATCCCATTGGCTTTTTTTGCCGCCACATCACATTGTTGGCTCATGTTTAACTTGTTGTCCACGAGGACTCCAAGATCTTTTTCACACGTACTGCTCTCGAGCCAGGCATCCCCCATTCTGTTTACAGCAGACACTCTGCTGACTGTTGAATTGGATCACACGTTGGACACTTCCCAAGTGTCTAGGACTGTGTGATGTATCAGCAATAATGCGTGCAGATCCCAGTAAGGTGGCCTTCTGCAGCTGACAGATGGCAATTTTGTCAGCGCTGATTGTGTTTAAGTGCAGGCCAAGGTCTTTAGGCACTGCACCCAGTGTGCCAATCACCACTGGGACCACCTTGACTGGCTTGTTCCAGAGTCTTTCAGTTCGATCTTTAAATCCTTATATCGTGTGAGCTTTTCCAGTGGTTTCTCTGCAATCCTGCTGTCACCTGGGATTGCAACATCGACGATCCATACTTTGTTTTTTAACACGATTGTGAAGTCAGGAGTATTATGCTCCAAAACGCTGTCTGTCTGAATCCGGAAGTCCCAGAGGAGTTTGGCGTGTTCATTCTCTGTAACTCTTTCCGGCTTGTGATCTCACCCGTTCTTTGTCACAGGCAGATGGTATTTCTGGCACAAGTTCCAAAGAATCATCTGAGCAATGGTGTTATGCCTCTGTTTGTAGTCCGTCTGCACGATCTTCTTGCAGCAGCTGAGGATGGGATCTATTGTTTCATCTGCTTCCTTGCAGAGTCTACATTTGGGATCAGTTGTCGACTTTTCAATTCTGACTTTGATGGCATTGGTTCAAATGGCTTGTTCTTGGGCTGCCAGAATCAGGCCCTCTGTCTCCTTTTTCAGAGTTCCATTTGATTGTTGTTGTTGTTGTTGTTGTTGTTGTTGTTGTTGTTATTATCTTATTAATAACACACAGCAATTTCTGGGCATCTGCACTAAGAATTACCGTACTTGGTGACTATCAATTCTCTGCTCTTCAATGTTCTCAGCATTTTGTGTCTTGCCTCATGATAATTTGTACTTCCTTGCCCAAGGATGGGAATCCAGCTTTTGCCGGACTCCAACCCTCAGCAGCTCCTGCCTGCATTTCCAAAGGGAAGGAATGCTGGGTGTTTCACACCAACAGCACCTGGAGAGCCACATGATTTCCAGTCCTACTTAAGAGTGGAGCCTTTTATGTGGTTTTTAGTCATCAGATAATGAAAACAACGATGGTTTTAATTAATAGTTGTAAAGATTTCTGGAAAGATTACTTTACTGTTAATGATTTGACTGCTGGACTAAAACTCTAGGAGACCAGTCACGGTTCAGGCATGGAAACCCAATGGGGAAGTCGCACTCACTCAGCCTCAGAGGGAAGCAATGCCAAAACCCCTCTTAATCAATCTTTTCAAGAAAGCCCCCCACACCTTACGGCAGTGTATCCCAACCTTCCTAATGCTGCGACCCCTTAATGCAGTTCCTCATGTTGTGTTGACTCCCAACCATAACATTATTTTCGTTGCTACTTCAGAACTGTCATTTCGCTACTGGTATGAATCATAATGTAAACATCTGATATGCAGGATGTATTTTCATTCACTGGACCAAATTTGGCACAAATACCCGATACGTCCAAACTTGTGAGGTTGGGATTGATTTTATCATTTGGGAGTTGTAGTTGCTGGGATGTATAGTTCACCTACAATCTAAGAGCATTCTGAACTCCACCAATGATGGAATGGAACCAAACTTGGCACACAGAACTCCCATGACCAACAGAAAATACTGGAAGGGTTTGGTGGGCATTGACCTTCAGTTTGGGAGTTGTAGTTCACCTACATCCAGACAACACTGTGGACTCAAACAATGGTAGATCTGGACCAAACTTGGCTTGAATACTCAATATGCCCAAATGCGAACACTGGTGGAGCTTGGGGAAAATAGAGTTTGATATTTGGGAGTTGTAGTTACTGGGATTTATAGTTCTCCTACAATCAAAAAGCATTCTGAACTCCATCAATGATGGAATGGAACCAAACTTGGCACACAGAACTCCCATGACCAACAGAAAATACTGGAAAGGTTTGGTGGGCATTGACCTTGAGTTTGGGAGTTGTAGTTCACCTACATCCAGAGAGCACTGTGGACTCAAACAATGATGCATCTGGACCAAACTTGGCATGAATACCCAATATGCCCAAATCCGAACACTGGTGGAGCTTGGGGAAAATAGAGCTTGACATTTGGGAGTTGTAGTTACTGGGATTTATAGTTCACTTATAATCAAAGAGCATTCTGAACCCCATTCATGACAGAATTGGGCCAAACTTCTCACACAGGACTCCCATGTCTTGAAAGGACTCGCTGGTATGAGCCTCCCTCCAGCCTCACACACTCTCCCTTGCCTGCACATGAACATCATGCTGCCATACAAATATTAATCATTACCTCTGTTCATTAGAGTTTTATAATGCCTTGAGTTTGGCCCTCCATCCACCCATGAATGCATGGTTTCTTCACAATTAAGAGTCCCACCCCCCCCCCCCCCCCTTGCCGGACCAAGCTTTGCATGAATGCTCAATATGCCCAAATGTGTACAGTGGTGGAGCTTGGAGAAAATAGAACTTGACATTTGGGAGTTGTAGTTACTGGGATGTATAGTTCACCTAAAATCAAAGAGCATTCTGAACTCCATCAACGATAGAATTGGGCCAAACTTCCCACACAGAACCCCTATGCCTTGAAGGGACTCGCTACAGCCTCACATGCTCTCCCTTTTCACTATGCTGCCATGCCCTGAGCACGCCTGCTCTCCCCTTCCCACTTGGAGTCTCAGAAACAGCCCTTCCCTTTGCTGAGAAGCCAGACAGTGGAGGGGGGCTTTTTTTAGGAGGATTCGCTGTCTGTTTCCAAACACGAGAGGCAAAGAGGTCTTCAGCCTTCTCTGCTAAAGGGTTCTCTAAGAGAATCCAAAATATGTTTTCTGGTGGTCTTTGGCGACCCCTCTGAAACCTTACAACCCCACCCCCCAGGGGTCCTGACCCCTAGGTTGAGAAACACTGCCTTAGGGTCTCCATATGTCACAAATGGCTTGAAGACACACAACACCAACAACAACCAGAGAAGAGATTTGGAACTTAATGTAGAGGACAGTGAATCACCTGTATGAGAACAGGGTTTGTAGCGTACAGCCAAGGAAGGAGGCACCCTGACACTAATTGGAGTGGAAGCCATGTGCTAACTATCTGCTTCCTGTCACCTGCCATCACCGAAAGAATGATGTGTCTGTATTTTTTTAATTTATGATCATTTACTCATGCTTTTAGGCAATAAAGGTGTCCATGTTGGCTTGCAAATCAACACATTAAAAACAATAGCACGGATAAGGCGGTACAAAAACCCACAGTCATCACAAAGTGCCAAAGAAGAACCAGCTCAAGTAAAATCCTCGTCCCTGGGCGAAAGGGGAGGAATTGGATTGTAAATAACACTTAAGCCACCAAATCCGGCAGGTACTGAGAATCAACTGGAACAGTGTTTCTCAACCTGGGGGTTGGAACCCCTGGAGGGGTCGTGAGGGGGTTTCAGAGGGGTCTATTTTCCACAAACTCCACCACTGTTCAAATGTGGGCATATTGAGTATCTGTGCCAATTTTGGCCCAGATCCATCATTGTTTGAGTCCACAGTGCTCTATGGATGTAGGTGAACTACAACTTCAAAACTCAAGGTCAATACTCACCAAACCCTTCCAGTATTTCTGTTGGTCATGGGAGTTCTGTGTGGGACATTTGGCCCAATTCTATCATTGGTGGGGTTCAGACTGCTCTTTTATTGTAGGTGAACTATAAACCCCAGCAACTACAATTCCCAAATGTCAAGGTCTATTTTCCACAAACTCCACCGGTGTTCAAATGTGGGCATATTGAGTATCTGTGCCATGTTTGGCCCAGATCCATCATTGTTTGAGTCCACAGTGCTCTATGGATGTAGGTGAACTACAACTTCAAAACTCAAGGTCAATACCCACCAAACCCTTCCAGTATTTTCTGTTGGTCATGGGAGTTCTGTGTGCCAAGGCTGGTTAACTTCCATCGCTGGTGGACTTCAGAATGCCCTTTGAACCAAAGTGAATTATAAATAATAATAATAATAATAATAATAATAATAATCTTTATTTATACCCCACCACCATCTCCCCAAGGGACTCGGAGCAGCTTACATGAGGCCAAGCCCAACAACACATCAATAAAAACAAAAAGCAATAAACAGAAAATAACACAATACAATTAATATAAATCACATATAAACAATAACCAATAAACAGTAACATGCAAGGATTTAAAAACCTGTCCAGATCCATCATTGTTTGAGTCCACAGAGTTCTATGGATGTCGGTGAACTACAACTCCAAAACCTACCATTCCCTTCCAGTATTTTCTGTTGGTCATTGGAGTTCTGTGTGCCCAGTTTGGTACAATTGGTGGAGTTTGGAATGCTCTTTGATTATAGGTGAACTATAAATCCCAGCAACTACAACTTCTAAATGACAAAATCAATCCCAACCCCACCAGTATTCAAATTTGGGTCTATTGGGTATTTGGGCCAAATTTGGTCCAATGAATGAAAATACGTCCTGCAGAACAGATATTTACATTATGATTCATAACAGAAGCAACATTACAGTTGTGAAGTAGCAACGAAAATAATTATATGGTTGGGAGTCACCACAACATGAGGAACTGTATGTATTAAGGAGTCGTGAAACACTGAACTAGAAACTACTAGAACGGAATGGCCAAGGTAGACCTCGACTGCTTTGCTGATGTTTTCTAGGTATGCTCTTTGCAAAGGAGAAAAGAGGTCTCAACACTCAAGGTGGCAACTATCTCTGGGGACGCAATGATTCCCTTGCATCTCTCTCTGTCGTCCATTATAGACTTCAGAGGATATTAACCAACCCGGAGCTCCTCTAAATAAGAGTGTCAGAGGGATTGCCAGGGGGTGGGGAAGAGCAGGAGGAGAAAAGGCAATGGCGGTGGATGTCTTTAGTGAGCTGAAATGCATGAACTTGACTGAACAAGTATTGATCCAGGAGGTCAAAAATGGCAGATCCTGCACCGAGAGGCCGCCTAACTAGCGCCAGAGTGAATCTGTGACAATTAAAGGGGGGTGGACCTTTCGGATGACACTCAAATCAAAGTGTTGCTCAAGGATAAAAAGGATAAAAAGCCCACTGGCCTCTCTTTATTTATTTATCGTCTCAGAAGCAATTGGGGGTACTGTTATAATGGATTTTTTTTAAAAAACACACACAAACAAGGTTAAAAGCTTGGCATTATACTAGATTTCCTTTGACCCAAAGCTGGCCACTTGGAGTGCCTCTGGTGTCACTGTGAGAAGGTCCTCCATTGTGCATGTGGGCAGGGCTCAGGTTGCATTGGAATAGGTGGTCTGTGGTTTGCTCTTCTCCACTCGCATTTCGTGGACTCTACTTTATAGCCCCATTTCTTAAGATTGGCTCTGCATCTCATGGTACCATCTCTGGAATGTGTCCAGAGGAGGGCGACTAAAATGATCAAGGGTTTGGAGAACAAGCCCTATGAGGAGCGGCTTAAGGAGCTGGGCATGTTTAGCCTGAAGAAGAGAAGGCTGAGAGGAGATATGATAGCCATGTATAAATATGTGAGAGGAAGTCACAGAGAGGAGGGAGCAAGCTTGTCTTCACTGTGTCTGGTTGTGATCCCCAGGTTCTGCCAGTAAGCTTTTGTATGATATTATTTCTAGCACCCACTTTTTGATTGATAGTCAAGCAGTGCTTCTTGTAAGTAAGAGCACGGTCCAGAGTGACTCCCAGATATGTTGGTGTGCTGCAATGCTCCAGTGGGATTCCTTCCCAGGTCATCCTCAGAGCTTGAGATGCTTGTCTGTTATTTAGGTGAAAAGCACATGTCTACATTTTAGCTGGATTGGGGATCAGCTGGTTTTTCCTGTAATAGGCAGTAAGAGCACCTAAAGCTTCAGAAAGCTCCTGTTCAACCATTTCAAAGCTCCCAGCTTGAGCGGTGATGGCATGATCGTCTGCATAGAAGACATTCTCTGTCCCTTTTGGCAGTGGCTGGTCATTGGTGCAACCTGGTTTTCCCTGTAATAGACAGTAAGAGCACCTAAAGTTTCAGAGAGCTTCTGTTCAACCATTTCAAAGCTCCCTGCTTGAGCCAAAAACCAAACCAAAGTGCTGTTCCAGCAGGCTCCAGCCAATCCCTTTCCAATGCCAGAGATACAGCTTAATGGTGTAACATTAGAAAATGTTGACCATTTCTGCTACCTTGGCAGCCACCTCTCCACCAAAGTCAACATCGACACCGAAATACTACACTGCCTGATCTCTGCGAGTGCAGCATTTTTCCGAATGAAGCAGAGAGTGTTCGAGGAACGGGAAATCCGTAGGGAGACCAAAGTGCTTGTTTATAAAGCTATTGTCCTCCCAACCCTGGTATATGCCTGTGAAATGTGGACTGTCTACACACGTCACATGCAATTCCTGGAATGATTCCTTCAGTGCTGCCTCTGGAAAATCCTGCAAATCTCTTGGGAAGACAAGCAGACAAACGTCAGCATGCTGGAAGAAGCAAAGACCACCAGCATTGAAGCCATGGTCCTCTGCCATCAACTCCGCTGGACCAGCCACGTTGTTCGGATGCCTGACCACCGTCTCCCAAAGCAGTTGCTCTACTCTGAACTCAAGAATAGAAAACAGAATGTTGGTGGACAGGAAAAAAGATTGAAAGATGGGCTCAAAACCAACCTTAAAAACTCTGGCATAAACACTGAGAACTGGGAAGCCCTGGCCCTTGAACACTCCAGCTGGAGGTCAGCTGTGACCAGCAGTGCTGCAGAATTTGAAGAGGCATGAATGGAGGGTGAAAGAGAGAAACATGCCAAGAGGAAGGCGGATCAAGCCAACCCCGACCAATACCGCCTTCCACCTGGAAACCAATGTTCCCACTGCAGGAGAAGATGCAGATCAAGAATAGGGCTCCACAGTTATCTGTGGACCCACAAGAATACTGATCCTGGAAGACTATCCTACTCGGCCAACGAGGGATTGCCTAAGTAAGTAAGTAAGTAAACTTGAGCGGTGATGGCACGATTGTCAGCATAGATGAAACTGTCCCTTCTGGCAGTGGCTAGTCATTTGTGTAAATGGAGGAGGCATGCTCCCCTGAGGCAGGCCGTTCTTTTGTTTTCATCATCTGCTTTTGTGACCCTGGAACTCAACAAAAAAGCTCCTGTTTTGCAGAAGATTTCCTATGAAGTGGGTGATGTGGTAGTCCTTTGTTAAGACAGTGAAAAGGGATCTCAAATAGGAGTACTATTTGCAGAAGTATGGGATTACACAAGCAACAATGAAGCAACGCAGGACAGTAAAACAAGCCATAGCTGGCGGAGCTTCCATCTATGCCAGGGCTTGAGTAAGCTTGTTCGCTACATAGAACAGATTAGGAGGCAGAATTCGGGAAAATGCACTATGCACATAGTATTTCAGAGGAAAAGTTTGGAGAATCACAAGTCAACATTTCTTAGGTTAAAAACTGGGATATATGGCCAGGTAGCATCAGAGTGTGGTCAAGATGGCAAGCGGTATTAATGAGGAAGAACAAACTATCTAGTGCCAACACACTAGTGAGATGATTCCATTTCAACAGCAGCGTGAGTAGTTTCACAAGCACATTTATTTATGTGAATGGGGAATTCTTGAGTGCTCTCTAAGATTATATTATCCTTATGATAGTGTACTACTTCACTGCGGTCTCCAGTAAAGAAAATTAATGTTTTAAATATATATGGATGAAGTATCAAGTGAGTTTGCCATTTTCTCTAAGTAGACTTCAGAGACAAAATTACAGAAAGGGCCCACCTGTAAGAATGGAAGCTATCTGGTATCTTTCTGAGCTACTATCCACAGAATTTCCCATCTATTTTGACAGTTGCAAGGATTAGGAGCTAAGCTGCAGTGCTGGAAACAAAGTACAGATGCCATGGACTGCTGAAAAGACAAATAAATGGGTCCTGGAGCAAATGAAGCGAACATCTCCCTAGAAGCCTAGATAACTGAGACTGATGTACTTCGGCCATATTATGAGAAGACATGACTCACTAGAAACAATGCTTGGTAAGATGGAAGGCTCTAAGAAAAGAGGAAAACCACATTCCAGTAGATTGATTCATTCAAGGAAGCCATGGTTTTGAATTTGCAAGACCTGAGCGAGACTGTTAATGACAGGTTGACTTGGAGGTGTCTCATTCATAGGGATGCCATAGCTGAAAGTCAACTTGAAAACAGTTAACAGTAAGGTCATGATCAATACTTTGAATTGTGCCCAGTCTCTGCTGTTTCAGTACAGCACTCTATCCAGTATGAACACTAGGCGTGTGCAAACAATTTGGAAGAGTCGGAAATTGTAAGACAATCGGATGTTTTGTAACTCGGACGCCCTATCTGAAGCATTTGCGTGGCCCACACCAAATATATTGGAATCGAAACTTACTCCATACCTTTTCATTTTAGTTTTGTAAATCTCGGATGGCTCTCAAAGTCAGTTTCACATTCAGCACAAGGAAGCAAAGCAATGCAAAGCCGAAAAGGCTGCCTGCCTGGATGCATGAATTAAAGGAGTCTTGGCATTAGGAGCCACGAACAGAGGGCGCACTGCATTTTGGGAATAGTACGGAACTCTGGCAAATGTAGTTTGGGAAGGGGAGGAGCCCTGTGCCAAAGAATTCAAAAGGCTCTGTCCTAAACTATATTTCCCAGCATGCATCAGCATCAGAAAGCCCCAATTCGGAGAGGAGATCAGTTTGTAACCAGTCAGAGTTCCAATATAAATGTTAATATTCTACACTATGATTTTTGTTTCTGGGTTAAGAATGGCAATTCGTAATTCCATCTGAACATGAGGAAGAACTTTTGGCCATCTGTCAGGGGTGATCTGAACATGAGGAAGAACTTCCTGACTGTGAGAGCTGTTCTGTCTAATTGGTTCTGTCATAAAAAAACATGGCAAAAGTTTATTACACTGCAAAAACGTCTTTGCGCAAAGGACATCGTCCTCTACATAGCAGCACATTATGCTTTGTTGAGTCTTCACCAATTTAATGAAGTTTCTGCCACAAAAACACTGGTTTATGTATTGTCTGTCTTTGTTAATGGTATAACGACATTAAACATTTGCAGTATATGTGTTCTGTAATCCGCCCTGAGTCCCCTTGGGAAGAAAGAGCAGAATATAAATAAAGTATATTATTATTATTATATTCACTTTTTAAAAAATTGCTGGAGTTTGGTACCCAAACGTTTCTATCTTGGGCCTCTCTTATGGAAGCCCCTCATCACCATAAATTTTCATTGCCATCTCCCAGCTGGTTCAGGAAGTTCATTCTTCCCGTTCTTTTAATGCCCCCCTGGATACACATCCGTTTGCGGCCCTGATTTGCAGCTATTTGCTCCCTTCCAAGTATTCTCTCGCATGCCTTCCATCAGAGGCCTGAGTGCCAAGGTTTTCATTACTTCCTAATGGCACATAGTCCGGTTGTATATATTTTTCTTTTTAAAAACCAATTAAAACCAAAACGTTAAGTAGCTCAGGCCGATCTAGCCCAGCCATTGATTTCGCCTGCTTTCCTCATCTATTAATGGGCATGCCTTCCCACTCGTAAATCTTCCTCGTGATGGATTTGAAAAAGCCCTTCCTTGCGTACCACCAGCGTCAATTCATCCTCCACATGTCCACCTGCCCTTGAAACCCCCCAAATGGTTCCCTTTCTGCATTGGCGAGCGTTGGCGTCCTTTGTGCATTCCAAGGGATGCTTTTTGCCATTTCTATCCTCTTGCAAACTTTCAAACCCAGGAGCCCGCAAATCGTTCTTGACCAAACCCTTGGTCCTCAATGTCTTCTTCAGAAGGATCATCCTCTCTTAATCCTTAATTACAGAGGAGCTGTCTCATTAGGCACTGCGGCTGCTTTTTACGCCATGCACACCTCAGACTAATGGCTTGCCCACACAAATAGCAAAAAGGCCGACGCACAAGGTTGAAACTGATCATGCAGGTCTACCCACATGCACAGAGACATGGTGTACTACAAAGTACACTGTGCTGTCTCCTAAATGATCTTTCAAAGATGGCTGCCCATTTATTGAAAATCTTGAGAGAAAGACTCCCACAGTTGGTGGAGCCCCGAAGCAGCTACCAGCGCCTAGGAGACTTCTGTTGTACCCCAGAGCAGAATCACCTCTGACTTTGAACACCATATCAGCTGGGTAAAATCAGCAAGCAGTTTATTTAGGCATATATGTAGCCAAAGCAGTAAAAAGTAATCCACAGTAAAAAGTAAATCAGCAAGCAGTTTATTTAGGCATATATGTGGCTTGGACAACGAGAAGATCCAACCAGTCCATACTTCAGGAAATAAAGCCCAACTGCTCATTGGAGGGAAGAATAGTAGAGGCCAAGATGAAGTACTTTGGCCACATCATGAGAAGAAAGGAAAGCTTAGAGAATACAATTATGCTGGGGAAAATGGAAGGAAAAAGGAAGAGGGGCCGACCAAGGGCAAGATGGATAGATGGCATCCTTGAAGTGAGCCCCCGGTGGCACAGTGGGTTAAACCCCTGTGCCAGCAGGACTGAAGACCGACAGGTCGCAGGTTTGAATCCGGGGAGAGCGCAGATGAGCTCCCTCTATCAGCTCCATCTACTCATGCAGGGACATGAGAGAAGCCTCCCACAAGGATGATAAAAACATCACATCATCCAGGGGTCCCCTAGGAAACGTCCTTGCAGACAGCCAATTCTCTCACACCAGAAGCAACTTGCAGTTTCTCAAGTGGCTCCTGACACAACAAAAAAAAATCCTTGAAGTGACTGGACTGACCTTGAAGGAGCTGGGGGTGTTGATGGCCGACAGGGAGCTCTGGCGTGGGCTGGTCCATGAGGTCACGAAGAGTCGGAAATGACTGAACGAATGAACAACAACAAAATGTAGCCAAAGCAGCAAAAAGTAATTCACAGTAAAATGTAATCCAATTGATGTAAAGGAAAGTAGGAACAAAGAGTCCAAGGAAATCTATGAGACTAGGCACTTGAATCCATGAAAACTACAGAAGCATTTTCCATAGGCTAAACACGAACTAGGCAGACCTTGGTGCTGAAATCTTGGTGTTAATCCAACATTGCTTCAACTAAAGCAACCATCCCTCACAAGTAATGTATAAACCCTTCTCTGATTCCAAAACTGCTAGGAACGGATTCTTTCTCAATTTCGGTTTGCTATCTAACTTCTGTTGAAGTCTGTCCTTTGTGCAGCTACTTGGACATACAAAGACACTCATCACCTGGCATGACAGTTCCCAATGATGAGAAAGTCATGCCTTGTCCAACAGTTACATTTCCCTCATGCCAGGAACAAACTACTGAATCCCAGAATTAGTGTTGGCCCTGAAAGTTTTCACTGCTCAAGCAATATTATGTTTGGATCCCACTTGATTCATATAGGACATTTTCTCATACAGCTATCAGTCTTAAGAAACAAGGGAGCCTCTGCATATGATGGGAAATTGTCTTGAAGATGTGCCCATCCCCATCTTTCTCGCTGAGCATCCGCCGGAGTCCTCTGCCGCATCATGGCTGACTTTTGAGGAGAGCGAATCAATTAGGGCTTTTGAAAAACTCACGCCTGTATGGCTGGCCCCACTGAGTGCTGACATCAGCTTGACTTTATCACCTTCTTTAAAGATGAGTATTTTATTCATAAGGCTACGCCTCCCTGAATCCAATCAAGTTTCCACATCAATTAGGCAGACTGACATCAGGTTTAACTATGTTTCTCCCTTCCAGAATTGTCGGATCTTTTAAGTCGCAAGGCTTGATCGTCCCAACAGAGTTGTGTGACGAATAATAACAATAAAAAAACAATAAGGATCTGGGATAATGTGTTGTCGGAGGCTTTTGTGACCGGAATCACTAGGTTGCTGTGAGTTTTCTGGGCCATATGGCCATGTTCCAGAAGCATTCTCTCCTGAAATTTCACCCACATCTATGGTAGGCATCCTCCGAGGTTGTTAGGTCTGTTGGAAACTAGGCGAGTGAGGTTTAATATATCTGTGGGGAAAAGAACTCTTGTCTGTTGGAGGCAGGTGTGAATGTTACAATTAGCCACCTTGATTAGCATTGAATGGCCTTGCTGCTTCAAAGCCTTGCTGCTTCCTGCCTGGGGGAATCCTTTGTTGGGAGGTGTTAGCTGGCACTGATTGTTTCCTGACTGGAATTCTCCTGTGGTTTTTTTTTTAAATGTTTCTCTCTATTTACTGTCTTGATTTGGAAGTTTTTTTTACTACTGGTAACCAGATTTTGTTCATTCTCACGGTTTCCTCCTTTCGGTTGAAATTGTCCTGATGCTTGTCAATTTTAATGGCTTCTCTGTGTAGTCTGACATGGTGGCTGTTAGCGTGTTTAGAGGCTGCAACAGATTGAGAAGTCAATCGTGTTAACCATGCCACTGGTTGGGACCCTCACTCTGTGAAAACTGTGTGTTGATTGGCTGTGCACCGACCTCCGCACATTAAAAAAACCTCACACACGGGTGTTTTCCAAGATGGGTTTAAAGCTAGCCTTAAAAACTCTGGCACAGACACCGAGAACTGGGAAACCTTGGTCCTTGAGTGTTCTAACTGGAGGTCAGCTGTGACCAGCAGTGCTGCGGAATTTGACGAGGCACGAATGGAGGGCAAAAGGAAGAAACCTTGACAGGGAGCGCCTTCACCTGGAAACCAATGCCCTCACTGTGGATGAACATGTGAGTCAAGAATAGGGCTCCACAGTCACCTTCATATCCACCGCCACTACACTTGGAAAGCCATCATACTTGGACAATAAAGGATGGCCTAAGTCAGGTGATCACAAAGGGGGTGTCAAAGGGGTCGCCAAATATCATAATAAAACAGTATTTTCTGTTGGTTATGTGATTTCTGTATGCCATGTTTGGTTCAATTCCATCATTGGTAGAGTTCAGAATGCTCTTTGAGTGTAGGTGAACTATAAATCCCAGCTACCACAACTCTGAAGAAGCTGAGGAGGTGATGGCCGACAGGAAGCTCTGGAGTGGGATGGTCCATGAGATCACGAAGTGTCGGAAGTGACTGAATGAATGAACGACTACAACACAACTCTCAAATATCAAGGTCTATTTTCCCCAAAATCCACCAGTGTTCCCATTTGGGCATGTTGGGTATGAGTGCCACATTTGGTCCAGATCCATCATTATTTGAGTCCACAGTATTCTTTGGATGTAGGTGAACTACAATACCAAAACTCAAGGTCAATGCCCACCAAACCCTTACAGTATTATCTGTTGGTCATGGGATTTCTGTGTGCCAAGATTGGTTCAATTCCATCGTTGGTGGAGTTCAGAATGCTCTTAGATTGTAGGCAAACTATAAATCTCAGAAAACTATAACTCCCAAACGACAAAATCATTACTCCCCAACTCCACCAGTATCCAAATTTGAGCATATTGGGTATTTGTGCCAAATTTGTTCCAGGGAATGAAAATACATCCTGCATATCAGATATTTACATGACGATTCAGAACAGTAGGAAAATGACAGGTATGAAGGAGCAACAAAAATAATGTTATGCTTGGGGGTCACCACCACATGAGGAACCGTATTAAGGGAGGTTGAGAATGACTGCCCTAAGTAACTAAGTAGGGAAAGATGCTGCCTATAGAAGTGAAAGTTTAGTGTATCCTCCCTGAAGAGATAGTCTTCCTTCCCAAGGCTTCGTTCTCTCTCTACTGGGGGAAGAGCAATAGGCACCTAGAGTTTCCAATCCAATCAATGTAGCTCCTTTGAAGAGTTGTGCATGTTTGCCCAAAGGAGTGGTGGGATTCTGTAGACAGCCGTCCGGTCCCCAAGGCGGTCTCCTGGTTACCCCAGGGCAGCCTCTTGGTTTCCTGTTTTAAAGGCTGTCCAGAGGCTGTGGAGGTGAATCAGCGCATTTCTAGCCAACCTTCCCGAGGGATCCATCCCTACGCACCACAATCTATTTCCAAGTTAGCAAGGCTAATGCTTTGGGAGGTCCCAGAAGGACAGTCTTCGTACCACTTCTTTCCAACTGGAGAATCCGTCGATTACACCACTGTCTCCCAAGCCAAGAGGCACAGACACGCACACGCCCATCGTCCTGGGCAACGTGCAATTACACGAACCTACAACTCTATTTATTGGAGAGGCTTAAGGTGACGGATGTTCGGAACACCTGGAGCTTTGGGAAGTGGTGGATTGGTTGCCCGCGCGTGTGCTTTCAAGTCAGCAAGAAAGAGGTGCCAGAGATCCACAAAATGCACACTCTTTCTTCTAAGCACCACAGAACAGAATTGGGATTGCAGTCCAGTTTGTGCATGTTAATAATAATAATAATAATAATAATAATAATAATAATAATGGCACACTGGGTGCAGTACCTAAAGACCTTGGCCTGCACTTAAACACAATTGACACTGACAAAATTGCCATCTGTTGGTTGCAAAACGCCACCCTACTGGGATCTGCATGCATTATTCGCCTATACATCACATAGTCTTAGACACTTGGGAAGTGTACGACGTGTGATCCAATACAACAACCAGCAGAGTGATCTTGTTTGCTGTGTACTAATCTTGTTATGTTTCTAATAATAATAATAATAATAATAATATATTTGTAGACCCTAACCCTAACCCTAACCCTAACCCTAACCCTAACCCTAACCCTATCCCACCAAAGGGACTCAGAGTGGTTTCCAGCATGTATGGCAAACATTCAATGCCAATTCAGTGTTTGTCTTTTCTCCAACATCTAAGCACTTGGTGCTCGTATTTAGGGAATCAAATTGGTTTTCCTGGTGGCATTGAATTAATTTGCATAGGTCACTTTTACTCAGGGGAGAACACTGAATTGAGTTACAAGCTGGGTAGATGCAGGGAACGCCATGGATGGAGCACATCTGGATTTCAGGAACGCCTTCCTGCGACAAGGTCCCCCATGACCTTCTGGCGAGGAAACTAGTCCAATGTGGGCTAGGCAAAACTACAATTAGGTGGATCTGTAATTGGTGAAGCGATTGAACACAATGCGTGATTCTCCCCAATGTTTCTAAGGCTTTCAAACGGAGGCTCTATGGCCATCTGTCGGGGATACTTTGATCATGCTTTCCTGCATGGCAGGGGGTTGGGCTAGATGACCCAAGAGGTCTCTTCCAACTCTATGATTCTATGACTGTACAGCAGTGGAACTGTCTGCTCCGGAGTGTGATTGAGGTTCTTTCTTTGGAGGCTTTCAAACAGAGGCTGGATGGTTATCCGTCAGGGATACTTTGATTGTGCTTTCCTGCATGGCAGGGGGTTGGGCAAGATGGTCCACGAGGTCTCTTCCAGCTCTGTGATTCTATGATTCAATGACTGTTCAGCAGTGGAATTATTTGCCCCGGAGTGTGGTGGAGGCTCCTTCTTTGGTGGCTTTCAAACAGGTTGGATGGCCATTTGTCGGGGATACTTTGATGGTGCTTTCCTGCATGGCTGGGGTTGGGCAAGATGGTCCATGAGGTCTCTTCCAACTCTATGATTCTATGATTCGATGACTGTTCAGCAGTGGAATTCTTTGCCCCGGAGTGTGGTGGAGGCTCCTTCTTTGGTGGCTTTCAAACAGAGGTTGGATGGCCATTTGTTGGGAATACTTTGATCATGCTTTCCTGTATGGCAGGGATTGGGCAAGATGGCCCATGAGGTCTCTTCCAACTCTATGATTCGATGACTGTTCAGCAGTGGAATTCTTTGCCCCAGAGTGTGGTGGAGGTTGGAGGTTTTCAAGCCGAGGTTGGATGGCCATCTGTCAGGGATACTTTGATGGTGCTTTCCTGCATGACAGGGTGTTGGACAAGATGGCCCAGGAGGTCTCTTCCAACTCTGTGATTCTATGACTAAGATTGTGATAAGATTGGTGATGAACACACGTAATTGGATAAGAAGTACAACCCCTTACTTCTGTGGGTATGAGGACAATAGGCAGGGGCGGCTCAACTCATTACGCAAAGTAAGCATTTGCAGTAGAGTTGATTTTGCCCAGCGGTGCTCTTGAGGCGCTCTTGGGGGAAAATAGACCTTGACATATGCGAGTTGTAGTTACTGGGATGTATAGTTCACCTACAATCAAAGAGCATTCTGAACTCCACCAATGATGGAATTGAACCAAATATGGCACACAGAACTCCCACGACGAACAGAAAATATATATCAGTGATTGGTGGGGGGATACTATTTGCTTACTGTTGAAAATTACTTAGGGCCGCCTCTGGCAATAGGATATTAGGAATGGCAATTGTCCTCCAAGGCAGTCCCAAGATCTTTCAGCTCTTAAAATGGTCCCTTGGCTGGATAACTGTAGTAGTCTCAGAAGTCTCCAGGAAGAGTGATGCTTTGTTTGAAGGCGATTTGCAGGAGGTCTGATACTTTTTCTGAGCTTGAAGCATCCTTTTCCAAAGCTGAATGGTCACTGCAGGTTTGGCATATGGGCAAGCAGTGAAACACACTCTGTTGTGCCCTCAAACATCTTTGGTGTGCTTAATGATATTGTCGGTCTTGCTGTTGGCACCGGATGAATGACATGATACAGTGTTCCCACGCTACTTTGCAGTTCATGTTTAACGAACTTGGTGTTTCGCAGATTTTAAAAAATATTAATTTAAAATATATATATCATGGTGTTTTCACTGTTCTGTGGGTTTTTGTCGCCGACACCGCTCTCCAAGGTGCTTTCCCTCCTCGGTCCTCCCTTCCTCCAGCCTTGAAGGGCCTTTCCTTCCTTTCCTTCACTTTCTTTTAAGCGTATAAAGACTTAAAATAGTGTATACCTACACACACACGCACATACACACATATATATAAATGTAATGTTCGTTTGTGGGATTAAAAGAACTCAAAAACCAGTGGGCCAATTAACACCAAATTTGGACAGCATACACCTAACAACCCAATGTATGTCCTTCACTTAAAAAAAATTGATTTTGTCATTTGGGAGTTGTAGTTGCTGGGATTTATAGTTCACCTACAATCAAAGAGTATTCTCAACTCTACCAATTATGGCATTGAACCAAACGTGGCATATAGGACTCCCATGACCAACAGAAAACACTAGAAGGGTTTGGTGGGCATTAACGTTGGGTTTGGGAGTTGTAGTTCACTTAGATCCAGAGAGCACTGTGGACTCAAACAATTATGGATCTGGACCAAACTTGGCACGAATATTCCATATGCCCAAATATGAACACAGATGGGGTTTGGGGGAAATAGACCTTGACATTTGGTATTTGTAGTTACTGAGATTTATAGTTCACCTACACTCAAAGAGCATTCTGAATCCTACAAATGACAGAATTGGGGCAAATTTCCCACACAGAACCCCCATGACCAACAGAAAATACTTAAGGCCATCCAGTCCAACTCTCTTCACCAGGGCAAAAAGAATGTAATCAGAGCCCTCCTGACAAAGAGCCATCTAGTCATAAATATAGATAGATATGATTCACACACAGAGAGAGATATAGTATCATAGATTTGAAAGGGACCCTTAAAGAAGGACAATGATATATTGCATGTTCCAGGGTGGGCAAACCAGACACTCTCCACATCAACACTGAGAAAGAGACAGCAAGAAATAATGTTTACCCACAAGCAGAAAGACATTATATATATTAGAAACCAACACTTCCTCATTACTTTATTTTCCAGATCAACAGACTGGGCCACAGCAATGCATGGCAGGAGACAGCTAGTAATGTATAAATATTGAAATTAATGGAGCGTCCCTACTTCGCGGATATTTGCTTATTGCGGGAGGTCCTGGAACGTAAGTAGTGATAGCATGGCCCTCCTTGGTTTGAACACATCTTCTTTCTCCGTTGCCCACTCTGTGATTCCTGACAGAGAAAACCAGAGATGAAATGGCCCCAAAATGTGGAAAGCGCATTCTTTTTGCTCCCGCCAGATGTGGGGGGAAATAACTTGTTTTGATATTTGCCGGAGTGAATTAATGTGGGCCTTCGGATAAAAATCTCCGACACACCCAGATGACACTTCCACCCCCAGCCGCAGAAGGCGATAACATCATCGGCTGACTTTGCCACTTCTGTCTTTTTCGCCCTTTTCGAGGGTTATGAAATACATATTTTGTGTAGCTGGCTAATGCCAAAGTTTCAAAATCCATGTAATTAAGATTAATTTAAGAGCTGCGCTGGATCATCTTGTGGCATCCACCCATTAATTAAAGAAACACTTTGAATTTCAGGTGCCTGCCTTAATATTTCACTCCACGCTGGCACGGTTCAGGCGAAGTTGGCCGAGGAAATAAAAAACGTCCAGGTGTTCAAGGCTGGGAGTGATGGGTTGAACGGCGGCGGTTGTTTTCTCCTGGGAGACAAGTGCCCTCTTCTGGAAGGCCTGCCACTACATGCAGAGAGAACTCTTTTCCGTACAGTACGCTGATATGGGAACACAGGCATGAGAATGTCTCTTCTTGGGAAAAACTAACTCATTAATATAATGTGCCAATTGCATAGAAAATGAGCTCCTAGTTGCCAAGAGTTAGGAAAGGCCGCCCTGACCTCATTCTTATCATACCTGAGTTGCAGGTTTTGTACTGGGACAGGCCTTGGTTCATTGGGAAGACGAGTCATCAGTCAGTTTGGTTTCTCTTGAGCAGCACATACACCAAAGCTATCATTGTTTTCCTGGAATCCACTGGGATGGCTAAACTGGTACCTTGTCACAACATTTGCCCTTATACGATTCCGGCACAGTTTTCCTGTCCTAATATAGTCTCCCCTATGAACCATCAAGGCTGTTAAGATCTTCTGGAGGGGCCCTGCTCTTGGCCCCACCACTGTCACAATCGCGTCTGGTGGGAACGAGAGACAGGGCCTTTTCTGTGGTGGCCCCCTGGCTATGGAACTCTCTCCTAAATGAGATTAGATCTGCTCCCTCCCTCCTGACCTTCAGGAAACTAGTGAAATCCTGGCTATGGTTTCTAATATATGTATTTCTTGCTGTTTCTTTGTCAGTGTTGATGTGGAGAGTGTCTGGTTTGCCTACTCTGGAACATGCATGTTCTGGTACAGCTGTACCAGGAGCTCCAACTTTATTTGCTTTGTATTAAATGTTTGCTTGCAGTCCTAGGTTTCAGGGACTTTGCAGGTAGGTGGCTTCTTTTGGTTACAGTCATAGGGCAAGTCACCTGTCCATCATCGTTAAGTTTTGGTTCCGCCCCTTGCTCAGGGCAATTGGGAAGGGAAGGGAGCCATTTTTAGTTAGTTAGTCTCAGCAAGGAAAGCTAATGTACATGACGTGTGCAAGCTTTCCCTGTACAAAAGCTTCAACCCTTAAGACTTTCCGGGGGAGAACAGTCTTAAAGAGTCTCCAGATATTTCCAGGGAAACAGCCCTAAAGACCAAAGAACTCCAGCTGGAGAATATCTAAGCCTTTACTGGTAGGTCCACTCAGTGCTTCGAGAAGCAGTTCGACCCGGTAGCGGAGCCCACATCAGTAAGGGTTAGATTACAGTCAGCCTGGGAGAAGTTAAAAAGGGGACTTTCCTTTAAAGTAAAGAAGAAGTTATAGAAGACAGTTGCCTGTCCTTCGTGGGCAAGTTTAGGAAGCTACCAGTTGCATAAAAGCCTGGAATCATTTGTTTATCTTTACTGAAGACAAGAAAAGTTTATGTTTGATTGTTCATTAATAAAGGATTTTGTTATACTTCACAAGCTATCTAAAGATCATTTGTGGTGGAAAGCCTCTGAGAACCTCTCCTTGGGCCCCCTGGCTTCTCGCTGGGCAAAGGTTGCACGTCCTGTTGTAAAGATAATTCTTTACAGGCCCAGTGCACAACAGAACAATGCATCATATCATTGTCCTTCTTCAGGGGTCCCTTTCAAATGATACTATATCTGTGTGTGTGTGAATCACATCTATCTATACCTATGGCTGGATGGCTCTTTGTCAGGAGGGCTTTGATTATGTTTTCTTGCCCTGGTGAAGGGAGTTGGACTGAATGGCCTTAACTATTTTCTGTTGGTCAGGGGGGTTCTGTGTGGGAACGTTTCCCCAATTCTGTTGTTGGTGGGGTTCAGAATGCTCTTTGATTGTAGGTGAACTTTAAATCCCAGTAACTACAACTCCCAAATGTCAAGGTCTATTTCCCCGCCCCTGCCCCCCCCCCCCCCCCCCAAACTCCAACTGTCTTCATATTTGAGCGCATGGAATATTTGTGCCAAGTTTGGTCCAGATCAATCGTTTTTTGAGTCCACAGTGCTCTCTGGATGTAGGTGAACTACAACTCCCAAACTCAAGGTCAATGCCCACGAAACCCTTCTAGTGTTTTCTGTTGATAGTCATGGGAGTCCTGTGTGTCACATTTAGTTCAGTTCCATCATTGGTGGAGTTCAGAATGCTCTTTGATTGTAGGTGAACTATAAATCCCAGCAACTACAACTCCCAAATGACAAAATCAATTTTTTGAGTGATGGTCACTCCTTGGGTTAGTAGTTTTCTTGAGGCCAAATTTAGCGGCAATTCATCCAGTGGTTTCTGAGTTATGTTAATCCCACAAACGAACATTACATTTTTATTTATATAGATTGCCCTCCCAACCCTGCAATACGCCTGCGAAACGTGGACTGTCTACAGACGTCACACTCAAGTCCTGGAACGATTCCATCAACGTTGCCTCCGAAAAATCCTGCAAATCTCTTGGGAAGACAGGCAATCAAACATGCTGGAAGAAGCAAAGACGATGCTCCTATGCCATCAACTCCGCTGGCCTGGCCATGTTGTCTGCACACCCAAAGATCACCATCTTTCAAAACAGTTACTATACTCCCAACTCAAGAATGGGAAACGTAATGTTGGTGGACAGGAAAAGAGATTGAAAGAGGGCTTAAAAACTGTGGCATAGACACCAAAAAATGGGAAGCCCTGGCCCTTGAGCGCTCTAACTAGAGGTCAGATGTGACCATCAGTGCTGCAGAATTCGAAGAGGCATGAATGGAGGACGAAAGGGGAAACATGCCAAGGGGAAGAAGTGTCAAGCCAACCATGACCAGGACCACCTTCCACCTGAATACTGATGTCCTCACTGCGGAGAACAAGAATAGGGCTCCACAGCCACCTACGGACCCACCGCCAAGACACTACACTTGGGTTACAAGGGACCACCTAAGTAAATACTTTCTCGCCATTTCGAAAGCCAACTATTGCCATGGCCTGCCAATGAGTATACCTTTACATTTTTTAAAAAACTAGAATTTCTCCTCCTCTTCTCTTTCCTGAGGTGTCAGTGTAACTCTACATGTGTTCTCATTCTTGGGGAAAATGTTCATGATTATTTCATTTTGTGGCGGTAATGGAAAATACATTTTAGTGCTTGTGTTCCACATTTGCAATTCATGTTTCCATACATGATTACATTAAGTCTGTGTTCTGTCATTTTTGATGAATGTAGCTTGTTTTCTGTAAAAAACAGACCCCGGGATGGAAAGTGACAGAAGTGAAGCCGTAACAAAGGGCGATAAATTTTTCATCGCGGTGGCACCAAAAGCACGAAGAAGCCCCCTGAAAACTCAAGGGCGGCTCAGGGAAAAGAGAGGGGAAAGGGCACTTCGGCCACACAGGGAACGGTGACCCATTGTTATTGTTGAAGGAGCACGCAAGGGCAATAATGGGGCAGTGACAGCCAATGATGGCACATTTGGCTTGGTCCGGGGTTGACAGATTATCTTTTTATTATCAGCTCAGTGGAGCAAATGTCAGGAGTGAGTGGATTTTGCATTAGCCAATTGACCTTAGCTGGAGGAGGTGGGTGGTCGCTCATTGGCACGGCATCTGGCTGGCAGGTAAAAGGCCCAAAGGGATGAAGCCCCCGGGATCTCACTTTCAACACCAGTGTTTCTCAACCTTCCTAATGCCGTGACCCCTTAATATAGTTTCTCATGTTGGGGTGACCCCCAACCACAACATTATTTTTGTTGCTACTTCATCACTGTTATGAATCGTAATATACATATCTGATATGTAGGATATTTTTCATCCACTGGACAAAAGGTAAAGCTAAAGATTTCCCCTGACATTAGGTCTAGGAGTGTCCGACTCTGGGGTGGGGGGTGCTGCTCATCTCTATTTCTAAGCCGAAGAGCCAGCATTGCCCATAGACACCTCCAAGGTCATGTGGCCAGCATGACTGCATGGAGCGCCATTACCTTCCCACCAAAGCGGTACGTACTCACATTCATATGTTTGCGAACTGCTAGGTTGGCAGAATAATAATAATAATAATAATAATAATAATAATAATCTTTATTTATACCCCGCCACCATCTCCCCGATGGGGACTCGGAGCGGCTTACATGAGGCCAAGCCCAAACAACAAAATACAATGAAATACAACCGAAAACGCAAACAAAGCACATCATAATTACATAAAACATATAAATAAATAACGATATAAAATTACAATAACACAATCACAATAACGGGCTAACAGCGGGAGCTCAACCTGCTCCCCGGATTTGAACCGCCGATCTTTTGGTCAGCAAGTTCAGCAGCGTCACTGGACCAAACTTGGCACAAATACTCAATATGCCCACATATGAATACTGGGGGGTTGGCAGGGGATTGATTTTGTCATTTCAGACTCATAGTTGCTGGGATTTATAGTTCACCTACAATCAAAGAGCACTCTGAATTCCAGAGTGGAAGGGTTTGGTGGACATTGACCTTGAGTTTGGGAGTTGTAGTTCACTTACATACAAAGAGCACAGTGGACTGGATCTGGACCAAACTTGGCATGAAGACTCAATATGCCCAAATGTGAACACAGGTGGAGTTTGGGGGAAATATATCTTGACATTTGGGAGTTGTAGTTGCTGGGATTTATAGTTCACCTACAATCAAAGAGCATTCTGAACCCCACCAATGATAGAATTGGGCCAAACTTCCCACTTAGAACCCCCATGCCTTGAAGAGACTCGCTGGCACGAGCCTCTCTCCAGCCTCGCATTCTCTCCCTCACCACGCTGCCATGTTGGTCTGCACGCCTGGTCTCCCCTCCATGCTTGAAGTCTCAGAAATGTGCCTTCTCTTAGCTGAGAGGCCAGCCAATCACAGCCTAGGAGAGCTTTTGGTGGGAGGATTCGCCATTTATTTCCAAAAGGGAGGAGAAAGACAGGGGGAGAGATCTTCAGCCTTCTCTGCCAAAGGGGCTCCTAAGACCATCAGGAATATATGTTTTCTGATGATCTTTGGTGACCCCTCTGAAACCCCTTCACAACACCCCCCCCCCCGACCCCCAAGTTGAAAAACTCTGATGAATACCCAACATTACACAAATGAGAACCAGGACCAATGTGGAGTCTGGTCAAGATGACAAAAAGTTATTAATGAGTTCATTAAAGTTATTAAAAGGAACTAAAGGCTTCCGCGCAAAACAACCTTTGCTTAAACTAGTCTGTAATAGGAACGGATGCTGGGTAAAACCAATTGTGGCTAGAATGGATATCTGAATGTCAAAAAAAATCTCTCTGCCTTTTAAGTAGTTTTAGCAGCAACAGGAACATAAAAAGTATGAGAGAATAGGGCTAACCTCAAATGCATTTACATCTTGAAGCAATAAAATAACACACACACACAGAGGAAAAGCATGCCACGGACTCCGCTCGAGCAACAAGTGAATATGCTTAGAGATTTTTGGGTGGCTTTTAAAATAAGAACTTCCCAATCTTCATAACTTAACTGAGGGTTTCAAACACCTGAATGAACGAGAAAGCAAGTGGGTTTTACTCCTCCAGAAAATAGGTTTGAATACTTAACTCTTAAAGTCTTGCTTGACTCCCTGTGTATTAATCCTCGCCACATTTGCCACCTCTTCTTTTGTGACAGGCCAGTTTAACATGATCCTCTCTATCTCTTTTGGGAAACAATGACACCCCTGTAACGGCAACTAAGATTCAGAAACAACTAGACTTGTGCATGGAATTCATTTCTTCCGTTTCTTTTGGTACCTTTGGTCTTTTCTTTCAGTACAGTTTCTTTCGGTACCTTTGGTCTTTTCTTTCGGTACAGTTTCTTTCGGTACCTTTGGTCTTTTCTTTCGGTACCTTTCTTTCGGTACTGTTTCTTTCGGCACCTTTGGTCTTTTCTTTAGGTACCTTTCTTTCAATACTGTTTCATTCGGCACCTTTGGCCTTTTCTTTTGGTACCTTTATCGGTACTGTTTCTTTCAGTACCTTTGGTCTTTTCCTTCAGTACTTTTCTTTTGGTACCATTTCTTTCGGTAACTTTGGTCTTTTCTTTCAGTACCTTTCCTTCAATAGCGTTTCTTTTGGTACCTTTGGTCTTTTTCCTCGGTTCCTTTCTTTCGGTGCTGTTTCTTTCAGTACCTTTGGTCTTTTCTTTTGGTACCTTTCTTTAGGTACTGTTTCTTTCAGTAACTTTGGTCTTTTCTTTCAGTACCTTTCTTTTGGTACCATTTCTTTTGGTACCGTTTCTTTCGGTTCCTTTGGTCTTTGGGAGCTTGTAACAGTAAGAGCCCTCCCGGTACGAAAACCTACACAACACAAAAGCAAGTGGGAGTTGATCCTGGCTCCTCCTCTGCTTTTCTGCATCACAGTTTAATCTCTTTTATTAATCCACCAGCAAACGGAGAGAAAACCCTAAATCCCTGAAAACTACTCTCCTCTTCCAGGTCATTGCTCTTCCATACCTGGAAGTGGGAAGCCTATTTAAAGTGCCTTGGAAAGAGTGCGTGGCTGCTATCGTGGTGCAGCCTGGGAGAGAAAGTGCACGTGCGACTGCCTGCATCTGAGCGCCTCTCCTCTAGAGTAAGAAACCTCTCCTCTAGAGTAGAAACCGCTTAAATGCCTAAAATGACAGGAAGGGGAGCCTGGGAAGCCCCCCTCCCCCATAATAGGCTGATAGAAAAAAATATAAAATGTTATAAAAATGCATCAAACAAATGCTGGAAATGTAACCAACAAGTAGGAACCTTCTTCCACACCTGGTGGACTTGTCCAAAAGCTAAGGAATTTTGGAACATTATTCATAGTGATATCCAAAAGATTTTAAAAGTACAAATTAAAAAAGAGCCGGAGTTTTTTCTATTAGGCATGTTAGACTTTAAAGGTGAGAAAAATAAAGAAAAACTATTCAATTATCTAACCACTGCAGCCATAATTGTTTTTGCAAATGAAATAAGTGGCGAATGAAATAAATACCCTAAAGGGAAGACTGGCAAAATAAAATCCTAGAGATAATGAATACGGACGAAGTAACATATTGGCTAAGGTCAAATCAAGGAATACCAATAAAACATACAAACTGGGACCTGGTAAAAGATTACAGAGACAATGGAAAATAGAGATTATTATATAAAAAGAATCAACTACAATTAAAGAAGACACAAAATAGGAGAGTGAACTATTTCCTCTTCATATAACAAAAACTATTGAAGACCAACGAGGACTAAATGGAAGTCCATTAATATTAATATTTATCCTTTTTAAAAATATTATTATTATTATTATTCCTTTTTCTCTTCTTTGGGGTTTGTTTCCCCCTAATTCATCAATACTCCCACTTTTCCTACTTTCCTATCCATGACAATAATATTCTCCCACTTTCGATGTATAAATCTTACTCTCTCCTTAACTTCATAATACTCATTAATAAAAATATATCAAAAAAAAAAGAAAGAAGAAAAGAAAACAGATCTTTTGGCACCCCAGGGCCAAAATAGATATCTGCCCTTCTGATTTCGGAAGGCTCCCGAAAAATGGATCGGGGCCCCCACTGAAAGCCGGGAAATGAAATGGGTCAAGGTCTACCACAAGCCTAGAACCCATCTATATTTCTTGAGTTCACAAAACCGATTGTCTGGGAAAGCTCTGAGGAATGTCTATGGGCAAAACAGCTTGCGATGTTGTTGATTGTGGAACAAAAACATCATTAAATGGTGTCTGGCGAGGCCATAAGGAACAATCATGGTCAAAAACAGGGTGAGATGATAGGCACCAATTACTAGCTTATTAATTTCAAAAAAGCAACAACATAGAATGACGTCAGAGTTTATGGACAGCCGTCTGGTTTTGGGACATGTTAAAGGCCATCTTTAGAAGAAGATGGAAAAAGAGAAATATAGAAACTGCAAGTCACTTCTAGTGTGAGAGAATTGGCCGTCTGCAGTGTCCATTATACACTGACAAGACAGACAATGTCATCAAAGAATATGATGCAGAACTGCCCATTCACCAGCTCCATGGTTCAGGAAGGAAGGAAGGAAGGAAGGAAGGAAGGAAGGAAGGAAGGAAGGAAGGGAGGAAGGAAGGATCCAACCTTGTTTACACCAACCTATAAGTTTTGAAAGTGAGGCACGGCACACTCAATATGCTGTGTGCTAATTCTATTTAAATTACCTGGATAATATGCCAATGATAATGTAGTCTATGCACATTCAGAAAAAGACCTACAAGTCACTCTAAACACCTTTGCAGAAGCATATGAGAAGCTCGGCCACTCATTGAACATTGAGAAAACCAAAGTGCTCTTCCAGTAGTCACCAGCCAATCCCTCTGCTATGCCAGAAACACAACTTAATGATGCAACATTAGAAAACATTGACCCTTTCCACTCCCTTGGCAGCGACCTCTCTGCAAAAGTCAACACTGACACAGAAATGCTATACTGCCTGAGCTTTGCGAGTGCAGTATTCTTCTGAATGAAGCAGAGATTGTTTGAGGATCAGGACATCCGTAGGGAGACCAAGGTGCTTGCTTATAAAGCTATTGCCCTTCCAACCTTGTTCTATGCCTGCGAAACGTGGACTGTCTACAGAAGTCACACTCAATTCCTGGAGCAATTCTGTCAGCGTTGCCTCTGAAAAATCCTGCAAACCTCTTGGGAAGACAGGCGGACAAATGTTGATGGCTGGAAGAAGCAAAGACCACCAGCATTGAAGCGATGCCCCAATGCCATCAACTCTTCTGGATCGAATGCCATGTTGTCTAATTGCCCAAAGCTCACCATCTCTCAAAGCAGTTACTCCACTCCCAACTCAAGAATGGAAAACGGAATATTGGTGGACAGGAAAAGAGACTGAAAGATGGGCTTAAAGCTAAACTTTAAAAATGTGGCATAGACACTGAGAACTGGGAAGCCCTGGCCTTTGAGCGCTCTAACTAGAGGTCAGCTGTGACCAGCAGTGCTGCAGAATTTGAAGAGATACAAAAATCTCATAAGGCAGAAACGTGCCAAGGGGAAGATATGTCAAGCCAACCCTGATAGGACCACCTTCCACCTGGAAACTGATTGTCATATGTTCTGCAGCTGATGGTGGTTGGTGATGGAAGGGTTAATGTAAGTATTAGTTCTAGAGGGTTTGGTAATCTGTAAGTGGGAGTTCATGGGTGAAAGCAATTAGGGGTGGAGGTGTGCAAGAGATGGGTCACAGCTAGGTGTTACTGGATTTAAGGAGCTAACCTTGAGACTGATCTTTGGGTGAAAAGTATCTGTTGCATTTTGGTGGTGGATGCTGCTGGCTTTTCCCCCAGGTCTGTTGGATTTTTCGGTATCCTGACCTATCTCTTGTAATCTTGGAATCCTGGAACCTTGAACCTTTGGACTGGCTTTTGACTACGGTATAGATCATACTTTTTAAACAGAGGGCCACATCACAGTCTCTCAGACTGTTGGAGGGCCGGATTATAATTTGAAAGAAACATGAATGAATTCCTATGCACACTGCACATATCTCATTTGTAGAATCATAGAGTTGGAAGAGACCTCATGGGCCATCCAGTCCAACCCCCTGCCAAGAAGCAGGAATATTGCATTCAAAGCACCCCTGACAGATGGCCATCCAGCCTCTGTTTAAAAGCCTCCAAAGAAGGAGCCTCCACCACACTCCGGGACAGAGAGTTCCACTGCTGAACAGCTCTCACAGTCAGGAGTTCTTCCTAATGTTCAGAGGGAATCTCCTTTCTTGTAGTTTGAAGCCATTGTTCCGTGTCCTAGTCTCCAGGGCAGCAGTAAACAAGCTTGCTTCCTCAAGAGTTTTTTGTAGTGCAAAAAACTCTTGAAAACAATACAATAATTAAAATGAAGAACCATTTTAACAAATATAAACTTATTAGTATTTCAGTGGAAAGCGTGGGCCTGCTTTTGGCTGATGAGATAGGATTGTTGTTGTTGTTGTTGTTGTTGTTGTGTGCTTTCAAGGCGTTTCAGACTTAGGTTGATCCTGAGCAAGGGCCGGGTAAATGACCTTGGAGGGCCGTATCTGGCCCCTGGGTCTTAGTTTGAGGACCCCTGATATAGACTCTTGATCCCTGGACTTTGTTTATTGAACTCTCGGCATTTGACCACTGGACTGGACCCTTTTGACTATGGAGTTGTTTTTGCTATCTTTATGTTTTATGTTTTGGTATATTAAAACAGCCAGCAAGTAAGTGCTGTTTTAATTAAACTATTTGATAAAACTGGGAGTTTGATTCATCTCTACCTAAATAAGGCAGAGCCCTGGCAACGTGACACTGATGTCCTCACTGTGGAAGAACATGTGGGTCAAGAATAGGGCTCCACAGTCACCTACGTATCCACCATTTGGAAGGCATACTCGGACAACGAGGGATGGCCTAAGTAAGTAAGTATTTGGAGATGCAATGATCAGAGCCTGTTCTTCCTCCATTACCACCATTCATCATACTAAAACGATATCTTTTCTCTTCCCTAGGCAACCATGATGAAGTCCAGCCAATAGAGTCCAAGCAACCTCCCCAAGCTGCCCTCAATGTCTATTTGATAATGACTAATACTGCTTTTAAGTAAATATTCGGGGGGGGGGGGGGGGCTCTTTCTATATCCTTTGGAGGGGGCTCATTTTATTATTATCATTTTCTTATTCCCCCCTCTGCAAATAATGTAAGTGAGTCAGCGTTCTGGTCTCTCTCTGGCTCTAATTCAGTTTAAGGAGGGTAACCTTTGACTCCTTTTTACTATACTAACCCAGCTAAGAGAACACTTAGCGATTTCTCCACTATCTACTAAGAGAGAGTCTGGGTTGGGGGTGGGGGGGGGGGGGAGAGCAAGAGATAGTGCAGGGCTTTGGGGGGGGGGGAGAGGAAGGGAAACAAACTTTCACATAAAATTATGGTATATGGATAATTGAGAAGTTTAAAAACATGAATCTAATTGTGCTGTCCCTGGAGAAGCCAATATTGAGCCCTCCTATAAAAGGCTTGGAGTTACCCAATGGTGATTTATTGCTAAATCCTAGTATTTTTCAATACATTATAGTTTTTAAATTGTGTTTAAATTGAGTGTAGAAGAGCAGAGGCCATTAGGAGATGCAGAAATGATGATTATATTTAAATATTCATGCACGCAGTACCTTATTATTGAATCTGAACACTAACAAAATCAATATTAAGTGCGGTTTGACATGAATTTATTTATGAATTTCGACTCTCTAAGTACTGTATTTTTTCACTCAAAAAATGGTGGGTATAATGTAGTAATGATATCAAAACAGAGTGTCAGAGAGCATTAGCCGAGGAGGTTATAAACCTCCGTATTACGGGGCCCCGTGCCGCCCTCAAAAGTGCTTAGTGCACAAAACCAAAATGACTTTTTTTATTTATTTGAAACACGTACATGCAGAGAGAGAGAGAGAGAGAGAGAGAGAAATAGGAAGGAAATTCTCGGTCGGAAATTACACTGCAGAGGTTTTCTAGGCTCTCAGGACCAGCGTAAAAAGACAGCGGTATCTTTTGGGGCAAAGCAACAACCTGGTGGAACAGCACGGTAGACAGGGTTATTGTTGTGGGTTTTACAAAAAAAATATTATTAATTTTATTGACAAATATTTATTATTATGTAAAATATGGGCAAACTCGCAGAAAATAGCATACAAATTCCTTTTGAAATGCAAGAATTTGGGTTACATTAAATAGAGTCTCCCTTATCCGGCCTTTGCTTATCCGACATTTCATCTTATCCGACGATCTTATCCAACACCCCCCTTTCCTCCAGCATTTCCCCTTCAATTAAAGGAGCACTCCCCAACTCCCTCCCCATTGTATTGTCGAAGGCTTTCATGGCTGGAATCACTGGGTTGTTGTAGGTTTTTCAGACTATATGGCCATGTTCTAGAAGCATTCTCTCCTGACGTTTCGCCTGCATCAATGACCTCTGAGGATGTTTGCCATAGTTTGCCACGTCAGGAGAGAATGCTTCTAGAACATGGCCATTTCCAGTAGAATCTCGCTTATCCGACATTCCGTCTTATCCGACGCTCTTATCCAACATCCCCCTTTCCTCCAGCATTTCCCCTTCAATTAAAGAAGCATTCCCCAACTCCCTCTCAATTCCCAGTCTCGCTTATCCGACCTTCGCTTATCCAACATTCTGTCTTATCCGATGCTCTTATCCGACACCCCCTTTCCTGCAGCATTTCCTCTTCAATTAAAGGAGAGCTCCACAACTCTCTCCCCATTCCAAGTAGAGTCTCGCTTATCCAACCTTTGCTTATCTGACATTTTATTTTATCCAATGCTCTTATCCAATGCCCCCTGTTTCCTTCAGCATTTCTCCTTCAATTAAAGGAGCGCTCCCCAACTTTTTCTCCATTCCCAGTAGAGTCTTGCTTATCCAACCTTTGCTTATCCGACATTCCATCTTATCCAGATGCTTTTATCCAGCTATATAAAATCAGTCTCTCCAGTTTGTGAAATATCAGGGTACAAGGCTCCCTCATATTCATATGCAGGCATGTTTACACACTTGCCTGTTAGGAAAAAGAGGCACCTATTCTCACCCCCCACCCCACCACCACCACCACCCCAATTAAATTTCTAGATAATCTGGAAAGAAGCTGAACACCATAAAGAATAATGGTTGCAAACTATGGTGGGCAGCCATATCAGTCTAGTTCAATAACATCAACCCAAGGTCCTTGTGGCAATGTTAAGGCTACAAAATCCATTGTGTTTGAACTTTTCTGAGCCTGTCATCTACCTCACCTCATCCGATGCGCTGCCCTGAACTCTCTCGGGGAATTAGGGGGTATATAAATCTATTATTATTATTATTATTATTATTATTATTATTATTAGTGCTGTATTTGTCTTGGCAAACTGTGAATAGGTGATATTTAATGCCACGTCTCTGAAACTGATTGTTCAAATCTGAAGGAGGCGGGGGATTATTTTGGGCCATGGCTTCAAGTCAGGGCTGTGGAAACCCAGGATGCCTGATAACCCAAATAAACCTGATGCTGCCAGCAATAGATGCCAAAGCAATGCCAGTGCCAAAGCACGAAGAAGAACTCCAGAGGCGAGATTAGCATAACAGTTTGGCATTTGCATCGGCCGCTGGTTCTGTGCCATCAGAAGCCATGGGAAAATCTGCCCTTTCCCCTTTTTCCCTTTATGAGCATTTTAAAAATCTGATTATTTCTTCATCTCCAATATGGCCAAATTTGGAATTGTTAATCTGTTTGAAACCAAACAGTAATAACATGATTCCCCATTAGGTCAACTCAATAGGTTCAAGCATTCAAAGCATGGGAAGTTGAGTTGTGCTTTCCTTTGGTTTTCCTTTGTGACATCGTTCTTTCGTTACGTGCTCCCCAAGGTCACGAAGGTAACGAAGGAACGATGTAACGATGGAAAACCGAAGGAAAGCACAACTCTACTTTCCATGCTTTGAATGTTTGCACCTATTGAGTTGACCTAATGGGGAATCATATTATTACTGTTTGGTTTCGAACAGGCAGGCATGTGCTTTAAGGAGGCTTCTTACCTACTCTAGAGGAGAGGTGCTCAGCTGCAGACAAGCATACACATTAAGGAGGTTTCTTACATATTTCTCTGCTCTAGAGGAGAGGCGCTCGGCTGCAGACAGGCACATGCACTTTCTGGGCCTGCACACCATACATGCACTCTTTCCAAGGCAAGGAGGATGCTCATGAAAAGTAGGCAAGGAGCCGGTATTGGCTCCCATCTGCTTTCGTGTCAAGCTGATTTTCGTACCAGGAGTATGGAAGGTAGGAAGGGTGGGAGGGAAGGGAGGGAGGAAAGAGAGAAGGAAGGAAAGACCAAAAAGAAGACAAAGAGGAAGGAAGGAAGGAAGGAAGGAAGGAAGGAAGGAGAGAGGGGGGTAGAAAGAGGAAGGGAAGGGAGGGAAGGAGGAAGGAAGGAAAGAGAGAAGGAAGGAAAGACCAAAAAGAAGGAAAAAAGACAAAGAGGAAGGAAGCAAAGAAGGAAGGAGAAAAAGAGAGGGGGAAGGAGGGAGGAAAAGGGAAGGAAAGAAGGAGAGAGGGAAGGAGAAAGAGGAAGAGAAGGGAGGGAAGGAGGAGGAAGGAAGAATAGAATGGTGAGAGAGAGAAGGGCCTGAGGAAAGAGCCTAAGGGGCCAGTTTCGGCCCCCGGGCCCAGGTTTGCCCATACCTGATCTATAGCGATCATTTGAATCTTGGCACCTTTTCTCTGTTTCTGCCTGGAATTGGCACTTAACATTTGGATGCTGGCTGCTAAAATGTTTATACTAGCATCTAGGAAATTGAAATTGTCCCTTCTTTCTCATCTCTGCCTCCAGCCAAATACACCATTTTCTGATTTATTTATTTTTTAGCTTACTCACAACCCCCCCCCCCCCCCCAAAAAAAGAAGCACAGTTGCTTTGTACTGATTTGCGTCTAAAAGTCACTCCCTCCCTCCCTCATCTCCTTTCCCAACTATTTCCTCTCTCCCTCAGCCCACTTTTTTCTCCTTCTGCTGTTTCCCCGGTGCAGCTTCATGGGTTCTTAATGGATTGGCCAAGGTCTTAAGGGATTCTCAAAGTGACATGGAAATGCTTGTAAAGAATCCTCTCTTGGAAAGAGTTTGATTGTGGCGCAATGACACAAAAGAGGATCATGCTGTGCCTACGCCACAGGCAGCTTCTGGCCGGGGCAAAACAGCCTCATTAAAATTAACTCCCTTCCCAGAGCCCAGTGTTAATTTGAAAAGAATGAGTGCGGCAATCCTATCTTGGCCCAAAATGCAGAAGAGAGACATTCCAGTTGTGGGTTCTGTATATTATTCTTATAGCCACACTATGACTATCATGAGGACCGTGGCCATTGAGTAGCTATTTAGCATGGATACCCCTGAAGAGAAATGAAACTGTGACTGTGCTCATCAGAGCAGATGTTGAAGATCTATGTAGATAGGGTTAAACTGTCATCAGCCCTACAGATGGCCATCCAGCCTCTGTTTCAAAACTTCCAAAGAGGGAGTCCAGGGCAGCAGAAAACAAGCTTGCTCCCTCCTCCCTGTGACTTCCTCTCACGTATTTATACATGGCTATCATGTCTCCTCTCAGCCTTCCCTTCTTCAGGCTAAACTCTTTAAGCCGCTCCTCACAGGGCTTGTTCTCCAGACCCTTGATCATTTTAGTCACCCTCCTCTGGGCACACTCCAGCTTGTCAATATCTCTCTTCAATTGTGGTGTCCAGAATTGGACACAATATTCGAGGTGTGGTCTAACCAAGGCAGAATAGAGCATGGGGAGCATGTCTTCCCTGGATCTTGACACTATGCTCCTATTGATGCAGGCCAAAATCACACTGGCTTTTTTGCCACTGCATCACATTCCTGGCTCATGTTTAACTTCCTGTCCATGAGGACTTCAAGATCTTTTTCACACGTACTGCTCTCGAGCCACGCATTCCCATTCTGTATCTTTGCATTTCATTTTTTTCTGCCTAAGTGGAGTAACGATTTTCAAAATGATCTTCACAAATGAGTGAGATGCTTGGCCAAAACTAACCAAATGAAGTTCAACAGGGACAAATGCAAGATACTCAGCTTAGGAAGAAAAAAGGAAAAGGCAAAGAGACAGAATGGGAGACGATGCCTGGCTCGAGAGCAGGACATGAGGAAAAGATATTGGAGTTCTCATGGACAGGAAGGTGAACATTATCCAACAATGTCATGTAGTGGCTGAAAAAGCCAATGGGATTTCGGTGTCTAGTATCTAGATCCAGGAAAGTCCTGCTACCGCTCTATTCTGCCTTGGTCAGACCATACCTAGAATCACACTGTGTCCCATTCTGGGCACCACAAGTCAAGGGAGACGTTGACTCTAAGCTAGAATGTCTCCAGAGGAGCGGCTTCAAGAGCATGTTTAGCCTGCTGAAGAGAAGGCTGAGAGGAGACATGAGGAGGGCCATGGATCAGGAGGTGAGGAGAAGTTATAGGGAGAAGGGAGCAAGCTTGTTTTCTGCTGCCCTGGAGACTAGGACGCAATGGAGCAATGGCTTCAAACTAGAGGAAAGAAAGGAGATTCCATCTGAACATTAGGAAGAACATCCTAACGGTGAGAGCTGTTCAGCAGAGGAACTCTCTGCCCCAGAGTGTGGTGGAGGTTTCTTCTTTGGAGGCTTTGAAACAGAGGCTGGATGGCCATCTGTTGGGGATGCTTTGATTTAAACTTTCCTGCTTGTTGGATGGCCCATGAGGCCTCTTCCAACTAGGAAGAACTGCCGAATGTTGAGAGCTGTTCAGAGGTGGATCTCTCTGCCCCGGAGTGTGGTGGAGGCTCTTTCTTTGGAGGCTTTGAAACAGAGGCTGTATGGCCATCTGTCGGGGTGCTTTGAATGAGATTTTCCTGCTTCTTGGATGACCCATGAGATCTCTTCCAACTCTAGGAAGAACTGCCTAATGGTGAGAGCTGTTCAGAGGTAGATCTCTCTGCCCTGGAGTGTGGTGGAGGCCCCTTCTTTGGAGGCTTTGAAACAGAGGCTGTATGGCCATCTGTTGGGGTGCTTTGAATGGGATTTTCCTGCTTCTTGGATGGCCCATGAGGTCTCTTCCAACTCTAGGAAGAACTGCCTAATGGTGAGAGTTGTTCAGAGGTGGATCTCTCTGTCCTGAAGTGTGGTGGAGGCTCCTTCTTTGGAGGCTTTGAAACAGAGGCTGTATGGTCATCTGTCAGGGTGCTTTGAATGAGATTTTCCTGCTTCTTGGATGGCCCATGAGGTCTCTTCCAACTCTAGGATTATCTTCCAACTCTAGGAAGAACTGCCTAATAGTGAGAGCTGTTCAGCAGTGGAGCTCTCTGCCCTGGAGTGTGGTGGAGGCTCTTTCTTTGGAGGCTCTGAAACAGGCTGAATGGCCATCTGTTGGGAGTGCGCCGAGTATGATTTTCCTGCTTCTTGAAAGAATGGGGTTGGACTAGATGGCCCACGAGGTCTCTTCCAACTCTAGGATTCTATGATTCTAAGTAGGAGATCCTCCAAAATAGCCACTTCTGATTTGCAATGGAATTCGTGCTATTCACATATCCCTTCTGCTGAGCTCCACCGAAAACCTAACTTACTGTTTTTCTGCTTCTGCTCAGAGCAGAATCCATTCTTTAGCTCTCCTTGACTTGATAAATTTCCTTCACAAAAAATTCCCAAAGCCAACGTAACTGCTTAATTCCCCACCACTCTAACAACCAAGTCCCTGTTATCAATATTTTAACTTGAGCGTTACAAGAGAAAAATGCCTTTTTTCCCTGTCCCCACTCACACATCCTGCCAGTTCAACCTCACTTCTTTTTCCTTTCTCTCTCTCTCTCCCCCGCTTCTCGCTCTCATTAAATCAGTGTGATGAGACTCGATTCTGTTCCTTAACTAAGTGAATATCCTGGAAATTTAAAACCCCTAAAGAGCAGAAACCAGATTCTGAAAGCATCCAAATCTCACAGAGCATGAATGCTCACAACGGGATCAGACTGGCTCTTAAAGGGAACGTGCAGGCCAGCTCCGGCAAGTGACAAAAGAAAGTCTGCCACAGATAGGGTGGTTTGTCCCTTTGATGGGCCCTTTTCATATATTCACATTTTAAAAAGAATAAGGAATGACCAAGAGATGAAAAATATTTGTGTGCAAGGAAAAGCAAAACTGACAGATATGGCAATCCAGCCACAGGGCTTGGAACACTTAGCTCTTAAAAGTCTGGCTTTGAATCTCTAATTCAGCATCTCTCAACCTGGGGGTTGGGACCCCTGGGGGGTTGCAAAGGGGGTGTCAGAGGGGTCACCAAAGGCCATCAGAAAACACATATTTCCGATGCTCTTAGGAACCAAGTTTGGTCCAGATCCATCTTTGTTTGAGGCCACTGTGCTCTCTGGATGTAGGTGAACTACAAAACTCAAGGTCAATGCCCATCAAACCCTTCCAGTATTTTTGATGGTCATGGGAGCTCTATAAATCCCAGCTACTACAATTCCCAAATATCAAGGTATATAACTCCACCAGTGCTCACATTTGAGCAAATTGGGTATGTGTGCCAAGTTTGGTCCAGATCCATCTTTGTTTGAGTCCACAGTGCTCTCTAGATGGAGGTGAACTACAAAACTCAAGGTCAATGCCCATCAAACCCTTCCGGTATTTTCTTTTGGTCATGGGAGTTCTACAAATCCCAGCAACTACAACTCCCAAATATCAAGATTTATTTCTCCCAAACTCCACCAGTGTTCACATTTGGGCATATTGGGTATTCGTGTCAAGTTTGGTCCAGATCCATCATTGTTTGAGTCCACAATGCTCTCTGGATGGAGGTGAACTACAAAACTCAAGGCCAATGCCCATCAAACCCTTCCAGTATTTTCTGTTGGCCATGGGAGCTCTATAAATCCCAGCAACTACAACTCTCAAATACCTATTTCTCCCAAACTCCACCAGTGTTCACATGTGGGCATATTGGGTATTCGTGCCAAGTTTGGTTCAGATCTATCATTGTTTGAGTCCACAATGCTTTCTGAATGTAAGTGAACCACAACTCCCAAACTCAACACCAATGCCCACCAAACCCTTCCATTATTTTCTATTGGTCATAGGAGTTCTGTGTAGGACGTTTGGCCCAATTCTATCATTGGTAGGGTTCAGAATGCTATTTGATTGTAGGTGAACTATAAATCCCAGCAACTACAACTTCCAAATGTCAAGATCTCTTTTCCCCAAACTCCACCAGTGTTCACATTTGGGCATATTGGGTATGTGTGTCAAGTTTGGACCAGATCCATCATTGTTTGAGTCCACGGTGCTCTCTGGATGGAGGTGAACTACAACTCCCAAACTCAAGGTCAATGCCCTCCAAACCCTTCCAGTATTTTCTGTTGGTTGTGGGAGTTCCATGTGTCAAATTGGTTCAATTCCATCACTGGAACCCTAACCCTAACCTATTCACTGGGGACTCAGATTGCAATTGCCTTAACAATAAAGACTCATGAGACCTCATGGTCTTCTTTGTTTGTCCCTCGATGGGACCTGATAGTCCAATCAGAACTAATTTCAGCACTTTTGTCTTCTGGACCAACCTGACCCCCGTCAGCCATTGGACAGTGGAAAACTGCATCAAGAGCGAGGAATGTTTTCCCATTTGCCAGCAGTGCCACAGTCCCGCCTCTGCAGGGAATCCTCACTGATGTCATCAGAGCGCAGCCAATCACAGCGAAGCCAGGTCCAGCTGGACGGGAGCGGGAATTTCAAAGGGCTTACTGTATTAAAATGTCTGTTTTTCTATTTACAGTATCTTAGCTTACTTTGGTGGATAACCGCGAGCTGGCATTATTTTCAGATGACTGAATAAAATATCTCAGTGGCTTTCTCTTCAACTTAGTGAGCTTTATTTGTAACATCAGGCTTCTTCTCGCCTGGGGGACAAACCTACAGAATGGCCTGACGGCAGCACTGGTAACCACTTATCAGCACTCAATATCCGTGCATCAGGTTTTGGTATCCGCGGCTCGGATCTCACTATCCGCAGCCATTTTAAATTGCTCAATTTCAATATGATATTTATTTATATTGAATAAATAATACTATGATATTAGCATTAGGTAAAGGTAAAGGTTTCCCCTGACATTAAGTCTAGTCGTGTCTGACTCCGGGAGTTGGTGCTCATCTCCATGTCAAAGCTGAGGAGCCAGCGTTGTCCATAGACACCTCCAAGCTCATGTGAAGGCATGACTACATGGCTTGATGTTACCTTCCCACCAGAGCAGTATCTATTGATCTACTCACATTTGCATGTTTTCGAACTGCTAGGCTGGAAGAAGCTGGGGCTAACAGTGGTAGCTCACGCCGCTCTCCGGATTTGAACCTGTGACCTTTCGGTCAGTAAGTTCAGCAGCTCAGCGGTTTAAACCACTGCGCCACCGAGGTCTCTGATTAGTATTACAAGCGTACAAAAATCTTGGTCAAAGCTGGCTTAAATCAGTTACCATTCTGCATTTTAAAAACACATCCAAGCACTTAAGTGGGGTGAAGTAACTCTCCTCTCCACAAAATATGCTTTATATGAGGGGCGGGTTCAGGGGCAGAAAACCAGATCCCTCTTTTCCAGGAAATTGATGGCTTTTTGCTCTAATTTTATTTGGAATATAAAAGGGTGGCTTTGGAAAAGTGCTTAGGAGAGCAGAAAGGGGCGAAACGTTGGGGGTGACAGGCACAGCGAGCATTACTCTGTCTGTATTAAGAATCCCATCCTCACATTTTATTGTTACTGTCAGGCTGCAAAAGACAGTGCTTAAAACAAAATAATACATAATGTATTACAGGGGCATCAACATCGGCAGTCGTTTTTATCTTTAAAGGGAAATGCAAAAACAAAAAGAAACAAAAACAAACCAAATAAGAAGCAACCCAGGACAGCGCAACAACCATAAAGTAGATGGAGATAGCGGAGCTGGAGAGGCCTTAAGATAAATGTTAGCCACTAAGATAATCAAAAAGGTATTAGAGGAAATGATGGAATGAGAGCCCTCCAAAGGACTTCTCAGCATTTTAGTGGCTGTCTCTGTCAAGTGCTTGGCATCAGACGAAGGAAGGAAGGAAGGAAGGAAGGGGAAGAGAACAAATCTAGGTGAGGAAGGATGCTGGGTAGGGAAGAGGAAAAAGAAACCTTTCATAGGGAAACAGAAAAGCCTTGCAGTTTGAAATGGGAAGAAAACTGTCTTTGTTTATATCAGGGGCACCCAACCTGTGGTCCACAGACCACTAGTGGTCCATGAGAACTAAACTAGTGGTCCACAAAGCAAAGACCTTGTAAAATACAACTCCCAGGATGCCATCACACTGAGCCAATTTCATAGTGCGATGCAACCTGTGTTTTCAAAGCAAAAGGTATCCTAGTTGCCTTCCTTCTTTCCTTCCTTCCCTTTCTCTCTCTCTCCCTTCCTTCTTCTTTTCCTTGCCTCCCTCCTTGCTTCCCTCCTTGCTTCTTTTCTTCCTTCTCTCCCTTGCTCCCTTCCATCTTTCTTTCCTCGTTTCCTACCTTCCCTTCTTCTCTCCTTTCTTCCTCGCCTCCCTCCTTGCTTCCCTCCTTCCTTCTCTTCCTCTTTCCTTCCTCGTTTCCTTCCTTCCCTCCTCATTTCCTTCCTTCCCGTCTTCTCTCTCTCTCCTTTTCCTCCTTCCTTCCCTCCTTCCTTCTTTTCTTCCTTCTCTTCCTTGCTCCCTTCCTTCTTTCCTCCTCATTTCCTTCCTTCCCTCCTCATTTTCTTCCCTTCTTCGCTCTCTCCTTTTCTTCCTTTCCTCCTTCCTTCTTTTCTTCCTTCTCTCCCTCCCTCCTTCCTTCCTTGGTAACTTCCTTCTTCCCTTCCTTCTTTAGTCCCATCCCTTCCCCCCTTCCTTACCTCCCTTCTTGCTTCCCTCCTTCTTTTTTTCCTTCCTTCTCTCCCTCCTTCCCGGCTCCCTTCCTTCATTTCCTTCCTTCCCTTCTTTTCTCTCTCCCTTTCTTCCTTGCCTTCCTCATTGCTTCCCTCCTTCCTTCTCTCCTTCCTTGCTCCCTTCCTTCTTCCCTTTCTCTTTCCCTCCCTTTTTCCTTGCTTCCCTTCTTCTTTTTTTCCTTCTCTTCCTTGCTCCCTTCCGTCTTTCCTTCCTTGTTTCCTTCCTTCCCTTCCTCTCTCTCCCCCTTGCTTCCCTCCTTCTTTCTTTTCTTCCTTCTCTCCCTCCTTCCTTCCTTGCTCTCTTCCTTCTTTCCTTCCACACTCCCATCCCTTCCTCCCTTTCTTCCTTGCCTCCCTCCGTCCTTCTTTTCTTCCTTCTCTTCTTCTTCCTTTTCTTCCTTCCCTCCCGCCCTCCCTCAGTCTCATCCATTCCTCCCTTTCTTTCTTCCTTGCCTCCCTTTGCTTCCCTCCTTCCTTTCTTCTCCCTCCCTCCTTCCTTCCTTGCTCCCTTCTTTCCTTCCTTCCTCAGTTCCATCCCTTCCTCCCTTTCTTCCTTGCTTCCCTCCGTCCTTCCTTTCTTCCTTCCTTCCGTCCCTCCCTCCCCCTTCCTTTCTCCTTCCTTCCTGCTTCCTTGAGCAATAATATTAGCCCCAGTATTACCCAACTTGAAAAGAAAATGCAAGCTCCAAAATCACATTGTTTTTATAATTGTCTTAACTGGATTTTTATAATTGTTAAGGCATCGAATCGCTGCCGACTGTGAACCACCTTGCGTCGTCTCTGGCTGAGAAATGCAGTAAATAAATAAAATAATTAAACTGGTGCAAACTGAATTTAATTTTCTATTTAAAATGTTCTTTTTATATTGTAATAGTGCTCTTAATTCATATTACTATTAAGTTTAACAAATATTTTAAATGTTTTGATTAAAGTTTATATTTAGATTAATAGATTCTTTTAGATTTAGATTCTTGAGCCTTTAATTGAGACATTCCAGCCTATTTTCATGCCCTGGAATTGGACCCTGATATCCTTCTTTCGCGGGTCTAAAGCAACCTGTGCCAACTTTGTGGGTCTTCTTTCAAGTACAAGGAAGTTAAGCAAAACTGCAAAGCTGGAGAACACAGTAAAAGAAAAAAGGAGGCCTTATGGGCCCACCGGCAAAGATTCCTCTTTTTTATATACAGAGAATGTTCACGTTAAATATTTCAGCTGACATCTGGATCCAAAACCCTCTGAACATCTGGATTCCAGCTTTCGCCCCCATTCTTCCCCACAGCAGTCAGAAAAGTACCTTTCATTTTCTACCATTTCCAGGTGTCCTGGGGGAGCTTTCCCCATCATTTCCATACACGGGAACCTTAGATTCATCACTTTCTATCAAGCAGAATGAAGTGGCAGGACCATGAGGGCCCCGTGTCAAGGACAGCTTGAGACTAGGAAAAGCTTTTTTTTTTTTCAGGAGTAGAGTAGGAAAGAAGAAGAGGGAGAGGAGAAATGTGTGTCAGAAGTGTAAAATGTAAGAGAGAATGTAAGCAATCAGCTATTTAAACGCTGGCATTTTTAAGATTGCAGATATGCAACTTTCTGATGTTTTTAAGACCAGTTTTTGCATTTTTAAGACCACGGACATCCCAGTGTTTCTTACTCTCTCCATTGGTGTGTAATGACCCTGCCCACTGCTTCTCCCTTGCACTGAAAACATCCGGATTTCACACCAAGGTGATCTAAATTTTACATCACAAGAAGCTGACTTCTATACTACGTAAACTGATTATTACATGTCGCACATAATTACAAAACTTCTATACACATAATAAAAGTGAAAACATGTGTGTGTGCAGCTGGAGTGTCCGCTTACACAGAGAAGCTCCCACTTCCACAAAAAACTATAGTTCCCACTACTCAGGACACATTAAAGACCCTCTCTCCAATGACATTGCAGGTTATAGTGAGCTCCATTAACATGTCCAAGAGCCCTCCCAATGCCCTAAACAAACACAATACTGGAACCATTTCATCCTAGATATTATATGTTTTCTCCACCACAGACATCCTAGTGTTTCTGACTCTCTCCATTGGTGGCACCATGAACATGTCCAAGAGCCCTGCCAATGTCCTACACAAACACTCCACTGCCCACCACCCAAGTGAAGGCTTTCATACTGGGACCATTTCATCCTAGATGTTATAGGTTTTCTCCATCACAGACATCCTAGTGTTTCTGCCTCTCTCCATTGGTGGTATCATGACCATGTCCAAGAGCCCTGCCAATGTTCTACAATACTGCCCACCACTCAAGTGAAGGCTTTCATACTGGGACCATTTCATCCTAGATGTTATAGGTTTTCTCCATCACAGACATCCTAGTGTTTCTTACTCTCTCCATTGGTGTGTAATTTGAATGGCCCTGTCCACTGACTCTCCCTTAACCCTTTCCTATTTTTTCTATGGCACCCAGCAAACAGAGGAATTGATCAGCAACTGAATATACTAGGTAGGTTTGGGGAGAATTCACCATGATTTATAGGAATGTAGGTACTGGGATGTATAGATCACCTGCAATCAATGAGCACTTTCAACTCCACCAAAGATGGAATTGGACCAAACTTGGCACACAGAGCCCCATGACCAGCAAAAAATACTTGAGGTCTTTGGAGAAAATTCACCTTGATTTGGGGGAGCTGTAGTTCACCCACATAAAGAGAGCACTGTGAACCCAAACAACGATGGATCTGGATCAAATGTGGCACACATACTTGATATACTGAAATTTGATTACTGAAAAGGTTTGGGAGGGAAGGGGACTGACCTTCCTTTCTGGGAGTTGTAGTTCAGCCACGACCAGATAAAACTGTGACCTCCACCGATGACTGACCTGGACCAAACTTGGTACCCCCATGATAGATTTGGCACAAATATCCGATACACCCACATTTGGATACTGGTGAGGTTGGGGGGATTGATTTTGTTATTTGGGAGTTATAGTTGTTGGAATTTATAGCTAACCTACCATCAAATTGCATTCTGAACTCCACCAACAATGGAATTGAACCAAATTTGGCACACTGAACTCTCATGACCAACAGAAAATACTGGGTTTGGTGGGCACTGACCTTGAGTTTGGGAGTTGTAGTTCACCTATATCCAGAAAGCACTGTGGACTCAAACAATGATGAATCTGGACCAAACTTGGAACGAATTCTCAATTTTCCCAAATGTGAACACTGGTGGAGTTTGGGGAAAATAGACCTTGACTTTTGGGAGTTGTAGTTGCTGGAATTTATAGTTCACCTACAATCTAAGAGCATTCTGAACCCCACCAACAATAGAATTAGGCCAAACTTCCTACACAGACACCTCATGACCAAGAGATGTGTTTTCTGATTGTCTTTCGTGACACCTCTGACACCACCTCACAACCCCATCTCAAGGGTCCCGACCCCCAGGTTGAGAAATGCTGCTCTAAATGGCGGGCTATGGTGGGCTACCATCCCTATGATCTCTGGTTATCACGGCCACGAGTCAGCCCAAAACACCTTGAGGATGCCAGGTTGGGATGGCCAGCCTAAAACACACACACATTTCTGTTGCAACAGAATACATCCATCCCCAATTATATCCCTTGTTTTGAACAACACACCAGGAATGTTCCTTCTGCTTCATCATTAAAGTAATAACTAGTTTTCTGTTACAATTATTTTGGCAGAAAGGATCTTGTTTCAGCCTATAGGGTTGGTTGGTTGGATGGATGATTGTTGGGATCATTTTGTTCTAACATCTTATTTCCCACCCACAATAATGAACTAGAACAAATAAAGAAGATATGAAGACAACAGATCAAGACAATGGAGATGGCATCCCTCCTGTTTCCATACGAAGGAGCCGACTGGAAGTTGAATCTTATGGGGAACAACTATAGAATCATAGAGTGATAGAGGATAAGCTGCTACTGTTGTCCTGTTGGTAAATTCTGACTAATGGTAGGACTAACTCTGGTTCTAGGTAAGAGTGCAGAGAATAGTGAACTGTGTACCTTCCCCTTTCTACAGTTTTGCATATAGTTGGCCACAAAACAACTTGGTTAATATTAAAATACTAGCTGTGCCCTGCCACACGTTGCTGTGGCCTATAATAAAACTTATCAAAGTTGAGGTAGATATCTGGACTATTATGAAAGAGAGGTACCTACCTATTCCTTCCCCCTTTTCCTCCCCCTTTCTCTCCTTTCTTCCTTCTCTACCTCTTTCTTTCTTTCCTTCTTTCACTACTTGGTTTCATCCTTCTCCTTCCTTCATTCCCTCCCCCTTTCTTCCTTTGCCTTTCTTCCCTCCCTGTTTGCTTACTTCTTTCTCTTTTTATTTCCTTTTATTTCACCACCATCATAACAATAACAATAATGCAATGCATTGCCTCTGGGACCTGACACCTCTCTCATTCCCCCTAAAAGGGTCTCATAGGAATAATAGCATCATAATAATCATAGAAATAACAACCTTTACCCACCACGCGTTGCTGTGGCCAACCTTCCCTCTTTCTCTCCTTCTTTCCCTCCTTCCTTCCTTCCCTCCCATCTTTCCTTCTCCTCTTCCTTCTCTATCTCTTTCCTTCCTTCCCCCTTTTCCTTTCTCTTCTGGTCTCTTTTCTTCCTTCTCTCTTTCCTTCTTTCCTTCCCTCCCTCTTTCTCTACATCTTCCCCCTTCCTCCACTCCCTCTTTCCTTCCTTCATTCCCTTTTTTCTTTCCTTCTCTCCTTCTTTCCTTCCCCCTTTTTCTTTCTCTTCTGGTCTCTTTTCTTCCTTCTCTCTTTCCTTCTTTCCTTCCCTCCCTCTTTCTCTACATCTTCGCCTTTCCTTCACTCCCTCTTTCCTTCCTTTATTCCCTTTTTCCTTTCCTTCTCTCCTTCCTTCCTTCCCCCTTTTTCTTTCCCTCCCTCTGTCTCTCATTTCTTCCTTCTCTACCTCTTTCCTTCCTTCCCCCTTTTTCTTTCTCTTCTGCTGTCTCTCTTTTCTTTCCTTCCATCTTTCCTTTTCTTTCCTTTTCTTCTTCCTTCTTTCTCTAACTTTCCTTCCTTCCCCCTTTTCTTTATCTCCCTTTCTCTTTCTTCCTTCTTTCCTTCCTTCCTGTCTTTCCTGGATTTTGACAGGGTGGGAAGGGGCGGGGTGGGGTTTGGAGGTGGCGTGAAGTAAAAGGAGGTAAGATTGGGGCAGGGGAGTGATGGAGCGTGGGGTTGTGTGTGTGTGCGGCGGCGGGGGGAGTGATGGAGCATGGGGTTGTGTGTGTGTGGTGGTGGGGGGAGTGATGGAGCATGTGGTTGTGTGTGTGTGTGCGGTGGGGGGAGTGATGGAGCGTGGGGTTGTGTGTGTGCGTGCGGCGGGGGGGGGGGTGTGCGGGAAGCGCCGCGGCAGGACTTGGAGTGGGCATGGCTTCCGCAGAGGGAACGTTGGCCGGAAGACTGTGTGCGCGCACCAGGGAACTTGCGGCTGGGCACCAATGCGCATGCTCAGTTGTTTTGCTGTTTTGTGAGTGTGTTGTGTTGTTGTTTTTCATTTTGAGTAGATATGTTTGTACCTTATGGGTTGTGTTATGGGCATGGGAATTTTGGTTAAGTTTCATTGGGGGGTTTGTGAGTTTTGTTGTTTTGCCGTTTTGTGAGTGTGTTGTTGTGTTGTTTTTCATTTTGAGTAGATATGTTTGTACCTTGTGGGTTGTGTTATGGGCATGGCAATTTTGGTTAAGTTTCGTTGGGGTTTTTTGAGTTTTGTTGTTTTGCCGTTTTGTGAGTGTGTTGTTGTGTTGTTTTTCATTTTGAGTAGATATGTTTGTACCTTGTGGGTTGTGTTATGGGCATGGCAATTTTGGTACAGTTTCGTTGGGGGGTTGTGGAGTTTTGCTGTCCGGTTGAACCAACCTAACAGATTTATATATATAGATTCCCATGGGGAAACGCCATAGCACTCCCTATATGGTTCTACTACTATTAAATATCTAACACAGCATTTCTCAACCTGGGTGTCACGAGGGGGTTTCAGAGGGATTACCAAAGGCCATCAGAAAACATAGATTTCTGATGGTCTTAAGAAGCCCTTCGGCAGAGAAGGCTGAAGATCTCTCTGCCTGTCCTTCTCTTCCTTTTTGGAAGCAGACATTGAATCTTCCCATCAAAAATCCTCCATTGTGATTGGCTGGTCAGTCAGCCAAGGGGAGGGATGTTTCTGAGACTCCAAGCGGAGAGGGGAGAGCAGGCGTGGCAGCGTGATGCACATGTGTGGGCAAGGGAGAGCGTGCGAGGTTGGAGAGAGCCTTGCGCCAGTAAGTCCCCTCAACCCAGTTCTATCATTGGTAGGGTCCAGAATGTTCTTTGATTGTAGGTGAACTATAAATTCCAGGAACTACAACTGCCAGATCCAACCAGTCCATACTTCAGGAAATAAAGCCCGACTGCTCATTGGAGGTAAGGATAGTAGAGGCAAAGATGAAGTACTTTGGCCACATAATGAGAAGAAAGGAAAGCTTAGAGATGACAATGATGCTGGGGAAAGTGGAAGGAAAAAGGAAGAGGGGCCGACCAAGGGCAAGATGGATGGATGGATGGATGGCATCCTTGAAGTGACTGGCTTGACTCTGAAGGAGCTGGGGAGGTGACGGTCGGCAGGGAGCTCTGGCATGGGCTGGTCCATGAAGTCACCAAGAGTCGGAAAGGACTGAACGAATGAACAACTACAACACAACTCCCAAATGTCAAGGTATATTTTCCCCAAACTCCACCAGTGTTCATATTTGGGCATACTGAGTCCTCATGCCAAGTTTGGTCTAGATTCAGTCCACAGTGCTCTCTGGATGTAAGTGAACTACTACTCCAAAACTCAAGGTCAATGTCCACCAAACCCTTCCAGTATTTTCTGTTGGTCATGGAAGATTTGTGTGCTAAGTTTGGTTCCATTCTATCGTTGGTGGAGTTCAGAATTCTCTTTGATTTTAGATGAACTATAAATCCCAGCAATGACAACTCCCAAATGACAAAAGCACACCCCACCCCCCAAACCCCACCAGTATTCAAATTTGGGCGTATCAGGTATTTCTGCCAAATTTGGTCCAGTGAATGAAAATACAGCCTGCATATCAGATATTTACATTACAATTCATAAAAGGAGCAAAATCACAAATATGAAGTAGCAAGGAACATAATGCTATCGTTGGGGTCACCACAACATGAGGAACTGTATTAAGGGGTCATGGCATTAGGAAGATTGAGAAACACTGATTTAACAAGAGAAGCAGGTCTTGGAAAAAGCTACTCTCCTCCTTACCTTCTGCAGAAGGGTTCCTGGTGCCATCTAGTGCCATCAAGGGACAATAGCACAGTCTTGTGCTCAGACAGAGGGAACCGCACCGAGTTTAACATTACAAGACCAACAACTCTTCTCAACTTAGAGTTTGTACTTCCATGCTTAATCCTGCCCCCTCCCAATTTTCCTACCACGTAGAGGTAGGAGAGAGACAATCGGTTTTAATGGAGGTGGAATCAGATTGGAAGAGCTTCCCTCCTTTCCAAGTTTTGACAGATGGAAACCAGGATGTGTGTGACACCAGTTTGGTTAAAATTCTTAATGAGGAAGAACACCGAGAGCCTGCTGAGTCAACAGGGAATAGAACAATTCATTTATCTCCTCTCCCCTTAATGATTTAGTTGAGGAGAAAATGGGAGGAAGAGAGAGAAACGGGAACATTTTGAAAGCAGTTGAAATAGTGTGATGACAGAGGATCGATTTTGGCTGTTCCTGCGAAATCAGAACAGTGGGAGGGTATGGGCTTCTGGTTCCAGAAGTCTAGAACAAGGCCCTTCCGATGTTGTTGAACTATACTTCCCATCTTGCTTTAGCATTGATCTGTCTGGCAGAAAATGGAGTCCTAAGTACATGTGTCAGAAATTCAACAGGTTACATCAATACAGCGATCAACCACTTGAGGAAACTAAAGACACAGAAACCTGAAGCAAAAGGGGCAATAATACAGTAGAGTCTTGGTTATCCGACATAACCAGGCCAGCAGAACGTTGGATAATCGAAAATGTTGGATAATACGGAGACTCCTACTGTTACCTATCCAACGCGGCACGAGACACCTAGAGTACTAACAACAGGGACTCAAGGGGTTAAGGCAAAGCAACGCCTCGGGGCTAGAGCAGCCCAGCAGGAAGTGCCCGGATGGCACTTCACAGAGGGAAGGAGGGGAGACTCTATTGCAATAATAATAATAATAATAATAATAATAATACTTTTTATTTATTTATATTTTGCCCTTCCCTCCTAGAGGACTCAGAGCAGATTACAGCATTTACATACATAGGCAAGCATTCAGTGTCTTTATAATCATTTATAATGAGACACACAAACACAAACGAAGGCAGGGGCTTCTCCTTTCATTTACGGCTTCTGGAGGTGGTGCTCAGCTCTAGCTCTGGGGAGGTGCTTTCTCCATTTTCAAGCCGAGGAGCCTGCCTTGTTACCTGGCTGTGTGGCCGGCCAGATTGCTTCGAGGGACTAAAGGGTTAAGGCAAAGCAACACCTCAGGGCTAGAGCAGCCCAGCAGGAAGTGCCCAGATGGCACTTCACAGAGGAAAGGAGGGAAGACGCTTCTACTTCCGGTCCTGCCTCTTTTCTCCCTTTCCTCCCTCCTCCTCCTCCTCGTCTTTCCTTTTTCTGAATATTGGATAAGTGAGACTCTACAGTAATGGGAATGGAGAGAGAGTTGGGGAGCGCTCCTTGAATTGAAGGGAAAATGCTGGAGGAAAAGGGGGCATTGGATAAGACGGAATGTCGGATAAGCAAAGATCGGATAAGCAAGACTCTACTGTAATAATAATATTATTAATAATAATGCACTTTATTTATATTCCGCCCTTCTCCCCTAGAGAACTCAGAGCAGATTACAGCATTTACATACATAGGCAAGCATTCAGTGTCTTTACAATCATGTACAATGTGACACACAAATACAAAGGCAAAGGCCTCTCCTTTCATTTCCGGCTTCTGGAGGCAGTGCTCAGCTCTGGCTATGGGGAGGTGCTTTCTCCATTTCCAAGTCAGGGAACCTGCCTTGTTACCTGGCTGTGGGGCTGGCCAGATTGCTTGGAGTGTCTCTTTGTCTTTTCCCAACAAAGCGGTACCTATTTATCGACTCACATTTGTATTTTTTCAAAGTGATAGGTTGGCAGGAGCTAGAGCTCACAGATGGGAGCTCACCCTGCCTCATGGATTTGAACTGCTGGCCTTCAGGTCAGCAGTTCATTCAACCTTTGGTCAGCAATTCAGAAGCACAAGGGTTCAACCCACTGCACCATCGCAGCCTCAGTACAGGTAGCAATTGCAAGTGCAGCGGTTTTCCTGTTTTAGCACCCGCGTCGTGTCCATTTTAGAGAACAGGGTGAGAAAGACTGTACCCAAGAACAGCCAGGTCAAGCTAATAGCAGCAATAACACTGGCACTCTGCTGTTTTCAAGCCCTGGGGAGTTTTCTTCAAATAATTCAAGGATATTGCTCTTTTTTGCACTTGCAAGTTTCCCCCCTGAGATGTTCCATATTCTGACTTGGATTACTTCACTTTGAGCCAGAGTGTTTAAAAAAATAAAAGAATGAGTTGGAGGGAATAAAGAAAGGCAAACCGTTATGAAAACACGCTCATGAAGTTCAGAATGAATAGGTGAGAGGAGTAGCTCAGACATTTCCGAACCTTCCTGTCCCAAAGTAGGTATAGTTTGGAAAGATCTTTGTCTCCGAGAAAAAGAGAGAAGCAGCCATGATGCCTGTTCTGGAGGGAGGTGGGAAGCATGGATGGCAAAGTGTGTAATTATCAGCCAATAATCACAGCTCATGAATGTCGCTCAGCAGGGTGCATTCATCTCCCCCACCTCCCCTTCTCTTGTATGTCAGGAATAGAAGCAAGCTGTTACATGGGTTGTGGGGAGGGGCGATTCATTCAGGTTTGCCCACGATTTCTTTCTCCTGAATCTCATCCAGATACTATCACCTTTAGCTAGGACACAGCTGGCCCTAGATATATTGCTGCCTGAGCTGAAAGGCAAAATGACACATTTCCTTTTCCACATTAGGCTTGTGCATTTCAGCTGAACCTCAAACCATTTCTGCTGAACCTCCATATCCATTTTTGCACGACTCCTGAAAATGGGTGGGTAGCCAAATATGCCCTCCATGTGTGGCGATTTTCACTCCTCTAGCCCTAAAACTGAGGGGAGGACGAGCCTAGGAAGCCCTCCCGTTGCTGCCAATGGTCCAAAAATTTTCATTCTTTTGGACGCGAGATAAAAATCTCATTTGGATAGGTGCCCCATTTTCAGAAGTGGCAAACGAAAACGGTGTTAAATGAATGAAATAAAACAAAATAACGATTCCATACAAATGCACAAGACTACCAGATAGCTGTTTTCAGTCTGTAACCGGACAATGTGGGGAGCCTGTGTGGTGAATTTCTCACAGGCTCCCCTTCCAAATTCTTCATTAAGACCTGGATTAAAAGAATCAGAGTTAAGATACCACTCTGCAATCCTTTCCCTTCTATCTGTAGAGAAGACTGGTTTAATGCTTCCTTAAAGCTGTTTCTTTCTACTCTAGAGGAGAAAGGCTACAGTCACACTCTCAATCTCTACGTGAAGCTTTCTAAGGCATCTATGGAGGCTTCCAACTTCCCAGAGAAGAAAGAGCGATCGATCTGCAGCTATCTCCCTGGGCTTCCTTAAAAAGCCCCTCCTTTTGTTCTACTGCAGGCCCTGTCCTGAACGGGCACACTCTGTGGGTTTAATGCTTCCTTAAAGCTGTTTCTTTCTACTCTAGAGGAGACAGGCTGCAGGCACGCACTCTCTCCTGCACACAGCTTTCCAAGGCATCTAAGGATGCTTCCCACTTCCCAGAGAAGAAAGAGCAATCAACCTGGAGCTATCTCCCTGAACTTCCTTAAAAAGCCCCTCTTTTTGCTCTACTGCAGGCCCTGTCTTGAATGGCACACTCTCCGGGTCTAATACTTCCTTAAAGCTGTTTCTTTCTACTCTAAAGGAGAGATAACTAGGTGGTAGTAGTTTTCAGAGAATGAGGGCTTTCTTTTTGCTTGCTAGGATTAATAATAATTATTATTATTATCTTTTAGAACAGTGGTTCTCAACCTGGGGTCCCCAGATGTTTTTGGCCTTCAATTCCCAAAAAATCCTAACAGCTGGTAAACTGGCTGAGATTTCTGGGAGTTGTAGGCCAAAAACATCTGGGGACCCCAGGTTGAGAACCACTGTTTTAGAAGTATTTGAAGAAGAGGAAGGAAAGGAGAAAAAAAGTTCCAAGTGTGATTCTCCCAAGCCCCCCACCCACACATCCAGAGGTGGCCCTAGGTAATTTTCAACAGTAAGCAAACAGTATTTTGCCCCCCCCCCCCCAACCAATCACTGATATATATTTTATGTTCGTTGTGGGAGTTCTGTGTGCTATATTTGGTTCAATTCCATCATTGGTGGAATTGAGAATGCTCTTTGATTGTAGGTGAACTATACATCCCAGTAACTACAACTCGCATATGTCAAGGCCTATTTTCCCACAAGAGCGCCTCAAGAGCACCCCTGGGCTAAATCAACTATACTACAAATGCTTACTTTGCGTAATGGGTTGAGCTGCCCCTGCACCCATCCCCACATGTATCCAACTCCCATTCAGTCTCACTAAATAAACAGAGTAGAAAATAAAGGAAAATCAAAGAAAATTCAAAGATTAAACTGTGGTACCAAATAAGAGATGAGGAGCCGAGATCGGCACCCACTTGGTTCCGTTGTGGGTGGGTATTCGTACCAGAAGGACCCTTACCATTGCGGGTTCCCGAAAGAGCCGAAGGAAATGGCTCCAAACAAATCCACGCTCAAGCCTTTTCCACATACGAAAAACTGAATGGGATGTATCCTCAAGAAGATTTCCTACCACAAGGCTGGGAAGTCTGTGCTGTTGGATTCGAACTGCATTTAGCCCAAGCCAGTGTCTGCCAACAGTGAGGCCTGTGGGAGCATCATTTAACAGCATCTGGAACACTACAGATTCCCCACCGTGACAAACATACTCCCCTTTCTAGCTTCCGATCTATCTCAGCTCTTTTTTGGGAATAGATCAACCAACCAACTTCCAAGGAGGAGGTTTCTGGAGTTCTCTACTTGTGAGGAAACACCTCTGTTGAGTTCAGTTGGAATTTAAGTCCAATACAAATGAGTGAAGCTTTTGTTACTGCTTGTTTGTAATCCGAATTCCACAATATTTGCAAACTGCAAACATGTGAGGAAGATAACATGATACATGTAAACCACTCAAGCCTTGAGCACATCATGCCTCCCCAGGTGGTAAAACATCAAAACATCCAGGCATCCCCTGGGCAACGTCGTCACAGACGGCCAATTCTCTCACACCAGAAGCGACTTGCAGTTTCTCAAGTCGCTCCTGAGATGAAAAAAAGCACACTCTTGCAAGTATTGTAAGCACTGTTCTCCAGAAAGAAAAAGCTTTTCCCACAGTGATCTTCTTGAACCCAGTTAATAAGGCCCTTTTTTAAAAACCCAGAAAACACATTAGTAATAGAGTTGTAAGGAGCTAATCAGAGCATCTTTATTAACTTTTTTTCCTTCCCCACAAGCTAATAATTGCATTAGAAAGATGACTACGTAACAAAGCTAAAAACCACAGGAGCCGTGATGGCAGGAGGGGAGATGGCGCTCATTGCAGGTGGAAGCCCTCGCATTAGAGGGAGCGCAAAGATCTGGTGTGGTTTTCGCACAGCCGCAGGCAGGGGAACCCCGGGAAGCCTGCAATGGTTTCAAGTCACAGGAGACAGCAAGTGCAATGGCATGCTTCGCAGCAGAGATTCAAACTACAGTTGGCCCTCCATAGCCATAGATTCTGCACCCATGGATTCAACCATCAATGGCTTGAAGATACATACACACACACACCTGATTTGGCCCCTTCCGACTCTGACCTGTTTGGACCTCCGAAAGGCAACCTACGTGGTTTCAGATTCAATAATAATAATAATAATAATAGTGCGGTTTTCTGGCATTGTATATTTCTGCCGCTTCTGTGATGGTTCATTTGTATTTTGATTCTATAGCCCACTTGTCGATGGATGTCCAGAATCAGCAGCATCTACCACGGTCCTTTTTATCCTGGGTGTCGACCGAGCCAGTACAGACTTCGTTTTGGTTTGCTTCTCCATAGTGCTAATGGTTTAGGTGCTCTTGGTTCCACTCCTCAGCTGAGACCTCTTTGGCTTGGTTGGACCTGC